>NW_023425471.1:25863648-26559135 GCF_014108245.1 Pipistrellus kuhlii
GACGTAAAGTGAGAGGTCGCCTGCTGAGGCCGAGCCAGACCAATGAGGAGGGCCAAGGGGCTGGTTAGCTTGTTCTCACGCCCAACCAGCCACCCCAGCCGGAGGAAAGTTTCGCTTCCAGGAGGGAGAGGAGCAAACATGGCAGCGCGATCGTGGCTTTGGTGTGTCTCTGCAACCATTGCGGTGGCGCTGCTGCTTGTATTTGGGGTTCCTCCAGCCTCTGCCCAAAGAAAGAAGGAGGTGAGGACGCTATTTGCAGCAACACGGGCTTTCCCCAATGAGCGGGCTGGAGAGGGTCTGTTCTCTCCTTCCTGACTCCTTTCCCCGCCGGTTCTACCTTAAGTGCCTCCAGTTCCGCCGTGTTGGCAGTTGGGGGGTTTGCGAGAGAAGAAAGTAACTCCTTGTGTTCTGGGAATGCTGAGTCTGAGAGTGGGGTTGGGTATGTGACAGCCTGGCTTCTCTAGGCCTGTGCATGTACACAGAACTTTCGGTACTTTTTTGAGTACGGGCCCTCCCAGGTGGTGGTGGAAGTTCGACTTTAGGTCCAGCGGGTAGAATATCTGAGTCTTCTGCTGTCAGCAGATGCAAATTCCTTTACAGACGCTTAAGAGCATTTTCACTTCAGAAATGTAAGAACGGGAAAATTAGGAATGTAAGACTTAAACTGAAGAGTGAAACTGTGCCACGTTTATCAAATTGTCCAAAAAAATAATTTAAAGCAATTTAGGGGAGTGGAAGCTATTAAACCATTTTCAGTCATTTAACAAGTATCAAGCATGCCGGGCACTATTCTAGGAGCTTGGTATTCATAAGTGAACAAAACTAAGATCCCTCCTTGTGAGATTTACTGGTTTTAGAGAGTGGAGGAGGTAACAGTATTCTTTACTCACAATTAAGCAATCCAAACAGGCATTTTAATACTGTGTTGAAATACTAGAGACTTAGAGCTATATGCTCTTAGAGCTTTACAATTACTAGCAATAGTTTATGTTCTCCAGTTTTATTTTTTATAGATGAGGAAAACCGAGTCTTAAGCTTACACAGTTAAATTGCAGAAAAAGGTATAAAATCCTATATCTGGTCAGTCTTATGCTATTTCCTGTACATTTCTGGGCTTCCCCTAATACACAGTATCTGTGCATGCACTTTTAAAATACTATTTAAACATCTCAGATGTTTGTCAACTTGAGCTGAATTTAAAAAGATCCTATCTTTTGTTTCTGAATATTTGAACTATTCCCTTAAAAAGGGGTGCGGGGGAGCAAGCTGGCAATTTAAAACGGTTGCTTATTAGCTTGGCAAAAAGTAAAATAAAAAATATACAATTTTTAAATGTATGGTGAAGTGAGCAGGTTCATACACTGGAACTAGAAATTGATGTGTGTTTTTTTTTAGGAGGGATCCAAGCTATTTTTACATGTAAAACAAGATGTAGAGAGCAATACGTACTTTTATATTTAGGATTACTTTTATGTCAAAAATAGTGTGTGTGTGAGTGTGTGTGTGTAATGAAACTTTGGTAAGAATACACATCAATCTGTTAGCCGTGGTTGTGGGAGAGTTGGGATTGTTCGTTAGGGAAACACTTTAACTTTTTTTTTTAACACTTTAATTTTTTATCTTATGTACTGCTATTGTCTGAATTTGTATAATGACCACTTTTTTAAAAAAAAATACAATTTATTGATCTCAGAGAGGAAGGGAGAGGGAGAGAGATAGAAACATAAATGATGAGAGAGAATCATTGATTGGCTGCCTTCTGCATGCCCCCCACTGGGGATCGAGTCCACAACCCAGGCATGTGCCCTTGACTGGAATTGAACCCAGGACCTTTCAGTCTGCAGACACACGCTCTATCCACTGAGCAAAACCAGCAAGGGCCACTTATTTTTTAAATATGCAAGCGGAGATTTAAAAAAGTTATTTAAAAAAAGAAAATAGAAACGAATTAAGTTATAGTTATTCTTTAATCTCTCACTGAACTAGAAGCAGAAGGGCCTAGTAGGACATAAATTGTTTTTAAAAGGAATAAGCAGCCAAAACCGGTTTGGAATTAACTGCCTGCCTTGATCTTCTGTACTCTCTGTGTCTATACTTGCTGGAATTCTGTTGGAGAATCTCCCTTCTCTCTTACCCCAGCCCTGAGGTTTCCTACTCTTCAAGTCTTAGCTCAAACATTACTTTCTTCCTTAACTAAGTTTGTCCTGGTTCTCCCATGTGAATTGAGAGCAATTCAAATCATCTTTTTTAAAAATATATATATTTTATTGATTTTTTACAGAGAGGAAGGGAGAGAGCTAGAAACGTCGATGAGAGAGAGTCATCGATCAGCTGCCTCTTGCACACCCCCTACTGGGGATGTGCCCGCAACCCAGGTACATGCCCTTGACCGGAATCGAACCTGGGACCTTTCAGTCTGCAGACCAATGCTCTACCACTGAGCCAAACCGGTTTCGGCAAATTGAGAGCAATTCAGAATATTGTATTATAATTGTTTATATACCAGTCTTTCCCATTGGACTGTGAGCATCTTGAATACAGACGTTTTTAAATTAGTGCTCTTTCCCTAGCAGTGTCTTTCAGAAAGGTCCTCAGTAAACATCCAATTAATTCATTAACTGTGTGCATAGAATCACAACTCTGTTCTTTCACTTGCAGGCTTGTTTAGGTTTTAAATCCTAAAGTTGGATTTTTCTCATCAGTAAACAAGGGATAAATATAGGCTGGTAAGGTCTCCAGGTTTAATTAGCATATAACCATTTTATTAGTATAGATTATTTATTCAATGCCTTCTACAGGTCAGGCACTATGATTTATTAGGTCTAGTAATAATTAATGTCGTTTTCTAATACTTTTTTAAATCGAATTTATTTAAACAATACAACAAAATTTAATCAACAATATAGTTGCCGTTGTTTTCTACTACTTGTGCCCAACACTCAGGAAGCATTTTAATCCCTCTGTTGTAAAATTCTTGTGATTTTGATGCAAAAAATTCGGTCAATGCATTTTTGAGGCATTCTTCATTATTAAATTTTTTTCCAAGAAAGTTTTGCAAAGAACGAAACAAATGGTAATTGGAAGGGGCAATATCAGGAGAATATGCAGGTTGAGGGAGAACTTCCCATTCCAACTGGCGCAGTTTTTCAGCAGTGATTCTTGCAGTATGCGGTCGTGCGTTATCGTGGTGAAGAATTACGCCCTTCCGATTAATCAGCGCGGGTTCTTTTTCTCTTAAAGCTTGGGCTAACCTTTCCAATTGGGCACTATACACTGCACTTGTAATGGTTTGGTTAGATGGTAAAAGTTCATAATGAAGAATTCCTTTAAAATTCCACCAAACACACAACATCACTTTTTTCGCATGCAAGTCAGGTTTTGGCGTGGGCTGCGGAGCCTCATTTTTGTCCAACCATTGAGGCCGCCTTTTCAAATTAACATACAGCACTCATTTTTCATCTCCGGTAACAATTTGCTCTAAAAACGGCAAACGGTTTTGACGAGAGAGGAGCGAACTGCAAATTGTGACTCTTTGATTACGGTTGTTGTCGGTCAACTCATGAGGAACCCATTTTCCAAACTTTTGGACTTTGCCAAGTGCACGCAATTGATTGGAAATTGTTTTTTGTGAACAATTTAAAGTTGTCGCAAGCTCTTGTTGGGTAATTTGAGGATTTTGCACCAAAAGAGCCTGAAGAGCTTCTTGATCAAAATTGGACACACGGCCTCGACCACTCTTGTCATCTAACGAAAAATTTCCCTCGCGAAATTTCTCAAACCAACGCTGGCATTTTCTGGCGCTAACTGCATCTTGACCAAGAGCACTACAGATGTTTTTTGCAGCCTCACTTGCTTTTCTTCCTAAGTGGAACTTGTAAAGCATGCAGTGCCAAATATGCTCTTCATCCGCCATCTTCTTAGCCCTAGTTTTGCAACAAAAACCAAACCAAACACAAACTTTTTCAAGCAAAACTTGTTAATTGCACTTCACACGTTCTTGTAGATACCACGTGTTTGAAGGTTATGTCAATACAAGTCAACGCCAAGCAAGATTTTAAACGAATGTTTAAAACAACATTAATTATTACTAGTCCCGATACATGCATTATCTATAAGCCTCACAATAACACTGCAGAGTATTAACCCTTTAAATTTATTTTTATTTTATTTTATTTTATTAGTAGTATGAGCCCCTTTTGAAAGATGAGGGAACTGATGCTGAGCAAAAGGAAGGTTTGGGGCTTGTTCAAAGAAGCACAGCTCTAGAGAATGAGCTGGGATTCATCCCTGGTCTGATTCCAAAGCCTATGCTCTCTGCTAGACATGAAGGTTTGTTTTCCAGTGACTTGTTTTGTTTTTATGGTGAATTATTCCCTCCCTGTGGTAGAAGGGAAGTTGCTTATCCTTACATTTGGTGTTTTTTTTTGTTTTTGTTTTTGTTTTGGGGGGGTGATAACAATGAAAAAGCATGGTATTTGATAAAATTGTCCATGTTTCTTGATCTACTTCTGGGAATCTGTAATAAAGAAATAACATGAGCCGAAACCAGTTTGGCTCAGTGGATAGAGCATCGGCCTGCGGACTGAAAGGTCCCGGGTTCGATTCCAGTCAAGGGCTTGTACCTTGGTTGCAGGCACATCCCCAGTAGGAGGTGTGCAGGAGGCAGCTGATCGATGATTCTCTCTCATCGATGTTTCTAACTCTCTATGCCTCTCTCTTCCTCTCTGTAAAAAAAATCAATAAAATATATTTAAAAAAAAAAAAAATAACATGAAATATGGAAAAAAGTTAAATGTACAAAGAATATTGAAGCATAATAAAAATGGTCATAGTAATGGTAGGGTATCAGATAGTTCGCCTCCCTTTTCTCAGTTCTCCAAAAAATTTTGTAACATTTTAAAGAGCATGTGTTTTAATGTAACTGAAGTGATCTTAACAAGTTACTCTGTCTCATTTTCCTTATCAGTAGAATGGGAAAATGCCTATTTCTTTGAATATTGTGAAAATTAAATGAGATGAAGGCTATGAAGTGCCAAATGAAACACCTGGCATGTAGAAGATATTAGATGAATATTAGAAAATAAAATAAGAATGTGTTTCTCTGCTGTAGTGAAATGTTTTCTCAATTGATCTTTTTGTAGTGTTTTTATGAGGATTGTTCAGAAAATGGAATTACCTGCATATTTTATTGGAAAAAACTTCTACTTTCTCTGACATCGCCTTGAGAACTGACATGTGAACGTGTCACACATGCAAAACTCCTGCAGTTCTTTACAAAATACCTTATTACTAAGAACCAAAGGCTCAGTAAGTGTTGTAAAACAAGTTGAGACACTTCCCCAATAATAAAACATCACTGAGGGGATAGTGGTATATTTTAGCCCTGTCCAGGAAGTAAGTGAACTGAGAATGGAGCAGATAGCATTTAAGGATTAAATCTGCACTCTTCTCTGCTTATTGTCTCCTTCAGTCATTACCTGCCAATTATGTTTCCAGATCTGTTCAGTCTCACTCATAATATAAGGATCGAGTTGGAAAGTTATTGCTTAACCAGGAAATTTATTTTACTAGTGTCTAAACCTAGGGGTGTCGAACTCAATGAGAGAAGGGGCCAAAATCTAAAATCCAGCCTAAATCGCGGGCCGAATGGTTTACTGAACAGTCATAAACTGTCATTGTGATGGAAACGCAGCGGAGTGCAGTGATGACAGCGCGGTGCGGGCCACATTGCAAGGCCTGGCGGGACGGATTTGGCCCGCGGGCCTTGTGTTTGTCCATGTGGAAGAATAGTGGATGATTAGGAAAGCTAAAAATATGAAGAATTTTTAAACAAACCCTGATGGTCTAAAACACAAGTACAATCAAATCAGTTTGATGCTGAAACCGGTTTGGCTCAGTGGATAGAGCGTCAGCCTGCGAACTGAAGGGTCCCGGGTTCGATTCCGGTCAAGAACACGTACCTTGGTTGCAGGCACATCCCCAGTAGGAGGTGTGCAAGAGGCAGCTGATCGATGATTCTCTTTCATCGATGTTTCTAACTATCTCTCTCCCTTCCTCTCTGTAAAAAATCAATAAAATGTATTTTTTAAAAATCAGTTTGAGGGATCCCTGATCAGTTTGGCTCAGGGAATAGAGCATCGGCCTGAAGACTCAAGGGTCCCAGTCAAGGGCATGTACCTTGGTTGTGGGCACATCCCCAGTAGGGGGTGTGCAGAAAGCAACTAATGGATATTTTTCTCTCATCGATGTTTCTAACTCTCTATTCCTCTCCTTTCCTCTCTGTAAAAAAATCAATAAAAAATTTTTTAAATTAATTTGAGGGAAAAGGGTTGTACATTTTTATGAGAGCTTCAGACTGGTGGTGCTTAGCTTTATTACATCTGAAATTCCAAAGAAATCTTAATAGCAGGATCATATTTTAGCTTTAAATGATAATAGATTCCTATATGCTGTTTTTGATGAGTGATATTCAGTGACAGAAGGGGAATTTGTAGTTGTTAAGGCTTAATCTACCAATTTAGTTAAAATTATTATGCAAGCAGATAGAATAAAATTAAACATCTCACTGCCCTTTTTTGACCCTCTTAATCTCTGTAATCTCTGTAAAATTTCTTCATACTTGATTATTACTAACAGGATTAGGTACATTCATTGACTTCATGTTAGTGGGATTGTTGTGTAGCCATACTCATTTAAATACTTCAAGAGAATCCTGGCTGGTTTTCTCAGTGGTTAGAACCTTGACCTTCAGATCAAAAAAGGGTCTCAGGTTCGATTCCCGCCAAGGGCACATACCTCAGTTGCAGTTTGACCCCTGGCCCTGATTGGAGCACATGTGGGAGGCAGCCAATCGATGTGTCTCTCAAATCAATCTCTCTCTCCCCCCCCCCTTCCAGTCCCTCTAAAAATCAATTGGGGGGGGGGGAAATATCCTACAGTGAGGATTAAAAAAATGTTTCAAGAAAAGAGAAAAACTAAGCTTACTTTGTTGGTATTATATTTTAATTATGAATATTGTTCTTTTGTTTTATTTGAATAGTTGAAAATATACTCCAATAATGTACTCCAAGAAGGGGGAAAATTGATTGGGAAAGTCTTTACCAATAAATTTAATGTTTTCCTTTCTCAAGTTTACTTGAGCTTGTGTATTTCCCAAAATTTCTCTTTATCACTCATTATACTTCATATTATTTGTCCAAAGTCTGTGGGTTTGTTTTTTGTTTTTTGTGTTGGTTTTTTTTGTGGGGTTTTTTTTTTTTTGCACTTTAGTGATCACATTTATTGAAAGGGTTGGAGAAAAATAAAAATGCCATTTAGCTTAAGAATTTGTGCTTTGTACACATAAACTCATTTCAGGAACAGAAGAATTCTTGGTCATTTATTAATATCAAAATTTACGCAGGTTTCTCTTTTGAATATCTTCTACCTTTAAAGACGCAATCATATAAAGTCTCCTAATTTCCACACAGGATATATTCTTTGTTTCAACCAACTCTCAATGGAGGGGCAACTAGGACAACACCATCTCCCCAGACAAAAAGCATTGGAATATTCCGTTTTGTTGATTTATATATTTCTTCATATGTTTCCTCATCAATTTCTATGGTAGTCACAGTTTCTTCCACATCTCCCAATATCATATTTAAATGTTGATAAGCCTCGCCGGGACCGGTTTGGCTCAATGGATAGAGCGTCGGCTTGGGGACTGAAGGGCCCCGGGTTCGATTCAGGTCAAGGGCATGAACCTTGGTTGCGGGCATATCCCCAGAAGGGGGTGTGCAGGAGGCGGCTGATCGATGACTCTCTCTCATTGATGTTTCTAACTTTCTATCTCTCTCCCTTCCTCTCTGTACAAAAATCAATAAAATATATTTAAAAAAAAATAAAAATAAATAAATAAATGTTGATAAGCCTGGTCAGGGTGTGTTCGGGAGGCAATGGATCCATGGGTCTCTCTCACATCCACATTTCTCTCTCCCTCTCCCTCCCTCCTTCCCTTCCACTCTCTATGTAATCTACCTCAAAGCTCTCTGTCATTTCTCATTTTCACATAAATTCGCTCATTCAGGCTGAGCCTGATAAGATCCAGGGGCTCTTCTAGAGTGTTGGTAGTTTGTTGCTGGTCCACGTCGTCCACCATGTTTCCAAAGTCTGTGTTTTTTACTAAACTCTGTGATCCATAATGATATGGATTCCAAGGCCAAGCAAAATTCCTGGGATAGAGTATTTGGTTGATGAATATTTAGGGAATAAAGATATGAAAAAATGAATGATTAGCTAGTATATTATTGAGAAATTATAATTCATAGGAACTTCAAGTGCTGAGTCGAAAGAGAGACACCTGTAGGAATTATAGAGTTCTGTTGCTGGTGATGGATACCACTGTCACAACAGGCAAAAGCTGAGTGTGCTATGCATGTAATTAACAGAAAAATGTGTTTGCTTCAGACCCTCAGCTCATTCATCAATAAAAACAGAAATGAGACCTAAAAAAGGAACTTGAGTTTAGCTAGAGAATACCTGGTAGATGTTGGGGGTGATTAGTTACAGAAAAAAACTTTCCAAAGAACACCAAATATAAAAAGAAGGAACCCACTAAAGAGAGGACGAAGTATGTTGATTTGTAATATTAGGAAAAGTGGGGAAATGGTCAAGAAAAGGTCATAAAATCATGCTGGGATCAGATCACATGAAGCGCCCACTCTACCACCTCTTCCAACGTAGAATTGTAAGTTCCATGAAGAAAAGAGCCAGGCCTGTCTTGTTTGCTACTGTATTCCCATAGCCCAGCATAGTCCCTGGCAAATTTCAAGAGCTCCATACACATCTGTCAAGAGAGATAAATTGATTTTTTGTTAATTCTCACCTGAGGATATTTTTCCATTGATTTTTAGAGTGGAGGGAGGGAGAGAGGGAGGGAGGGAGAGAGGGAGGGAGAAAGAGAAAGAGAGAGATAGAGAGAGAGAGAAATACCTATATGAGAGAGACATCAATTGGTTGCCTTCCACAAGAACCTGCAACCGAGATATGTCCCCTTTGACTGGAATCTCATTTGAGATGGGCCAACATTATATCTGCTGAGCCAAACCGGCTAGGGCGATAAATTGATTTTTAATGTTACTTAAACCAAACAACAAAACAATTTTCAGATTGAAGTAATTAATTGATATAGGTGTATTTATAGGCATAAACGTATCTGCCCACAAAGACTGGTACTGAGATTAATTTTTTGCTTTCACTTAATCTACTCGTAAACATGCTTTTTACATTGCTGTAATAACTCATATGGAATTAGTGTTATTTTTGGTAATATAAATTTATTAAAAGTCTGATACATAAATATTCCTAGAGGCTATTTTTTAGTATCCCTAGGCCCTCGCTGGTGTCGCTCAGTGAATAGATCATCAGCCTGTGGACTCAAGGGTCCCGGGTTCGATTCCGGTCAAGGGCATGTACCTTGGTCGCAGGCACATCCCCAGTAGGGGGTGTGCAAGAGCAGCTAATCGATGATTCTCTCTCGTCGATGTTTCTAACTCTCTATCCCTCTCTCTTCCTCTCTGTAAAAAATCAATAAAATATATATTTTTTTAAAAGAAGTGTCTAGGAAATATATAGGTGTTATATTTGAGTTATTCAGACTATATCACATTCTTCAACTGTTCAGGAATATCAAGTAGTGATTTATTATTAAAATGTTATAGTTTTTCCTGTTCATTATTTGAATCGCTTAATATTGATTTAATTTCTCAGTGTTGCACATAAATTTATGTAACTTGATCCCTATTCATAAGAATTAAGAATGTAGAGCAGTAGTTCTCAAAATTCAGTGCATATAAAGACTTGGGGTACATGTTAAATTTCTGTATTATTGGAATCTACCCTAGACCCAATTAACCAAATTTATTGGAGGATGAAATCCAGAAGTCTGTACTTTTAACAGGCTACACTTTGAGAAACATGAGTGTAAAAAGCCTATTATCCATTGGTTTGCTTGATCATCAAATCTTTTGTAATGTGTTCTGAGCAGTAATGAAGAAAATATTTTTTGAATATACATAAAACAATTAAAAACACTTAAATCGTATAGTGAAAGTTTTTTTTTTTCATTTTAGAACAGTTCTCAATAAGAGATGGGGGAAATTTTGCTCCCCAAGGATTATGTGGCAGAGTCTGGAGATAATTTTGGTGGTTGTAGGTGGGGGTAGGGGTGCTACTGGCATCTAATGGGTAGAGTTTAGGGATGTGCTCAACATCCTGCAATGTGCAGCACAGCTCCCCTCAACAAATAATTATCTAGCCTAAGATATTAGTAGTGCTGTTGAGAATCCCTGGTTTAGAATGATCATGGATTGTTTGAATCCTAGTTCTGTGTCTTACTATAACTTTGGACAATTTGGGCAAGTTACTTAACCTCTGTGATTCTGGTTACTCAAAAGTTAAATGAGAATAAAAATAGAGTACCTCATAGTGTTGTTTTGAGGTTTGAATTAAACACTGTACTTTATATAAGAGGAGTTGCTGCCTGATACATACATACTAAGCATTGCAAATACAGCAAGTCCCTGGATAGCATCCTTTTGTTTCCTTATAATGTTGATGCGATCTTTATTGGTATCAATTAACCTACGTTAAAATTGGTTTCTTCATACTTCATTTCACTTAAAGTCACAGAACCATTGGATGATGTTAAGTAAGGACTTACTTTATTAGCTGCTATTTTCTCAAAAAAAAATCAATTCAAGAGAGACATTATTAAGATATATTAAAATATTAATTATTGTGAATAAGATTATAACTTAATTATTCTGTTCATGTGATTATGTGCTCATGTAATTTTGTGAAAGTTTAAAACTAGTTCTAGTTCTTCTTTTGTTGTGATCTATCTACAATTCATTTTAAAGTAAATGAACTCAAAGTAACCTAATGGTCCCTGTATTAAGCAGTCTTTTGAGGCGATAATCTCATTTTATAAGAGCTTTAAAGAGAATTTGTAATTCCTCTGAACTAATTTCTTTTATTGGATAAATTATTTGGAGATTGAATAGCCAGAAATCTGGTCTTTTCAGGCTGTTAATAAAGAGGAACAGGAATATTATAAATGATTTACATAGACCAAGTTGAAAAGTTTATTCAGGACTTTTGTTTAAGAAGACTCCACATATTAATATCTAATATCAAAGCACATATAGTTGTTTGTTGGAGTGATCATAAATCTATGTGATTAAGCCGAGACCGGTTTGGCTCAATGGATAGAGCATCGGCTTGGGGACTGAAGGGTCCCGGGTTCGATTCCAGTCAAGGGCATGTACCTTGGTTGCGGGCACATCCCCAGTGGGGGGTGTGCAAGAGGTAGCTGATTGATGACTCTCTCTCATCAATGTTTCTAACTATCTCTCTCCCTTCCTCTCTGTAAAAATCAATAAAATATATTAAAAAAAATAAAGAAATCTATGTGATTAAATAGAGATAGACTATATAAAAAACTGTTGTATTACTTGTTACAGGTTTTCACTTTTTGTCTAAAATAGCCACAAATAGAATCTGCATCCATGGTAAATAAAATAGACAAATCACGTTTGAATTTGCTGGTATCTATCAAATTTAATTTGAAAATGAAACAAAATTAATGACTGCTTAAAAACAGAGAATGCATATGATTTTAATTTAAATTATTTTTCATGAATTTGTGTTTTATTCTTGCACAGAGATCATGCTGATCTTCTCTGTATCATGTCAATTTTAGTATATATGTTGCTGAAGTCAGGGTACAAAGATGCATATTTAAAAAAACTGAACCAGCAGTGTTCTCTGAGCTGTGAGACTCATTAAGGATGTATCAAATAACAAGAAATAATTTTGTTGGAAAAACTGAATACATTTAATCTATTTATCTTTTATTTAAATAGAATATTCTCTACTCTTGACAATTATTGCTAACTGATTCTCCTGTTAGCCCGGCAGGCATGGCTTAGTGGTTGAGTGTCAACCAGGAAGCAGGAAGTCATGGTTTGATTCCTGGCCTGGGCATATGTCTGGGTTGTGGGCTGGATCCCCAGTGTGGGGTGTGCAAAAGGCAGCTGATCAGTGATTCTCTCTCATCATTAATATTTTTATCTCTCTTTCCCTCTCTGAAATCAATAAAAAAAAATTTAAATATATATTTTATTGATTTTTGTACAGAGAGGAAGGGAGAGATAGAGTTAGAAACATCGATGAGAGAGAGTCATCAATCAGCTGCCTCTTGCACACCCCCTACCGGGGATATGCCTGCAACCAAGGTACATGCCCTTGACCGGAATCGAACCCGGGACCTTTCAGTCCCCAAGCTGACGCTCTGTCCATTGAGCCAGATCGGTTTCGGCTGAAATCAATAAAAATATTTTTTAAAAAGGGGGAAAGAAAGATGAACTAGCTTCTACCCTTTACCCCTCTACATTATCTACCTTCTATTCTAGTTCACTCTCTTCACTGCCATTAGCAATGACCTGTTTCCTTAGTATCATTCATTGTTCCATAAGTCTTGTTATTTGCTATACCAATCTTTTGAGAGTGTATGTATTTTTCTATGGGCTTAGAGTCCATATTCAGTTTTACATGTGTGGTATATTCATTTTCTGGCTCTTACTGAAAATATTTTACATTTGCTACAAAACTAATTTTTATGCCATCTATCTCTTTTCATTCATAAGGGTGTACTCAGGGTTGGTTTGTTTGTTTTCTTCAGTATTACCTGAATTTAGGCATGATTTAAAAGGATATCATGTGCCATGGCCTGTGTGGCTCACTTGTTTGGTCATCCTCCTATGCACTGAAAGGTTGCTGGTTTAATTTCTGGTCAGATCAGGGCGCATACCCAGACTGCAGCTTGATCACCAGTAGGGGGTGTGCTGGAGGCAGTCAATAAGTATTTTTATCTCACGAGCACGCGGGTGCGCTTTCTCTCTCTCTCTCTCTCTCTCTCTCTCTCTCAAATTATGCATCTTTTACACATTTATTTTAAAGTAATACTTAAGTATTATTTTATTTTATTTTTATTCCAAAATAGAGATTTATTCATTAAGAATTATTTAATGTTTGCATAAAAATCACCAATTGTTCCTCATTGGGTTTTTAACACACATGAATTCTTTGGGGATCCCTCTATTCGCCCCAACACTTTCAAAATACAGCTCTTGTTAGTGCCAGGAGGGACAGTTAAGGCAACGAGGTGTTTCCTGGGTCTCGGCATGGGGAGGGCTCGTGGTCTCCCTGGGAGAGAGCACACATGTTTCTTAGGCGGGGCAGCTGTCCCTGAAGGAAATACTTATGCAGAAGAATGCAGATTAAGTCATCTGTGATCAGTTACTCATGCCTAATAGCTTTAAAATAAAGTCTCCTTGGTCAAGGTCATCAAGAGCTTGCTGGTTGTTTTCAACTATGAAAAACTGTGTGGAAAAAGACAGTAGGAAAGAGTAGGGGTCTATGCTGACAGTGCTGTGAGGCTGGGCTGTGCAACCACAGGGCACACTGGTCTGCTCTAAAAGATCCTGAATGATTTCCAATCAGACTCCTCGTGGTCCTCACATGATCCGAAACATCACTGCACCAGATGCTCGCTTTTATCTTTTTTTTTTAATAAACCTTTATTGTTCATATTATTACAAAAGTTCCTCATTTTTTCCCCTCCACCAGGTTCCTACCCCACACTCTGCCCTTTCCCCACCCCCCTCAGATGCTCGTTTTTAAAATGAGGCGTATGACAGGGCTCCCCAGGGTCACGCACCACGTGGGGGGACGGGGATGGGGAAACCCTAGGACTTGACGTATTAGCAACATTAACTGGTTTTTATCACACTGAAATGGAGGCAGCCGGTCTGCACTGCGTGGAATTAAAGGTGATTCAGAAGTAGGGTGGTTATTTATTGCTCTGTTAGGATAGACCCCAAATTGACTTTTCAGAAACCAGGGCAGCCCCTGCAGCGCCAGCCGGACTGGGGGCTGCTCCGGGGGACGAAGCCAGGGCGGCCTCGGCTTGTTCACAGTGTTCTGGCTCTGCTTCTGGGAGTGCCGGCCGGGGCCGCCTACACCTTGTAGTTGAGGTCGGCGTTCATCTTGGTGTACATCTCGTAGATGACTCGATGGTGGCCGTGTAGTTGACCAGGAAGAGGCGGACCTTCTCCAGGCACCCCTCCTCCATCATGTTCTGGCCCTTGGAGAGCTCCTTCAGGAAGTCGGACTTGTAGGGCACAGCGCGGCCTGGAAGATCTGCATGATCCAGCCGTGGTACTTCTTTTTTCTCTATATATATTTTATTGATTTTGTACAGAGAGGAAGGGAGAGAGAGAGAGAGTTAGAAACATCGATGAGAGATAGTCATCGATCAGCTGCCTCTTGCACACACCCTACTGGGGATGTGCCCGCAACCAAGGTACATGCCCTTGACCGGAATCGAACCCGGGACCCTTCAGTCCCCAAGCCGTCGCTCTATCCATTGAACCAAACCGGTTTCGGCTAGCTGTGGTACTTCTTGAGTGCCGCCTGGTAGGCCTTGGTGGCGTTGATGCGAGGTTGGGGTGGCTCTCGTCCCGCTCGCCGTCGCAGTTGCTCTGCAGGAAGATCTGGGTGAAGCGGAGGCCCCTTTTTAGCCACATCAATGCCAGCGTGGCCCCCACTTTGGGCCACTCCGCTCCGTTCATCTCCTTCTCCGCCTCCAGGATGTTCTGCAGGGTCCGGAACTTGGCCAGGTCGGTATTGTACACAGCTTTGATTTTCGTGATGTTACCGCTCATGTCCGCCTTGATGGGCGTGAACACTGGGGACCCGAGGCAATCGAAGAAGGGCGGCAGGTGGGACACTGCCTCCAGGAAGGGCCCGGTCTCGATCTGCTTGTCCGCGGGCAGCGGCTTCAGCAGGTGCTCGGCCAGCAGCGCCATTCGGGGTCGAGGCCGGTGGTGATGCCCCAGCCGGCGCCGCGGGCGTCCACACCGCCCCCCCCCCTCCCCCGCCCACCGCAGTCCACGCCGGGCCGCCACTGCCGCCCGCTGCCTCCCGCCGCCACCTCCGGGGACACCAGCGTCTCCACTTCTGTCCGCCGCGCCGCGCCGCCCGCGGAGCCGAGCGCTCGTATTATTTTATTTTTAATTAAAATAGTAACAATGGTTGAAAACATATAAGAACATATAAAATTATTTAAGAAGATATACAAGGAGGTATAGAGCATATTAAAGTGAATATCCATGAATCTACCAGCCACTTTTCATACGAGAGGAACCTTCCATATTTATCACACAAATTGCATCCTTCCCTCAGCAGAGTTAGTATCTGAATTCTGTGTTAATCTCTCTTGGATTTCTTCATAATTTACTATTGCTTTGACTACTCTTGAGCTATATAAATTGTATCAAACTGAAGGTATTATGTAATTTACTTTTAAAAGATCTTTATCGTTGAAAGTATTACATATGTCCCCCTTTTTCTTTCATTGACCTCTTATACCACCCCTGTTCCCACCCCAGGCCTCCACCACTCTATTGTCTGTGTCCATGGGTTATGCATGTATGTATAGAAGTTTTTTGGTTGATCCCTTCAGCCCACCTCCACTTCCCTCTAAGAATCATCAGTCTGTTGCATGCTTACATGTCTTTGGATCTATTTTGTTTGTCAGTTTATTTTGTTCATTAAGATTCCATATATAAGTGAGGTCATGATACTTGTCTTTCTTTGATTGGCTTATTTCGCTTAGCATAATATTTTCCAGGTCCCTCCATGTTATCTCCTATATTACAGCTGCATATAGGTGTGCTCATCTATTTATGAGCACTTGGGCTGTTTCCAGATCTTAGCTATTGTAAATAAATGCTGCTATGAACATACAAGTATGTAGAGGGGGATCCATTTTCTGAGTCCAGCACGGATAGAAGGCGATAAGGTTCCTGAGTAGGGGCGACAGGGGATTGAGAAAATGAGAGACAGGCACAGATACAGTAGGGAAAGCTGGGACCGGACCGATGGAGAGACAGGGACCCAGAGCCAGAGACCCTTGCAGCACATTTATTTTATACCACCAAATACCAGTAAGTTTTACTAAAAGTCAAGACAAAGGAGACTGTTTGCATTCTAGGGTGGGCCCAGTCCATATTCATTCCTGGTGCTTGGCTGGATTTACATAATAAAACCCACTTCCAGGCACCTGGTCTGAAGATCAGCTGACTACACCCTTGCCTTTTGGCAAACCAGACATCACTGGATTCAGCTGACAATTTAAAGAAATGTCCAAGTGCCTTCCCTAGCGCTCTTTACACAAGTGCATATATTCTTTCTGCTTTGTGTTACAGGCTTCTTAGGATATATTCCTAAAATTGGAATCACTGGGTCAGAGGGCAGTTACTATATATATAGATATATAAATTTTTATTGATTTCAGAGAGGAAGGGAGAGAGAGAGATAGATAGAAACGTCAATGGTGAGAGAGAATCATTGATTAACTGCCTACTATACACCCTACATTAGGGATCAAGCCCGCACCCTGGGTTTGTGCCTGACCAGGAATCGAACAAACCGTGACCTGGTTCATAGGTCGACTCTCAAAATTTTTGAGGAAATGCACACTGTTTTTCATAGTGGCTGTAGCAGTTTGCATTCCCACCAGCAGTGTACTAGGGTTCCTTTTTCTCCACAGCCTTGTTGGTTGATTTATTGATGGAAGCCATTTTGGCAGGTGTGAGGTTGTACCTCGTTGTTTTAATTTGCATCTCTCTGATGATTAGTGAACTGAAGCATTTCTTCATATGTCTCTTGGTCATTTGTATGTCCTCTTCGGAGAAATGTCTATTTAGGACCTCTGCCCATTTCTTAATTGGATTGTTTTGTCTTTTGTTGAGTTGTTTGAGTAGTGTATATATTTTTAAGTTTAGCCTCTTATCAGATATATCACTGGCAAATATTGTTTCTCATAATGTTAGTTCCCTTTTTTCTTTTTCTTTTTTATGGCAGCTGCTCTAGGAGAGGCCTCGGGGGTTATACCACCAGTGACCATAGGAGCCAGCAGTTTCGCTCCTATGTACTTACTTATCCTGGGAAATGAGAACATATGTCCATTCAAACATGTGCAGGGATGTTCATCATATCAAAATGTGGAAACTGCCCCTAAGCCCACCAGGGGTGGGTGGGTAAACAAATCCGGTGTGCCTACCCAATAGGATATGTTTGGTAATAAAGAGGATGCCCCAGCATGGTGGGCTAAGAGAACATGCTGCCCTGTAAAAGAAGCCTGTCACCCCAGCCACACATTGTGCGAGTCCGTTTAGTGAAATGTGCAGAGTAAATAAATCCCGAGACACGGAGACCAGACTCGTGGCTGCCTGGGCCTGGCAGGGAAGCACGGAGGGGGTGGGGGGCCGCCGCACAAGCAGTGCCCACTGATGGGCACGAGATCCACAGTTATGTCTGAAAAGCTGCACCACCAGACTAGACGTGATGTGGCTCATGGAACTGAAGGTTCACAAGCCAGGGATGTGGCCTAGGTGGGTCCTCAGATGGGTCTTGCCACCTCTGAGGGATTTCACACCGGCTCCTGACGCACCCACAAGAACAGGGGAGCAGCACTTCCAGAGAATGGAAAGAAACGTCCACAAAACAGCACTATTTCTGTCCGCTTTCCTTTTACTAAATGCCTGGGAGCTGATACCTTGTGTTCATGACCCTCCAGGGAACTAGAAGTCCCCACGTGAAAACTCTCGTCTTTTACTCCTTTGCCTTAAAACGCCTTTTTCTGCCAAAACCAGTTTGGCTCAGTGGATAGAGCATCGGCCTGCAGACTGGGGGATCCCGGGTTCGTTTCCGGTCAAGGGCATGTGCCTTGGTTGCGGGCACATCCCCAGTAGGGGGTGTTTAGGAGGCAGCTGATCGATGTCTCTCATCGATGTTTCTGGCTCTCTATCCCTCTCCCTACCTCTCTGTAAAAAAAAAAAAATCAATAAAATATATTTTTAAAAAAGAAGAAGAAGAAGAAAGCTCCCAGATTTATTGAATTTCCAGACCCACCTTCATTTGCCTTAGCAGGGCCAGGTTAAATGACTTAGCGTGCCGCACATTTCCCACCTCTGCTCTATTGAGTTGCTGTTTGCATTTTTTTTGAAAACTTAGTTGGCTACATTTGTGTAAGTCTATTTCTGGGTTCTGTTGCATTGATCTGTGTGTCTATCCTTTCATCACCGCCACCCAGCCTTGCTTATTATAGCTATATAATTGATTTAACTCCATATTCTTTGAAATCTTTCGCAGATGAAAGGGTTTATGACTTTGTTATTTATTAGTAAGTCATATCAAAAATATAGTATTTCACTAAATCTCATCATAAAATAATCTAATTTTAAGAATAAGTATCATCTTTAGGCCCAACTCCTAAATTTTACTTTTAGGTCTCTCAAATTTCCTATGGAACTCTACTTGTTAGTCTTACTGTTAAGTTGCCTAGATAAAAGAAACTTTATATGGCAAGTTTACTTTTTTAATCTTTTTTTTACATGACAAGTTTAGAACGGCATGTTTCCTTTGTCTTTTTTAGATGGTGTTATCTGAAAAGGTTAGTCAACTGATGGAATGGACCAATAAAAGACCCGTAATAAGAATGAATGGAGACAAGTTCCGTCGCCTTGTTAAAGCCCCACCAAGAAACTACTCCGTTATTGTCATGTTCACTGCTCTCCAACTTCATAGACAATGTGTCGTGTGCAAGTATGAACCTTCAACTACACTTTAAAGTTAAATAACTTATAAGATTTTAACCATTTTTCAATTCCAGAGAACTAAATTAGTTTAGTGGGTACATAATGTGTATATCTTACTTAAGATATTTATACTAACACACAATACTACTGTTCTTTTATAGTCACTTCTTGGTTGTCCGTATTAGTAGTGGGAACAAAGAGCATGAATAAAGTATTGGAGCCACCAGGAATAAATCTAAATTATCTTCTAAATTGGTGTCAACTTATATAAATGTATGACAATAGCATTGATGTAGTGTTTTATTATTCGTGTTTTCAACTTCATACTCTTGTTTTATCACAGCAGCCCCAGAAGGTAGTAAAGGAAATATTCTCTCATTTTGGGAAAAACAAGTTCTAAAATTTTAACTGGTCTACCCAAAGATAGAGAGATTTATTAATACAATAATGGTGGCTGCATCCAAGTTTGGAATTACAAGAGAATTTTTTTAGAAAATAAAGATGCATGATTTATGGTAGAGATGTTTCTTTTTTTCTAGATTATTTTGCAGTGATTCTAGGTCACTTTCATATAAACTTTCATCAAATAATGGTTTATTGATTTATTTTACTGTTTCTGAATGATCTTAGGAATAAAGATTGATATTTCTTCAAACAAAAATGCTATGAATTGCCGAAACCGGTTTGGCTCAGTGGTAGAGCGTCGGTCTGCGGACTGAAAGGTCCCAGGTTCGATTCCTGTCAGGGGCATGTAGGTTGGTTGCCTGCACATCCCCAGTAGGGGGTGTGCAAGAGGCAGCTGGTCGGTGTTTCTCTCTCATCGACGTTTCTAGCTCTCTATCTCTCTCCCTTCCTCTCTGTAAAAAATCCATAAAAATACATTTAAAAATATTTATTAAAAAAATACTATGAATAATGAAAATTCCTCTTTCTTCCTCTCTGTAAAAAATTAATAAAATATATTTTAAAAAATAATGAAAATAGTGGATTTTTAGCTTTTTGTGGGGATTTTTTGTGTGTTTTTTAATATATTTTAAAATCAGTATGTGTGATCTGACAATTTACTTTAAATGAAATGACAAAGCAGCCCTGTGAAGAACTAATTTAGTAAAAACCTTCTCTCTCATCATTGATGTTTCTATCTCTTTCTCCCTCTCCCTTACTCTCTCTGAAATCAATAAAAACATTTTTTTTAAATTGTGGTAGAGACAATTAGGTGGATTTTCTAGTGACTACTAAAGGGCTTTAAGATAAGAAATAGGCACAAAGTATGAGATATAGACAGGTAATTACTACTTTCTATTGAAATCTCCAAACAGTTGGGATAAGACTTCTCTTATGCCAAAACAATGACAGACTTAGTCAGCGTTTGTCCTAATCCCATCAGCAGAGCCTGACTTGCCCCCCACCATTGGAAAATTACTGTTGAGTCTTTGGATCTGTGTTACTTCTAATAAACTAGATTGCTTTTTAAAATGTTTTATATTTTATCTTCACAAATCTGATTACATCCAGGCAAGCAGATGAAGAATTCCAGATCCTGGCAAACTCCTGGCGATACTCCAACGCATTTACAAACAGGATATTTTTTGCTATGGTGGATTTTGATGAAGGCTCTGATGTTTTTCAGATGGTAAGATCTTTGGTTTATTCTATTAAGTAGGAATAGGCAAACTATGGATAAAGTGAAACACATCTTTTTAATGGCCACAAGAAGTTAAATATGACTTGTTTTATGTAAGATCTAGAGTACTTAGTAAAATAAAAACTGAACTTGAGGTAGCCATGAAATGTAATAGTCAGTGCTTAACCTAATAGAATATGGAAATTGGGTTGTAATCAAGTAATAGACACACACACACATTTGTGGTAAATATACATAATAAAAATTACCATTTTAAACAATTTTAGTTGACAGTTTATCAAGTAACTTTTTAAATCACAGCATTAATCCATCATTATACCATCACTGTAATATTGAAGTTTTTAGTCGAGTTAGGTATTGTACTTGTCTTTACCCCCTGCTTTTTTTTTTTTTTTAACATATTTTATTGATTTATTCACAGAGAGGAAGAGAGAGGGATAGAGAGTTAGAAACATCGATGAGAGAGAATCATCGATCAGCTGCCTCTTGCGCACCCCCTACTGGGGATGTGCCCACAACCAAGGTACATGCCCTTGCCGGGAATCGAACCCGGGACCTTTCAGTCCGTAGGCCGATGCTCTAGCCACTGAGCCAAACCGGTCCCGGCTTTTTTTTTTTTTTTTTTTAATATATTTTATTGATTGTTTACAGAGAGAAAGAGAGATAGAGAGCTAGAAATGTCAATGAGAGAGAAACATCGACCAGCTGCCTCTTGCACATCCCCTATCGGGGATGTGCCCGCAACCAATGTACATGCCCTTGACCGGAATCGAACCTGGGACCTTTCAGTCTGTAGACCGACGCTCTACCACTGAGCCAAACCGGTTTCGCCTTCTTTCTTGTCTTAGTGGAAAAGCTCCTTGTTCAAAGCTCCACCCCTTTCCTGTGCCCTGGATCCCATAGTGTATGAGCTCTGTCAATCATGACCTCTCTCACCTATATTTTCTTAATTGATTTCAGAGAGGAAAGGAGAGGGGGAGAGATAGAAACATCAGTGATGAGAGAGAATCATTGATCAGCTTCCTCCTGCAAGCCCACAACCCGGGCAAGCTGCAATCAGGAATCGAACCATGACCTCCTGGTTCATAGCTCAAGACGCGACCATTGAATCCTGCCGCCCGGACAGTTGCTTAATTTTTTTTCTTAATTTTTAAAAAATTTATTTTTATTGACTTCAGAGAGGAAGGGAGAGTGAAAGATAGAAACATTGATGATGAGAGAAAATCATTTATCGGTTGCCTCCCACATGCCCCACAATTGGAGATTGAGGCTGCAATCTGGGCATATGCCCTGACCAGGAATCAAACCATGACCTCCTGGTTCATAGGTCGATGCTCAACCACTGATCCACACCATTCAGTCTCACCTGCATTTAAAAAAAAATGAAGTGTATTTACCCAGCTGGTGTGGCTTAGTGGTTGAGCAGAAAGCAGCTGATCAATGATTCTCTCTCATCATTGATGTTTCTATCTCTCCCTCTCCCTTCCTCTATCTGAAATCAATAAAAACATTTTTTTACAAGTCCATAGGATTTGGTAGCCAAAAAGCTAATCTATTAATTCCCTGTAATATACTGCCAGGGAGACCAAAGTAATCATATCCACTAATTAGTATACCCTCTCCACTATGGATAAGTCTAAATAACTATGTCTAGAAGGGTTTTATTGTGAGTACAGAATCAAAGCAAGGAACTTGGGTTATTATATTGGCTGATATCTTTTAATTATAATTGTTTTATACTAGCTAGTCTTCATTTTAGGGTTACCTGCTGAGTGAACCTGAATGCTTGCATCTGATGTCCATCATTTTTCCCGGGACTTAGTCAGACTTTCTGTTTTTCACAAGAACAATTAGGTCAGGAAAGATAGAATGCAGATAAGTCAGTCATGGTTTCTTTATTTTAGCAATTTCATTGTTGTCTTCTTAAACAGATCTTGGTTTCATCATAGAGTATTGAGAACTGTGGTGCTTCTCAGAAAACATTTATGAACCTTTTAGAATTAACTATTCTGCTTATGGCTACCATTTTGTATTGGTTTTCATTGCAATGTCAGAGCCCTATTTTAGTTTCTTTCTAATTGAGAATGTACTCTATTTGGATCTTGCCTCAGCTAAATAAGAGTTTTAGTTCTAATAAATGTATTCTTTTTTGCATAATCTCAGAACAGTTAAAATGTTGGTGGCATGGGCGATTTTCCATTCTGAAGGAGTAAAATGTAGGTTTCTTAGCTAGGAGTTTCTATTTGGTCAGCAGTATGCTAATTAATGTTACAGGCAGCCTTGGATTTGAATCCTGTCTCTGCCATTTACCATTTTCCTCAGGCAAATCACTTAACCTACTTAAACCTGGGCTTCCTCATCTTCATAAAATGCCTAATTTTCAAGATAATATTTGCTGTTACTTCTTTTCCTTGATAACTTATATTTTCATGGACTACTTTTAATTTAGCTAAACATGAATTCAGCTCCAACTTTTATCAACTTTCCTGCAAAAGGGAAACCCAAAAGAGGTGATACGTATGAGTTGCAGGTGCGTGGTTTTTCAGCTGAGCAGATTGCCCGTTGGATTGCTGACAGAACTGATGTCACTGTAAGTTTCCCTACTTTGTAGAAAGTTACTTTGCCATTATCCACTTGGAATCTTACTGGGGATATCCTAATTAGTCTTGTACCCATATCACTGAGGTGGTAATTAATAAGTAGTTTCGCAGTCCCTTCATAAGTAGCATTTAACAGAATCGTCATGATGAAAGAGTAAAATTACAAAACATCCTTTGTTATTGAATTCAGAATGGAAACCACTCTTTTGACATTATTAAGTGTGGACTTTCTAGTTGTACTTGGCAAATACTTATTAACGAAAGGAATTATGTTGTGGTTAAACAGAATATTGTACTTACTCCATCCCATTTTAAGATACATTGTAGAGCCAAGCATGTAGAATCTCATGATTAGGATGAAAATAAAAAAGTGTAATTTTCCCTGAAAGTAACTACACTGATTTGATTGCTTTCATTTCAAATTATGGTGACCTATGTAATTAGTGAATCAATTTCATAATTTAAAATATTTTTCTCTCCTTTCCATTAGATTAGAGTAATAAGACCTCCAAATTATGCTGGTCCCCTTATGTTGGGATTGCTTTTAGCTGTTATTGGTGGACTTGTATATCTCCGAAGAAGCAATATGGAATTTCTCTTTAATAAAACTGGATGGGCTTTTGCAGCTTTGGTGAGTACATTTTAGAAAAAAATTACATGAATAAAACTAATATTGTATTGGTAGGTAGCATTTTGTTTATTTCTTACTGTGGAAATTATTTTATGTATTTTTATTTTATGCCTTAAAATCAGTTTGTCTCCTCCATTATATCATTAGGATGGCCAGAGCTTGGAGAGTACCTAGTTTTTTGTTCAACCTAAGTGATAGACTGTCACCTCTAGAAAATCTTTAGTTTTTTTTAAATTATTATTTTAAAGGTCTTTTCAATATTCAATTTTAAAACTTGTATCAACTTATTTATAATTTTTAAATGTGTTTTCCTTTTGAAGTAAATATTTATTCTTGTGATCCTTGTGAAATACAAGCCTTAATTAAGAAATAATTTGCCGAAACCAGTTTGGTTCAGTGGACAGAGCGTCAGCCTGTGGACTGAAGGGTCCCGGGTTCGATTCCAGTGAAGGGCATGTACCTTGGTTGCGGGCACAACCCCAGGGGGGGGTGCGCAAGAGGCAGCTGATCAATGTTTCTCTCACATTGATGTTTCTAACTTTCTATCCCTCTCCCTTTCTCTCTGTAAAAAATCAATAAAATGTTTTTAAAAAAGAAATAATTTATCTGAAAAAATATGTTCTTCATATATTACTTAAGCAGATGTACTTTTCATATGCCTATCAATTTAATCAAGGTGGAAACAACTGCATTATGTTAAATAGTATGTCATTTTTTGTTTCCTAGTGTTTTGTGCTTGCTATGACATCTGGTCAAATGTGGAATCATATAAGAGGACCACCATATGCTCATAAGAATCCCCACACAGGACATGTGGTAAGGAAAGTCCAGGATTTCTTTTCATTGTATACCACAGTTAACCTTAATAATGATTAGCCTGTGAGACCAGTGTCAGCATATGAGAGAACTAGATTTAGTTTTGGATTTTCAATCTTTCTGTTTACGAGCTTCAGTTGCTGAAAAGAAGATGCAGTACTCTTAAAAGTTCCTTATACTATTTGTTGTGTCCTTTTGAATTATCTAGCTAAGAATGAAAGTCATCCTTCAGCTAAATACAATATTTGATCAAGTACTTGAGCCTCTACTGTTTCTAGGCACTGTGCTATATATTATTAGATATAGTGATAAACAAGAAAAATATCATCCCTGTCATCCTGGAGCTTACATTATGTACCTCACAGTTTTATATACTGAAATACTAGTTTTCTCATGATTCTGTTGTTGAAAAGACAGTATAAGTATAATACAATGAAAAAATAAAAATTTTAAATAACACAGAAATAGCTTTTATTTATGTTGAATGCAACAGACCTGATGCTTACATATATAAGGTGAATCAATTTCATAGAGTTTGAAAATAGCCTATTTTAGGATTAAGATACCAATACATACATTTATTTAATGTATATTTAAAGACTTAATTTTGTCTCTTTTTTTTCCTCCCAGAATTATATCCATGGAAGCAGTCAAGCCCAGTTTGTAGCTGAAACACATATTGTTCTTCTATTCAGTATCCTCTTTAAAATAAGCCCTTGGTGCTGAGTTTTTGTCTTTTTTTTTCACATCATAGTATTCTCTGTACAGTTTGGTTGAGGCTACTCTCTTATTAATGCAAGTCCTAATATCTTTGTAATCATATTACTATATCATCTGTCTTTAGCCTGATCAACTGAAGACCACCAGGGATAAACCTGCCGTCTGATAAAGCCAGGTTTATTGGCTCTTGCTATAAGGTAGATTGCATGTCAGGGGAACCAAGGGACATCTTACCTTAGAAAAGATAGGGTTCTAGGATTTGGGTAAGGAGTGGGGCTTATGTGAAATGTAGATGAAACAATGTCTTGATAAACTCAAAGCAATACCTGGCTAACTGTAAAGGGGTCAGCCTCAGGTTGGGACTGTGAAGTGGACAGGGTTCTGTTTCTTGGAAACTACAAATTTTAGATAAATGTGGGATTGTTGTCTTCAGAACTCTTTGTTTGAAGCTCTGTACTTTGGTTGTAAATTGAGGCTACTTAAAAATTTTACTTGTAGCCTAGCTGTCTTGGCTCAGTCAGTGGTTGAGCGTCGACCTATGAACTAGATCACGGTTCAATTCCAGGTCAGAATGTGCAAGCTCGATCCACAGTAGGGGGCGTACAGGAGGCAGTCAGTCAATGATTTACTCCCATCATTGACGTTTCTTTCTCCCTTTCCCTTCCACTCTGAAATAAATAAAAATACATTTTAACAAAAAAATGTATACTTGGAAATTGAGGGACTTTTATCCTCCAGGCAGGAATGGAATGTTTAATATGAATCAATGTATGATTTCAGAGAACAGTGTTCTTCATTCAATAAGAAACCAGTAGTTTAAGTACTATATAAAGAAAAAAGTCAGCCCTAGCCAGTTTGGCTTAGTGGACTGAAGGGTCCCAGGTTCAATTCCAATCAAGAGCATGTACCTTGGTTGCAGGCACATCCCCATTAGGGGTGTGCTGCTGATCATGCTTCTCTCTCATAGATGTTTCTAACTCTCTATCCCTCTCCCTTCCTCTCTGTAAAAAGTCAATAAAATATATTTTTAAAAAAAGGAAAGAAAAATGTCAAAACCCCTGGAAATACCACCTTTAGTAAATGTTCATGTATAGGGGTGGGCAAAAGTAGGTTTTAGTTGTTCATGATAAATACAATAATTAATAAAAAAAATAATATAAGAATAAACTTTCACATACAACTGTAAACCTGCTTTTGCCGACCCCTTGTAAATCATTCCCCATTTTATGTCAGTAATTTTTTAAAATATATTTTTATTGATTTCAGAGAAGAAGGGAGAGGGAGAGAAAGAAACGTCAATGAGAGAGAATCATTGATCGGCTGCCTCCTGCACACGCCCCACTGGGGATTGAGCCCACAACCTGAGCATGTGCCCTTGACTGGAATCAAATCCAGGACCCTTCAATCCATAGGCTGATGCTTAATCCACTGAGCCAAATTGGTTAGGGATATGTCAGTGATTTAATAGAGATGTTTTAAGGAAAACATTCTGGAAAAAAAATTTAAGTCTTTTTTTTTTTTGAGAACATTTGGGGAAATTATATTTTCTTAAAACAATGTTATGTAATATGAAAAATAAATGTACCTGCTTAAAATTCAGTCTGTAGTCAGAAGACTCCATCTATTCAGCCATGAAATGGTGAGCTGACAAGTATAATATGTAATAAGTCCCGATGATGAGAAAGAAGATTGAAAAAAAATATATTACCTTAACTTCATGTTTTTTTTCTTCAATTCTAAAATTTATTTATTTTTATTCAATTTATTTAAACTGAAAAACAAACAACAGTTTATCCATTTCTCTCACTTTCTACCCCTTGCCTTTGGCAGCCACCAACCTGTTCTCTATATCTAAAAGCTTGTTTGGATATAGAGATAGAGATATATAGAGAGAGATTCCACAGAGATCATATAGTATTTGTCTTTCTCTTCTTTATTTTAAATTATTTCAAAATTTATGTTGGAAATGTTCATTTATGATTTGGTAGATTAACCAGTTATTATACCATGGAAAATTTTCGGTATCTGGAAATGGCCTTAATTATATATATATATTATTGATTTTTTACAGAGAGGAAGAGAGAGGGATAGAGATTTAGAAACATCGATGAGTGAGAAACATCGATCAACTGCCTCCTGCAAGCCCCCTACTGGGCACCTGCCCGCAACCAAGGTACATACCCTTGACCAGAATCGAACCCTTCAGTCCGCAGGCCGACACTCTATCCACTGAGCCAAACTGGTTTTGGCAATAACAATTTTTTAAAAATGTTGATAGAATTAATATAATGAGACTATTACTAAGTAGTAATGATTTGAAAAATATTCACCTACTCATCATCCCATCTAATAAAAAGGTGATATGCAAATTAACCATGACTCCATTACAAAGATGGTGGTGCCCAGTCTCCTTAGCCCCGCCTGAGTACCCCAGTCCTGGGGGGGGCAGCCACTGAGAGCAGCCTGGCGGAATGTTTGCTTCATCGCCGAGGCAGCCATTCTGCCCCAGCCCCAGGGAGGGCCTCTGGGCAGCAGCCTCCACTGCTGAGCACAGGCCCAGAGAGGAAACGGCAGGCCTGCCTCCTGCAGAAGGGGAGTGTTTTATGTAAAGTTAAAAAATTAGGTAAACCTAATTCATGGTGTTAACAATCAGAATAGTAGTTAACTTTGGGCAGAAAGGGAATGATCGGGAGGGGTGATGAGGTAGAAGGTTATTCTGGGATGTGAGTAAAATTTTATTTCTTCAACTGGGTGCTGGTTACACAATTGTGTTCACTTCATGAAAATTTGTCAAACTATACACTTATGAATTGTGAACTTTTCTACATGAATACAATACTTCAAATTTAAAAGTTTAAAATATAATTTTAAAACTTGCTCAGTAGAGCAGGCAAATCATCATCTAATTTGTTTTATTAATCATGCAACAAATTACACAAAGCCTAAAGGTTCAAAACTCAGATAACAATTTTTTAAATGTTGATAAGAATTAATATAATGAGACTATTACTAAGTAGTAATGATTTTGGAAAATATCCACCTACTCATCATCCTATCTAATAAAAGGGTAATATGCAAATTAACCATGACTCGATCACAAAGATGGTGGTGCCCAGTCTCAGCCCCGCCTGAGTCCCCCAGTCCTGGGGGAGTGGCCTACTGTGCGCGATATTGCACAATGGGCTACTAGTTTTTAATATTCTACAATTTGTTGCATGATTAATAAAGCAAATTGTATGATGATTTGCCTGCTCTACTGAGCAAGTTTTAAAATTATATTTTAAACTTTTATTTTTAAAATATATTTTATTGATTTTTTACAGAGAGGAAGGGAGAGAAATAGAGAGCTAGAAACGTCGATGAGAGAGAAACATCGACCAGCTGCCTCTTGCACACCCCCTACTGGGGATGTACCCGCAACAAACGTACATGCCCTTGACCGGAATCGAACCGGGGACCTTTCAGTCCGCAGACCGATGCTCTACCACTGAGCCAAACCGGCTTCAGCTATATTTTAAACTTTTAAATTGTTAGCACCATGTATTAGTTTTACCTAATTTTTTAACTTTACATAAATAGACTCATACATTAAATATATTTAAATTAAATAAAGTAGAAGCTGTACTAAGACATAAACCAGGTCTATAACTATAGGTTATTCTGAACTCAGAAATGACTTTTTAAAATTGTCTTTACCCATCGCTTATGATATTAATCATAATAATAGTTATACTTGAAAAAAATTATAAGGTAGCAATATTTTCACCTGTAATCTAAAATACTATTATTAAACTATGTATTTATTTTTTGCATATCTTCTTGCATTCTTTGCTCATATTCTTTGTATTTTACAGTAAGGAGTAGGAGGGAGGGGTTCTTTTTTATAGTTAGAGACATACTTTATTTATTTATTTTTTTTTTTAACAAAAGTAGACATTTATTATCAGTTACAAAACAGGCTGCTTCCCCGAGCAGAGGTCAAGGCAATTGCACCCTAAGGGTCTGAGCAGCCCCATGCATTTAATGGAGTTAAGCTGTGGCAGGAGCTCACCTACGACCCGTTACACGTGTCCAGCCCTACAGACAGCCCCGAGCACCTCCGTCCGCGCCCTTTATTTCATGGGACACATTGTGGACTGGCAGCTTTAACGTCATACAGGAACCCTCGCGTGCTCAGTGCCACTCGAGTGAGAATTCCCTTTGAGAGGGAGGAACGAGAGAAGGGCCGGCCCACGGATGGCCATCACGCTCCCGCCCCCGCAGTCCCTGCCTTCCATTCACTGCCAGATAAATAGACGAGTGAGTCACTGCACGGCCCCGCCCACCTCGGGCCCCGCCCACCTCGGGCCTCGTGGAACCTGGGAGGCCCGCACTGTCCGGGGCCAGGGCAGCGATCTCCTCACAGAGCCGGACGATGGGCTCCTGGGCTCCTGGTTGGCGCTGGGCAGACCATGGGGACGTGGGCGAGGAGTGAGTCTGGCCGCTGGGCCCCCAGCCAGACGTCCTGGACGTGCAGGGACAGCAGGAAGGCGGTGGAGGCTCACGTGGCTTCCTCGTCGTCCAGGGAAGCCAGGCAGAGTGTCTCCACGGCCGGGAGGTGGGGGGTCCCCCCGAGGGGCTCAGGGCCGCCGACAGTGGCAGCATCAGCGCTTTGAGCTCGGGCGCCGGCCCCTCCGTGCAGAGCCGGCTGTACAGCCGGAACAGACCGCCCCTCACCGAGCCGTCCGCGGGCCCGCAGCCAGCCCAGGAGGCCCGCAGCCTCAGCCCCGCTGAACGGGCACCTCGGTCGCCATGCACAGCACCCAGCTGACCACCAGGGCGGCGACGGTGCATGCGGGGCCGTGAGGGGCAGCCGGGTCCCAGGGCCCCTGAGCGGGCGCAGGGCCTGGCAACACGGGCCCCAGTGGGTCAGGATGGACTGCAGGAGGCCCCTGCACGTAGAGACATACTTAAGCTCAGCCAGTGTTGCTCAGTGATTGAGCATTGACCCATGCAGTAAAAGGTCACTGGTTCTATTCCCGCTCTGGGTACATGCCCAGGTTTCAGGTTCAATCCCTGGTAGGGGGCATGCAAAAGGCAGCCAATCCATGTTCTCCTTCATAGATGTTCTCATTGATGATTCTGTCTACCCTTTTCTTCTCGCTCTAAAAAAAAATCTATGAAAACATTTTTTTAAAAGACATACTTTAACTGTAGTTTGGTTTCTTTCTTTAAAAAAAATAAATATTTTATTGATTTTTTACAGAGAGGAAGGGAGGGGGATAGAGAGCTAGAAACATATAATAGATGAGAGAGAAACATCGACCAGCCGCCTCCTGTACTGGGGATGTGCCCGCAACCGAGGTACATGCCCTTGACCAGAATCGAACCTGGGACCCTTCAGTCCGCAGACCAACACTCTATCCACCAAGCCAAACCGGTTTCGGCAGTAGTTTGGTTTTTTAATGCATTATAAGCATTTTCTATATCATTGTATGACTTTCATAGATACAAAAGTGCATGAGAATCACAGAGAAATAAGAAAGTAAGGCAAGGCCCTAATCTTTTAAAATACAAAAGTGTCAACCATTAATTAAAGTACCCTGTAACCAGAGCCTATAGGAATGATCAATCTTTATACATACCAGGATATAAAGAACCTCCATAAGAAAAAAATAATCTCTTGCCGGGACCGGTTTGGCTCAATGGACAGAGCGTTGGCTTGGGGACTGAAGGGACCCGGGTTCGATTCCGGTCAAGGGCATGTACCTTGGTTGCGGGCGCATCCCCGGTAGGGGGTGTGCAAGAGGCAGCTGATCGATGACTCTCTCTCATCGATGTTTCTAACTCTCTATCTCTCTCCCTTCCTCTCTGTACAAAATCAATAAAATATATATATAAAAAAAAGAAAAAAATAATATCTGGAGAAGAAGACTTAGCCAAGCAACTGAAAATGTGATGAATAGGCATCATTCCTAACAAGAGGCTATGGAAGAGAAAGCGCAAGATAGTAATGAAGGGATGAATAGACAAATTAGAGACCCAGTTATTAATTTAGGCCTTATCTGAACACTTTTATTTCCCTTTCTGCTTTAAGTATACCCACATGCAGAGCATACAGTGTGCAAGCATATATGCATAATTAATTTGGGTATTTTTACTTGCTGTTTGTATTAACCAAACTTCAGGATGTATCTCTGTTTTCTACTAGAATACATTATATTAGTTTTAAATTCAGTTTTGTTTATTTTAGCATTCAACCATGCCATATGTTACCTATTTGCTGGAAATGCCTATTTTGTATTTATTTATTTAGCTTCTATATTTTTTAAAAATATATTTTATTGAGGTTTTTTTTTTACAGAGAGGAATAGAGAGCCAGAAACATCAATGAGAGAGAAACATTGATCAGCTGCCTCCTGCACACTCCCCACTGGGGATGTGCCTGCAACCAAGGTACATGCCCTTGACCGGAATTGAACCTGCGACCCTTCGGTCCTCAGGCTAATGCTCTATCCACGGAGCCAAATCAGCTAGGGCTATATAACTTCTATACTAAGCGGACTAAAAGTGAAGTCATGGTATGTAGGATTTTCTTGTTTTATTAGAATAGGACAAAATTAGTAATTTATACTTTAAAAGCTAATTGTTGCAATTCTGGAGAATTTTTGAAAAGTTCTTTTTCAAATAAAAATTAGTTGCTATTCTCTAAATTGTGTGTATTTTAAATGTATTCTTTGGAGGGTAGTTGAAGAATTACTCAGATGTCTATTTGATATATTTTTTAAATATATTTTATTGATTTATTACAGAGAGGAAGAGAGAGGGATAGAGAGTAAGAAACATCGATGAGAAACATTGATCAGCTGCCTCTTGCACACCCCCTACTGGGGATGTGCCCGCAACCAAGGTACATGCCCTTGACCGGAATCGAACCTGGGAGGGAGGGAGGGAGGGAAGGAGGAGGGGGGGGGGAGAGAGAGAGAGAGAGAGAGAGAGAGAGAGAGAGAGAGAGAGAGAGAGAGAGAAACATCAATGTTGAGAGAGAATCATTGATCACCTGCTTCCTGCACACCCCACACTGGGGATTGAGCCTGCAATCCAGGCATATGCCCTGACTGGAAATCGAACCATGACTTCCTGGTTAATAGGTTGATGCTCAACCACTGAGGCATGCCAGCTGGGTAATATTTTAAAATGTGTGTGAGGTTGAAGCAAGAGTTGGAAGACTGTCCAGGAATGTTATATCAAAGGAAAACTCATAGTTCATCTTTGAGTTTCAGAGTACATTTGTTTAAAATACCAATTTTTATTTTTAACAATAAAGTAATAGTTCAACCTACCGTAAATGCTTTTATTATATCTTCATAGTAAATATTTATGCTGTGTAGACACAAGGTTAGTTATTTACAGTATTATGTAATGTAGATTTATGTATTTGTTATAATTTTCTTTAAAGTGGTATGCCTTTTGTGTCTATGTGAATTGCTCCTTAAACAGTTTTTAAGATGGTGGAGTTACCTTAGGGATGGTACTTTTATGTGAAGCTGCTACATCTGACATGGATATTGGAAAGCGAAAGAGTAAGTCATATCATACGCCAATCTGCCTTTAATCCAGGAAAAAAGCATGTCCTCTAATTACTTTTCCTCTTGTTTATAAGTATGTTATTTTACTTCTTTACTATTTTAAAAGTAATTATAGAAAATGTGATGTGAAATAGGAGTATGAAACATTTGGGCAGAGACTTATCCATTATTTCACCACTAAAAATAAGTAATTTTAATGTTGTAATATAGTTCTATCCATTATGTAAAACATCTTTTAAGTTGTAGTATCACATTTTGAGTCTTGTACTCCCCCTTTTTAACTGGAGTTAAATAATTCACTAATAAATATTTTCCTCTACATAATTTTGAATTTATACTCTATACTGTAATTTACTTAACCATTCTGATTTTTTGCTTATATTTAGTGTGCTTTTTTCTTTCATTATTATAAAGTCTTCTTTAGTGAGTATCATGGTATATTAAGCTTTTTTCCTCATTTCATAGTAATATCTTAAGGTAGGGGGAGAAAAAGGTTCAATATATGTGACAAGAGAAGATTTGACTTTGGGTAGTGAGCACATGGTGCAATATACAGATCTTGTAACAGAGAAACCCACACCGGAAACCTATATGTTCAAGTTGTCCAGTTTCACCCCAAAATAAAAATAAAAACTAAAAAAAACACCCACAATAGCTTAAGGTAGATTCCTAGAAATAGAATGACTGTGTGGTTCTGTGTATGGGTAGTTTCAATTCTCTTGATGTTTTAAATTGATGATGTCAACTTCTTTTCCCAAATGTTACAATAATTTAGATTCCTACTAGTAGTATTTAGGAATGCTTCTTTCACTGTAACTTTATCAGCATTAGGTAACCTCCTTAACAAAGCATGTGTACATGTGTGTTTATTGTCTAATCAGACAAGAGGGAGATGTTATATTATATTGTACTTCATTGGTTATTAGTGAAATTGAATATTTTCCTAAATGCTTATTAGCTGTTTGTGCTTTTCTTTCTGTAAAACATCTTTTTTGACTTTTGCCATTTATCTGTTAGTCTTAGTCCTTTTCCTATTGGTTTGCATGGACTTTTTATATATTCGAATATTCACACATGGTATTTGTTGCAAAGTAATGCTAACAATATAGTTTTATTTTACTTACATGAAATCAGTTTAAGTTCGAGTTTTCCTTTCATGGTTAAAAGTTAAAAGTCATCAAAATTAACTTAGCTAAATCTACTTACTTTTTCTTCTAAAAAATGATGATGACATTGGATTTCAAATTTGAAAGATATTTATTTTGCTACATTAACGTGAATTTTTACATATTAGGAAAATATAACTAATGTATCAATTTTTTATTCAGTTAATATATATCTTTTAATTGCTTGACTTTTTAAAAATTGCCTATTTCAGTATTCATTACTGGAAAAAAGCCATCTTGGTGCTACACCGCTGGCATGAATTTAAGTTGTAAAACACTTTGGAGACATTAAAATCATCACAATTTGATATACTTCTAAGATTCTAACCTAATGAAATAATCATAAATAATAAAAATTTTATTAGCACTTACTGTGTACCAGGAACTGCCCTAAGTACTTTTAGATATGTTCTGTGAAAAAAGTAAAATACAACATATAGAGTGTTGTATGATATATACCTAAATTATAGGTATACACACTTTGTATACAATGTGTACACACTTTGTATACAAAAAATGTATACACACTTTGAAAATGTAATAGAATCAGCTGTTATATGTATTTTACATATGTTTAACTTTTACATTTAACCCCTAATCATATTGTGTGGAAATTAAAAAGGGAAAAAGAATTGTTCTAATATAAGAAAACTAAAATTTGTTTTCAGTATTGGCCAATAAGTATATTTCACTCAAACCTCCACTGCTGTAGCACACATGCTTTCCTACATCCCTACCTTTATGCTTCATAGCCAGTCTTAGTCCAGGGACTCAAAGAGTCCCAAGTTATGGGAATCATACTTGAGCATTGTGGGATCAGTATATGGACTTAAAGTCATTAACTTCTATGCTAAGCCAAAGCATATGAGATTAACGCAAAGACCTATGCATTTAGGAATCAGGGTTTCTCCCCCTCATTTAAATGAGGCATCCATGTTGAATGAGTTCCTTATGCAGGCAGTGTAGTTACTTATGCATGGGTACTTTCAAGTGACATTGCTACAATGTGATCAGATATCTTTAAATCAGTATAAAAAAACATATTTAAGGGTTTAAAAGGAGTTTAATAAGTAATTTTCTTATTGATAATAAAACTATTTTTAACACCGAATTCTTGATTATCATGGCATGAAAGGAATTCATTAATTCATACAATTAAATTGCACAATTATGCAAATGAAGCTACTCTAGTATATTGTAATAGAACAAATTAAAGGGGAAGGCAGAATCCTGAAGAGAAAAGAATGGGGATGGAAAGTTGAGATTTACCAATAAGTTATAGCTCTTGTTTTTTCACTCTTGAAAGTGTAGACTAAAATGTATGCACTGGTTTGTCATTACACTTCTTAACATGCTCATTTTACTCTGCTTTTGTTTTTCTACAGTAATGTGTGTGGCTGGTATTGGACTCGTTGTATTATTCTTCAGTTGGTTGCTCTCTATTTTCAGATCTAAATATCATGGATATCCATATAGGTATGATTTATATAATGATTACCTATATTTACAAAGATCAGAGCTTATGCTGCTTTATAATACTTTTTGTTTGTTTGTTTTTTCTTCTAGCTTGTAAAGCAAAGAGATAGGCTTTAATTTAATTTAGGTATATATCATATAAAATTAGTTTAATTATATAATGGACAATGATATTTGATTTCTCAGGATTATCTTTCATGGTCATTCTAACATCACCTAATTTAATCTAGAAATCTACAGAACAAAATAATTAGAACATTTTATACTATATCTACTTACAATAATTCCTTGTGTGAATGCAATACTATCTCCTGAGGGGGAAATTATTACTATTTTTTAAATCTTTACTCGAGGATATTTTTTAGAGAGAGTGGGAGGGAGGGAGGAGGAAGAGGAGAGAGAAAGGCAACACATCAATTGGTTGCCTCCCACACACAACCAAGGTACATGCCCTTAACCAGGAATCGAACTTGTGGTCCTTCGATCTGCAACCTGATGCTCTATGCCAGTGGTCGGCAAACTCAATAGTCAACAGAGCCAAATATCAACAGTACAACGATTGAAATGTCTTTTGAGAGCCAAATTTTTAAACTTAAATTTCTTCTTTTTTTTTCTTTTTTTTTTCTTTTTTTTTTTTTTACAGCAGCACAGTATTCAATTGTGTAGATGTACCACAGTTTTTTATTTTATTTTATTTTAATTTTATTTTTTTAATATATTTTATTGATTTTGTACAGAGAGGAAGGGAGAGAGATAGAGAGCTAGAAACATCGATGAGAGAGAGTCATCGATCAGCTGCCTCCTGCACACCCCCTACTGGGGATATGCCCGCAACCAAGGTACATGCCCTTGACCGGAATCGAACCCGGGACCTTTCAGTCCCCAAGCCGACGCTCTATCTATTAAGCCAAACCGGTCTCGGCTAAACTTAAATTTCTTCTAACGCCACTTCTTCAAAATAGACTCGCCCAGGCTGTGGTATTTTGTGGAAGAGCTACAATCAAAGGGCCAAAGAGCCACATGTGGCTTGTGAGCCACAGTTTGCTGACCACAGCTCTAAGCAATGAGCAAAATCGGCCAGGGCAAGGGGATAATTATTTTTAAATGTTTTTGAAGACTTTTTACCTCTACTTTTCAAGGCTCTTTATGCCATAAACAGAACATTTGATGAAAATCCATTTTGTAGACAGTGTACAAAAGAGTGTGCAAGAACATCTTGAAATGTTCATAGGCTCAGGAAGGAAATTAATCTCCTGGTTATAAGTTATCAATTTTACTCTGTTAATAACCAAGAGAAATGTACCTACATAAATTGGGGTTGTTGTGATTTAGTTTAATTTTATAACCTGAGTGCCAGTTACTATAATTCCTAGACTTTTAATACAACATTTTCCTGTTATATAAGTGATTATGAACACTAAAGGTAAAGTATATCCAATGATATATTTTTTAAAATATATTTTATTGATTTTGTACAGAGAGGAAGGGAGAGAGATAGAGAGTTAGAAACATCGATGAGAGAGAGTCATCGAACAGTTGCCTCTTGCACACCCCCTACTGGGGATATGCCCGCAACCAAGATACATGCCCTTAACCGGAATCGAACCCGGGTCCCTTCAGTCCCCAAGCTGACGCTCTATCCATTGAGCTAAACTGGTCCCGGCTATCCAATGATATTTTTAAACCTAAATTCAATCTTTATATTTTAACACTTTTTCATATATAATTTTGAACAACTCTCTAGTTGATTCATTATATTGTGACATTCTTAGATGCTTTTTAATCAGTGAATAATATAAATTAATCTTGCATTTTTTTCTTGCAAACTTATTTAAGACTAAAACCTACTAGGTCTTGATTCTTGACTTATAACCTACCAACTTTATACTTTCATTGCTCTGTGTAAGTATATTTTAAAGTAACTTCTCTTCTGTAGAATACTAACTGGGATACAAGGGTAATTTTGCTGGGACTTCTGTTACTTATTTGATAATTATGATTACTTCAATTATTAATTGGTGTCTATCTTTAGGAGATATTTTTTAATATATTTTATTGATTTTGTACACAGAGGAAGGGAGAGAGATAGAGAGTTAGAAACATCGATGAGAGAGAGTCATCGATCAGCTGCCTCTTGCACACCCCCTACTGGGGATGTGCCTGCAACCAAGGTACATGCCCTTGACCAGAATTGAACCCGGGACCTTTCCGTCGCCAAGCTGACGCTCTATCCATTTGAGCCAAACCGGTTTCGGCTTTAGGAGATATTTTTTAAAATATTTTTATTGATTTCAGAGAGGGGGAGATAGAAATATCAGTGATGAGCCGGGACCGGTTTAGCTCAGTGGATAGAGCGTCGGCCTGTGGACTGAAAGGTCCCGGGTTCGATTCCGGTCAAGGGCATGTACCTTGGTTGCAAGCACATCCCCAGTGGGGGTTGTGCAGGAGGCAGCTGGTCGGTGTTTCTCTCTCATCGACGTTTCTAACTCTCTATCCCTCTCAATTCCTCTCTGTGTAAAATCAATAAAATATTAAAAAAAGAAAAAAAAGAAATATCAGTGATGAGAGAGAATCACCAGTCGGCTGCCTTCTGCACACCTCACACTGGGGCTCACATGCCCCACACTGGAGATTGAGCTGTGACCATCTGATTCGTAGATCGACTCTCAACCACTGAGCCATGCCAGCTGGGCTCTTTAGGAGATATATATATTTTTTTAATTTATTTATTTTTAAATATATTTTAATTGATTTTTTACAGAGAGGAAGAGAGAGGGATAGAGAGTTAGAAACATCGATGAGAGAGAATCATCGATCAGCTGCCCCATGCCCACCCCCCACTGGGGATGTGCCCGCAACCAAGGTACATGCCCTTGACCAGAATCGAACCCGGGACCTTTCAGTCCACAGGCCAACGCTCTATCCACTGAGCCAAACTGGCCTCGGCTTTAGGAGATATTTTAACTTGAAGTTATATCTATTACATTTTCTCTTCTAAGACTACCTCAGTATCTCAGGGTTTCTCACTTTTTGTTATCGATACTCAAAGTGTATTATACATACATTCAAACATGCTTTGCTATGTTAAAATCAAGCTATTTAAAGCCTACTTTTCTTTCAGAGACTAATAGATTGTTATATATTTTTGTTTCAGCTTTCTGATGAGCTAAAAAGGATCCCAGAGATATATAAACACTGGAGTAATGGAAATTGAAAAATGAAAAAGTTGCGTGTATGAAAAGAAGAATGCAATTTGTGTATTTTGTATTACCTCCTTTTTTAAGTGATTTTAGTTAATCATTTAACCAAAGAAGATGTGTAGTGCCTTAACAGCAATTTCCTATCATAATCATTAAGTATTTGAATACAATTTTCCTCTTTACCTACCCTTCCCAGTGAACTTTATGGAACCTTTAATTTAGTAATACTGAAAATTTCATGAAAATTTCAAAACTACGACTCAGTCTTAATTAGAACAAGGTTCAAAACTGCTTTAGTTAACTTTTGGCCAAATGATTTTATCTTACCCAAAGATGGTAGTGGGGGGTTGGTTCTGACCAGGTGTTCCTGCATATGCCTGTTATAGATAACTGCATCAGGAAGCCAATGTTAGCTTTTCCATTTTTGCATGGATGTGTATACTTTTGCACATCTTTCCTTTCGGGCAGAGAAGTCATATGTGCTATGTGATCTTCTGAAAACAGAATACCATTCTTCAGAGTATATGTCTAGCTTTTAGGGGGAAAAAAAGTAGCTAGTCCTCCTCCATCTTCCCTATTGAAATACAGTACTGACTGTCTATGCTTCCTGGTGACTGTAGTTGTTTAAAAAAAAAAAGTATCTCTAAAAACAGGATTATGATTTCTGCATAAGTATGGAAGTAACTACCTTGTATTTGGAAAGATTTCAGGTTCATTCTGTCTCCCTACTTTTATTTAAGGTAGCCAACTCTAATAAAAATGTAGCTAAAAATCAATGTAACTTAAAAATGGTTCAAAATGTTTGCAAATTTGAGATTGTCACTTATTTCATTTGTATCTAAGAGGGGGAAAAATAGGCTTATCTGGTTAATTTGATTACTGTATTACAGTCACAAAATATTTTTTTAGTTACAAAATATTTTAATAATCCTTGTGTTTAGGAAAATAAGTCCCCAAGGTTATGAAAAGAAGGAAATAATTGTTATTGCCTGTGAATAGAAAGTAAATGTTTTTTGAAAGCTATTCTGTTTTTGCTATTATTGTAGCCTTTATTCTCCACTTTAAGTGGAGAAACAAAGTAAACATTTAAAAGGGTTTTGTTTGAATTTTGTCTTTTTTTTGTCAGTGGAAATAACCATATGTGCTAAAGAAATTTCTTTGAAGAATGAAAGTTGATAGTAATAATTAGATCTAGCTATAATCTTCTCATAGTTATGAACAGTATACTGAAATGACATTATGAGAATTATGATTGATAAAAAGTTTTAAAGAAACTTGAGGAGTATTGAATCAAAATAATACTGTGACTGCCTTCTATTTACTATCTAATATGTCTTTCATGTGATCTAGAAGTCTTATATAATAGAGGTTTGCAGAAAGAGATGGATATAATTGTATAAGAAGAAATGTTTTATGTAGGGTCTTTTTGTGTTTTTCATTAGATTTGGTGGGTGGAGGTATATAGTCAACCTTTTACTCTTTATTTTATTTTATTTTATTTTTATTTTTTATTTTTTTAGACCAACTGTTTTATTAAAAAATCAAGACAAAACAAATTAAGTAGATAAACAAAAAAAGAGGACAGCAAAGTCCCTCTACCGCCAGGATCCTGGCGGCGTCCGCCTCAAGCTTGGGGCATCTGGGAGTCCTGCAGCCTGCGGCTGCGCTGCAATTTATAGCGACTCCGGGAAACTGGAGACGCGCAGGCACACGCAGAGCAGACGAGGAAAACCTTTTACTCTTTAATGGAGCCACTTTTTGTTAGTTACTCCCCTAAAAATTTTGTGATTCTGGATACCTTATCTGCTGTTCTTTTACTTGTCTCAGGCCAAATAAATTCATGCTGTGATTCCTATGAGACTTGTATTAAAATGCCCTAATCTATATAGACTGATCAAGAAAATACTACTGTCATGTAATCTGTATAGCTCCAGATACTTTGCCATAAGCATTAAAATAATGACAGTTTTGTTGCATTTGTTTTATCTTCCTTAAGAGCACATTCTTTTTCTGTAAGGAGAAAAGTTGCATTCTGGCTAAAATCTGTAGAAAGCAGGTTTACTACACTTAGTATAGTGTTAACTTTGTGAAAATTTTGAAATTAGCTTTCATATGAAGTGCCTTAGACTCTTTACTTTTCTAGTAATGGTTTAAATATTATTTGTTATACATTTTAAAAATACTATTCAAAATGACACATTGTAGTGGCAAAAATAACCAAATGTCTGGCTGTTTGCTTTTTGACCATGTCAATAAACTTTTACAATCTAAATTCTGAGTTTTTTATTAACATAAAAAGGGGGGGTGAATTTAAAACTCTAAACTACTAGTATTATAATATTATGATATTCCATTTTGAAAAATATAATTAACTTTCTTATTGTCCTAATGACAGTGAATTTGATGGCCGAAGGAAATTCTAGGTTGAGTTGCATTCTTCCAGGATTCCAAATGTTATCCTTCATTAGTGTAATCACCCATTAGATTAGTCAAAACAGCCAAGATAAGTAGATGAATAGCTGTTTTCTTTTTTTTTTTAATATATATTTTATTGATTTTGTACAGAGAGGAAGGGAGAGAGATAGAGAGTTAGAAACATCGATGAGAAAGAGTCATCGATCAGCTGCCTCTTGCACACCCCCTACCGGGGATATGCCTGAAACCAAGGTACATGCCCTTGACCGGAATCGAACCCGGGACCTTTCAGTCCCCAAGCCGACGCTCTATCCATTGAGCCAAACCAGTCTTGGCTGAATAGTTGTTTTCAATGGTTCATCTAGCTTTTGTCCCAGTCAGTGAACACTGTGACTAGTTAATTCCTGTTTGGTACTAAGTAATTAATTTGAAAGTTACCCAGACAGATTATCAAGTTATATGGTACTGGACCACAGTACATTTGCAAACATGGAGTAGAAACACTGGACAGGAAGTAAACAGACCTGGCTTTTAAATAACTTTTAGTCTTTACTCTGTTTCTGTCTAGATATGTGACCATAGGAAAATCACTTGAACCTCCCTGGACCTATTTATTTTAATGTGAGTGCTGTGGACTAAATCACTCCAGTGTTCCATCTAACACTGATGTTCTGTGATGCAAAATATTAAAGATGTATTTAAATTTTGAATAGATATCATTGGTGATTTTCAGATTTAGTGTTGAATTAAATCAATTGAAATGTAGGATTTTAAAAAATATATTTTGACTTTTACAGAGAGGAAGAGAGAAGGATAGAGAGCCAGAAACATCTATGAGAGAGAAACATCGATCAGCCGCCTCCTGCACACCTCTCACTGGGGATGTGCCCGCAACCAAGACACGTACCCTTTATCAAAATCAAACCTGGGACCCTTCAGTCCGCAGGCCAAACCAGTTTCAGCTAAAATGTAGGATGTTTTATAGTCAGATTTATGAGGAAGCTGAAATGTTTGTGGAGGCCATTATTACTGCAAATTCTATCCGATAAAAGTAATATGCAAATTAACCATCACTCCACTGTACCCACAAGCTATTCAGGAGCGAGTATGCAAAGTAACCCAACCAAGATGGCTGAGGCCACAGAGAGAGCAGGAGGGAGACTTGGGTTTCCCCAGTGGTGGAGGAAGCCAAGCTTTCTGCACACCCTGGCCAGCCCAGGCCTCTGCTTAAGGCTACAAAGTTTCAATTATAGAAGATAAATAAGTCTCAACAGAAATGGCTGCCACCATGGAGCAAGCTGAAGGCTTGGCTCTGCTTCAGGCTACAAAGTTTCAATTGTAGAAGATAAATAAATCCCAGATACCAGGGCCTCTGCTTGGGTCGCTGGGTGTGTGTGTGTGTGTGGCCAGCCTGCAAACCACCACAGGCCCCTCACCCAGGCTGTCTCACGCCCCAAGGGAACCCCTACCCTGATCTAGGACACCCTTCAGGGCAAACCAGCTGGCCCCCACCCATGCACCAGGCCTCTAATAAAAGAGTAATTTGCAGATTGACCATCACTCCAAATACAAGATGGCTGCCCCCATGTGGACACAAGATGGCCAGCAGGGGAGGGCAGTTGGGAGGGACCAGGCCTGCAAGGGAGGGCATTTGGAGGTGATCAACCCTGTGGGGGAGTGCAGTTAGGGGTGACCAGGCCGGCAGAGTAGGGAAGTTGGGGGCTAACAGGCTGGCAGGGGAGCAGTTAGACATCAATCAGGGTGGCAGGGGAGTGGTTAGGGGGTGATCAGACAGGCAGACAGAAGCGGTTAGGGGCATTCAGGAAGGCAGGCAGGCGAACAGTTGGGATTGTGAGAAGTATGTCCAACTGCCCATTTAGGCCTAATTCCACTGGGATCAGGTCTAAACGGGCAGTCAGACATCCCTCAAGGGGTCCCAGATTGGAGAGGGTGCAGGCTGGACTGAGTGACACCCCCCTCCTGTGCACAAATTTCATGCACCGGGCATCTAGTTGTTTAATAATATGCATTGAAATATGTTTTAGAAAGGATATACTTGAAACCAATATATTAATACCACATCTTCAATTAAATGGGTTCTGACAAATTGTAAGCAAGGATAAAATTAAGAGGGAAAAGGGGGGGGGGGAGAACATCCGTAGTATTCTCAGTAATAAAGATAATTAAAAAAAAAAAAAAAGGATAAGGCCCAACCAGTTTGGCTCAGTGAATAGAGCGTCGTTCTGCAGACTAAAAGGTCCCAGGTTCGATTCCGGTCAAGGGCATGCATTTTGGTTGCGGGCACATCCCCAGTAGGAGGTGTGCAGGAGGCAGCTGATCGGTGTTTCTCTCATCGATGTTTCTAGCTCTCTATCTCTATCCCTCTCCCTTCCTCTCTGTAAAAAAATCAATAAAATATATTTTAAAAAATAATAAAAAATAAAAAAGGATAAGGTAAAAAAAATATATTAGTATGCTATTACTATTACATTTTTTAATGTTATAGAAAGTTAAAACCAAAGGGATCTTGATACTATTTAATCAGCTCCTTCATTTTGACTGCTAAAGAAAACCTTGCCCTAGGTTGGGGAAACAATGATGTTCTGTGATGCAAAATATTAAAGATGTATTTAAATTTTGAATAGATATCATTGGTGATGCACCTTAATGGGGAATGAACTGTGACCTCCTAGTTCATTCCAAGGAATGCCTACAGGTTTCACATTTATTGCAAATTCCCTATGGATTAGGTTTCACTTAGATATATAAATTATCCCCTAAAGACATTGGAACCATAGTTTACCTTGATTGCTTCCTCACATCTGGATTGCTGGGAGAAGGATCCTAATGAGAGAAGCATTACCCAACAGGGACTGATGCAGGCTTCAGCAGGGAGGAGTTTCTAGTGTGACTCTTTAAACCGTGAAAGTGGAATTTAATTGGGGACACCAAAAGGCTTTTATTCAGAAGGGAGGCAGGAACTCTGTGTTCTCAACTTTTCCTGGGTATAATTATGGGGGGAAGTACCAATGATTGTCATAAGAGAAATGCAAATCAAAATCCACAATGACATACTACCTCACAACCACTAGGATAACTACTATAAACACACACACACACACACACACACACAACAGGAAATAAGTGTTGGCAAGGATGTAGAGAAATTGATAACCTTGTATACTATTGGGTAGTAGGAATCTGAAATGGTGTACCACTCCAGAAAACAGTATGGAGGTTCCTCAAGAAATTAAAAATAGAAGTACCATATGATAAAGCAATTCCCACTTCTGGGTACATATCCAAAAGAATTAGAAGCAGAACCTCAAAGAGATACTTGTACACCTATATCTATAGCAGCATTATTCCCACTAGTCAAAAGGTGGAAGCAGCCGAAACTGGTTTGGCTCAGTGGTAGTGTGTCGGTCTGCGGACTGAAAGGTCCCGGGTTCAATTCCGGTCAAGGGCATGTACCTTGGTTGCAGGCACATCCCCGGTAGGGCATGTGCAAGAGGCAGGTGATTGATGATTCTCTCTGATCTATGTTTCTAACTATCCCTCTCTCTTCCTCTCTGTAAAAAATCAATAAAAAATATATATATTTTTTAAAAAGTGGAAGCAACCAAGTGTGCATGGATGGGTGAATAGAAAAACAAAATGTGGTATATACTTAAAATAATACTATTCAGACTTGAAGGAAAGTCTGACACAAAACTCAGATTAACCTTTTTCGGACATTATGCTAAGTGAAATAAGGCAGTCATAAAAGACAAATACTGTCCTGGCCAGCGTCGCTCAGTGGTTGAGTTTCGATCTATGAACTAGGAGGTCACAGTTCATTCCCCATTAAGGTGCATGCCCAGGTTTCAGGCTCAATCCCCAATGGGGAGCCTCTAGGAGGCAGCTGATTGACAAGCCAGGCTGACAGCTTTAAGTGTAGCAGTGGTGGCTCCCAGGCTGCCAGAGGGATGTCTGACTGCCAACTTAGGTCCGATATCCTAAGCCATCAGTTGGACATCCCCCACAGGGTCCCGGATGGTAAGAGAGCACAGGCTGGGCTGAGGGACACCCCACTGCCCCCCCCCCCAAGTGCACAAATTTTCATACACTGGGCCTCTAGGAAAAAAAAAAGTGTTTTTTAAAATATATATATTTTTTATTTTTTTTTAATTTTTTAAAAAAACATATTTTATTGATTTTTCACAGAGAGGAAGAGAGAGGGATAGAGAACTAGAAACATCGATGAGAGAGAAACATCGACCAGCTGCCTCTTGCACACCCCCTACCGAGGATGTGCCCGCAACCAACGTACATGCCCTTGACCGGAATTGAACCGGGACCCCTCAGTCCGCAGACCGACGCTCTACTGCTGAGCCAAACCGGTTTCGGCTATTTTATTGAATTTTTACAAGAGAGGAAGGGAGAGAGATAGAGAGTCAGAAACGTCAATAAGAGAGAATCATTGATCAGCTGCCTCCTGCACACCCCCCACTGGGGATGTGCCCGCAACCAAAGTACATGCCGTTGACTGGAATCAAACCTGGGACCTTTCAGTCCACAGGCTGACGCTCTATCCACTGAGCCAAACTGGTTTTGACAATGTTTAGTGTTTTAAAATATATTTTATTGATTTTGTACAAGAGGAAGGGAGAGAGATAGAGAGTTAGAAACATCGATGAGAGAGAGTCATCAATCAGCTGCCTCTTGCACACCCCGTACTGGGGATATGCCCACAACCAAGGAACATGCCCTTGACCAGAATCGAACCCGGGACCCTTCAGTCCCCAAGCCGCCGTTCTATCCATTGAGCCAAACCGGTCTCGGCTGTTTGGTGTTTGAAAAAAAATAAAAATAAATACAAGGGGAAGGATGGAACTATAGAAAATCAAAGTTTTTATATACTATTGAACTTAAGTTGGCATTATGTCACACTAGATCATTATAAGATATTGTAGTTTTCAGGACAACCACTAGGAACATAATGTAAAAATATACAGAAAAGGAAATGAGAAGGGAATAAAAATGATACTCCCAAAATCAAGTAAACACAAAAATGAGCAGTAATGGAGGAAATGAAGAACGAAGTAGCAGTAGTCCCTCCTTGTCACTACTTAAATATGAATTGATTAAACTATCTTATTAAAAGGCATAGAATGGTACCTCAAGAATTTATTCTCTATCCTTATTAAAGGAATGTTTTTAAACTAAATTAGGTCGATTTTATATGCTTGAAATTACATGGGAAACTTTGCTAAATTAAAAAATAAAAATGACTTCTATTTGTGTTCAAAAAAATAAAAAAATAAAAGGCATAGAATGATAATATGGATTTTTTTTTAAAAAACCCACAACCCAACTATAGGCTGTCTATGAGACTCATTTCAGATGCAAAGACACAAATAGGTAAAAAAAAAAAAAAAAAAAAAAAAAAAAAAAAAAAAAAAAAAAAAAAAAAAAAAAAGGATAGAAAATGATGTTCCATGTAAATAGTAACCAAGCAGAGCTGGGGTAGCTATACTAATATTAGACAAAATAGACTTTAAGTCAAAAATTGTTACTAGACAAAAGAAACCACATTATGTATTGATAAAAGAGTCACTCTATCAAGATAATATAATGATAGATATGCACCTAACAATATTGCCCTAAATATATGAAGCAAATACTAATAGAATTGAAGGGAGAAATAGATACCTCTACAATAATAAATGGTGACTTCAACACTCCACTTAGAATAATGGATAGAACAACCAGAAGAAGCTCATTAAGCAAATAGAGGGCTTGAACAACACTATCACTCAACTAGAGTGACAGGCTTACACAGAACAATCTGCCCAACAAGAGCAGAATTCACTTTTTTTTTTTAACATGGAATATTCTCCAGATTTGACCATATATTAGGCCATAAGACAATAAAAATTTTTAAAGATTGAAATAATATGAAGTATATTCTTTAACTACAAAGGACCCAAACCAGAAATCAGTAACAGAAGGAAATTTGGAAAATTCATAAATATGTGGAAATTAGTGTATTTTAAAATTGATTTTAGAGAGGAAAGGAGGGAGAGAGACACTGTCGGTTGCCTCACACATCACACCAACCTGGGATCAAACCCAAAACCTGGGGATGTGCCCTGGCTGGGAATCGAACTCACCACATTTTGGTATATAGGACGACACTCCAACCAACTGAGCCACACTATCCAGGCAAACAGTATATTTTCTTTTTTCCCCTCTTGACATACAGAATATTATTTAGAAACTATTTAAAGTAGAAAAACAGCCCTGCCAAGAAAGGCAAGGTAGAAAATGGGTTCCCAATAAAATTGAATTTTAGGGCAACAAAAATTAAAAGGCCACAAAATAGAAATAGCACCACTGTTATTTGAACAATGGCTAGTTACTTGCATGTCTGGCATTGTCAACCAATGAATCTGTTTTTGTTTTTTTCTCTGAATTCCACACAGCATGCACAACATGACAATTTATCATAAAATACCTGCTTTCTGCACACATTTTTAGACAAACTACCAGCAGAAAAAATGAATACAATTGCATCAGGGGCTGGTCAAGCTCAGTAGTGGTGACATACATTTTGCAGATTCTGCCAAACAAAGGAACTGAATAAGATGTGAACAAAGCAAATGAGGGAGTTTTTTTTTTTTTTTTAATTATTTCTTTACTGATTAAAGTATCACATATTTGTCTTCATCCCCCCATTCCCATCCCAAACCTCTCCCCACGTATGCCCCCACCCCTTGTTGTCCATGGCCACTGTTTAGGTTTATATCCACGTATACAAGTCCTTTGGTTGATCTCTCCCTCTTTCTCCCACCCTCCTCTACCTTCCCTCTGAGGTTTGACAGTCTGATCGATGCTTCCCTCTCTCCGGATCTGCTTTTGTTCATCAGTTTATGTTGTTCATTATTTCCCCTAGATGAGTGAGATCATGTGATACCAGAAATACACTTATAAGAACCAAAAATTAAACAAGCAATAATGGTTATGCTGAGAGGCAAATGAAATCAGTCTGTAGTGAGTTTCTTTCTGGGCCAACAGTTCTTTTGAGTCCCAATTTCTATGTCAAACAGTTCCTTATGTGTACATGTCAGCAATGATATTTCAGTTCTGGTGAAATAGTGGTGATGCAGGTCTGACCCTCTCTGGTTTGGTCCTGGGAAACCTGCAGCAAAGTACAGCTGCTGTCTGCTAGTATGGCAAGGTGTTGTCAGCGTCTTCTATCTCTGGACTGTTTCTCTTCTGTCTTCACGGCTGGAGCAGTCCTGTCAATTCCTCTCTGTTGCAGGAATCCACATGGTCTTGGAGTTGTTTTCTGAAAATATACAAACATATTCTCGTCCAAAAGTTAATAAAGGAATATTTTCTGTAAATTTGACTTGAGATCCTTTTTTTGCCCAAATGATTTTCCTTTGGCTTGTTTTGACACCATGTGTGTTTTTCATGGGTGTGTTGTGCTGCCGAGTGGTATAACTTTGGAGGTAAAGGTCTCAGGGTCCGAGGGTCTGCAGCTGGAGTAGCAGGATTTTGGCTGGAGTGGCTGCTGGGTTGCAGAGCAGTTCCAAGGCCTGTCTTGGTGGTGGTGTTGATGAGTTCCTAAAAAAGGCCATTCTCCCCTTCAAGATGGTGTGGCCTCCGTGCTGGAGTCCGAGGGAGTTTTTAAAGGATGAAATAGTTTAAATATTAATAATTAGTTCAGACATAGTACTGTATTTTCTCTAAAGGAAAGATAATATTTAGTATCACACTAATGAATTTTATCTCTAAAGAGATAGTGCATTGGCAAAGTATTCTGATAACAGTGGAGGGCTGTGGACTGCAAATAGCAAGAACACCTGGCTTTGCAAAACCCAAGATAGTGATGGCCTTCACTGATCACAGCCTTTGTCAGAGGCCCAAAAAGAACTCGCCATGATCACCTGTCTGTTGAACTTGCATTCTAAGCAGCAAACTTTAAGGAGCCAAAGAGAAGTATTCTGTGGGCAAGGGAAGCAGAGAAACATGTTAACTGTAAACTTCAAAGACAGTATACGGTAAGCAACCCACATTCAAAACCCCAGAGAGGTGGGTAAATTCCCCCAAATAGTTGTTAGATTTAAAAACTGAACATACCTCGGAGATTAAAAATGGGTGGAGATGAAAAATCAGAGGAGTAAGTGGATGCTGCATGGACAAGCTCATAGGAACAAACTGGTATCACAACTAAAATACAGGAAAACTTCCTGAATAATCAACAAAAGACTTGCTGGAGAGAAACCTAATACCCAAGGACTGAAAGTGGAGACTGCATAGAGACTGGTAGGAGGGCGGAGGCATGAAAGGGCTGGCTGGTCTCCCACAGACAGCAGCTGAAATTCTGAAGAGATATCTTAGCTATGGGGGGTTGCCTCTGAGAACTCTGGGATCTAATCCCCAAGCTGAGCCCCCAAGCAGAGAGCATGAGAACTGAGAAGGGTACCCACATAACAACTGGCTATGAAAAGCAGTAGCGTTGCTGTCTGCCAGGGAGAGATGACTGGAAATTCAGGGACCCTTTAAAAATATATATTTTATTGATTTTTACAGAGAACAAGGGAAAGAGATAGAAACATCCAGAGAGGAATATGTATCAGCTGCCTCCTGCTTGCCCTCTACTGGGGATCGAGCCTCAAACCAAGGTTCATGCCCTTGACCAGAATTGAACCCAGAACCCTTCATTTTGTAGGCCAACGTTCTATCCACTGAGCCAAACCAGTTAGGGCCAGTCACTCTCTTAAAGGGCCAATGCACAAAATTCCCTGTGGAGCCACCACCTTGTGCTCTGACAGAGGGATGGCAGAGTGGACTGCAGCTGTGTGAGCAGAAGCCAGGATTCAGAGCTCTGGGGTTAGAGCTCAGAAGGCAGACACCTCAGTTTCCTGTGCTGAGTCAGTCCCTCACACAGCAGAGGACATCTTTCCCCACACAGACATTTACTATACAGACGGTCTTGCCTGTATAGTAAACACCTTTCCCTTATCACGCAGGATTCCAGAGGCCACTTCAGAGACTAAAAATAAAAGTTAGCCTCCAGGCAGAAGCAGGTATCTCATCTTTTGGAAAAAAAAAAAAAATTCTTCCCACACTTGCCTGAAGGCAAAGCAAGTCCTAATCCTATCAGTCTGCAGGTTTTGATCTTTACCTGATCTAATTAGTCAGAAACAGCATTTAACACTGTTATGCACTAAAGATTGAGACGCATAGCATATATACCTAATACATAGTCACAAACCCAGACTGACAGCCAATATAAGGAGAGAGAGAAAAAAAAAGCCAATGAAAGAACCAGAGAATTCTCCAGAAGAAGAGATAAATGAAGCAGAGATAAGAAATTTATATGAAACAGAGTTCAGGGTAATAATGGTAAAGATGATCAACAGTATGATAAAGGTATAGTACTATCAAAAAAAAGAACAGTCTGAGATAAAGAATGACATAACAAATAAAACCACATTGAAAGGAATATACAGCAGATCAGAGGGAGCTAAGGATTGAATTGGTAAATTAGAAGACAGGGCTGAAAAAAATTAATCAGAGAACCAAAAAGAAAAAAAAAAAACCCACAATTAAATAACAGGACAACAACTTAAGGGAGCTGTGAGACAACATGAAACAACAATATTAGAAAAGCAGATGTGCCAGAAGAGGCAGAAAGGGAGAAAGTGATACAGAACATGTTTGAAGAAATAATGGCAGAAAACTTAGCTAACTTGGTAAAGGAAAAAAATCACACAAGTTTAAGAGGCACAGAGAACCCCGAGCAAGGAGAACCAAATAGGCCAATGCCTAGACACATCATAATTAAAATGTCAAAAAGTAAAGACAAAGAGAGAAACTGAAAGCAAAAAGAGAAAGGCAAACTATTACCTACAAAGGAGCTTCCATAAGGCTTACACCTGATTTCTCACTAGATCCTCTGCAGGCCAGAAAAGAATGGCATGAAATACTCAACATAATGGAAAGCAAGGATCTGAAACCAGTATTACTCTATCTAGCAAGGCTATCATTCAAAATAGACGGCCAAATAAAGAAAAAAAAAAAAAAAAAAAAAAAAAAAAAGCTAAAGTCACCACCAAGCCAGCATCACAAGAAATGCTAAAAGGACTGCTGTAATGACAAGAAACAATAAAGAGAGATACCGGCCTCAGCCGCCTCCGCCCCAGGTGCCCAAGCGGGAGGAGGCTGGGGACGGGAGGCGACGGCTGGCCTGCGGGACCGCCCAGCCTTCTGGGCCCTCCCCCCATGGCCAATGGAAAGCCTGGTGACCCCAAGTCAGCTCTGCGCAGAGGTCCCCCGGGACCAAGGAGACTGATGATCCGCCGCTGCTGAGTCTCCCACCTCCTCCCCGGGGCAGAGGCCCAGTGTGCGGAGGCTTAGGCCCCAGGTCTCGCCCACATGGTCGAGGTTGGGGGGTCAGTGCTGAGCCTTCTTTTCCTGAGCCAGACCAAGGTAGTCTCCCCAGCGAAGGCTTTCACAAAGAACAGAGACATCCTAGAAGGCTCAAAACCTGGTCGCTTGTCAAGAATACGAGCTCCAGGTTATGGAAGACAAATCTGACCGCCCAGCCTGCCGACACCTTGCCAAAAAAGGCCACTGTCGATATGAGGACCTCTGTGCCTTCTACCACCCAGGCGTCAACGGACCTCCTCTGTGAGACTGCTTTCCCCGCGCGCTGGAGGGAGCCCGTCACCTCGCAGCCATACATCTCCCATCCATCTATCACCTCCCCATTCGGGGTCAGAGCTGTGTTTCTTTTTTCAAATATATTTTATTGATTTTTCACAGAGAGGAAGAGAGAGGGATAGAGAGTCAGAAACATGGATGAGAGAGAATCATCGATCAGCTGCCTCTTGCACACCCCCTACCGGGGATGTGCCCGCAACCAAGGTACATGCCCTAGACAGGAATCGAACCCGGGACCTTTCAGTCTACAGGCCGACGCTTTATCCACTGAGCCAAACCAGTCTCGGCCAGAGTTGTGTTTCATCACTGGGGTACGAGGGCACTCTTTCTGCTGATCCGGCCTCCGGAGCCTCGCCTTCAAGCCCCCATCTCTGCTCCTCGGCTGCCTCCTGGGTCCTCTTCCCACGTCACTGACTGCCGAGCAGGAGACGGACTAAGTGCCGCCTCTTGTGTGTCTGTCCACCAGCCTCATTGCTGCCCTCCAGTCCTGAGCCGGGAGCAGTGTCCTCCCACTCCTGCTGCTTGTTTCCAGTCCCCCCTGTGCGAGCCCTGCCCCAGCGCCGGGCTGCCTGGCCTGGGGTCCAGCTTGGATGATGCTGGGCCCTTCCCGAAAGGCCGCTCTCCTGCTCTGGGATCCTGTGGTGTCGCCGCCGAGGGCAGGGCCAGAGAGCACTGTGCGGGATGAACGCACACCGTAGCCTGTCTCAGTGCCGGTGGCTCTCTGTGGCTTCTCCGCACTATGTATGGTGTTTCTGCCCAAAAGAGTGAGGCTGGGGTGCCTCTAGGCTCTCCCCACCCTAATGAGGGAGCACTGGGACCTTCCTGCAAGACTGCCACGCTGGCCCCCCATTCTCTGGTGCCACTTTTTTGGGTTTGACATGGGCCCATGAGGTGTACTCTAAGCTTCTGGTGGGCCTACCCCATTTTGTCCACAGCCGTGTTCTTAGCCTAGTCCCGGGGAGGCCCCAGGCCTTCCGTGTGAATTCTGTGAATCTCCACTGGACGTCTTGCTGCCTGCTCCCCACCTCTGTCGCTGCTGCTGGTTGTTTTCTGTGAAAACGGCAATGAGCAGACTCAGTCTGGAACTGGCCCTGAGGACATGGTCAGGAGTTGTGTGGACAAGAGGGAGGGTGAGAGCCGTTGGAAAACTGAAAGTGAATTTTGTTTCTTTTTAACGTTTTTAATATTAATAATAAATGCAGTGGGAAGAGAGAGAGAGAGAGAGAGAGAGAGAGAGAGAGAGAGAGAGAGAGAAAGAGAGAGAGAGAGAGACCTAGGCATACAGAATTAAAACAGCAATAAATAAGTACCTATCAATAATAACCCTAAATATAAATGGATTCAATGCTCCAAGTAAAAGGCACAGGATAGCTGAATAGATACAAAAACATGACCCAACTGTGTGCTGTCTACAAGGGACCCACCTCAGAACAAAAGACACATACAGGATGAGAGTGAAGAGATGAAAAAAATTTTTCCCATGCAAATGGAAAAAAAAAAAAAAGCTGGAGTTGCAATGCTCATATCCAATAAAATAGACTTCAAAATGAAGGCCATCACAAAAGACAACAAAGGTCACCACATAATACTAAAGGGATCAATACAACCAAAGGATATAACACTGGTAAACATATATGCACCCAATATAGGAGCATATATATATATATATATATATATATATATATATATATATATATGAAAACTTCTAGAGAATTTTAAGTGTATTTTAACAACAATACAGTCATAGTAGGGGACTTTAATACTTCTCTAACTTGACTTCAATATAGATCTTCCAGACAAAAACTAAAACTTAACAAGGAAAGCACACACTGGATCAAATGGATTTAATTGACATTTATAGAATATCTCACCCCAAAGCAGTAGAATATACATTCTTCTCAAGTGCAGATGGATAATTCAGAAAGAGAGACCACATGTTAGAACACAAAAGAAGTCTCTACAAGTTTAAGAAGATAGAAATCATATCAAGCGTCTTCTCAGAACATAGTGGAATGAAATTAGAAATCAACTACAGTAAAATCACTAAAAAACTCTTAAGCTTACGGAGGCTAAATAGCATGTTATTAAACAATGAATGGGTTACCAAAGAGATCAAGAAAGAAATCAAAACCTTCCTGGAAACAAATGAAAATGAACACACAACAAACAAAAATCTCTGGACACAGCAGAAGCAGTATTTTTTTTTTTTTTAAAATATATTTTATTTATTTTTTTTTTTTTTTTTTTTTTTTTTACAGAGAGGGAGAGAGAATTAGAAACATCCATCAGCTGCCTCTTGCACCAACCCTACTGGGGATGTGCCCACAACCAAGGTACATGCCCTTGACTGGAATCGAACCTGGGACCTTTCAGTCCACAGGCCGACGCTCTATCCACTGAGCCAAAGCGGTTTTGGCTGACATTTTATTTTTTTATACCTTTTTATTGTTTTTTTAAAAAATATATATTTTATTGATTTTATACAGAGAGGAAGGGAGAAAGATAGAGAGCTAGAAACGTTGATGAGAGAGAAACATCGACCAGCTGCCTCCTGCACACCCCCTACAGGGGATGTGCCCGCAACCAATGTAATGTACATGCCCTTCACTGGAATCGAACCTGAGACCCTTCAGTCCGCAGACCGTTGCTCTACCACTGAGCCAAACCAGCTTCGGCTATACCTCTTTATTGTTGAAAGCATTACATATCTCCCCCTTTTTCCCCCCATTGACTCCCTCCAGCCCGACCCAGACCTTCAGCCCCAGGCCTTCAGCACCCTATTGTCTGTGTCCTTGGATTCTGCATACCATATATGCATACAAGCTCTTTGGTTTATTACCGGTACTTCCCATCCACTCACCCTCCCCCACCTTCCCTCTGAGATTCCACAATGTTTCATATTTCCTCTCTCTGGATTCACTGTTCACTAGTTTGTTACTTAGTTTCCACATAACTCTTTATTGCTGCAATAAAGTGCAACAATGTGTGCAACTATTTGATACTTGTCTTTGACTGACTTACGCCACTTAGCATGATGCTCTCCAGGTCCCTTCATGCTATCTCAAAGGGTAAGAGATCCTTCTTTTTTTTTTTTTTTTTTTTTTTTTTTTTTTTTTTTTTTTTTTACTGCTATGATACATAGTATTCCATGATATAAATGTACTACACCTTTTTATCCACTCATCTACTGATCTCCACTTGGGCTGTTTTTAGATCTCAGCTATGGTGAATTGTGCTGCTATGAACATAGGGGTGCATATATTCCTTCTCATTGGTGCTTTGGGTTTCTTAGGATATATTCCTAAAAGTGAGATCACTGGGTCAAATGGCAGTTTCATATTTAATTTTTTGTGCAAACTCCATACTGTTTTCCGTAATGATTGCACCAGTCTGAATTTCCAGCCATTCCTCCCTGGTTTTAATTATATTGCTTATATTGTGGGACAAATCATTTTTGCCCTTAAATTACAAAAAAAAAAAATCGCATGTAGCCATTCTTAGTTTTTAGTCTATGAACTGTGCCATAGTTTCACCTGCAATTGAAATGGGGATTTTTGGAAAAAAAATTATATAAAAAAGCTATATGGTATTTTTTTTGTATGGATATAATAATTTATTTAACCAGCCCCCAGTTGAGGAACATCTATGTCACTTTGATGTGACAATGCTTCAGTGAATAATCTTTCAGACATCTCAGTTTTCACATGTAGAGGGTATCTGTTGGATAAATTCCTATTAGTTAAATTTCTGGATTAAGAATTTATACATTTAAACATTTCATAGATGTTTCCATAGCATTGTGATTTGGACATTAAATAGAACTTGTGATGGTGTTTATTTAAAAATTATGAGAGGATCTAATTGTCATCCAACTTGTTCTCTTAAAGGTATTGTAATTTACCTTCTCTTTCTTCCAAAGCAAGTAAGCAAATTCACAAATTATATACTTATGGTCAAGAATCCTATTAGGTTTGATAGAAAGAAAAGGCTCTAAGTTGTTTTCTGTGTCAGTTTGATAAAAATTGTGAAAGAGATGTGTAACATTGATTTTTTTCTAAAATAAAGCTGAATGAAACTAATTGAGAAGTACCTATTGAAAGTGATAAAACTATATCAGTAAAACTTCGTTAGTCATCCTGTAAAAGCATAGAAATACTCTTTCTTAAACAAATATAGTAAGTTATTGTGTATTTTTAAAATTATATGATTAAAATTTTGTTATTCTCTATTTGTGTGATGTCATTTAAAGATCTTTAGTGTTTGTCACCAAGATATATTTTAAAAGTTGTGTGTTATCTGTAATGAAGTGGCTCTCCTTTTAAGTTAATTAGTTAATTGCATTTACTCAGGAGGAAAATAAAACTTCTGTAACTTGTATATTTAAATGATGCTTAATGTATGGACCACAAGAAGAAAATCAGTATACGGGATACAGAAAGCTGGTTTCTACAGTTGGCAATGGTACCTAAATTTCTGAAAGATGACTTGAAATGTGTACGAGCTTCTTTTGATTAAAAAGTTGCATGAGTCTAACAGATTATCAAAGTATTCCATTAAAAAAGGCTCATCACTTGCTATTCCAATAGAAAGCAGCAACATTGTAACCTAAACACAATAGGAGTTCTTGCAGATTTAAGACAACAAAAAATAGAATTAACTAAAACATGTATTGCAGAATCATTTTGGATTAAAAAATTGAAACTGTTAAATTTGAGAGAACTGATTTGTGACTTGCAGAGATTACCAATGGACTATTCAATTATAGAACATGATGGAACATGATAGCAGAGATCATCAGCCATACCTCTGTAATGGGGAAACAGATCTAAATTGCTACATTTGTGAGCTACACATCACATCAGATTGGTAAATGGTGTGTGTGTGTTTTCCAAGCAGAGGTGTAGAGTTTATTCAACATTGAAAGAATTGTATGCAGATTTCAAGTTGGTTTTATGTCATATATATTGCATATGACATGCTGGATATTATACATAAAACATCCAGAAAAGGAAAGCACTTCATGATAACCTGGAATATTGGCAAGAACATTTAGGATCTAAGCATAGGTTAGTGTTTAAGAGTGTGGTGTCTGGCCTGAATTTCAGCTTCACTACTGTGGGATTTTGTGTCTTGGTTTCCTCATGTGGAAAATGTAGATAATAATAGTGTGTGCTAGTATACCTCAAAGGGTATGAGGATTCCATGCAATAGTCCTGATACAGATTAGTATAGATAGTGCTGGGCATACAGCCAACTCTCAAGAAATGTAAGTTGTTGCTACTATTTTGCTACTGTGTCAAGAAAAGAGGATGTATCCAAAAGCATTGTGGGCATCAAGTCCAAATAGTGCCTCTCACTTTCAGGTCAATGTTATTCAATTGTTGCAAAACTCTAGTAAAGGTGGAGAGGATCAACTGACTCAGACTGCCTTAGCAACAGGCCCCCAAAGAATGCGAATTGCCACAGCCAATCAGAACGCGAGCTGCGGAGGCGGTAGCCAATGGAGGGCGGAGAGGGGAAGAGGGAGGGCCCGCCAATTTTCCTGCCTAAGCCTCGGCCCAACAAAATGGCGGCGGCGGCGGCGTCGCTTTGTTTCCGCGGATTCTGTAGCGGTGGCAGCGGGAGCGGCCTTTGAGCTGAGGGAAGGTTCCAGCACCCGCTATTAGCGACGGCCGAATCCGGTGATTTCTGTCGTAGCCCGGCGCTGGCGAGCGCGGAGCGACGCCCTACGGCAGCCGAAGCCCACAAGGCTTTGAAGTGAAAACATGACTGCTGAGCCCATGAGGTAAAACCCAACCCGGTCTCACGGGTCCTAGCGATCGTGGCCTGCGAGCACCCTGAGTCTGGGAAATCCTTGACTTGGTGGCTCAAACCGGTCTTGCTTAGCCGAAAGAGGCATCGTTTTCTCTTTAGGTGAGAAGGGTTTGGGGGTTTGGCGGTAGGTTCCAGCTCCGGGTGGGGGTGGCGGCGGTGGCGGCGGGGTGGGGGTGCGGGGTGGGGGTGGGGGGAGCGGCCTGGAATGTCGGGCGCATGCTTTAACGTTTTCCGAACCGGTGAGGCTCAGTCGGCCTCCTCTTGTTTATGTGATGCCTGAGCATCGAGACGCCGCCGGAGTCGGAGGCAGTTGTCGCTGTCCCCGTCATTCTTTCTGATCGTTGGGCCTAGAAACTGCGTTGGGGGAGAAGCTGGTGGGAGGGTAAGAAGAGGGGGGCGGGAGGGTGGGAAGAAGGTGGGGTGAGAGGGTGGGAAGAGGGGGAGGGGCATGCGTGCTTGAGGATGTGAGATCCTGGGACGACTTAGTGGCCTGAAGACGGCTGGAGACCGGAAGTAGCCAGGCCTTGCAGATTTTTTCCCCCAGCCCTTGGGGACAAGTCCCTTTCTGGGGGTGAATGGGTGGATCTTGCCGCCGAGTATTTACATCCCTTTTCTGCTTCAGATCCTGAAGGGTATCCTTGGACTTGCCTCTAGGCAAGGGGAAATTAACATGAGGTTTGGCTTCCAAAGGGCATACTTTTTTGCGAAGTCCAGCTTTTGTGGTTGGGAAGGCAGATCGCGGATGTTTTCCCACTTTCTAAGCAAATTTTGAGCAAAAGTAATTAGACCCTATTTTTGTTTCTTTATTCAGTGAGGGACCGGGAGCAGGTAAACGTGGATTGATGGGAAGTAAGATTTATTGCAAGTGAGCTCTCCCTAGCAGGCTGCCTCGTACCAATTAAGCACGTTTATTCGATTGAAGCCTCCCCCCCCCTTTGTGCTTCTGATTTGCCTCGCGATGGATAAAAATATGGGTTAATATGAAATGTATACCACTTTTACATAGGTGGCTGGCTTGCTTCTCAAGCAGTTTGACATTTGACATTTCATCCCTTGTGAATCAATATATATATATTTTTTTTACCAGAGATGTATTTTTTTTTTAAACTCAACCTTTCCTTTTTGAAATATCTTTTCTACTGATTTCAGAGAGGAAGAGAGAGGGAGAGAGATAGAAACATCAATAATGAGTGGTTGAAGGCTGCCTCCTGCATGCCTACCACTGGGATTCTAGCCCACAACCCAGGCCTGCCCCCTGACCGGTGAGAATCCAACGGTGACCTCGTGGTTCATGGGTGATGCTCAACCACTGAGCCGCACTGGCCAGCCAACTGAGATGTATTCTTAGCGACTAGTGGCAAACTAAAGGAAATAACAGGGAGCATGGATCAGAATTGCATTCGTGGTTGGCGAAATGTGCCTTTGAGTAACGACTAGGATATTATGTGTTTAAAGATAGGCTCTTTAGCTACTATGTAGATTTTGAGAATGAACCTGTGATACTTGTGTCTATTTTTTCCTGCATTAGCCATGAGTTGATACATGATTTCCTTCCCTTGAGGAAAAAAATACACTTCAGTTCTTAGATTGTAGATCCCTAGTTGTGAAAAGATTGTGGCTTTGGTTTCTAAATTTGTGCTTAGTATTGGCTCAAGGATAGTAAACCTTTATATATGGGGAATTGGACACGTAGAGGTACATACCCCATACAACTTGTTGGTTGGTTATTAACAGGTGCTCATGTTCATCAGGAGGGCTGTATCTCAAAAAGTTGGCATTTAAAACTGTGGTGTTTTCTGAATTTGGATTTCTCCTTTTCTTTAGAGTGAACAAATTAACCATGTGTACACTTCCTGAATAGAATTATTCATTTTATGCCAGGCTTGATTCTCCTTATGGTTCTTGAATTTTTGTAGATTCTGGTGGTAAGAGTAAGAACTATACCTTTACCTGTATAATCTTTAATTTTTAATTTATTTTGTTATTGTTTTTTTGTTAACCCTCACCTTAGGATATTTTCCCCCATTTATTTTTAAAGAGAGTGGAAGGGAGGATAAAGCCACACACAGAGAGAAACTTCATTTTTTTAAATATATTTTTTTCGCCGAGACTGGTTTGGTTCAATGGATAGAGCGTCGGCTTGGGGACTGAAGGGTCCTGGGTTCGATTCCAGTCAAGGGCATGTACCTTGCTTGCGGGCATATCCCCAGTGAGGGGTGTGCAGGAGGCAGCTGATCGATGACTCACTCTCATCGATGTTTCTAACTCTCTGTCTCTCTCCCTTCCTCTTTGTACAAAATCAATAAAATATATTTAAAAATATTTTTTTTCATTATTGATTAAGGTATTATATTTGTGTCCCTATCCCCCCATTTTCCCCCATTGCTCCCCCTTCCATGCCCTCAAACCCCCCCCCCCCCAGTGTCTGTGTTCACTGGTTATGCTTATATGCATGCATACAAGTCCTTTGGTTGATCTCTCCCTCTTACCTTCCCTATCTTCCCTCTTGAGCATCTGATGGATGCTTCTTTGTCTCTGGATTTGTTTTTTGTTCATTATAATCCACAGATGAGTGAAATCATGTGATATTTATCTTTCTTTCAGTGGCTTATTTCGCTTAGCATAATGCTATCCAGCTCCATCCATCCATGCTGTTGCAAACGGTAGAAGATCCTTTTTACAGCATCTAGTAACTTCAGTGTGAGAGAGAGACATTGATTAATTGCCTCCCCATATGCCCCAACTGGGGCAGGGATGGAGCTTGCAACTGAGGTACATGCCCTTGACTGGAATTGAATCAGTGACCCTTCAGTCCTGGACTGATGCTCTTACCGCTGAGCTAAACCAGCTAAGGCTACCTGTGTAATCTTGATTAATTCTTGAAACAATCCTATGGGGTAGGTACTTGGTATTTCTCATTTTGCAGATGAGGAGGAAACTGAGGCATAAGTTCTTTGAGATCAAAGAAAATCAAAGAAACTTGACCAAAGTTAATACAGCTTGTAATTAGTAATTTAACCCAGTCTGGGAATTGAACCCAGTCTTGACTCCAGAGCTTATGTTCTTTTTTTTTTTTTTTTTTTTTTTTAATATATTTTATTGATTTTTCACGGAGGGGAAGAGAGAGAGATAGAGAGTTAGAAACATCGATGAGAGAGAATCATCGACCAACTGCCTCTTGCACACCCCTATTGGGGATGTGCCCGCAACCAAGGTACATGCCCTTGATGGGAATCGAACCCGGGACCTTTCAGTCTACAGACCAACGCTCTATCCACTGAGCCAAACCGGTGCTGGCCAGAGCTTATGTTCTTAACCATAAGGCATTAATGATTCTTTGAGCTGCCAGATCCAATATGATTATGACCACTTTAATTTAGCCCAAGTATTAGAAGAAATTCATGTTAGCTACTGTTGTGGTCATTTGTTGCAACTTTGAGTTTTAGCTGTTACAATGTTTTGCCTCCAAGTCCGGATGAGATAGTGGGATAATGGAAACAATTCCAGCGGCCCGGGTCGCCCTGCGGTCAGGGAGACAGGGACTGCCGCCCTGGCGTGCGGGCCCGCCTCGGCCGCCGCCCAGCCCAGCCTGGCCCCGGCCCCACTGTCCCCGCGGGGCCCCGCAATGGCGGCGCAGGAGGACCCGGCACAGGTTTGGCCCGGCCTGCTGACTGAAGGGTTCCAGGTTTGATTCCGGTCAAGGGCCTGGACCTTGGTTGCGGGTACATCCCCAGTGGGGGGTGTGCAGGAGGCAGCTGATCGATGTTTCTGACTGGCTATCCCTCTTCCTTCCTCTCTGTAAAAATAATCAATAAAATATATATGTTTTTAAATTGGCATGCAGAAAAATGAGATGATCAATAAATCAAATTAAAAAAAGAAAAAAAAGAAAAGAACCATATATATAGTAATCAATGTAGAGAAATCCTCTAAAGAAAAGGAGAAATCCAAATTCTCGGGCCGAAGTGTCAATTCATCACAAGCCATAATTAGTTGAAGGATGTTGAATCCACAATACCAAATCACTTTTGATTCTTTTCTAATGTGAGACATAATATGAGCAATTAATGCATTACCATTAGTTTTGTTACATAGTAGTTCCAGATTTTTTCTTTGCCAGATATTCTCTTGAGCACTTTATAAGGTCTCATTTTTACTTGTGTTTATATAAAAAAGAAATTTTCTAGGATAGTGTAGTGAAAAAATAGTGAAAAGGCAAGAGGGAAGAAAAGAAACTGATGACCTGGCAAAATCATACATTGAAAAGTCAGTTATTTAAAAGTGATCCTGTTTATGTGAATATCAGTCTTTCTTAAATTTTATTGCCGGGGTAGGGAGAAAAGTAGTGATGATAAGTTTCTTTATTCATTGCATGCATATCTTTTTTGCCTTAAAACTTATATGATTAGGATATAAGTGATTTGTTGCTAATATATTAGGTCTAGTAATAATTAATGTCGTTTTCTAATACTTTTTTAAATCGAATTTATTTAAACAATACAACAAAATTTAATCAATAATATAGTTGCCGTTGTTTTCTACTACTTGTGCCCAACGCTCAGGAAGCATTTTAATCCCTCTGTTGTAAAATTCTTGTGATTTTGATGCAAAAAATTTGGTCAATGCATTTTTGAGGCATTCTTCATTATTAAATTTTTTTCCAAGAAGAAAGTTTTGCAAAGAACGAAACAAATGGTAATCGGAAGGGGCAATATCAGGAGAATATGCAGGTTGAGGGAGAACTTCCCATTCCAACTGGCGCAGTTTTTCAGCAGTGATTCTTGCAGTATGCGGTCGTGCGTTATCGTGGTGAAGAATTACGCCCTTCCGATTAATCAGCGCGGGTTCTTTTTCTCTTAAAGCTTGGGCTAACCTTTCCAATTGGGCACTATACACTGCACTTGTAATGGTTTGGTTAGATGGTAAAAGTTCATAATGAAGAATTCCTTTAAAATTCCACCAAACACACAACATCACTTTTTTCGCATGCAAGTCAGGTTTTGGCGTGGGCTGCGGAGCCTCATTTTTGTCCAACCATTGAGGCCGCCTTTTCAAATTAACATACAGCACCCATTCTTCATCTCCGGTAACAATTTGCTCTAAAAACGGCAAACGGTTTTGACGAGAGAGGAGCGAACTGCAAATTGTGACTCTTTGATTACGGTTGTTGTCGGTCAACTCATGAGAAACCCATTTTCCAAACTTTTGGACTTTGCCAAGTGCACGCAATTGATTGGAAATTGTTTTTGTGAACAATTTAAAGTTGTCGCAAGCTCTTGTTGGGTAATTTGAGGATTTTGCACCAAAAGAGCTTGAAGAGCTTCTTGATCAAAATTGGACACACGGCCTTGACCACTCTTGTCATCTAACGAAAAATTTCCCTCGCGAAATTTCTCAAACCAACGCTGGCATTTTCTGGCGCTAACTGCATCTTGACCAAGAGCACTACAGATGTTTTTGCAGCCTCACTTGCTTTTCTTCCTAATTGGAACTCGTAAAGCATGCAGTGCCGAATATGCTCTTCATCCGCCATCTTCTTAGCCCTAGTTTTGCAACAAAAACCAAACCAAACACAATCTTTTTCAAGCAAAACTTGTTAATTGCACTTCACACGTTCTGTAGATACCACGTGTTTGAAGGTTATGTCAATACAAGTCAACGCCAAGCAAGATTTTAAACGAATGTTTAAAAACGACATTAATTATTACTAGACCCGATAATCTGTTATAATATCATGTACACATATTTGTTCAAACACTTATTGGAAAAGAAAAAAATTTTCCTGGGAAGTTTGTTAATAATTATTGTGGTTCTGGACATGCTCTATTTGGAAGAATACTATACCCAGTTGTATTAGATTTATGCTCTTTTATGATTGGAGATACTTCTGAAAATACCTATATTAATTCTTGCCAATTGTGATTTTTGCCCCGGGAAAAGATTCTGTGAATTTTGCCCTGTAGCCACTATTTCTTTTCTTTTTTTATGTGACGTTTTAAATTTAGGTCTTATACTAATTTGAGGTAGTAATTCTTTTTTTTATTTATTTATTGAGAGCAAAATAGAAACATCAAAGAGAGAGAAACATCAATGAACTGCTTCCTGAACGGCCCCCACTGGAGATCAATTCCTGTAATGTGGGCATGTGCCCTGACCAAGAATCAAACTTGAAACTTCTTGGTGATGGGACAATGCCCAACCTAATGAGCCACAGTGGCCTGGCTGAGGTACTAATTCTTTATCTTTACGTTACAGATGAGGAAACTGAGACTTAGGGAGGTTAAGTAATACGTTCCAGGGCTCCCATTGAATGAGCAACACACTGATTTTGGACCCCATGTCTCTGTGACTCCAGGCTTCTGCTTGGTACCCATGGCTGTGTGGCTTCTCTTGATTTCACAACACCCTCTGTCCAGTTTGGGAGCTAATGCTGTGCAGGTATTTGAGTTGACATTGGAGAGAACTTTTGCTGATGTGATTAGCCCAGAATCTGTTGGATGAGCACCATTATTTTCTTCCTTTTTTAAAAAATTTAAAATATCTTTATTGTTCAGATTATTACAATTGTTCCTCTCCCCCCCCCCCCCCATTGCTCCCCTCCACCAGGTTCCTACCCCACCCTCTGCCCTTACCCCCGCCCCTCTGTCCTCATCCATAGGTGTAGGGTTTTTGTCCAGTCTCTTCCTGTAACCCCACTCCCCTTTTCCCCTAAGAATTGTCAGTCCACTCCCTTTCTATGCTCCTGATTCTATTATATTCACCAGTTAATACTTTGTCAGATTTTTTATTCACTTGGTTTTTAGATTTACTTATTGATAGATACGTATTTGTTGTTCATAATTTTTATCTTTATCTTTCTTCTTCTTCCTCTTTTTAAAGAATGCCTTTCAGCATTTCATATAGTTCTGGTTTGGTGGTGATGAACTCCTTTAGCTTTTTCTGATCTGTGAAGCTTTTTAACTGACCTTCAATTCTGAATGATAGCTTTGCTGGGTAGAGTAATCTTGGTTGTAGGTTCTTGGCTATTCATCACTTTGAATATTTCCTGCCACTCTTGGCTGTCCAGCATAGTTTCTGTTGAGAAATCAGCTGACAATCGTATGGGTGCTCCCTTGTAGGTAACTTTTTTCTCTTGCTGGTTTTAATATTCTCTCTTTGTTTTTTGCTCATGGCATTTTAATTACGATGTGTCTTACTGTGGTCCTCTTTGAATTTCTTTTGTTTGGGGTTTTGTGCACTTTCTAGACTTCTAAGTCTGTTTCTTTCACCAGGTGGGGGAAGTTTTCTGTCACTATTTCTTCCAATATTCTTTTGGTATCTTGCTCTCTCTCTCTTCTTCTGGCACCCCGATAATTCTGATGTTGGTATGTTTGAAGTTGTCCCAGAGGCTTCTTACACTATCTTCAACTTTTTGGAATCTTTTTTTCTTTTTGTTCTTCTGGTTGGGTGTTTTTTGCTTCTTTGTATTTCAAATCTTTGACATGATTCTTGCAATCCTCTAGTCTGCTATTGGGTCTCTGTACAATATTTTTTATTTCAGTCAGTGTATGCTTAATTTCTAGTTAGTCCTTTTCATATCCTCGAGGGTCTCGTTAAATTTATTGGCCTTTTCTAGGAAATTCTTGAAAAACCTTATAACTGTAGTTTTGAACTCTATATCCAGTTGTTTACTTGACTCCATTTATTTCATTTGTGACCTGCTTCTTTGTCTCTGTATTTTGGCTGCTTCCCTGAGTTGATGGAGTGGCTTTGTGTTCTACCATAGGTGTCCTAGCAGGGCCCAGTGTCTCAGCCTCCCCAGTTACCTGAGGTGCACACTCTTGGTGTTCCCCTTTGTGGGCTGTGTATGCAGTCTTTTTTTTTTTTTTAAAATATATTTTATTGATTTTTTACAGAGAGGAAGAGAGAGAGAATAGAGAGTTAGAAACATCGATGAGAGAGTCATCGATCAGCTGCCTCTTGCACGCCCCCTACTGGGGATGTGCCTGTAACCAAGGTACATGCCCTTGACCTGAATCGAACCCAGGACTCTTCAGTCCTAAGGCTGACGCTCTGTCCACTGAGTCAAACTGGTCTCGGTTATGTATGCAGTCTTGTTGTAGTTAAGCCTTGATTGCTGTTAGTATCACTGGGGGGAGTTGACCTCCAGGCCAATTGACTGTGAGGATCAGCTATGTCTCCACTGGGAGAGCTTCTGTGCTCAGCTTCGATGGGGCGGAGTCTCAGGGCTGAGCAGACAGCCTTGGTTTCCCATCAGCCCCGACCTACAAGGCCTTGTGTCTCAGTGTCCCGTGGCAATGACTGCATGCACCTCTTAGACAAGGTTGCCCTGAGTTTCGCCCACTGCCAGACAATTTAGTCTCTCCCTGAATGAGTCTGGGTACCCAAAGTCTCACCCAGAACTGGGTTTCAGTGCATTTGGGAGGTTTTGTTTTCTTCCCAAATGAGAAAGCTAGCCACATACTTGCTGCCCGCCCTCTCTGAGCATCCACAAGTAAGCTAGCCACGTATTCAGGCACCAGCCCTTCCCCCGCGTGTGGGTCTCCACACCTGTTCTCCACAGCTCCTCTGGGTCTCAGTGTCTTTTTACCTTTCCTTCTAGTTGTAGAATTTCCACTCAGCCAGCTTTCCAGCAGACAATGTCCGCTGTCTTCCAGTTGCAGTTTTGAAATTGTTGTGCAAGGCAGCAGTATAAGTGTTTACCTATGCCATCACCTTGCATCTTGGTTTTTCCCCTGTGCACCATTATTTTCTGATGCTATCTCTGAGACTTTGTCTTTCAGTTTTGGCTTGAAGTAGCTATTGTTATCTGTAGTTCAGCTTTCATGTTAAATATTGCATTCAGTATTTGTTTAAATATTTGTATGACAGTGGTGTGTGTGTATATATATATATATATATATATATATATATATATATATAATTTTTTTTTCTCTATGCTCAATTATTTGGGGAATGCTTTATTCGTTGATTAAATACATGAGTATCAACTAGGGGTCAGGCACTGTGCAAAGGTTGACAAGGTGGAACCTTCTGTGAGTCTTCTGCCAGCCTCGTCTCAACCCCTCTCCCTACACCACCTGCCTTAGTGCAATACTCCCATCCCTAATGTGGTCTGGGAAAGGAAGGGAACCAATTAGAGTTTAGGAGGGTTAATTATTTGCATTTAAAAAGGCACTTCCCTGGTGTGGAAGATTCACTTAGGTTTTTTTTTTTTTTACTAACTGCAGCTCAGCCCTAGCCAGCCACTAAAGAAGTTTACGTCCCTGGAATAGTAGATGCTTTTTAAGATCACCACCTTGCCTGCTTTTAGGTTGAGTGGTTTTTAAGTGGAGTGTTCCTTTAGGTAAATAATCACCAAAGGGAACTAAGGTGGATTTTGCTCTTCACAAAATTCATGCCTCCTTAATTAAGGCATTCTTCATTTAGCAAGGGAGTTAGTAAGTAAATAAGCAGCCACAAAGCAGTGCTAAAATGGAGGTAATATTGGTTGTGCTAGGGAACAGAAATGAAAGAAAGCCTAATTTGGAGGCTATCTAGGAAAAGTTTTTTTTAGTATGTTTTATTGATTTTTTACAGAGAGGAAGGGAGAGAGATAGAGAGCTAGAAACGTCTATGAGAGAGAAACATCGACCAGCTGCCTCCTACACACCCCCTACCGGGGATGTGCCCGCAACCAAGGACCGGAATCGAACCAGGACCTTTTAGTCTGCAGACCGACGCTCTACCACTGAGCCAAACCGGTTTCAGCTAGGAAAAGTTTTGTACCGGAGATGGTATCTGTATTGGGTCTTAAAGATGAGTTAGCAGTGAAGGGTTGGCTATGAAAAAGGGCAGTCCAGTCAGAGGGATTTAATATGGCTAATGATTAGTTTTATTTTCCACATGGCAGAGGAACTAAGCCATATACATAAATAGTTTTGCTGCAGGATATAAAATGATAAATGTTGCATTGGATAAAAACTTAAGTTGCTGTGGGAGTTCAGGGTAGAAAGACATTTCTGAAAGGCTCCATGGAAGGTTTTATATATAGAGAGCGCATTTGAATCTGGCCCTTGGAGGGTGGGTATAGTTTTGACTGGATGGAGGAGGATTCCATAGGTGAGGTATAACACCTTGACTAAAGGAATGTTTTAAATATGAGTGTTTTTTATTTGGGAAAAGGTTAACTTCAATTTTTTAACTCAACTTGTGGACAAATGTTGTATGACCATTGTGCAATTAGCATGGTTTCCTTTCTTCTAGTTTTATTGAGATGTAATTGACATCTAATGTTGTGTAGTTTAAGGCAGTGTTTTTCAACCGCTGTTCCGCGGCACACTAGTGTGCCGCAAGATGTTGCCTGGTGTGCCGTAGGTGCAGACAAGACAAGAATTTTATAATTTTTCACTATTTTGTTTACTTAATATTTCATAATAAAGTAATTATAAAATACTTTCTTTGTGTTTATTTGATTCCTATTCAAGAGAATTACTTTATATATAGTCAATATAGGCACAGAGTTAAATTTTTTAACATTTTCTAATGGTGGTGTGCCTCGTGATTTTTTTCATGAAACAAGTGTGCCTTTGTCCAAAAAAGGTTGAAAAACACTGGTTTAAGGTGTACAATGTGATGATTTGATATATGTATATATTTAAAAATGACTCACAATAAGATTAGTTAACACAGAATTACCTTTTTTGCTGCTGTGGTGAGAATATTTAAGATGTACTTTATAGAAACTTTCAAGAGTATATTATGGTATTAACTATAGTCACCATGCTGTACATTAAATATCCAGAACTTATTTATGTTATATTGCAGTTTCTGGGTTAACATTTTTTTTTTTTTTTAATTCTCACCTGAGGATATTTTTTCCATTTATTTTTTTTTTGAGAGAGATTAAAAGGGAGTCGGGGGGGGGAGGGGAGAGAGAGAGAGAGAGAGAGAGAGAGAGAGAGAGAGAGAGAGAGAGAGAGAGAGAGAAAGATCCATGTAAAAGAGCCACGTCTATTAGTTGCTTCCTGCATGGTCTAACTGGAGCCAAGGATCGAACTGGCAACTGAGGTATGTGCCCTCTACTGGGAATTGAACCCACAACCCTGTGGTTCTTAGGCTGATGCTCTAACCACTTAGCAACCTGCCAGGACTCTGGGCTAACTTTTGTGGCTTGATGATCTTTTAAAAGCCACATGTACCTTGTGAGTGAGCCTGATGATTCTAGTTCAGCACTGTCAAAAGTATTACCTACTTTTCTTAAAGATTGTGTAGAATTTAATGCACAGATCTTAAATGATTATGATTTTAAATCTATCTGTAGTTGTCTTTATTTTGGTCTTCTGAAGTGGTCTGTTGACTTTTGTGTGGTATTTGATGTATACAATCCAAAGTCAAAACTAATTTATTTTCAAGTAATATTGCATTTGCTATTTTGCTTAAAATATATTTTTTTAATTTAATAAATTTTATTGTTCAGATTATTACAATTGTTTCTCTTTTTCCCCCCATAGCTCCCCTCCACCCGGTTCCCACCCCCCCATCTGCCGCGCCCCACCCCCCACTGTCCTCATCCATAGGTGTAAGATTTTTGTCCCAGTCTCTTCCCGCATCCCCTACACCCTCTCCTCCTCCCCCCTCTCCCCTGAGAATTGTCAGTCCACTCCCTTTATATGCCTGATTATATTATATTTACCAGTTTATTTTGTTCGTCAGATTTTTTATTAACTTGATTTTTAGATTCACTTGTTGATAGGTATGTATTTGATGTTCATAATTTTTATATTTACCTTTTTCTTCTTCCTCTTCTTCTTTTTTTTTTCTTCCTCTTCTTAAAGAATACCTTTCAGCATTTCATATAATACTGGTTTGATGGTGATAAACTCCTTTAGCTTTTTTTTGTCTGTGAAGCTCTTTATCCGACCTTCAATTTTGAATGATAACTTTGCTGGGTAGAGTAATCTTGGTTGTAGGTTCTTGCTATTCATCACTTCGAATATTTCTTGCCAATCTTGTCTGTCCTGCATAGTTTCTGTTGAGAAATCAACTGATAATCGTATGGGTGCTCCCTTGTAGGTAACTTTTTTCTCTTGCTGGTTTTAATATTCTCTCTTTGTCTTTTGCTCTTGGCATTTTATTATTATTATTATTATTATTAATTTTATTTTTTAAATTAAATTATTATCTGTGTACATATTTTGACATTGCCCCTCCCCCTCTCATACATACCCTCCCTCCCCAGAGTTTTGTGTCCATTGGTTGTACTTATATGCATGCATAATATACAAATCCTTTGGTTGATCTCTTATCTCCCCCAGTTATCCCTACCCTCCCTGCTGTAATTTGACAGTCTGCTTGTTGCTTTACTGTCTTTATATTTGTCTTTTGGTCTTGCACATCTTAATATCCATAAATGAATGACGTCATGTGGTATTTCTCTTTCATTGACTGGCTTATTTCACTCAGCATGATGTTCTCTAATTCTATCCAGGTTGCTGCAAATGATGAGAATTCCTTCTTTTTATGGCAGCATAGTATTCCATTGTGTAGATGTACCATGGTTTTTGGATCCAATCATCTGCTGACCGGCACCTAGGCTGTTTCCAAATTCTAGCTATTGTAGATTGTGCTGCTATGAACATAGGGGTGCATATATCCTTTCTGATTGGTGTTTCTAGTTTCTTGGGATATATTCCTAGGAGTTCCCACTCCTAAATGGGAGTTCCATTTTCAGTTTTTTGAGGAAACTCCATACTGTCCTCCACAGTGGTTGCACCAGTCTGCATTCCCACCAGCAGTGCATGAGGGTTCCTTTTTCTCCGCAACCTTGCCGACACTTGTCGTTTGTTGATTTGTTGATGTTGGCTATTCTGACAGGTGTGAGATGGTACCGCATTGTTGTTTTGATTTGCATCTCTCGGATAATTAGTGACTTTGAGCATGTTTTCATGTGCCTCTTGGCCTTCCTTCTGTCTTCTTTTGAAAATATTCTATTTAGGTCCATTGCCCATTTTTTAATTGGATCGTTCATTTTCCTTTTATTTAGTTGTATAAGCTGTCTATAGATGTTGGAGATTAAACCTTTATCAGTGATAACATTTGCAAATATGTTCTCCCATACAGTGGGCTTTCTTGTTGTTTTGTTGATGGTTTCTTTTGCTGTAAAAAAGCTTTTTTATTTATTTATTTATTTATTTATTTATTTATTTATTTATTTTTTACATATTTTAATGATTTTTCCCCCCCTTCCTCCCTCCCCCATATCCCCTCCCTCCCCATAGTTTTATGTCCATTGGTTGTACTTATATGCATGTATACAAGTCCTTCGGTTGATCTATTATCTCCCCCAGATCCTCCTCCCCTCCCCGCTGTAATTTGACAATCTGCTTGTTGCTTTACTGTCTCTATATCTATCTTTTGGTTCATCAGTTTATAATGCTCTTTATTATCCACAAATGAGTGAGGTCATGTGGTGTTTCTCTTTCATTGATTGGCTTATTTCACTCAGCATGATGTTCTCCAATTCCATCCAGGTTGCTGCAAATGATGAGAATTCCTTCTTCTTTATGGCAGCATAGTATTCCATTGTGTAGATGTACCATAGTTTTTGGATCCAATCATCTGCTGATGGGCACCTAGGCTGTTTCCAAATTCTGGCTATTGTAGATTGTGCTGCTATGAACATAGGGGTGCATATATCCTTTCTGATTGGTGTTTCTAGTTTCTTGGGATATATTCCTAGGAGTGGGATTACTGGGTCAAATGGGAGTTCCATTTTCAGTTTTTTGAGGAAACTCCACACTGTTCTCCACAGTGGTTGCACCAGTCTGCATTCCCACCAGCAGTGCACGAGGGTTCCTTTTTCTCCGCAACCTCGCCAACACTTGTCGTTTGTCGATTTGTTGATGTTGGCCATTCTGACAGGTGTGAGATGGTACCGCATTGTTGTTTTGATTTGCATCTCTCGGATAATTAGTGACTTTGAGCATGTTTTCATGTGCCTTTTGGCCTTCCTTCTGTCTTCTTTTGAAAATATTCTATTTAGGTCCCTTGCCCATTTCTTAATTGGATCATTCATCTTCCTTTTATTTAGTTGTATCAGCTGTCTGTAGATGTTAGAGATTAAACCTTTATCAGTGGTGTTATTTGCAAATATGTTCTCCCACACCGTGGGCTTTCTTGTTGTTTTGTTGATGGTTTCTTTTGCTGTAAAAAAGCAAAAAGCTTTTTATTTTGATGTAGTCCCATTTGTTTATTTTCTCTTTAGCTTCCATTGCCCTAGGGGCAGTATCAGTGAAGAAGTTCTTTTGGCATATGTCTGAGATTTTGCTGCCTGTGGATGCCTCTAGTATTTTTATGGTTTCCTGTCTTATGTTTAAGTCCTGTATCCATTTTGAGTTTATTTTTGTGTATGGTGTAAGTTGGTAATATAGTTTCATTATTTTGCATGTATCTGTCCAATTTTCTCAACACCATTTATTGAAGAGACTGTCTTGATTCCATTGTATATTTGTGCCCCCTTTGTCAAATATTAATTGAGCATAGTGATTTGGGTTGATATCTGGGTTCTCGATTCTATTCCATTGATCTATATGTCTGTTCTTTTGCCAGTACCAGGCTGTTTTGATAACAGTGGCTTTGTAATACAGCTTGAAATCTGGTATTGAGATCCCTCCTACTTTACTCTTCTTTCTCAAGATTGCTGTGGCTATTCGGGGTCTTTTATTGTTCCAAATGAACTTTTGGAGAGTTCTTTCTAGGTTGGTGAAATATGCCGTTGGTATGCTCTTGGCATTTTACGAGACCAGTGCTCTAACCCCTGAGCTACGGAGCCTTTGCTCTTGGCATTTTAATTACGATGTGTCTTACTGTGTTCCTCTTTGAATTCCTTTTGTTTGGGGTTTTGTGCATTTTCTGGACTTGTAAGTCTATTTCTTTCACCAGGTGGGAGAAGTTTTCTGTCACTATTTCTTCCAATATTCTTTTGGTATCTTGCTCTCTCTCTCTTCTTCTGGCACCCCCATAATTCTGATGTTGATATGTGTGAAGTTGTCCCAGAGGCTTCTTAGACTATCTTCAACTTTTTGGATTCTTTTTTTCTTTTTGTTCTTCTGGTTGGGTGTTTTTTGCTTCTATGTATTTCAAATCTTTGACTTGATTCTTGCAATCCTCTTGTCTGCTATTAGATCTCTGTATAATATTTTTTATTTCAATCACTGTATGCTTAATTTCTAGTTGATCCTTTTTCATATCCTCGAGGGTGTGGCTAAATTTATCAGCCTTTTCAATAAAATTCTTATAAAACTGTATAACCATGGTTTTGAGAGAAAAGAGAGTGAGAGAAAGATCTATGTGAGAGATATACATTAATCCGTTGCCTCCTGTACATATCCCCACTGGTAATCTAACCTGAAATCTTTAATGAAAGGGAGGACACGCCAATATGCTGAACCATCTGGTCAGGGCTGGGGAATTTTTTTTTTAATTTTAATTTTAAAATATATATATTTATTGACTTCAGAGAGGAAGGAAGAGGGAGAGAGAGATAGAAACATCCACAATGAGAGAATCATGGATCAGCTGCCTCATGCAAGTCCCCCACTGGGGATCAAGCCCACAACCCAGGCATGTGCCTTTGACTGGAAATCGAACCTTGGACCTTTATTTTATTTATTTATTTTTAAACCTTGGACCTTTAAGTTCGCAGGCTCTATCCACTGAGCCAATCTGGTTAGGGCAGGGCTGGAGGATGTTTCTGATTATCTACTAAAGAGGTTGAATTAGTTACAAACTTTTAAAAAAAGGAGTTTTAGTTACTTTACCATTGTTATTTATATTTTTATTTTGTAATATAGCTCCAAGTTACACTTGTAGTATCCTTTCACTTCAGGCTGGTGGACTTCCTTTAGCATTTATTGAAGGGCAGGTATACTAGCAGAAAATTCCCTCAGCTTTTTTTTTTTTTTTTTTTTTTTTTTTTTTTTTTTTTTTTACACATTTCTTCCTTATCCAAGGATACATTTGCTACATATAGAACTGTTGATTAACAATTTCCCCCCCTAGCACTTTAAATATGTTATGTCTCTGGTCTCGAAGGTGTTCAGCTGTTAATTTAAGGAGGACCCTTTGTACTTGTTACTTCTGTTGGTTACAAAAACTTCTTTGGCTTTTGATAGTTTACTTATAATTTGACTAAGTGTGGATCTCTATCCTACTGAGAGTTTGTTGAGTTTCTTAGATATAAAGATTTATGTATTTTATGAAATTTGGGAAGTTGTAGGTTACAGTTTTTTCAAATATTTTTTCTGTTCCTTTTTCTCTATCCTTTTGGAACTGTCATTATGTGTGTGTTGGTATGCTTGATAGTGTCTGTTCTGATGTTTTATTTGTTTTTCTTCATTATTTTTTCTTTCTGCTTATACTGTTTAATCTCAATGGGCCTATCTTTAGTTCACTGACTATTTCTATCTGTTCAGATTTTCTGTTGAAACTCTTTAGTGAATTTTAAATTTCTGTTATTGTCCTTTCCTATTCCAAAATTTTATTTAATTTCTTTCTATAATTTCTTTACCTGGATAGTCTTACCTTGATAAGACATCCTGGTTTCCTTTAATTCTTTGTCCATGATTTCCTTATCACTTTTATTTTATTTTATTTTTAAAGTATATTTTATTCAGTCTTTACAGAGAGGAAGAGAGATGGATAGAGAGTTAGAAACATCGATGATAGAGAAAGATCGATTGGCTGCCTCTTGCACATCTTCTACTGAGGATGTACATGCCCTTGACCGGAATCGAACTTGGGACCTTTCAGTCCACTGAGCCAAACCGGTTTCGGCCCCTTATTACTTTTAGTGTATTTAAAATAGTTGATTTAAAAATCTTGTCTCCTAATTCCAATGTCTGGGCTTCTTTGTGGACAGTTCTCTTAATTTCCTTTTTTTTCCTAGTGAATGGGCTATGCTCTGTTGTTTCTTTGTATGTGTGTAACTTTTTTTTTGAAATGGACATTTTAAATATAGTCATATACTGCATAATGGCATTTTGGCTAGATGGACTGCATATCCATATATGATGGTGGTCCCATAAGACCAGCCCCCAAGGAAAGTGACAGTAAATGTTTCAGCAGAAGCTTTAAAAATTTTTTTTAAAGTTGATTTCAGAGAGGAAGGGAGAGGGAGAGAGAGATAGAAATATTAATGAGCCAGCATTTGCCCACCATCCAGAACTGAAATATTGTTGACATGTACACATGAGGAACTGTTTGACATTGAAATTGGGTCTCAGAAGAACTGGAGGCTCAGAAAGAAGCTCACTACAGACTGATTCATATATCTTTCAGCATAAAGATTATTGCTTGTTTCATTTTTGATTTTTATAAGTATATTTCCAGTAGGACATCTTACTCATCTAAGGGAAATGGTGAACAACATAGACTGATGAACAAGAACAGACCCAGAGATAAGGAGCCATGGGTCAGACTGTTGGACCTCAAAGAGAGGGTGGGAATAAAAGGGAGAGATCAAAGTACTTATGTGCACACATATGAGCCTAACCAGTGGTCAAGGACAATAGGGGGGTGGGGGCATGAGTGGGGGGGTGGGGGATTGGAATGGGGGGTTGAGGACAAATATGTGATACCTTTATCAATAAAGAAATTAATAAATAAATGATGACCAATTTAAAAAAAACCAAACATAATGACAAGAGAGAATCATTGATCAGCTGTCTCCTTCACTCCCCCTACTGGGGATTGAGCCTGCAACCTGAGCATATGCCCTTGTCAGAAATCGAACCTGAGATTCTTCTATCCACTGAGCCAAACCAGCTAGGGCTTACTCCTTGTCCCGGCCCTTGTGAGTTGGGGAGGGTGTAGCATGCAGGAGGCAACCAGTCGATGTGTTTCTCTCACAATGTTTCTCTCTGTCTTTCCCTCTCTCTTCCACTCTCTCTAAAAAATCAGTGGAAAAATATCCTCGGGAATGGATTAACAAAACAAAACAAAAAGAATAAGGTCCATGTTCTTTTGGCATCTGCATGTTGTGCCAGGAATGGGGGCCACTGTCTTTGTGGTTGCTACCTAAACCAGGGAGTGGGGCATGGTAGGTGCATAGGTTTAAACATTACAGTGCTCTCCTATCAAAGTTGAGCAGCTTTTTCTCTTAAGTGTTTCCCTGATAGTTGTAAGTTTTGCTTAGATTTTAGAGTTTCAAAAAGTTGATTCTGACCATTTTTTTATCAGCGTAAATTGTTGCCTTAATGTAGGGATGGTATTTTGGAGTTACTACCTGCTTCACCATTGTGTATGATGTCATTCCTGGTGTGTTTGTTTTAATCCCCATGCCAGTGCCACATTTTTGTAATAACTATAGCTTTTTAAAAAATATATATTTTGTTGATTTTTTACAGAGAGGAGGAGAGAGGGATAGAGAGCCAGAAACATCGATGAGAAAGAATCATCCATTAGCTGCCTCCTGCACAACCCCTACTGGGGATGTGCCCACAACCAAGGTACATGCCCTTGACCGGAATCGAACCTGGGACCTTTCAGTCCAGTCCGCAGGCCGACACTATCCACTGAGCCAAACCGGCCTTGGCATAACTATAGCTTTTTATGAAGTCTTCATATCTGCTAGGGCATGAATGCTTATGTTGTTCTTTGTACTGTCTTGGCTATTCTTTATCTTGTACTGTTCCATATTTTATATACCTTTTTATGTTATTAAATTCTTTGATAAATGTTTTATTCTATTTTGATAAACCTTTAAAGGCCTAATGTGAACCAAGCATTGATTTGGATCAAAGTTTGTTAACTTTGCATTACATAGACATTTGGTCAGATAATTTTTTGTTGTGGGAGGCTGTTTATGCATTGTATCACAGGCTTCTACACAATAGGTGCCAGTAGCAACTTTCCCTCAGTTGTGACAACCAAAAATGTTTAAGTACATTATTAGATGGTCCCTGTGGGGGTGGTACAGTTCTCCCATTTGAGAACTATTAATCTATATTATAGGGATTCACATATTATTAATACTGAGAAAGTGGAGGAATAAATGGTGAAATGCCTTGTGATGGGGTCAAGTATAGTTAGAGAGATACCAGACAAGAAATATGGAAGAACAGCAAAAAATTGCCTTGGTGAATTGGTGGCAAGTATTCTCTAAAAGAGAGAGATGGTGTTTTTGAGTTGGGTCTTAACCAAGTGGGTAGAGTTGTTTAGGAGGGGAATGTTTTAGATCACACATGTCAAACACAAGGCCCGCGGGCCAAATCCGGCCCGCCAGGCCTTGCAATGTGGCCCGCACTGCGCTGTCATCACTGCACTCCGCTGCGTTCCATCACAATGACGCACGGTGACATAGGAGGCTTGTGATCTCGACGGCCTCCCCGCCGCTGTACTTGCTATCTATTACGCATGCGCATAGATAACAAGTCACACGAGATTCAGGAGGCTTGACCTATAGTCCGGCATCTGATGTGGTTGTGCGGGTGGCAGAGCAGAGGAGAGAGTGAGTGTGCGGGCATAAAAAATACACAGCAGAAGCTGCCAGTTCCTGGCATAAAGTGCAGGCATAAAAATCGCAACAGAATCTGCTATCTGTACCCAGCCAGGCATTTATTGATTGACTTTTTTTTTCTCCACTCCATCTGCCAAATCAAGCTATCCCTGTGCAGTTTTCAACTTTTTCCTTCTAACGCAGATTTCCAATAAACTACATCTTTTACTGCCAATATTGACCCCAAAATGTCCAGGAAAAGAAAAGTTGACGGTGAAGGCAGACAATTTAATGACAAATGGGAAAATGAATACATGTTTGTGCTTAGAGAGGGCAAACCAGTGTGTATATTGTGTTATGAGACAGTGTCGGTGATGAAAGAGTACAATATACGTCGTCATTTTGACACCAAACATAATGTTAAGTATGGCAAATATACTTTGGAAGAAAAGCATAAAATTGTTAAAGAACTAAAAGGCAATCACAGCAGCAAATGTTTACAAAGGCTACAGCGAAAAATGATGCTGCAGTGAAAGCAAGCTTTATAGTGGCTGAAGAAATTGCCCGTACTTCAAGGTGTTTTTCAGAGGGTGCCTTTTTGAAGCAATGCATGCTAAAAGTGTGTGAGCAAGTATGCCCAGACCAGATACAGAGTTTTCAAAATGTCAGTTTGTCAAGAAACACCATTGCAGATAGAGTTCAAGAACTCTCAGGAAATCTATCACCACAGCTGGCCGAATAGGCATGCAGTTATCTCGCTTTTTCACTTGCTATCGATGAAAGCACAGACAACACTGATACAGCGCAGCTGTCCATCTTTATACGTGCTACGAAGACCGACCTCTCTGTCACTGAGGAACTTTTGGATGTAGCTGCCATGCATGGGACGACGACTGGTAGAGATATATTTGAGGCTGTGGAGAAATCTATAAATAATTTTAAATTACCCTGGGAAAAGTTGGTGGGGCTAACTACCGATGGCGCACCTTCAATGTGCGGAGAAAAGAAAGGCTTGGTTGGACTAATGAAGGAAAGAATGCAAAAAAGTCACTGCCACACACCCTTGATTACTTATCATTGCATTATCCACCAAGAGGCTATGTGTGGAAAAGTTCTGGACATGAATGACATAATGACCACAGTCATTAAAACTATTAACTTTATACGGGCACGTGGCCTGAATCATCGCCAGTTCCAGCAGTTTTTACAGGAGGTGGGTGCAGAGCATGGAGACGTGCCATACCACACAGAAGTAAGATGGCTGAACAAGAGCGCAGTCCTCAAAAGATTTTTTGAGCTCAGAGAACAAATTGCTCTTTTCATGGAAAGTAAAAGAAAGCCCTTGCCTGAACTGTCGGATCCCGCCTGGCTATGTGATTTTGCTATGATGTGTGACATATGCGAGCATCTCGCCCAACTGAATCTGAAGCTGCAGGGACGCAAACAAGTCATCACGAAGATGTCTGACATGATCACAGCATTCCAGCGTAAACTTCAACTATGGAAGTCCCAACTGGAACAGGACAATCTTGCCCACTTTCCCGTTTGTTTGAGTATCTCAACCACTATTTCTGGTACTTTTCCTTGCAGTCGGCTGGCTACCAAAGTTAGCCGTTTACTAAGTGAATTTGAGCGGCGCTTCTCTGACTTTAGAACACAGCACTCAGGCTTTGACATCTTTGCCAATCCTTTTACAGTTGATGTCAACAATGTGCCCCATCACCTTCAGATGGAGATAATCGAGCTTCAGTCTGACAGTGGCCTGAAATCAAGGTTTCAGGATGTTGAAATTGAGGACTTCTACCCTCTACTGCCCCCTGACTCAATGCCAGAGCTCCGACTTCATGCTGCCCGTATTCTATCCATGTTCGGGAGCTCCTATCTTTGTGAACAGATGTTTTCAATAATGAATCTGAACAAAAACAAGCACAGATCATGCATTACCGATGACAACCTCCATGCTGTTTTGCGGGTTGCTACAGCCCAAGAAATAAAACCGAACATTGACTCATTGATCCGGGGAAAACGGTGTCAGACATCTAGCCAGAAAACAAAACAATGAGCATTTTAGGTACATTCCAATTACTGTTTTGCTTGATACCAATATTACTGTTTTGCTTGATAGCATGTGAGTTGGTTAACAGCACTGTTAAGGAAAAGATTGTTCCACTCATTTTAAATTCACATTTCTGGTTAACATTGTCAGTTTATGACTGTTCAGTAAACCATTCGGCCCGCGATTTAGGCTGGATTTTAGATTTTGGCCCCTTCTCTGATTGAGTTCGACACCCCTGTTTTAGATGGTGGAAAGGGGAAGTCTAGATACTTGGTAAAATAGGCCCTTATGTGTTTTGAGAATACCAAGACATTACGTGTGATTTGAGAGGATATGAGTTGAACAAAAGGAAGATAGTTGAAATCATATTTGAAAAGGCTACTTATGCTATGCTGTTTAATTTTTTTGCCTTTTAATTATAGAAAACTAAGAAATATTTTAAAAGTCTTTGGAGTGATATGATCAACTTTTTCTAAAGAGCAATAATGACATAGTAAAATGATAAAGAAATGAACATCCAATTTAAGAAGATAAATCTAGATTATAAAGTAGGAAAATAAAAAGGGGGATGGAGATTTATAGGAAACTAAAACTAGAGATTACTCTGACATCATTCTGTAGACTTTTTTCATCTATATTTGTCAAAATTCTTATATATTATAAACACCAATAATGATTCTTGATATTTCACAGCAGGAGTGAAGTGGCAGATATACAAAGTTTTTAATTTTTTCAAGCAAAATTATCAAAGATATATTTTAAACTGGCATTTGCTTTCTTGGATTGGACATGTTGTCAGATTAACTGAAATTAGACTAAATAGTTCTGTGAACTGAGAAAAAGAAGGTATTTGAATAAGAGTTTAAATGCTACGGATTTTTTGTAATTTTAATTTTGATATTCATATTTATGGAAGAATTGCAGGATTGGAAAAAACCTACTCACCTTTTATCCAGAGTCACCATTGTTAATATTTTGTCCCCAATATTTTATCATTTCCATTTTCTTGTTATACTCATTTTTGCTCCTGAACCATCTGAGAGTAAGTTGTAGAAATCATGCTTCCTTTCCCATAAAAGCTTCATCTATTTTCTAAGGACAAAGTTATTCTTTTGCACAATTACAAGATAAGTATCAAATAAAAATTAATTAAATTATCAAATTATCAAATTAAAAATTAATCCAAAACCCATATTCAAATTTTCAAATTGCCTTAATAATGCCCTTTGATTTGGAAGTTCTGCATCTCATTGTCTTTCCTGACCTTGATATCTTTGAAGAGAGCCAGTCAATTATTTTTTGAATGTCCTTTGCATGATGCCTCCTTCTGATTAGATTAAGGCAGTGGTCAGCAAACTCATTAGTCAACAGAGCCAAATATCAATAGTATAACAATTGAAATTTCTTTTAAGAGCCAAATTTTTTAAACTTAAACTTCTAACACCACTTCTTCAAAATAGACTCATCCAGGCCATGGTATTTTGTGGAAGAGCCACACTCAATGGGCCAAAAGCCGCATGTGGCTTGTGAGCCGCAGTTTGCTGACCACGGATTAAGGTTATGGATTTTTGGCAGGAATAAAACAGAAGTGATGCTGCATTTTTTTTAAATTAAAAGTTTATTGTTGAAAGTATTACATATGTCCCCTTTTATCTCTATTGACCCCTTCTAGCCTGTCCCCTTCCTCCACCCCAGGCCTTCACCGCCTATTGTCTGTGTTCATGGGTTATGCATATATGCATACAAGTTCTTCGTCTTCCCACCACCCTTCCCCAACTTCCTTCTGAAATTTGCAGTTTGTTTCATGCTTCTGTCTCTGCTCCTGTTTTGTTAATTAGTTTATTTTGTTCATTAGATTCCACATATGAGTGAGGTCATGTGATACTTGTCTTTCTCTGACTGGCTTATTTTGCTTAGTATAATAATTTACAGGCCCTCCATGCTGTCTCAAAGTGTAAGAGATGCTTCTTTTTACTGCTGTATAGTATTCCATGGTGTAAATGTACCACTCATCTATTGATGGGCACTTGGGCTGTTTCCATTCTTAGCTATAATAAATTGCACTTCTGTGAACATAGGGGTGCATACATACTTTCTGATTTGTGTTTCAGGTTTCTTAGGATATATTCCTAGTAGTGGGGTCACTGAGTCAAATGGAAGTTCCATATTTAATTTTTTGAGGAAACCCCATATTGTTTTCCATAGTGGCTGCACTAGTCTGCATCCCCACCAGCAGTGTACGAGGGTTCCTTTTTATCCACATCCTCACCAGCATTTGTCATTTGTTGACATGTTGATATTAGCCATGCTGACAGGTGTGAGGTGATACTTCTTTGTCAATTTAATTTGCATCTCTCTGATGATCCTTGAACACTGTTTCATGTTTCTTGGCCATCTATACGTTCGCTTTAGACAGACAAGTGTCTATTTAATTGTGTTAATTGTGTTGTTTGTCTTCCTTTTTTTTTTTTTTTTTAAATAATTTTTTATTCATATTATTACAAATGTTCCCCCCCCCCATGGCTCTCCTCCACCAGGTTCCAACCCCACCCTCTGCCCTTTCCCCATCCCCCATTGTCCTCATCCATAGGTGCACAGGTTATGTTCAGTCTCTTTATTTTGTTCATTAGATTCCACATATGAGTGAGATCATGTGATACTTGTCTTTCTCTTACATCCCCCTCTCCCCTTTTCCCCAAGAATCGTCAGTTCACTCCCCTTCCATAGCTCTGATTCTATTATATTCAACAGTTAATATTGTTCATCAGATTTTTTTTTTAATTTCCTTGGATTTTAGATTCATTTGTTGATAGTTACGTATTTGTTGTTCATAATTTTTATCTTTATTTACTTTCTCTTTTGAAAGAACCCCCTTCAGCAATTCATATAATTCTGGTTTGGTGGTGATGAACTCCTTTAGCTTTTTTTTATTAGTGAAGCTCTTTATCTGACCTTCGATTCTGAGTGATAGCTTTGCTGGATAGATTATCTTTGGCAGTAGGTTCCTACTATTCATCACCTTGACTATTTCTTGCCATTCCCGTCTGGCCTGCATGGGTTCTGTTGAGAAATCAGCTGACAGTCTTATGGGTGCTCCTTTATAGGTAACTACTTGTTTCTCTCTTGCTGCTTTTAATATTCTCTCTTTGTCTTTTGCTCTTAGAATTTTAATTATGATGTGTCTTGGTGTGGTCCTCCTTGGATTCCTTTTGTTTGGAGTTCTGTGCATTTCCTGGACTTGTAAGTCTAATTCTTTCACCGGGTGGGGGAAGTTTTCTGTCACTATTTCTTTCAGTATGTTTTCGATATCTTGCTCTCTCTCATCTTCTGGCACCCCCATAATTCTGATGTTGGTTTGCTTGAAGTTGTCCCAGAGGTTTCTTACATTATCTTCAATTTTCTGGATTCTCTTGCCTTCTATTAGCTTCTGTGGAGGAGTGTCTTCTGGCTCTTTATGTTCCAAATCTTCGACTTGATTCTTGCGATCTTCCATTCTGTTTTTAGGACTCTGTATAATATTTTTTATTTCAGACAATGTATTCTTTATTTTTTGTTGATCCCTTATCATTTCTTGTTGATTCCTTATTAATTCTAGTTGATCTCTTTTCATATATTCATAGGTCTTATCGATCTTTTCTAGGAAATTCTTGAAAAACCTAATAAGCGTAGATTTGAACTCTATATCCAGTCGCTTTTTGTCCTCCATTTCTTTCGTTTGTGATCTGTTTCCTTGTCTCTGCATTTTCGCAGCTTCCCTGAGTTGGTAGCCTTTAAAATCTCTTTGTTCAGCTTGGATGGGGTGGAGTTTCAGGGTGGATCCTACAGCCTTGGCTTCCGTCAGCCATGCCCTATGAGTCTCCTGAGTCTCAGTATTCCTCAGGGTCCTTCAGTACTCGTTGTAAGCACCTCTGAGAGAAAGGTGCCCTCAAATTTCGCCTGCTACCAAACAGTCTAGTCTTCCCCCCAATGAGCCTGGAACTGGGGTTCAGTTCAGTTGGCAGTGGAGTTGGAAGTGGAGTTCAGAGCAGTCTGGAGCCCCTTTCTCCCTCCCGCCAGGGCAATACAGCGCGGCACAGTCAACTGCCCGTTCTCTGCGCACAATGTGCGCGCCTCCGGGACTTCTTTTGCTGCTACCCTGGGTCCCTCTGTATGAGCCTGGGTCCCCAGGGTCTGGCCTAGAACTGAGGTTCAGTGTAGTCAGAACTGGGGCTCAGCACAGTCCGGAGCTTTTGTCTCCTTCCCACTAGGGCAATCTAGCAGCAGAGTCAACGGTCCGTCCTCTGCGCATATTGTGTGCGCCTCCCGAGGCACTGCCTTTCGCTGCTCCCCCAAGATTCCGCCTAACAGCCCAGGCTCCCTCTGTATGAGCCTGGGTCCTTAGGGTCTGGCCTAGAACTGGGGTTCAGTGCTGTCGGATCTGGAGTTCAGCATAGTCTGGAGCTTTTATCTCCTTCCTGGTAGGGAACGCCAGCCAGGCACTCAGCCGCCCCCTCCTTTCCGGCTCTGTCCTCTTCGCACGCACAGCGTGTCTCTGTACCTTAGGCTTTTACAGCTCCTCGATTTTCCTTCTGGTTTTCTCTTTCCTTCTCATTGTAGAATTTCCAGTCAGTCGACTTTCCTGTAGTTCTGGGTAATGTCCATTTTATATTTTAGTTGTATTTTATTGAAATTGTTGTGTGAGGCTGCAGTTAGGTGTTACCTATGCCGCCATCTTGGATTCTCCCTTTTCACGTTCTTGATTGTAACTTTTGATACACACAAGTTTTGAATTTGGATGAAGTAATTTTTATCTATTTTCCTTCTTGCTTTTAAATTTAGGGAATCTTTTATTAGGAATTAGAGGCCCAGTGCATGAAATCTGTGCACGGGTAGGGTCCCTAGGCCTGGCCACCTGTCAGGGCTGATCCAGGCCTTCTGGCTTCCAGCGCGGGCCTTCCTTTGTTCTGTGACACCCCCTGGTGGTCAGGGCACATCATAGCAAGTGATTGAACGCCTGATCTCCCGCTTGAACTCCCCATGGGGGACTTTGCATATTAGCCATATATATATATATATATATATATATATATATATATATATATATATATATGTATATGTATATATATATTATATAGATAGGGTATGTTTATTTTCTGCATTTGAAACGTTTAACTTATGTCCCCTTTGAGTTACCTGTTATATAACTTAAAAGGATATACTATAACTAGGGGCCCAGTACATGAATCCGTGCACCTTGAAAGGGCTGAGAGCCTGTAGTGGGCACAGGGGTGGGTCTCCAGCATTCTCTGCACCCCTGCCTGGCCCCTTACACCAGGGCCCCTGGTTCCCTGACTTCTGGCAGTCCTGTTCTTGCCGCCACTGCTGTTTCTACACGCTGATGGCTTGGAGCATTGGAGCCAGTGCCAGCAGTGATGTGAGCGGGACTGGTATTGCCTTCAGGTGCGACCAGCGGCTGCTACCCCAATCGTCCCTCAGGATCAGGGGGAAGTGGAGAAGCCCTTAGGGGCAATTGGGGCCAGCAGCTACCACTCAAACCTGCTGTTTGTGCCAAGCGATCGGGACCGGCACTGGGCACCGGCAGCAGGTGCGAGTGGGGATGGTGTCTGTAGCAGTTACGAGCACAGGGTGGGACTGTGTTGTACAGGAGCAAAGAATTTTCAGTAACTACCAGAGGCTTGCTCCAATGACAGTGACCGGCACCCCATCTTGGTCTGGCGCCCTGCTCACCTGCTCCACAAAACCACCGTGCCTGACGCCTGCCATATTCCATGCTGATGCCTGCCATGTTCCATGCACACCCCTCCTGGTCAGCGCACATCATAGTGTCCAGTTGTTCAGTTGCTCCGCCTTTTGGGTTATTTGCATATTAGGTTTTTATATAACTAGATAATTTAGTTACATAAATATTTCCCTGGGGATCTCTGAGCTTTTCTGAGTCCTGTTCTATGTTTTTTGTCAATCATTTATTCAATGTTTCTGTGCCAAGCAGCAGACAGATTAATAATTAAAAGAAAAAAAAAAGGACTAATGAAGCTTTTCAGAGAGTAAGTGCTCAGGAACTATATTTGATAAATTACTGAATCATTATTTTAAATCATATAAAGCAAAATATCATAACATCAGCATTTTACATAAATAATATTTTGATCCTAGGTAACTGTACAGTAGGTTGTGTTACTTATTTTTATATCCTATAGGAAAAACATTTATTTTCTTTACGTTTTAGTTTGAATATGCATTCTTCAGACCACTTACCATATAGAGAACTTTACATTTAATTAAATTCATGATAGGCTAACTACGGAAATTCCTTAAATTTTGTTTTGGTAGTGAAAGCAAGTTGAATACATTGGTTCAGAAACTTCATGATTTTCTGGCACAGTCATCAGAAGAATCTGAAGAAACAAGTTCTCCTCCAAGACTTATGATGAGCCAAAGTACAGGTAAATTGAAAAAGAATGTGCAATATCTTTTAGACTACATTTCATTTATTGTTTTATGGCGGAGTAGCTATTAAAGGACTTAATAGCCTCTATGTATCCAGTATTTAGCTAATATATTGGAGGTGTTAACTTAGATAAGTGAAAATATGAGGTTTTATAGTTCTAGGTGCTTAGAGAACGATGTATTTCTGGTTTTATGTGTAATGGAAATGTCTTATGGAGGGGTTGATGAATGTTGACTGTGAAAAATAGGTAACATTAGAAGATGTAGAAATAGTACAGAAATATATAATCTATCATTTATGTTTTATGAGTTAAAATTTTAAAACTAATTAAGTTACATTTAAAGTAAATTAATACTACTTCTGAGTATATTTTGTACATATACCTTTTTGTTTGTGTGTATTCACCTGAGTAGTCAGTGCATATGCTTTTCTTTTTGGGTAATCCTCACCCAAGGATATTTTTCCCATTGATTTTTAGAGAGTTAAGGGGGACAGAGAGAAAAACATCACATATGGACTGGTTGTCACCCACATGCCCCTGACTCAGGGGCCAGGGATCGAGTCTGTAACCCAGGTTTGTGCTTTTGATCTGGAAATGAACCTGAGACCCTTTAGTCCGTGGGCTGATGCTCTAACTACTGAACACCTGTCCAGGGCAGTGCATGTGTTTTTTTTAAATTAAAAAGCACTTTAACATCTCCTCTCTAACCCCTTTTTACTTTGTTTTTTCTTATGGAGAACATCTGATCTTCAAATTTTTTTGTTAAGCCTCACTCGTGGATATTTTTTCCATTGGTTCTTTTTACAGAGAGGGGAAGAGAGAGAAGGGGGGTGGGGAGGAGGGTCAGGGGGACAAAAAGAGAATTATCAAAATGAGAGAGACACATCGACTGATTGCCTCCCACGTGTGCCCTGGGGTTTGAACCTGCAACCCAGGTACATGCCCTTGACCCATGAATTGTACTCACAACCCTTTGTTGCATGGGTTGATGCTCCAACCACTGAGTCACACTGGTCAGGGTGAACATCTAATCTTTAAAAAAAAAATGTTACTGAGCCCTAACAAGTTTGGATCAGTGGATAGTGCATTGGCCTGCAGACTGACAGGTCCCAGGTCCCAGGTTTGATTCCAGTCAAGGGCATGTACCTTGGTTGTAGATACATTCCCCATAGGGGGTGTGCAGGAGGCAGCTGATTGATGTTTTTCTCTCATCAATGTTTCTAACTCTCTCTCCTCCCTTTCTCTCTGTAAAAATCAATAAAATATATTAATAAAACATATTACTGATTTTTTTAGGGAGAGAGGAAGCGAGAGAGAGAGAGAGAGAGAGAGAGAGAGAGAGAGAGAGAGAGAGAGAGAGAAACAGAGAAACAGAGAGAGAGAGAAACATTGATGAGTGAGGAAGATCAATCAGCTGCTCGCTAAACACCCCCTTTTGGGGATCAATGAGGTACAGGCATGTGCCCTGACTGGGATCAAACTAGTGACCTTTTGGTTCCTGGGTCGATGCTCAACCATTGGGCAACAGTGGCCAGACCTGATTTTTTTTTTTAATTTAATAAATCTTTTAAAATTTCTTTTTTAAAAATTTAATAAATCTTTATTGTTCAGATTATTACAGTTGTTCCTCCCCCTCCCCCCAAAGCTCCCCTCCACCTCGTACCCATTCCACCCTCTTCCCTTACATCCCCACACTGTCCTCATCCATAGGTGTATGATTTTTGTCCAGTCTCTTCCTGAACCTCCACACCCCTTTCCCCCTGAGAGTTGTCAGTCCACTCCCTTTCTATTCCCCTGATTCTATTATATTCACCAGTTTATTCTGTACATCAGATTTTTTTTTTTGCTTTCTAGTAATTTTATTCTATGAAAACACCCTCCCTTCCCATTTTTATGACACCGTTTTATTCTTACCAAATTCGGCCTCCCTCCCAGTAAGCTCTTATGCATACCCAAAAGATCTGTTGGAACCCTCATGAGGCTATTTACACCCTTCCCTCTCCAAAATTGTTTCCACCCCAAATTCACTCTGTCTTAATACTCTTGGGAAATTTCTTCTCTGGGGGACAGTACCAGGCATCATAATTCCTTGGCCTTTGCTCAGAAGGTACTGTCCCAGGGAATCAAAGAAGAGAGGCTGCCCTAGATGTAGAGGAGGGGCCTTTGTGTATTCAGCCAGAGCACAAAGGCTCTAGGGCCTGTAGCCTTGGTTTCCTCAAGAAAGTGAAATTGGAGTTTGTGGAGGAGAGTAGAACTAGGATGCTTATTGGTGAGCTCGGGATTCTTCATCCATGATATCTAGAATGTGGCTCAGAAGAACTTTGAAAGTGGGACGTCCATCTGCTTTCTCATGCCAACAACTGTACATGATGGTATATACCCTTTCTGAAGCTAGATGAGGCCTGTAGAGACGTAGGCCTTGGGCAATATGTTCAGCAGTTTCACTGTTAGTAAATCTCTCATATGGTATCTTCCCCAGAGTAAATTTCCCACATCAAAACCCTAAAAGCCCAAATGTCAGATTTACTGCTGAACTTGCTGTACATAAGTACTTCTGGTGGAGACCACCAGACTGGAAATTTGGAGCCTACTGAGCTTGTGTATTCATCATCCAGAATATACCTCTGTTGCAGGCTCTATGCACAGCCCCCAGTCAGGGCACATGCGGGAGGCAACCAATCGATGTGTCTTTCTCACATTGATGTTTCTCTCTGTCTCCCCTTCTCTAAAAATTTCAATGGAAAAATATTCTTGGGTGAGGATTAACAAAAGAAAGAAAGAAAGAAAGAAAGAAAGAAAGAAAGAAAGAAAGAAAGAAAGAAAGAAAGAGAAAGAAAGAAAGAGTACATCAGGTTTTTAATTCACTTGATTTTTAGATTCACTTGTTGATAGATATGTATTTGTTGTTCATAATTTTTATCTTTACCTTTTTCTTCTTCCTCTTCTTAGAGAATACCTTTCAGCATTTCATATAATACTGGTTTGGTGGTGATGAACTCCTTTAGCTTTTTCTTATCTGTGAAGCTCTTTATCTGACCTTCAATTCTGAATGTCTGCTTGGCTGGCTACAGTACTCTTGGTTGTAGATTCTTTTTTTTTTTTTTTTTTTTTTTTTATTATGTAAATATTTTATTTTATTATTATTTTTTTTTAATAAGTTTTTATTGTTCATATTATTACAAATGTTCCTTTCCCCCCACCCACCATTGCTCTCCTCCACCAGGTTCCCATCCCACCCTCTGCCCTTTCCCCTCTCCCCATTGTCCTCATCCATAGGTGCACAGTTTATGTTCAGTCTCTTCCCACGCCCCCCTCTCCCCTTTACCCCAAGAATCGTCAGTTCACTCCCCTTCCATACCTCTGATTCTATTATATTCAACAGTTAATATTGTTCATCAGATTTTTTTAATTTCCTTGGTTTTTAGATTCACTTGTTGATAGTTATGTATTTGTTGTTCATAATTTTTATCTTTGTTTACTTTCTCTTCTGAAAGAACCCCCTTCAGCAATTCATATAATTCTGGTTTGGTGGTGATGAACTCCTTTAGCTTTTTTTTATTAGTGAAGCTCTTTATCTGGCCTTCGATTCTGAGTGATAGCTTTGCTGGGTAGATTATTTTTGGCTGTAGGTTCTTGCTATTCATCACCTTGAATATTTCTTGCCATTCCCTTCTGGTCTGCATGGTTTCTGTTGAGAAGTCAGCTGACAATCGTATAGGTGCTCCTTTGTAGGTTACTACCTTCTTTGCTCTTGCTTCTTTTAATATTCTCTCTTTGTCTTTTGCTCTTGGAATTTTAATAATGATGTGTCTCGGTGTGGTCCTCTTTGGATTCCTTTTGTTTGGAGTTCTGTGCGCTTCCTGGACTTGTAAGTCTAATTCTTTCACCAGGTAGGGGAAGTTTTCTGTCACTATTTCTTTCAGTATGTTTTCCATATCTTGCTCTCTCTCATCTTCTGGGACCCCATAATTCTGATGTTGGTTCGCTTGAAGTTGTCCCAGAGGTTTCTTACATTATCTTCAATTTTCTGGATTCTCTTGCCTTCTAGCTTCTGTGGAGGAGTGTCTTCTGGCTCTTTATGTTCCAAATCTTTGACTTGATTCTTGCGATCTTCCTTTCTGTTTTTAGGACTCAGTAAAATATTTTTTATTTCAGACAATGTATTCTTTATTTCTTGTTGACTCCTTATTAATTCTAGTTGATCTCTTTTCATATCCTCGTAGCCCTTATCCATCTTTTCTAAGAAATTCTTGAAAAAACTTATAAGCGTAGATTTGAACTCTATATCCAGACGCTTTTTGTCCTCCATTTCTTTCGTTTGTGATCTATTTTGTTGTCGCATTTCGCAGTTACAGATGGGACGGGGTTTCAGGGTGGAGCCTGCAGCTTTGGCTTCTGTCAGCCCCGCCCTATGCGGGTCCTTCAGTGCTTGCTGCTGCCAGCGCCTCTGAGAGAAAGGTGCCCTCGATTTTCGCCTACTGCCAAACAGTCTATGCTCTCCCACAATGAGCCCGGTATTGGGGTTCAGTTCAGTTGGAAATGGAGTTGGAGGTGGCGTTCAGAGCAGTCTGGAGCCCCAGTCTCCTTCCCGTCAGGGCGATCCCGCGGCACAGCCGACCGTCCCTTCTCTGCGCGCAATGTGCGCGCCTCCGGGACCTCCTTTCGCCTCTCCCCGGGGTTCCGCCTTACAGCCCAGCTCCCTATGGCTGAGCCTGAGTCCCCGGTTCTGGGCCAGACCCCGGGGATCAGAGCAGTCGGGGGCCCAGCACAGTCGGAGCTTTTCTCTCCTTTCCGCTCAGGAACGCCCGCCAGGCACTCGGCCTCCCTCCTCTCCGGCTCCGTCCTCTCCGCGCGCCGCGTCTCCGCGTCTCCGTACCTTGGCTTTTCCAGCTCCTCCGCGCCTCCTTCTGGTTTTCTCCTTGCTTCTCGCTGTAGAATTTCCAGTCAGTCAACCTTCCTGTAGTTCTGGGCAATGTCCGTTTTATATTTTAGTTGTATTTTATTGAAATTGTTGTGTGCGGCTGCGGCTAGGTGTTCACCTGGGCGCAGCCATCTTGGATCCTCGGTTGTAGATTCTTGCTATTCATCACTTTGTATATTTCTTGCCACTCCCGTCTGGCCTGCATAGTTTCTGTTGAGAAATCAGCTGACTGTTGTATGGGTGCTCCTTTGTAGGTAATAAAACTGTTTTTCTCTTGCTGCTTTACTATTCTCTTTTTGTCTTTTGCTCTTGGCATTTTCATTATGATGTGTCTTGGTGTGGTCCTCTTTGAATTCCTTTTTTTTTTGTGGTTCTCTGTGCTTCCTGGATTTGTAAGTCTATTTCTTTCACCAGATCGGGAAGGTTTTCAGTCATTATTTCGTCAAATAGGTTTTCAGTATCTTTCTCTCTCTCTTCTTCTGGAACCCCCATAATTCTGATGTTGGTATGCTTGAGGTTGTCCCAGAGGCTCCTGAAACTATCTTCATGTTTTTGGTTTCTTTTTTCTTTTTTCTTTTCCTGTTGGGTGGTTTTTGCTTCTTTGTATTTCAAGTGATTGACTTGATTCTTGCAATCCTCTAGTCTGCTATTACATCTCTGTATAATATTTTTTATTTCAGTCACTGTATGCTTAATTTCTAGTTGGTTCTTTTTTCATATTCTCAAGAGTTCATTGCATTCGGGAACTTTTTTCTCCCTTGTGCTTGAGAAAGCCAGCAGTGTACTTAGCTTCCCACCCTGTCTGTACGTGCTCCTCGGTACCTCTGCCCATAGCAGTTCCTCTGAATCTCAGCGTGCTTTTCTCTTTCCTGACAGTCCAGCTTCTCCCTGAGTGAGTCTGAGTCCCCGAAGTCTTGCCCAGAACTGGAGTTCAGTGCAGTGCTTTTGTCTTCCTCCTGCTTGAGAAAGCCAGCTGTGTTCTCAGCCACCAGTCCTCTCTGTGTGTGCGCGCGTGCATCTCAGTATTTCTGCCTCCTGCAGCTTCTCTGTTTCTCAGTGTGCTTTTCTCTTCCCTTCTAGTTGTAGAATTTTCACTCAGCCAGCCTTCCTGTGGTTCTGGATGATGTCCGTTTTGTCTTTTAGTTGTAGTTTTGAAATTGTGCTGCAGTGTAGGTGTTTACTTATCCTGCCATCTTTGTTTCAACAGACCTGATCTAGTAAAAAATTTTATTTTTTAAAATTTATTGAGGTGACATTTGTTAATAATATTATATAGGTTTCAAATGTACAGTTTTATGATACATCATCTGCATATTACATTGTGTGCCTACCACCCAAAGTCACCATATATTTAACTTCATTTATTCTTTACTACTCACTTACCTCCCATTCTGTCTGATAACCACCATACTATTATCTGTGTCTATGAATTTTTGTTTGTCTTGTTTGTTTATTTGTTGCTTTCAGTTTTATATTCCACATATGAGTGAAATCTTATTTATTTTGTCTTTTTCTGTTTAACTAATTTACTTAGCATGATATCCTCATTTTGCTTATCATGATATCCATTCATTTTGTCACAGATGACAGTATTTTATCTTTCCTTATAGCTCAATAGTATTACATTGTCTATATGTACTACATCATCTTTATCCAATCATCTATGGAGGGACACTTTGGTTGTTTCCATATCTTGGTCACCATGCATAAGACTGCAATAAACATATGGCATAAATATATCTTTGCCAAGAAATGTTTTGAAATTTTTCTGGTAGATACCCAGATGATGGTTTGCTTGGTCATATGATAACTTTACTCTTAATTTTTTGATAAACTGCTATACTGCTTTTCATAGTGGCTGTACCAGTTTGTATTCCCAATTTCGATGAAAGAGGGTTTCTTTTTCTCCACAACTTCTCAAACAGGAGTTATTACTTGTTGTTTTTTTTTAAAATATATTTTATTGATTTTTTTAAAAGATTTAAAAAAAATATATTTTATTAATTTTTTACAGAGAGGAAGGGAGAGAGATAGAGAGCTAGAAACGTCGATGAGAGAGAAACATCGACCAGCTGCCTCTTGCACACCCCCTGCCGGGGATGTGCCCGCAACCAATGTACATGCCCCTGACTGGAATAGAACCTGGAACCTTTCAGTCCGCAGACTGACGCTCTACCACTGAGCCAAACCGGTTTTGGCTATTTTATTGATTTTTTTACAGAGAGGAAGAGAGAGGGATAGAGAGTTAAAAACATAGATGAGAGAGAAACATTGATCAGCTGCCTCTTGCACACCCCCTACTGGGGATGGGTCCACAACCAAGGCACATGCCCTTGACTGGAATTGAACCTAGGACCTTTCAATCCACAGGCTGACGCTTTATCTACTGAGCCAAACTGGTTTCGGCTCTTGTTTTATAATAAGTTTTCTAACAAATGTGAGGTGGTATTTCATTTTGATTGGTATTTCCCTAATAGCTAGTGAAGTTGAACAGTCTCTTTAGTAAATGGTCCTGGGAAAATTGGAAAGCCCAATGGAAAAGAATGAACTAGACTACCGATTGTCCCCATACACAAAAATTAACTAAAAAATTAAGACCTGAAACAATAAATTACATAAAAGAAAACATAGGCACTAAGCTTATGGACATTGATCTTAGGGTTTTGTGAATTTGACCCCAAAGGCAAGGAAAGTAAAAAGCAGGAATGGGACTATATCAAACTAAAAAGCTTCTGCACATCAACAAAACAGCAAGGCAACCAACCAAATGGGAAGTGACATTTTCAAATAAGAGCTCTGACAAGGGGTTAATACCCAAAATATATAAAGAAATCATACAAGTTTGGAACAAAACAAAAAAATCAAACAATGACCTGTACACTTCTAAGAAGGCATACAAATGGCAAACAGATATATGAATAGATGCTTAAATTTCTTTTTAAAAGTGTCCTATATATTGTGATTACCATAATTTGTTATGAGGATTTCAAGGATAGCTACATTTTGAGAGCTGAATGTAAGCACATACACACGTGTGTATGCATGTACAAACTTGATATGTACGAAAAGTAAAAGACAGGTGGATCACAGTGAGAAGTATAATAATATGTATAACTAGAGTTCCCAATAGAGAGGAGATAGAATGTGTCAGAGAAAATGAATGTGAAGAGATAATTGGCTGAGTATTTTCTAAAAGTAATGAAAAACATCAAACCATTGGTGCATGAAACTGAATCCCAAGCAGAATAGATATAAAGAAAGCTACAGCTATGCATGTCATAATTGAACTCCTAAAATATAAAAACTAACAGAAAAATCTTAAAAGTAGTCAGAGGAGAAAAGTAATTGATTTCAAAGAAACAGCAATAACACTGATAGTTCATTTGGCAACAGGAACAACAGAAAACTAGATGACAAGGAAATGACTTCCTTCAAGTGCCACATGAACATAATTGCTAGCATAGAACTTTATTTTCAGTGAAAATGTTTTTCAAATGTGAAGGTTGGCCCTGGCTAGTGTGTCTCAGTTGGTTGGAGCATCGTCCTGTACATGAAAGGTCGAGGGTTTGATTCCTGGTCAGGGCACATATGCAGGTTTTGGGTTCGATCTCTGGTATGTAAGGGAGGCAACTGATTAACGTTTCTCTCACATCTCTCCCTCTCTCTAAAATCAATAAAAACATATCCTCAGGTGAGGTTTATAAAAAAGAAGTGAAGGTGACAAAAAAAACAAACAAACAAAAAAAAAACTCCAAGAAGAACCTGATGTCAGCAGAACTACAACAGTGGAAATGTTAAAGAATTTTCTTGCCGAGAGGATCCAAGATGGCTGCGCCCAGGTGAACACCTAGCCGCAGCCGCACACAACAATTTCAATAAAATACAACTAAAATATAAAACGGACATTTCCCAGAACTACAGGAAGGTTGACTGACTGGAAATTCTACAGCGAGAAGCAAGGAGAAAACCAGAAGGAAGCGCGGAGGAGCTGGAAAAGCCCAAGGTACGGAGACGTGGCGCACGGAGAGGACGGAGCCGGAGAGGAGGGAGGCCGAGTGCCTGGCGGGCGTTCCTGAGCGGAAAGGAGAGAAAAGCTCCGACTGTGCTGGGCCCCCAACTGCTCTGAACCCCGGTTCTGGGCCAGACCCCGGGGACTCAGGCTCAGCCATAGGGAGCGGGGCTGTAAGGCGGAACCCCGGGGAGAGGCGAAAGGAGGTCCCGGAGGCGCGCACATTGCGCGCAGAGAAGGGACGGTCGGCTGTGCCGCGGGATTGCCCTGACGGGAAGGAGACTGGGGCTCCAGACTGCTCTGAACGCCACCTCCAACTCCATTTCCAACTGAACTGAACCCCAATACCGGGCTCATTGTGGGAGAGCATAGACTGTTTGGCAGCAGGCGAAAATCGAGGGCACCTTTCTCTCAGAGGCGCTGGCAGCAGCGAGCACTGAAGGACCCGCATAGGGCGGGGCTGACAGAAGCCAAAGCTGCAGGCTCCACCCTGAAACCCCGTCCCATCTGTAACTGCGAAATGCGACAACAAAATAGATCACAAACGAAAGAAATGGAGGACAAAAAGCATCTGGATATAGAGTTCAAATCTACGCTTATAAGTTTTTTCAAGAATTTCTTAGAAAAGATGGATAAGGGCTACGAGGATATGAAAAGAGATCAACTAGAATTAATAAGGAGTCAACAAGAAATGATAAGGGATCAACAAGAAATAAAGAATACATTGTCTGAAATAAAAAATATTTTACTGAGTCCTAAAAACAGAAGGGAAGATCGCAAGAATCAAGTCAAAGATTTGGAACATAAAGAGCCAGAAGACACTCCTCCACAGAAGCTAGAAGGCAAGAGAATCCAGAAAATTGAAGATAATGTAAGAAACCTCTGGGACAACTTCAAGCGAACCAACATCAGAATTATGGGGGTCCCAGAAGATGAGAGAGAGCAAGATATGGAAAACATACTGAAAGAAATAGTGACAGAAAACTTCCCCTACCTGGTGAAAGAATTAGACTTACAAGTCCAGGAAGCGCACAGAACTCCAAACAAAAGGAATCCAAAGAGGACCACACCGAGACACATCATTATTAAAATTCCAAGAGCAAAAGACAAAGAGAGAATATTAAAAGAAGCAAGAGCAAAGAAGGTAGTAACCTACAAAGGAGCACCTATACGATTGTCAGCTGACTTCTCAACAGAAACCATGCAGGCCAGAAGGGAATGGCAAGAAATATTCAAGGTGATGAATAGCAAGAACCTACAGCCAAAAATAATCTACCCAGCAAAGCTATCACTCAGAATCGAAGGCCAGATAAAGAGCTTCACTAATAAAAAAAAGCTAAAGGAGTTCATCACCACCAAACCAGAATTATATGAATTGCTGAAGGGGGTTCTTTCAGAAGAGAAAGTAAACAAAGATAAAAAATTATGAACAACAAATACATAACTATCAACAAGTGAATCTAAAAACCAAGGAAATTAAAAAAATCTGATGAACAGTATTAACTGTTGAATATAATAGAATCAGAGGTATGGAAGGGGAGTGAACTGACAATTCTTGGGGTAAAGGGGAGAGGGGGGCGTGGGAAGAGACTGAACATAAACTGTGCACCTATGGATGAGGACAATGGGGAGAGGGGAAAGGGCAGAGGGTGAGATGGGAACCTGGTGGAGGAGAGCAATGGTGGGTGGGGGGAAAGGAACATTTGTAATAATATGAACAATAAAAACTTATTAAAAAAAAAAAAAAAAAAAAAAAAAAAAAAGAATTTTCTTGCCGAAACCGGTTTGGCTCAGTGAATAGAGTTTAGCCTGTGGACCGAAAGGTGCCAGGTTCAATTCTGGTCAAGGGCATGTATCTTAGTTGTGGGCACTTCACCGGTGGTGTGTGTGTGTGTGTGTGTGTGTGTGTATGTGTGTGCAGGAGGCAGCTGGTTGATGTTTCTCTCTCATCGATGTTTCTAGCTCTCTAGCTCTTTCCCTTCCTCTCTGTAAAAAAAAAAAAAAATCAATAAAGTATATTAAAAAAAAAAGAATTTTCTTAAATCAGAAAGAAAATATTTTGAAATGCCAATAGCAAAATACAGGAAGTAATGAATAACAATGGGAAGGGTAAATAGGTGGGTAAAACTAATAAACAAGTAGTGTTACTTAGCCTTCAGTTTCTATTTTTCATTCACAAATTGCTGCAACAATGATTTTATAGGTAAGCCCTCCCACACCAAGTCCAGGATCTAGTTGAAGATTACACATTATACATAGTTGTCTTTTTAATCTTTTAAAATCTGAAACAATTTATCTGTCAGTTGGAAGTGTAAAATTTGGTGATTCTCCCCTTAATGTGGATTTGTCTGATTAGTTATAATTAGATTTGGATTATTTATTTTTGGTAAGATTACTGCATAAATGCTATTATGTTCTTGTCAGTTCATCATTTCACAAGGCACATAATTTTCCTCTTTATTGGTTTTAATTTCAGTTTCTTGATTATGGTTATTTTACTATATTAATACACTATAAAGTTTTGATTTATTCCTTTGTGATTAATAAGTCATTTGTTGAAGATTAGTTTGAAACTATTTAGGTATCATTTTCACCATAAAAATATTTTTTCACAGAAATAAATGCATTCATACAGAGAAAAGACTGATGGTTACCAGAGGAGAGAGGGCAGTGGGGGATGGGTTACCGTATTTTTCGGACCATAAGACGCTCCGGACCATAAGACGCACCAGTTTTTAGAGAAGGGAAATGAAGAAAAAAAGATTCTGAAACAAATAGTGTCCTAAAATATTTTATGTGCATTAAAACCCAACATCACAGTCATAAACACATGTAATCAACCCTGTAAAGTAAACAGCAGCATTTAGAACCATTTTAGAGCTGGGCAAGCACACAGAGACCACACAGAGCCGGGCAAGTAAAAAAACTTTTTTTTTAAAAGTATATGTGTAGGCTATATTTGGACCATAAGACGCAGGGACTCCCCCCCCCCCCCCCCCCAACTTCTGGGGGGAAAAAAGTGCGTCTTATGGTCCGAAAAATACGGTAAATAGGTGAAGAGATTAAGAAGTACAAACTGGTACTTACAAAATAGTTATGGGGATGTAAAGTACAGCATAGGGAATATAGTCAATAATATTGTGATAACTGTATGATGCCTGGTTAGTACTGGAAATATCAGAGGGGACACATTGTAAAGTATATAATTGTTTAAACACTTTGCTGTATACCTGAAACTAATCCTATCTAATAGACAGGGATTATGCTAATTGACTATCCCACCCTCAAAGATGGTGGCACCCACAGCCAATAAAGAGGAAATATGCTATTATTTACTTCCCTGCCCTCAAAGATTACAGCACCCATAGCCAATAAGGAGGGAATATGCTAATTGACTGCCATGCCCTCAAAGATGGTGGCACTCATAGCTATAAGATGGTGGCGCCCAGTCCCCTCAGCCCTGTCAGGGTGGCAGGCATGCTGAAAGGCCGGGCATCTGCCTCTGGAGTCCCCCAGTCCCCTCAGCCCCCCAGCCTTCCAGGGCCAGCTTAAGGTGCAGGCAAACCTCAGATGGCAGCTACTCAGCCACCCAGAGCTGGCCCGAGGCACAGGCAAGCCTCAGATGGCGGCTGCCCAACTGCCCAGGGCTGACTGAGGCTTGCACTGCCGGCAGCGGCAGCAGCAAAGGTATGATGGGGTGTCACTTTCCCCTAATTGCCTGGTCACTTGCTGCCACTGAGGGCTCTTGGACTGTGAGAGGGGCAGGCTGGGCTGAGCAACACCCCCTCCAGTGCATGAATTTTCATGCATCTGGCCTCTAGTATAAAATAATATTGAATGTAAGCTGTAATGGCAATAAAATGTATTTTCTATTGCAAATTCCTACAAACTTTGCAGCTTAAGACAACACAAATGTATTACATATTTTTTAAAACAAAGATCTTGATTTTTGAGTTTTTACAGAGAGGAAGGGAGAGAGAGATAGCCAGAAACATCGATAAGAGAGAAACATCTATCAACTGCCTCCTGCACACCCCCCACTGGGGATGTGCCCACAACCAAGGTACATGTCCTTGACCAGAATTGAACCTGGGACCCTTGAGTCCGCAGGTTGATGCTCGATATCCACTGAGCCAAACCAGTTTTGCCTAAATGTTTTATCCTATTGTAGATAACTATTCTGTATATCAGGAGTCTAGTGGACTTTGCTAAATTCTATTTAGGACAGTGGTTCTCAACTGTTCTAATGCTGTGACCCTTTAATACAGATCCTCATGTTGTGGTGACCCCCAACCATAAAATTATTTTCGTTGCTACCTCATAACTGTAATTTTGCTATTGTGGGTTGTGACCCACAGGTTGAGAACCACTAGCAGAGTCACCGAAGACCATCAGAAAACACAGATATTTACATTACGATTCATAACAGTAGCAAAATTGCTCCTGACTTGAATCGAATCTGAGACCTTTCAGTCTGCAGGCCAACACTTTCTACTGAGCCAAACTGGCTAGGGCTAAGCTCTAATTTTTAAAGTCAACTGTTCCATTTTACATAGCACAATCATGGGGGTCATATTTCCTCATATTCACAGGTTCTAGGGATAAGTGTGTTTGAATTTCTGGGGCCATTCCTTTAAATTCCGCATACTACACTATTCATTCATGATTTCTGCCAGAATGGTATATTACAATGATGGGTTCAAAATGGTGATGTTCTAATCTAGGGGTGTCGAACTCAATCAGAGAAAGGGCCAAAATCTAAAATCCAGCCTAAATCGCGGGCCGAATGGTTTACTGAACAGTCATAAACTGTCATTGTGATGGAAACGCAGCGGAGTGCAGTGATGACAGCGCGGTGCGGGCCACATTGCAAGGCCTGGCGGGACGGATTTGGCCCGCGGGCCTTGTGTTTGACACGTGTTCTAATCTATCATTCATTCTGTATTTTAGTTGATAGATTACTACTAGAGGCCCAATGCACTAAATTTGTGCAGGAGTAGTCCTTCCTTACCCCGGCTTCTAGCACCAGCTTCCCTCTGGCACCTGGGACCCGGGCTTCCCTTGCAGCCTTGGCTTTGTTAGCATATTATGCTTTTATTATTATATTATAGATATTATAGATAAGTACAGGGTTTCCCCCCTTTTAATATTCTCTTTCTATCATTTATGTCAAGGCTCAAATTGTACCAGTATTGGTTAGTGAGTACCCCTTTTGTATGACTCCTGTTGACCTTTTCACAACTCTTCATCTGCCTTGAGCACTTTCTTTCTTACTTTCTGCCCTCACAAGATGTTCAGTGTTTACTTTGCAATGTCCTTTCCCCAGCTCTGGAATCGGTTATTTCTCCAAGGACTTCCAATTCCTTTTAGTTAGATACTAGGGGCCTAGTGTATGAATTTGTGCACCTTGAAAGGAACTATGGGCCTTGAGGCTGAGGTTCTGCTGTCACCCACCCCCATGTCCCCCCCCATTCATCATTGGGTGATCGGAGCCTGCTGGCCACGGGGAGGGACCGAGACATTGGCCGTTCCTCCCACTTGCTGGCCCCATCCCCTGCCACCACCCACCCCTGGGTTGCTCTTTGCCAGCGGGTGACTGGAGCCTGCCCACCAGGGGAAGAGACCAAGAGTTTGGCCAGCAGGCCCTGATCAGGCAATCGGGGCTTGTGGGCAGTTCCTGTGTTGAGCATCTGCCCCCTGGTGGTCAGTTTGTATCTTATGACTCCTTGTTCCTCCATTCGGTGGATTTACATATTACCCTTTTATTATATAGGATAGTACTTAGAAATCAAGATCTTGATGCATGCTGTGCTCATTGCCATTAGATATCTCTGCTTTTAGGACCTTTCACAGAGAAAACTAATACATGTGTTTTGTTTTTATGAGTTGATATTGATAATTTTAATTCTAATTTGATGACATAGTTTAGTTTTATTCTTTTCATATTTTAACTTTTTTCTCTAAGAGGATGAAGCCTGGCTTCTTTATGTCTCATTTGCTCAGTCCTCAGTCCTCGTACCCATGTAGTTTCAAATTTGCTAACCATACCATCACAATAAACCGAATGGATTAAATATTTGTTTAAAGTTATTTTTGTCTTTAGAATGAAGTTATGGTGTCAGAGTTCTGTGTTTAGTGGTTAGTTGGTGAGTTCTAGTAGTGGCAGATTAGCTTTGTATGGACAAACAGATATCTCTCACAGATAAATTTGCCAAAATACCAAAAATGGTGATATGAAGGAATAGGACAGTTTTCCAAAAAGCAGACACAAGCTGGAGGGGAGTCAGTGCATGGAAAAAGGATATACTAATGGCTGAATTCCCAGTTGTTAAGGCTTTTTACTTTGGGCAAGTTATTAGCTAACTCTGTTGTTAGCTTTTAAGACTTGAACAGAAACCTGCATTTTTATTAGATTGGTTAATAAAAAATTTAGAGGACCACAGTGTCTTTAGTAAAGTGAGAGGGAGATCTCATCTAGAAGAGAACTACAGATTGGGACCTCCAAAATCTGCAAAAATTCTAAACATATCTCTAGTTGAATTCGTTGAGTAGTCCATATTACAGACAGCCTAGTTAGCGCTAAAAGAACAGAATAAAATGCTCAGCCAATGTGTCTCAGTGGTTTAGTGTCAACCTGTGAACCGGAAAGTTGCAGTTTAATTCCAGGTCAGGACACATGCCCAGTTGCAGGCTCAGTCCCCAATGAGGGGTGGGCAGGAGGCAGCCAATCAACGAATCTCTCTCATCATTGGTGTTTCTCCCTTTCTCTGCCTCTCTGAAATAAAAAAAAAACAACTATATCTATTTTTAAAAAGAATAACATTTTTAGCTGCTTCCAGTACAGGGTAGACGGTTGGGGGTTTGAGTTCAGCTAAATTCACTATCTGCTATTAACAAGAATATCAACTCTTTGGAGTAACATAATAACATGCAGTATTTTCACTGAATCTATTAAAATGTCCATAATCCAATCTGAAATACTAGGTAAGTGAAGAAAGAAGAACTCTGACCCATGCTCAAAAGAAAAGTTAATCAATAGAGTATCAGCCTGCGGACTCAAGGGTCCCAGGTTCAATTCTGGTCAAGGGCATGAACCTTGGTTGCAGGCACTCACGCAGTGGGGAGTGTGCAAAAGGCAGCTGATCGATGTCTCTCTCTCTCTCATTAATGTTTCTTGCTCTCTATCCCTCTCCCTTCCTCGCTGTAAAAAATCAGTAAAATATATTTAAAAAGAAATAGGAAGAGGCCTTGGCTGGTGTCGCTCTGTTGGTTGGACCTGTTGGTTGCACATTGTCCGGTGCACTGAAAGGTTGTGGGTTTGATTCCTGGTCAGAGCACATGCCCTGGTTTCAGGCTAGATCCTCGGTAAGGGGCATTCAGGAAGCAGCCAATGCAAGTTTTACTTTCACATTGATGTTTCTCTCCCCTCCCCCCTTTCTCTCTCTAAAAATCAATAAAGAATTAAAAAAATTAAAAAGTGTACAGAATACTTGCTCCTTAATCCTGTCCCCAATAAAACTATATAGTTATCAACCAAGCACATGCAAAAATAAGAATGTTTAACCCTATTCAGGAAAAAAAAAGTAAGTAGAAACTCTGAGTGGGCCCAGTGTTTTGTACTTATTCACATACTTATTTTGCACATTTTTTAAAATTTTTATTTATTTATTTATTTATTTATTTATTATACAATATTTTATTGATTCTTTACAGAGAGGAAGGGAGAGAGATAGAGAGCTAGAAACATCGATGAGAGAGTAACATCGACCAGCTGCCTCTTGCACACCCCCTACCGGGGATGTGCCCGCAACCAACGTACATGCCCTTGACCGGAATCGAACCTGGGACCTTTCAGTCCGCAGACCGATACTCTACCGCTGAGCCAAACCGGTTTTGGCAATCTTTCGTTAGATTTTAACCTAAATGCTTCAGTTTTTGGGGTGCTATTTAAAATTTCATACATAAAGTCAAGAACTATTTGATTTCACTTATGTGGGATATAAACTGAAAGCAACAAATGAACAAAGACAAAGAGAAAAACCTCATAAATACAGCCAACAGTATAGTAGTTACCAGAGGGGAGGGAAGTAGGACAGTAGTAAAGGGTAAATGGGGCCAAATAGATGGTGATGATAAAAGATTTGACTTTGGGTAGTGGGCACATAATGCAATATACAGATGATGTATCATAGAATTGTACACTCGAAACTTATATAATCTTATTAACCAGTGTCACCCCAATATAAGTTTTATTTATTATTTACTGTATTACAGATGTCCCCCCATATTTTCCCCCACTGTCCCCCTCCACCTGGCTCCCACCATACCCCAGGCCTTCACTGCATTGTTGAATTGTTCTCTGTGTCCATGGATAATGCATAAGTGCATATCAGTTCTTTGGTTAATTTCTTCCCGTCCTCTCTCCTCCTTCCATCTGAGATTTATCACTCTGTTCCATGCTTCCATGCCTCTGGTTCTATTTTATTCATCAGTTAATTTTGTTCATTAGATTCCACATATGTTCATAGCAACATTATTTACAATAGCTAAGATCTGGGAAACAACCCAAGTGTGCAACAGATGAGTGGATGAAAAACCTGTGGTACCATTAACACAATGGAATGCTATGCAGCTGTAATAAAGGAGTTCTTACCACTTGAAACAGCATAGAGGAACCTGGAGACTATTATGTTAAGTGAAATAAGTCAGAGAAAGATCCCAATATAATTTAATAAAAAATACAAAAATATATATTTTTTTCCAGATTCCAATTGTTCATTGCAGGTATATAGAAAATCAGTTATTTTTAATTTTATTTTTTATTTTTAGACAGACTAAGAGAGAGAGAGGAAAAGAAAGACAGAGAGAAACATGTGTGAAAGGGAAACACTCATTGGTTGCCCCTAAATGCACGCCAACTGGTGATCAAACCTGCAGCCTAGGTATGTTCCCTGACCTGAAATGGAACTGGCAACCTTTTGATGTATGAGACAACACTCCTACCAACTGAACCACCCAACCATGGCCAGTTTTATTTTACTTTATTTTTATTAGTTGACTTTGTATCCTGTGAACTTGTTCCACAAAGCTTTTTTTTTTTTTCCCACCTTGCAGATTCATTGGAATTTTGTACTTAATTTAGTCATCTGCAAATATTATCTATTTTATTTCTTCTTTTCCATCTGTGTGCCATTTAATTACCAGGCATGTGCCCTTGGCCGGAATTGAACCTGGGACCCTTCAGTCTGCAGGCTGATGCTCTATCCACTGAGCCAAGCTGGCAAGGGCTGAGAGAGAATTATTGATTGATTGGTAGGATTTCTATTATTCTGTAGAAGAATGGTACTAGCAGACATCCTCTTGGTGTTTCTGATCTTATGGGAATGCATTTAGTCTTTCATCATTAAATATGATTATTTCTGTGTATGTATTTTATAAATGTTCTTTATCATATTTAGGAAGTTCCCCTCTATTCCTAGTTTTTTTGAGAGTTTTTAAAATGGACATGTTTATTGAGATACTGTAGGTTAATATGCAGTTGTTAACAACTAATACAGAGTTCTTATACACTTTGCCCAGTTTCCCACAATGGTAACATTTTAGGAAAATACTATATTATCATAATCAGGTTATTGACAGCTACCATTCTGATTCAGATTTTCTCAGTTTTACTTATATTTCTCTATTAAGCTCTATACAGTATTATGACCTTAGTTGATTCATATATCCACCACCATAGTCAAGATACAGATTACTCATTTTGCCCTTTTATAGTCATACTTATCTTTCTGCCTCCAAATGTAACTCTGCCTAACACCTGGCAATCACTAATCTGATCTTTATTTCTAAAATTAAAAAAAAAATTTCATCTCCAGCTGAAACTGTTTCCATTATGCACAAAATTCCCAATCCCCTCCACTCCCCCCAGTCCCTGGCAACTACCATTCTACATTATGTCTCTATGAATTTGACTACTTTAGAAAATTCATATAAGTGGGATCATATAATATTTCTTTTATAGTTTATTAAAAAAAATTTTTTAGTCCTTATTTGAGAATATTTTTTTCCATGCGGGGGGGGGGGAAGAGAGAGAGAGAAATATTGATATGAGAGAGACACATTGATTGGTTGCCTTCCACATGCACCCTGACTGGAGTGGGAATTGAACCTGCAACCAAGGTATGTGCCCTTGACCAGAAATTAAACCCTTGACCCTTTGATCTGAGGGCTGACACTCTTAACCACTGAGCAAAACCAGGGCTAGCTAGCTTCTTTTACTTAGCATAATGTCTTCAAGGTTCATCATTGTTATAGCAGTTATTAAAATTTTCTTCCTTTTTAATGCTGAGTAGGACTCCCTTGTATGTATATACTAGTACTAAATTTAGTTTGTTATTCACCTGTTAGTGGACATTTGGGTCAGATACATGATTTGCAAATATTTTCCTGCATTCTACTTAGTTTTAATGGTGTCTTTGAAGCATAAAATATTTTACATTTGGTGAAGCACAATTTATCTGATTTTTTCTTTGCTGATCGTGCTTTTAGTGTCATACCTCAGAATCCATTACTAAATCTAAGGTAACAAAGATTTACCTCTTTATTTTCTTCTAAGAGTTATAGCTTTAGCTCTTAGGTCTTTAATGCATTAGGTCTTTAATTTTGTATATGGTCTGAGGCAGGTGCTTCATTTTTTAAAATAAATATATTTTATTGTTTTTTTCCAGATAGGAAGGGAGAGAGAGAGAGAAAGAGAGAGAGAGCTAGAAACATCGATCAGCTGCCTCCTGCACACTCCCCACTGGGGATGTGCCCGCAGCCAAGGTACATGCCCTTGACTGGAATCGAACCTGGGACCCTTGAGTTCCCAGGCTGACGATCTATCCATGGAGCCAAACTGGTTTCGGCTGGAGCTTCATTTTTTGCATGTGGATTCACAGTTGTGCCACCACCGTTCATTGAAAAGACCAATATGGTGTTTTACCAATTGATTTAGATTTTTAGTTTCTCTGAATGATGTTTTGTAGTTTTCAGAGTATAAGTTTCACACTTCTTTTATTAAATTTGTTCTTAAATATTTTATTTTTTCATGCTATTATTGAGTCTTTTCTTAACTTTCAGATTGTTCTTTGGAAGTATATAGAAACACAATAGGCCCTAGCTGGTTTGGTTTAGTGGATAGAGCGTCGACCTGTGGACTAAAGGGTCCCAAGTTCGATTCTGGTCAAGGGCACATGCTCAGGTTGTGGGCTTGATTCCCCAGTAGGGGGCGTGCATGAAGCAGCCAATCAATGATTCCCTCTCATTGATGTTTCTATCTCTCCCTTCCTATCTGAAATCAATAAAAATATATTTTAAAAAAAGAAATATAATTGATTTTTGTTTATTCTTGTCCTTCAACCTTTCTGAATTTGATTATTAGTTGTAATATTTTTTAGTGGATTCCTTAGGTTTTTCTATATACATGATAATGTCCAAAGAGAGATACAGTTGACTCTTGAACAATACTAGGGTTTGGGGCATTGACCTGCTCTGCCCAGTTGTAAATCTGTGTATAACTTTTGACTATCCAAAAATGTAACTAGTCAAGTCTCTCAATATTCATAGGAGGATTGGTTATAGGACCCCCTGCAGCTACTAAAATCTGCTTATGTTCATGTCTCTCACCATCTGGGATAGAAAATACTGTCTTTGAACCGCTGTTGGTTGAATTAATGGATGCAGAAACTCATGAATATGGAGGGATGACTGTATAGTTATTGAAAAAAAATCTGCATATAAGTGGATCTATAAAGTTCAAACCCATATTGTTCAAGGGTCAACTATTACTGTACTTCTTCCTTTTCAATCTTGATGCATTTTATTTCTTTCTGTTTCCTTCATGCTCTGGCTGGAATCTTCATTACAATCTTGAATAGAAGTGGCAAGAGTAGATAGTCTTGTCTTTTCCCTGATCTTAGAGGGGAAAAGAAAACATTCAATTTTTTACCATGAAGTATGATACCTATGGGTATTTTGTAAATAATTGAGGAAATTCCTTTTATGTTTAGCATTTTAAAAAATAGATTTTAAGCCCTGCCGTAGTGTCTCAGTGGTTAAAGCATTGGCCTGTGCACTGAAAGATTGTGAGTTCGATACTCGGTCAAGGGCACGTACCTGGGTTATAGGGGTCGCTTCCCGCAACCTGTCAATGTGTCTCCCTCACATTGATGTTTCTCACTCTCCCTCCCCCCTGCTTCTCTCTTCTTCCCTCCCTTCCATTCTCTGAAAAGCAATGGAAAAAATATCCCTCTGGTGAGGACTGGCAATCCCCCCCCCCCAATTTTATATTTGAGTGGTTTACGTTGACAGAAAAATTAAGTGGAAAGTATAGAGATTCCCTATATATTCCTCTCTACAGGAGCACAGCCTCCTCAAGTGTGATCATCCTGTACCCCAGCCATATATTCGTTATAATAGATGAACCTACATTGACAAGTCATTATCATCCCAAACTCATTGTTTGTATTATATTTCCCTCTTGATGTTTTACATTCTAAGGATTTTCACTTATATTTTGATGACATTTATCTACCATTATAGTATCAGTAGAGGCCCCATGCACAAAAATTCATGTAAGAGTGGGCCTTCCTTCCCCTGGCTGCTGGCACTGGCTTCCCTCTAGCACCTGGGATCCTGATTTTCCTCCTCCAGCCACCGGCAGGCACCTGGGACCCAGGCTTCCCTCCTCTGGCCATTGGCAGGCACCTGGGACCCTGGCTACTTCTCTCGGGCCACCCGTAGGCACCCAGGACCTGGGCTTGCTTCCCTAGTGCCCTGGCTTTATTAGGCAGGACGTCTGGAAGATATCGGGTCTAATTAGTATATTACACTTTTATTATACTAGAAGCCAGGTACACAAATCTGTGCACTGGTGGGGTCCCTTGGCCTGGCCGGTGATAAGGGCCAATTAGGGCCATCTTGCCCAGTCCCATTCAGGGCGATCAGGGCCAGCCCGGGAGGCGCAGGAGGGGGACCATGGGAGATTGGCTGGCAGCAGGAGGTTGGCTGTGGGAGCGTACTGACCATCATGGGGCAGCTTCTGTATTGAGTGTCTACCCCCTGGTGATCAGTGCATGTCATAGCAACCGGTAGATTGATTATTTGGTCATTCATTAGGCTTTTATATATATAGATAGTATCATACAAGTTAGTTTCACTGCATTATGCCTCTTTTGGTCTATCTAGCCTTTCTTTTCACACCCCCGTCCCCCCCAACCCCTAGCAAACACTGATATTTTTACCTGTTTTCATAGTTTTTCCTTTTCCATAATGTCATATAGTTAGAATGATACACTATGTGGCCTTTTCAGATTATCTTCTTTCAGTTAATAATAATGCATTCAGTTTTTCTCCATCTCTTTTTATGGCTTTATAGCTCATTTCTTTTTAATGCTAAATAATAATTTTACTGTCTGGATGTACCATAGTTAGTTTATCTATTCACATTCTAAAGAATATCATGGTTGCTTCCACCTTTTGGACGTCCTTCTGGACAAAGCCATGGCGGTGGGGCCGAGGCAGAGGCAGTTAGGGGTGACCAGTCTGGCAGGGGCAGGCAGTTAGGGGTGATCAGGTTGGCAGGCAGAGTGGTTAGGGGTGATCAGGGAAGCAGACTGGTGAGTGGTTAGGAATATGCAGTCCCAGATTTCGAGAGGGATGTCCGACTGCTGGTTTAGATCTCCCCTGCTGGCAGTTGGACATCCCCCTAGGGGTCTCAGATTGGAGAAGGTACAGGGCAGGCTGAGGGACAACCCCCTGAATTTCTTGTACCGGGCCACTAGTTGTATTATAATTATTTAGATATCAGTCTTTCCCATTAGACTGTGAGCATATTGAATACAGATACTTTTAATTTTGAATTATTTTTCCCCCTAGCATCCAGCAGTGTCTTTCAGAAGGGTCCTCAGTAAACATCCACTTACTCTGTAGCCATTTTTAATCTGCCACAATGTCTAATCTCAAGTCAGTTTCATTAGTTTGTATGTATTTAAGAATTCGTCCACTTTATTTAGGTTATCTAATTTTTTGGTGTACAAATGTTCAAGATATTTCAATATAATCCCCCTTTTAAAATATACATTCTTCTCAATTTCTGAGAGGAAGGGAGAGGGAAAGAGAGAGAAACATCAACGATGAGAGAAAAATATCAATAGTCTGCCTCTTGCATGGCCCCCACTGGGGATCCAGCCACAATGGGCATATACCTTGAACGGAAATTGAACCAGTGACTCCTTGGTTCCTGGGTTGATGCTCAACTGCCGAACCACATATGGCTGGGCAATCTCCCCTTTTAAAATATAATATTAGGTCTAGTAATAATTAATGTCGTTATCTAATACTTTTTTAAATCGAATTTATTTAAACAATACAACAAAATTTAATCAACAATATAGTTGCCGTTGTTTTCTACTACTTGTGCCCAACGCTCAGGAAGCATTTTAATCCCTCTGTTGTAAAATTCTTGTGATTTTGATGCAAAAAATTCGGTCAATGCATTTTTGAGGCATTCTTCATTATTAAATTTTTTTTCCAAGAAGAAAGTTTTGCAAAGAGCGAAACAAATGGTAATCGGAAGGGGCAATATCAGGAGAATATGCAGATTGAGGGAGAACTTCCCATTCCAACTGGCGCAGTTTTTCAGCAGTGATTCTTGCAGTATGCGGTCGTGCGTTATCGTGGTGAAGAATTACGCCCTTCCTATTAATCAGCGCGGGTTCTTTTTCTCTTAAAGCTTGGGCTAACCTTTCCAATTGGGCACTATACACTGCACTTGTAATGGTTTGGTTAGATGGTAAAAGTTCATAATGAAGAATTCCTTTAAAATTCCACCAAACACACAACATCACTTTTTTCGCATGCAAGTCAGGTTTTGGCGTGGGCTGCGGAGCCTCATTTTTGTCCAACCATTGAGGCCGCCTTTTCAAATTAACATACAGCACCCATTCTTCATCTCCGGTAACAATTTGCTCTAAAAACGGCAAACGGTTTTGACGAGAGAGGAGCGAACTGCAAATTGTGACTCTTTGATTACGGTTGTTGTCGGTCAACTCATGAGAAACCCATTTTCCAAACTTTTGGACTTTGCCAAGTGCACGCAGTTGACTGGAAATTGTTTTTTGTGAACAATTTAAAGTTGTCGCAAGCTCTTGTTGGGTAATTTGAGGATTTTGCACCAAAAGAGCTTGAAGAGCTTCTTGATCAAAATTGGACACACGGTCTCGACCACTCTTGTCATCTAACGAAAAATTTCCCTTGCGAAATTTCTCAAACCAACGCTGGCATTTTCTGGCGCTAACTGCATCTTGACCAAGAGCACTACAGATGTTTTTTGCAGCCTCACTTGCTTTTCTTCCTAATTGGAACTCGTAAAGCATGCAGTGCCGAATATGCTCTTCATCTGCCATCTTCTTAGCCCTAGTTTTGCAACAAAAACCAAACCAAACACAAACTTTTTCAAGCAAAACTTGTTAATTGCACTTCACACGTTCTGTAGATACCACGTGTTTGAAGGTTATGTCAATACAAGTCAACGCCAAGCAAGATTTTAAACGAATGTTAAAAACGACATTAATTATTACTAGACCCTATAGTTAGTGACTTCCTGTCTTTAATTTCTTCTTTTTTTTTTTTAATAAATCTTTATTCAGATTATTACAAATGTGATCCTCTTCCCCCCCTCAATTGCTCCCCTTCACCAGATTCCCACCCCACCCTCTGTCCTTTCCCCATCCCCCGTTGTCCTCATCCATAGGTGCACAGTTTTTGTTCAGTCTCTTCCCGCACCCCCACTCCCCTTTTCCCTGAGAATCGTCAGTCCACTCCCCTTCCATACCTCTGATTCTATTATATTCACCAGTTAATATTGTTCATCAGATTTTTAAATTCCCTTGGTTTTTAGATTCACTTGTTGATAGCTACGTATTTGTTTATCATAATTTTTATCTTTATCTTCTTCCTCTTCCTAAATAACCCCCTTCAGCAATTTATATAATTCTGGTTTGGTGGTGATGAACTCTTTTAGCTTTTTTTTATTTGTGAAGCTCTTTATCTGGCCTTTGATTCTGAGTGATAGCTTTGCTGGGTAGATTATTTTTGGCTGTAGGTTCTTGTTATTCATCACCTTGAATATTTCTTGCCATTCCCGTCTGGCCTGCATGGTTTCTGTTGAGAAATCAGCTGACAGTCTTATGGGTGCTCCTTTATAGGTCACTACCTGCTTTTCTCTTGCTGCTTTTAATATTCTCTCTTTGTCTTTTGCTCTTGGAATTTTAATTATGATATGTCTTGGTGTGGTCCTCCTTGGATTCCTTTTGTTTGGGGTTCTGCGGGCTTCCTGGACTTGTAAGTCTATTTCTTTCTCCAGGTGGGGGAAGTTTTCTGTCACTATTTCTTCTAGTACTCTTTCGGTATCTTGCTCTCTCTCTTCTGGAATCCCCATAATTCTGATGTTGGTTCGCTTGAAATTGTCCCAGAGGTTTCTTACACTATCTTCAACTTTCTGGATTCTTTTATCTTCTCCCTTCTGCAGAGGAGTGTCCTCTGGCTCTTTGTGTTCTAAATCTTTGTCTTGATTCTTGCGATCTTCCAGTCTGTTTTTAGGACTTTGTATAATATTTTTTATTTCAGACAATGTTTTCTTCATTTCTTGTTGATCCCTTATTATTTCTAGTTGTTCCCTTTTCATATCCTCATAGGTCTCATTTATTTTATCGGCCTTTTTTAGGATATTGTTGAATAACCTTATAACTGTAGTTTTGAACTCAATGTCCAATCTTTTCTTTTCCTCCATCTCCTTCCTTTGTGTCCTTCTTCTTGTCTGCATTTTAGTTGTTTCCCTGATTTGATGGAATAGCTTTGTGTGCTAGGTGTTCTGCTAGAGCCCAGAAGCACAGCCTTCTCAGTTACCTGCAGTGGACAGTCTTGGTGTAGCCCTTTGTGGGCTGTGTGTGCAGTCTTGTTGTTAAGCCTTGCTTATTGTTGGTATCATTGGGAAGCGTTGATCTCCAAGCCAATTGGCTGTGAGGATCAGCAGTGTCTCAGCTAGGAGGGTTTCTGTACTCTGCTTGAATAGGGCGGGGTCTCGGGGTGGCGCAGACAATCTTTGGTTCCCTGTCAGTCTCGCCTTAGAAAAGTCCTGTTCGTGGAGAGTTTTGGAAGATTGGTTGCAGGTGCGCGCGCACCTCTTTGGTAAAGGTGCAGACAAGCTTTGGATTCCTGCAAGTCCCTCCTTAGAGAAAGCCAGCCTCTGGGAGAGCTTCTGTGCTCAGCCACAGGTAGGGCGGAGTCTCGGGTTGGTGCAGACAAACTTTGTTTTTCCTTCGGCTCCTCCCCAAGTCCCGCAGTAATGGCCTCTGGCTTCACACACCTCCAAGAGATCTCTGCCCACTGCCTGACAGTCTGGCCTCTCCCTGTCTGGGGCCGTTTATCAGAGCAATAGGGTGATTCTGTTTTCCTCTCGGACAAGAAAGCCAGCCGCGTTAGCTGTTCGCCCTCTCCGCGCCAGGAGTAAGCCAGTAGCGAACTCAGCCTGGCCCGCCCTCTCTGCGTGCAGGGAGTAAACCAGCAGCAATCTCGGTCCGGCCCTTCCTCTCCGCACCGGGATTAAGCCAGCACCTTTTCGCGCACACAGTTCTCCATACCTTCACAGTTCCTGAGGTTCAGCGTGCCTTCTCTCTCCTTCCTAGATGGCAGAGCCTCCTCTCAGCCAGCCGTCTGGCACTTCAGGGCAATGCCTCCCCTGTTTTTCAGTTCTAAATTCAAATTTGTTGTGGTAGGCTGCATTCGGGTGTCTACCCTATGCCGCCATCTTGGTTTCTCCCTAATTTCTGATTCTAGTATTTGAGTTTTGTGCCGTTCCAGCAAGCCAAGGGTTTGGTGAGTCTGAGAGAGGGTTGGTGAAGGATGAAGAAAAGACAAAGAGAATAAGCTGGGTCTAGGTGAATCTTCTGTGCCTGGCAGAGGCCACAGAACAGATCCAGAGTGCAAACTGATGGTTTATTTTATAGTCAGTGGTAAACAAGGTAATTTACAATGTTCTTGTAAGTTTCACTTGCTGCACCTCCCACAGCCTACTAGCTACCAGGAAAGATCTAGGGAGCAGTCACAAGATCAAGCTTAATTATGCTTAGAGGGCTGTGCCCTCTAAGCTGGGACTTGTTTGTGGCTTTGCCAGCAGGTTAGTCCAAGGCTTAACCCTATAGCAGCTCCCTACAAGTTTTGTATTTTTTTCTTGACTAATCTAGTTTACACTTTGTCAATTTTGTTAATCTTTTCAAAGTATTACAGTTTGGGTCTCCTTATAGCTTCTGTGGATTAAACCAAACATGGATTGAACATTTTTTGGGGGAAATTATGTTTTCGGTGATGTGTACTATGTAGTTGGCCTGTGATGGTTGTGTCTGTACTGAATATGTATATATATATTTTTTCTGGCCATTACTCTATAAACAATACAGTATAACAGATATTTATGTAGCTGTCATATTATTTGAGGCATTGAAAGTAATCCACAGATGATTTAAAGTATATGACAGGATGTGTGTAGGTTAAATGCAAGTACTGCGGCATTTTATTTAACGGACTTCAGCCCTCTAGGATTTTGATATCCACAGAGGGACAGATACTGAGGGACCACATCAAGTATCACCGATTTTTCTCTATCGGTTTCCTATGCCCAGTTTCATTAATTTCCTCTCTAATCTTTATTTCCTTCTCTGTGTTTCCTTTAGGTTAGTTTGCTGTTATTTTACAGTATCTTTTTTTTTTTTTTTACAATTTATTTATTTATGTATTTATTGATTTATTTAATTTGTTTTTGTGTGTTAATCCATACCCGAGGATATTTTTACATTGCTATTTTTAAGAGCAAGTGGAAGAGAGAGGGAAAGACAGAGAGAAACATTAATGTGAGAGAAACACTATCTATTGGTTGCCTCCTGCATGAGTTCCGACCAGGGCCTGGGCCAGTGAGGTGCCTCCAACTAAGATCCTTAACCGGAATTATACCTGGGATCCTTTGGTTCACAGGTTGATGTTCTAGCTAGACTAGCCCCTGAGCAAAACTGGCTAGGGCAGAGACAAACAATTTATTAGTAGTATGATTTTATTTTTCGTAGGAGATGAAGCTTAAAATTTCTTTTAAGAGATTAAACCTTAGACAATTATAATAGGGAATGGTTTGCTACCAGACTACTCTTTTTTGAAATTTAACAGTGATTTTAGACAACTCTTATAGGAATAAATTAATGAATACTGTCATGCTTCATAGATTAAGAAATGTGTCATGGAGTTGTAGGTTTTGCTGTTCTGTTTGATAATGGATTGAAGAGATAAATGTTTTTATTTCTTCTCTTTTAAGATAAAATCATTGGTACTGGAAATAACTCTGATATGATGGAAAACAGCAAGGAAGAGGTAAGAATAATTTGAAACATTTAAAATAATTGCTAATAACAACTATAGTAATGTCTTAGATTGTTTCTATTTATTTTTTAAATATATTTTTTATTGATTTTTTTTTTATAGAGAGGAAAAGAGAGGGATAGAGAATTAGAAACATCAATGAGAGAGAAACAATGATCAGCTGCCTCTTGCACACTCCCTACTGGAGGTGGGCCCACAACCAAGGTATATGCCCTTGATCGGAATCGAACCTCGGACCTTTCAGTATGCAGGCCGATGCTCTATCCTCTGAGCCAAAACGGTTTCGGCGATTGTTTCTATTAATATTTAATTCATGCGTGTGTTAAATTTACTGTTATACCCAAGTATTATTATGGTACTTTATTTTGGGTAGTTGTTCGTTTTTAGAAGGTATTTATTGATTTTGATATTATTGTGGTTCAGCAGTATACCAAAAGTCAGACAACTGAAGGCTTGCTTACAAATAGATACTTAAACATTATTATATTGTAATAGTGGTGCTGAAGGTGATTGTTACAGGCAAAACTCCATGATTCTGAGACTTCTCTAAACTGGATAGTCAGGGTATCTTGAGCATTATCATAGGAACCTGTCCTGAGATCTTTCATATGATATCCAGGCCTACACTATGATTTTGGTATTCTTTTTACCTAATATAAAATATTTAATCCAGTAAAATATATTTATTATACTGGCAAAGTAAGAATAAATTTAGTGTCTTCTTAAAATATATATATATATATATATATATATATATATATATATATAATTGATTTTTTACAGAGAGGAGGAGAGAGGGATAAAGAGAGCTAGAAATGTCGATGAGAGAGAATCATCGACCAGCTGCCTCTTGCACACCCCCTACCTGCGATGTGCCCGCAACCAAGGTACATGCCCTTGACCGGAATCGAACCTGGGACCTTTCAGTCCGCTGACCGACGCTCTACCACTGAGCCAAACCGGTTTCGGCTAAATTTAGTGTCTTAAATCAAATTGTAGAAGGTATTTTGTGCCATAATTAGGGTAGAGAAAATGACACATTATATCCTTAAAACTCCCTAACTCTGTTGGGATCTGATTATTTCTAGATCTTTTTTTGTTTTTGTTTTTGTTGACTTGGGCTAAGAACATGATACAGAAATGTTTTCTCTCCTTCCCCCTAAATTTTTCTTAAATATATTTTTATTCATTTCAGAGAGGAAGGGAGAGAGAGAGATAGAAACTTCATTGATAAATCATTGATTGGCTATCTCCTGTATGGCTCCTTCTGGGGATTAAGCCTGTAATCCTGGCATATGTCCTGACCGGGAATTGAACCATGACCTCCTGGCTAATCGAACCATGACCTCATGGTTAAACCATGACCCAGAGGGGCTCACCTCCTAAAATTTAATATTAACAATTTAATAAAACTCAGAAAATTATTTTAAAGCCAGAAAAACTGGGAGTCAAATGGGAATGAGATTTTAAGTTTCTTTTAGAAAAATATTTTATATATGTATACATGTATATATTATTATATCACTATATCAGAGGTCTTGTCATAGGTTATTAGTTAATTTTAGGGGTATTTCTTTCAAAGTCTTAATCACCTCTGTATTTATTTTTCACATTTAGGGAGCTAGCTCTTCAGGAAAATCCAAATCGTCAGGATCATCACGATCAAAGAGGTTGGTTGATGTTGTAGGGAAAAAAGTTAATTTATTTTTCAGATTGTATTTTTTCTAAGAATAACTTTTTAAAAAAATTACTTGAAGTACTCTTGTTTTAAGTAAACTATTTTATACAAACATACATATTAAAATGGTCAGTATAGTATAATTAATCTTTTATTTATCACTTGGCTTCAATAATTATTCATTCTGACTTTGAATTCTTATTGAATTTTCTGGGGAGGATTTATTAGGTGCTAGTGGCCTTTACAATATATATATCACTTATTTTAGATCATATATGTGCTTTGAAAAAGGAGGAAAAGGGAAATGAAATATTGAATGCCTCATGAGGCAGGCAGTATGGTATTTTTAGGGTTATGTGAAATTGTCTAAGATTGGAAGTGGTAGCCATTATAGTTATGAGGAATTTATAAGGAGATCAAAGAATGTTAAATAATATTCATCTGTGTAAAATTGCCAGTGAATTATACACAATGACTAAAACTACTTCCAAGCATCCTATAATGCATACTACGCTATATAGCATAATTCTTCTTTCAAAAAATATTTTTATTGATTTCAGAGAGGAAGGGAGAGGGAGATAAAGATAGAAACATCAGTGATGAGAGAGAATCATTGATTGGGAATTGAACTGTGACCTCTTGGTTCATAGGTCGATGCTCAACCACTGAGCAACACTGGTTGGGCTGTGTAGTATAATTCTTATTAGAGGTTTTCAATTTACTTTATTGGACTTTTGTTGTTTCTCATAAGAGAGACTGTCTTTTTTAAAACTGTCCTGCTCTGAAGCATTTGGGATCATTTAAAAATTTTATTTCTATTTTGAGAGATCGAGAGAGAGAGAGAGAGAGAGAGAGAGAGAGAGAGAGAGAGAGAGAGAGAAGAGAGGAAGAGATAGAAACATTGATTCATTACTTCATTGATGAGAGAGAGAGAGAGAGAGAGAGAGAGAGAAGAGAGGAAGAGATAGAAATATTGATTCATTGCTTCATTGATTGATTCTTGTGTGTACCCTTATTGGATATTGAACCTGCAACCAGAGCCCGGGTATCTGGACAATGCTCTAACCAGCTGACCTACCTGGCCAGGATGGGAATATCTCTTAATAAACACAGCTTGATTGTTATTAACTTATTCTCTAAAGTAGGGGTGTCGAACTCAATCAGAGAAGGGGCCAAAATCTAAAATCCAGCCTAAATCGCGGGCCGAATGGTTTACTGAACAGTCATAAACTGTCATTGTGATGGAAACGCAGCGGAGTGCAGTGATGACAGCGCGGTGCGGGCCACATTGCAAGGCCTGGCGGGACGGATTTGGCCCGCGGGCCTTGTGTTTGACTCATGTGCTCTAAAGTAATGATTCTTAACCAGGAGTTTCCTTCACAATCCCTTGGCAGCTTATTTTAGTGCACATGTCTTGTCCTACCTACTGAGTTGTAATTTTCAGTAATATGGAATAGAGATGTTTGCTTCCCTAGGTGATTTTGATATTTTTTCTACATAAGAGCCACTGCTCAATCTAAACCTGTTATTTATAATCTTTGGGTGTTGTTCCAATTGTCAGAAGTGTCCATAATTCTATGGATGTAATTCTTTCATAGGAAACCTTCGATTGTAACAAAGTATGTAGAATCCGATGATGAAAAACCTTTGGATGAGACTGTAAATGAAGATGCTTCTAATGACAATTCAGAAAATGATATTACTATGCACAGCTTGCCAAAAGGTAATGTGTATTATTTTTTCATATGAATTTAAGTTGAAAAGTATTTTAATAAATCATTATTATAAAATTGGAACTTGATTTTTGTTAATTGTGTGTAAAGGACCAACCTGGCATTTTAATAGTGATGGAAATGATAGTGTGTTATTGAGGTTATTAATTTAGAATATTCAGTCAGCTTTGAAAAGAACATTTATTTTCTCTTTTGATTGGGTTCTAGAAAAGAGATTTTAGTTTTCATTATACATGATTGTGGAAGTTGGTTTAAAATTTTAATATATTAAGTTTTGGTTCAGTAAATTGTAATGTGCTTGCTTTGTAGAAAAACATAATGAATATTCTGAAAACTTTTAAACAAAAACATTTAAAATTGAGTTTAGTTTTACTGTGCTCTTAAATTTCCTAAGAGTCAAAGCTAAAATTAACTATTAATGATAGATTTAGGTGTATTTTTTGTAATTATCCCTTTAAAAAGCCTTGTCATATATTTCTCAACTGTTACAGTTCTAACCTTTAAACATAGTTAATTAAATTGCGACAAAAAAGCCAAATGAATATCTTGAGTTTTTCATAGTCCAAGTCTGAGAGCAGAATGATTTCCTCATGAGAGAATGACAAGGGTCTTGGTAATTTCACGGTGTTTCAGAGTTAAAAGTTTGGATTATTTTCTTTATTAAATAGGTAATGGCTCTTAGCAGATTTTTCAAATTTATTTTGACAGCATTGTTTAGTAAATTTTGTTCTCTGTCTGGACTTATGTTTTTATGACACATTTTTTGACTATAGAAATTTTAAAAAATGGTGGGTAGGAGGATAAGACATTGCTTGACTAAGACCAATTAGAAGTTACAGTAGCTGAAGAATGAAGTGAGGAAAAATGAGTAAATGAGAGAAAGAAGGAAAATAGATGGGCCTATCATTTACATGGTTTTTGCAAATAATCTGTGATAATATTATATAATGGTTTTGCTTGCCAAGGGCAGAAACTGCTAACATGGGAGTCTGAGTCCTATAGGCAGTGGTTCACTTTGGCTTGCTTCATTGTCAGTGGTTGTCACTGGGAGTCTTCATGATGGCTACTGGGTTAGCTAAGAACTAGGAATTCAAATATTTCTTTTAATGATGTTGTGGAAGAAAGTTGGTGTGGGATGTTACTAACTTGCTCTAAGCATAATACTCTCCCACTAAGCCAGAAATATACTCATTCCATGAGGTTAAATTTGAGTGATTATAATTATTGTTATAATGAGTGTGTATAGATACCAGATTCTTAAAAATTAACTCATTTAATCCTCAAAACAGTGCTGTAAGGTAGATGCTGTTTCTACTTGCAGAGAAGAACGAACAAATTCAGAGTTCAAGGAACTTTTCAGCTTTCAATTGAGAAGCTAAAATTTGAACCCAGGTCTGCCTGAATCCAAAGCTGAATCCACTCTGCTGCTTTGTTTCCATTTAGAGGAGAAACTTCAGAAAGAATCCTAATATTTTTTGTTAGTTATAAATCTTTAGCTTTTTTTAAGTGCTGGAGCTTCTCTGAGAGTATATATGTGAAATGGTTGTGGTTGATTAAATTTTTTTTGAGATTATGTAAATTTACCCATTTGTGAAAACTCAGTCCTTTGTGCCTTCTTCCCCTTTTCTCAAAAATGCGTTTAACTGATTGCTCTTCCTTGTAAAAATCTGCTTGCTGAATAACACTGACACATGGGTCAGGGGAACCTCTCCTGATTACCAGGTTTTACTTTCTTAATTGTTGCTATAATGCACAATTACTAAGCTCAGCAATGTAGATAAATGTGAGACCTGGACCCTTTTTCTATATCCCTGCTTTATTTTTTCTTAAGAGATTAAAATGAAAAATTAAATGAACAACCTTGGTCTTAAATTCACATGCTTTATAGCTAAGAAAGTACAGTCTTTCTAAAATATTTCCACAGGGACTAGCAATTGATGTTATCCTACAGTTTATTGTTAGAGCACTTGAGCTTAAGTATCTTAAAGAACCCTTTTGTATGAAACTCTTTAAGGACTTTGTAGAGAACTGAAACTTTGACATACAAGTTGGGAAAGGCTTCAGAATAGGTACAACAATAATAGCAGAATTAACTTCTCATATTGCCCCCCATTATTCTCATCCAAAGCAATATAAAACATCTCTTAATAATCTTTTTCTCACTTTGTAAGTTATATAAATGTCTAATCACTGTGTTGTACAACTAAAAATAATATAATATTTAATGTCAACTGTAACTGAGAAATAAAAAGAATCTCAAACATTTTTTTTTTTAGTTTAGAATTTGGATTATGAGAAGAATAGGATATCTTCTTAAAATTTCCCATCTGGTCATTTTATTTTATAAACTATGGAATTTAGCATGGATGTTCATATAGGCACTATAAAAATCAAAACTGGGCTGAGATTTTCTGCTTTATTTGCACATTTATGTTATAATTAGTTTATAATACCGCCCTCTCCCATTTTTAAAAACAATATTCCAAAAAGTAATCTGATTGTTAACATCTGGCCCTTTTACTATTTCTCTGTCTCCTTTTCTCTTAAGAGGTCCTTATACAAGTATTGAAAGCTTGAAAGAAACAAAACTATATGTACCAGCAATGTTGGCTTTATCTGAACTGAAGTCTTGTACTTCATGTGCACATTTAATATGTGTAATGGTTTTTTAAATGAAATCATTCTAGGTACAGTGATTGTACAACCAGAGCCAGTGCTGAATGAAGACAAAGATGATTTTAAAGGGCCTGAATTTAGAAGCAGAAGTAAAATGAAAACTGAAAATCTCAAAAAACGCGGAGGTAAATACAAGTGAAAATGAAAACATGAATTTAAATTGCTGTTTATGACCATATTGGAAAATCTGATGTGCTTATTAAAAATACCTCCACTTTTCTGCCGATTGTTTATTAAAAAAGCACTACTTAAAAATAATTTCTCTGAGCTCTGAAGCAGAAAAAGTTATTACCATTTATCAAAAAACCTTTGCCTTCAGTGGCTATTAAGTTATCTCAAGAAGACTAGCATTTCCTTCTTGCACATTTTAGTTCTGTATTTCCTATATGTCAGAATACTATGTGTTCCCTCACCCCAAAATAATTTTAGATTTGGACAAAATCTTGCCTGTGGCATACATGTAACTTTATACGTATTTAAAACATTGTTTCACAGAATGATGAACATTTGCATTAGTATTACCTGGGGTGCTTTTTAAAAATTCAAGTCCCTTGACTCCAATCCAAACAAATTAGAATTTCTGGGGATGATGTCAGAAATTTGCCCCAGTTTATTCTTATGTACATTAAAGTTGGAGATGTATTGATCTAAGGATAGCAATGCAGGTTGAGTAGAAAAGATAAGGGAGCTAGAGTTAGTAACCTTCTCTACATTTCCCTGAACGTCATCTCTTCCTTTGTCTGTCTACTCTCACTTATACACACAATTATATTGGCTTATCATCTGTAGAAAGTTAGCATAAGTAGAATTCTTTTAGAAATTCATGACAATGGAGTATGTATCCCATTGTTTGTGATTTTTAAATAGTGTCTATATGTATTTTTGGGGCATATTAACAGCCAGAATCCATGATTATAAAAGGAATCAATCTCTAAGATAGAGCATGACACTAAATTTCTAAGTAGAAGTGTAATGGAAGTTTGTCTGCTTAATATTTATTCTGTTCATTGTGAAATTATAGCATGGTTCTTATATTGGTGCAATTTTTTGTAGATTTTTATTTTAGTGTTATATGATTATGTTGATAGGACTAGGAAAACATATCTGTATTTATAAAATACATATGATCAGTTTTCAGGTTAAATAATTTATTATTTGTGAAAGGAAATCAAGGAAATGTTTAGGTTTTTTTTGGTCCACAATGGGGTGTTCTCTCTCTTTCATATATAAGGAAGATTTATTGAGAATCTAGTTTATAGAAGGGTAATTACTATTGCATCAACAAAGATCACCAAAACTAAATAGTATTCTAAAAACAAGAGAAATGGCAAGTAGAAAATGATAGTAAGGACCAGTAGCAGAATTTATTTTTTTCTGATCTTAGATCTTCTGAGAGGACACATAATTAAGTGTACTACATTGTATTAAAGATAATACTTAAATGGTATCTTCTGGGAAGGAACTCTGGAGCAGCCAGTGTGTGAAAATGTAGATAAGTACATTAAAATAGAACCAGAGTTTTCGGGAAGGGTGTTCCTAGTGCTACTTTGATGTGCTGCTTGTATTTGGTCTGAGCTGATAAGTTTCTGGAGCAATTTATTGAGTAAGAATGTTTACATTGTGCTTAAGGAAATACCTATGTTTATAGCCATATAGTAGCACTTAAATCTTTCATGTTGGTTTTTGTCTTAATGATTTAGTATATCTTTAAGCTGTCAGAAATCACACAGGAAATATAACTATGTTCACTTATATATACTTGTATGAGTAAACTAGTGATCTGAGGTACTGAGGTACTGAGTTGCTAGTTAATATTCAGATTTCCAAGGAAAGTTAGTTCAAAAATTGAAGACTAACTTAGGAAACTGTCAAGAATGTAAACTAAATATAAAATATTCTTATATTGATTGGAAATAAAATTAAACACAAATATATAGCTATATTGACCATTTTAGGAGCCACTGTTGTACCATAGTCTCTTTAGACATCCTTTTCCTAGTTTAACTGTTTGAAAATATACTTTATACTTGATTTTCTATTTTTCTCAATAATTTTGTTTCCTCTTTAAAACTATTAAAATATATTGAGTTCAAAACAACAATGCCTCCTTTTTATGTACATACTATATTATAATAATTAAGATACTTTATATCTAAAAATAAAAATTTAAAACACATATAGAAACAAATACATAAAGCAAAGGAACATTTCAGTATTTTATAATATTTTCTTAAATGAAATATTGGTTCAGTCTTAGTTTCATCAGTTTCCCATTCCTACCACCCTGAAGGTAATGATTATCTTGAAGTTTGTATGTGTGTGCGTGTGCATGTATGATTTCCAATGCATGTTTTTATATTTTTTTCTGTACATATATTTATAAAGCATTTATTTTTCTTTTAAACATATACAAACTAGTATGTTGTATATATCCTTTTGCAACATTTTCCATTCAACATTGTTTTTGAAATGTATCCATGTCACTAAGTGTATATCTAGTTGTTTTATTTTTTACTGCTTTGTAGAATTCTGTTGTATGAGTAAACCACTGTCTATTTCCCAAATGTGAAGTTATTTCCATTTCCCCCCCAAATTTTTCTAATTTTCTAATTTCCTAATTAATACTGCAGTGACTATCCTCTATATCAGTGTTTCCCAAACTTTTGACATATGTGTACCCCTTCTATAATTTTCGTAACTCTGAGTACCCCTCGTACTCATGAGAATGTAAAATTAGGTGCAGCTAAGCATATCCCCACCAAACTCTTCCTGTACCCCTGGGGGTACGCGTACCACACTTTGGGAAACACTGCTGGATATGATTCCTTGTGTACATGTGGGTGAAATCCTTCAATGTAGCACATAGTTTTATTTAATTCTTGAGTGGTATATGTGCAAAAAGCACTTAGAAGATGCTTAATAAATATTATCTAACATTGGGTGAACATTCAAACCCTAGCTTTTATTCATCCAGTTAGTTTATGTGAATACAATGATTTTAAATGAAAAAGCACACTGTATATGTGTTTATGTTAAAACATACAAAATATATGAATACTAAAGATCAAACACTAATGCAGGACAATATGATTAAAATATAATATTAGCAGCTTATGTAGCAAGTCAAATTTTCTAGAAAGTATGATGGTACCCTTATATATTGGATAAACTTTTGTAACCTCTGCAAAATAGAAATATTTGTGATAATGTTTGGGCCCATAAGTGATTTGGACCTTAAAAGTAAGAAAACTAAATAAATTAATAGGTAAAAAATGTTATGTTGTTTTTATCTTTTATTTAGGGATAGACAGAGTTTGTATTTTTTTATTTTAGTTGTCTCGCTTTTATTTGTGAATTCAGGCATTTTCATTGGCTTTTTTTGAATCATACTCTACCTCCTTACTTTGTTGCACATCAGAATCATTGGTAAAACTTTTAAAAAAATTTTAGGAGATTTCCATTTAGTAGTTTAGGGGTAGGGGATGACTATCTGTTTTTAAAAAGATTCACGGGATGATTCTAATGTTCAGCTCATATTTTGAAGCACTGTCTTAAGCAGCACTAAGCAGGGATGAGAGTGAGGCAGTAGAGGTTTCCTCTTACGATTTGTTCCTTAGGTTACCTTCAATCTGTTTTTCTGCAAATACCCAATGGGGCTGTCCCTTACTTCAACCATTATGAGGTTTTGCTGCCAAGATAGGTATACCTACAAGTCTTATTTGGAAATAGACAATGCAGTTATGGAGTAGACAGTGGAATAAACACAAAAATAAGGCAGTTTAATGGGAATTGTGGATAATATTGAAGTAAATCTTGGGAACAAATTGGTAATATAATATTATTAAGTTTTCATATACTATTGAAAATAACTGTAGACAATTCCATTTTGAGAATAAAACCTGTATCGCATACCTAACTTTAGTATAGGGTTGAAAAAGAATCTGTCCTATATGTACACTTGTTTCTTCATTCTTCAAGATCTGAATTTATTTAAAAATAAATAGCAAATTGAAAAGAGTTCTTTACCCCTATTTTTAGAACTTCTTTTATGGAGTCTTGTTATATTGAGTTGTTGTGAGAAATAGGGTTTGCTTTTGTAAAGGAAATAAGTTAAAATTTGTATATCTGAGATTTGCTAAGATTGTCATATTTTTATTGTTAATAAAATTATTAACCTTTTTCCTTGTGTCCAAATGTCATTTTCCTAAGGATTATGATATATTTCATTTCCAATACAAAAGTTGCAAAATTATGATCAATGTAAATATCTTTTTGTATGTGTGTATATGTGTTAATAACAGCCACTCATTTCTCCTAGAAGATGGGCTTCATGGGATTGTGACCTGCACAGCTTGTGGACAACAGGTCAATCATTTTCAAAAAGATTCCATTTATAGACATCCTTCCCTCCAAGTACTTATTTGTAAGGTATGTAATGATCTATTAATAATTCATTCCACAAATAATTGAATGCATACCATGTGTCAGACTTGGCACACAGCGTTAGAACTTTGGTTCACAGTGCTGAAGAAGAGGGCTAATATTGTAGTGGGGAAGACTGCCCAATTAGTGCCATGATATGGGAGATATTGAGACACACAGGAAGCCTGTGTAATTTGGAGTTGGGTAGGGGGGCTTTATAATGAAGACAATATAAAATAGAATATGAAATATAAATAGGAATTAGCCTGGTGAAGTGGGATTGGTTCAGCTTATTCCAGGCAGAAGGAAAGTGGTGTTCAAAGGCTGGTAAGTAAGGGAGAGTGTAGTGTGTTACAAAATCTGACGAGTGTATTTATATGCACATGCATGTTTTATAACTTTTTTTTTTTATGGATAAACAGTTTTTAAAATTTCCTTTAAATTAAAAAATGCACACTTTTATATAGTTGAGATCAGACTGAATGTGGAAGTTTATATCTATTACATTATAAACATTTTCTTTTTTATTGAATTTATTGGGGTTATATTGCTTAATAAAATTATCTAGGTTTCAAGTATACAACTTTATAATATACTAGAGGCCTGGAGCATGAAATTTGTGCATGGGTAGGGTCTCTAGGCCTGGCCTGCGATCAGGGCCTATCAGGGCCTGCTACCAATTGTGGTGTCCCTTCCCCGGCTGCCAACTGCTGGCTGCTGGCTGGGTCCTTTCTTCGTTCTGCGCCAACCCCTGGTTGTCAGTCCACGTCATAGTGAGCGATCAGTCTCCCAGTTGAACTCCCATGGGGATAATTTGCATATTAGACTTCCATACACACACACACACACACACACACACACACACACACACACACATAAAATCTGTAAATTGTGTTGCGTGTTCACCGCTCAAAGTGAAGTCTCCTGCCATCATTTATCTTTCCTCTTTTCTTTTTTTTTTTTTTTAAATATATATTTTATTGATTTTTTACAGAGAGGAGGAGAGAGGGATAGAGAGCTAGAAACGTCGATGAGAGAGAACCATCGACCAGCTGCCTCTTGCACCCCCTCCCCCACTGGGGATGTGCCCGCAACCAAAGTACATGCCCTTGACCGGAATCGAACCCAGGACCTTTCAGTCCGCAGACCGACGCTCTACCACTGAGCCAAACCGGTTTTGGCTTTCTTTCCCCTTTTCTACTTGCCCCCTCTCCCCCCTTCCCTTTGGTGATCACCCTATGGTTGGTTGTCTATGTCTATGAAGTTTACTTTTTGCTTAATCTCTTCACTTATTTCACATAGCCCTCCTTCTCTCCCCTACCTTCTGACAGCTGTCAGTCTGTTCTCTATATTTATGAGTCTGTTTCTATTTTGTTCATTAGATTCCACATATAAGTGAGATCAGATGGTATTTGTCTTTCTCTGACTGGCTTATTTCACTTAGCATAATACCCTCTAGGTCCATCCATGCTATTGCAAAAGGTAAGATTTCTTTCTGTTTTACAGCTGAGTGATATTCCATTATGTAAATGTACCACAGCTTTTTCTCCTGCTAATGGACACTTTAGCTGCTTCCAAATTTTGGCTATTGTAAATAATGCTGCAGTGAACATTCTTTCAAATCAGTGTTTTGGTTTCTTTAGATATATTTCCAGAAGTGGAATTGCTGGGTCTTAAGACAGTTCCATTTATAATTTTTAAGGAAACCATACTGTTTTCCACAGTGGCTGCATCAGTCTACATTCCTACCAACAGTGCACAAGGGTTCTCTTTTCTCCACACCCTCGCCAACACTTGTTGTTTATTGATTTATTGATGACTAGAGGCCCGATGCATGAAATTCATGCAAGAGTAGGCCTTCCTTCCCTCAGCTGCCGGTGCCAGCTTCCCTCTGGCACTCGGGACCCAGGCTTTCCTCCAACCACTGGCAGGCACCTGGGACTCGGGCTTCCCTCCAGCTGCCGGCACCCAGGACCTGGGCTTCTTCTCTTGCAGAGGGAGCCCTGGGCCACCTGCGGGTTGATCATGACATGATGGCTGGGCACCCAACCAATGGCATCACATCCGCCTTGGCTGGCCTGGTGCCAGTGGGTGTCAGCATGGTCCAGGATGGTCGTTCTGCTGTTCAGCCATTCGATCGATTTACTAATTATGCTTTTATTATATAGGATAGCCATTCTGACAGGTGAGAGGTGATATTTCATTGTGGTTTTACTTTTTTTCTTTTTTTAAAATATTTTTATTGATTTTTTACAGAGAGGAAGGGAGAGAGAGAGCTAGAAACGTCGATGAGAGAGAAACATCGACCAGCTGCCTCCTGCACACCCCCTACCGGGGATGTGCCCGCAACCAACGTACATGCCCCTGACCTTTTAGTCCGCAGACAGACGCTCTACCACTGAGCCAAACTGGTTTCAGCTGGTTTTACTTTCTATTTCTCTAATGAGTACTGACATTGCCCATATATATATATATATTTTTTTAAAAAAAAATAAATTATACATACTTTAATTTTACAAAGTATCATATAGCTTATTTACAAAGAATACTTACTATTAGGGGAAAATGGGTATAAGTAATATATATGTGTGTCTGTGTGACCAGAAGAAAATGTACCAAATACTAACATCAGTTATTAAAGGAAAGTAGAATTATGTTTTCTTTTAATTTTGTTATGTCCTAAAATAAAACTTCTAGGATATTAGTTTTATCTAATTAAATTGTTTTTAGTTATTTTTAATACTAACTAGATATTTTATGATACTATAAAATAGTATTGTGTGACAATAATTTGGCTATGTAAAAAAATAAGCTCATATATTTTAGAGAGACATTGCCCATATTTTCATCTGTCTATTGGCAATCTTTATGTCCTCTTTAGAGAATTATTTATTTAGGTCTTTTGCCCATTTTTAAAATGGGATTATTTGTTTTGTGTTGTTGAGTTCTTTATAAATTTTGAATATTTACCCCTTATGAGATATACTATCATTGGCAAATACATACTTCCATTCAGTGGGTTGTCTTTTTTTTTTTTAATTCTTTATTGTTGAAAGTATGATATATGTCTTCTTTTTCCCCATTGACTTCTCCAAGCCTGCCCCCACCCCCACTCCCCAGCACAGGTTTTCACCCCTCCCCTATTGTCTATGTCCATTGGTTATGCTTATATGCACACATACAAGTTCTGTGGTAGATCTCTTACTCTCCCTTCCCTGTCCTTTGTCTTTCCTCTGAGGTTTGACGGTCTATTCAATGTTTATATGTCTCTCTATCTATTTTTATTCATCAGTTTATGATGTTCATTATATTCCACAAATGAGTGAGATCATGTGATACTTATCTTTCTCTGAATGGCTTATTTCACTTATCATAATGCTCTCCAGGTTAACCCATTCTATTGCAAATGGTAAGGCTTCTTTCTTTTTTACAGCAGTGTATTATAGTATTCCATTGTGTAATGTGCTACAGTTTTATAATCTGCTCATCTGCTGATGGGCACTTAGGCTGTTTCCAAATCTTAGCTATTGTAAATTGTGCTCTATGAACATAGAGGTGCATTTATCCTTTCTAATTGGTGTTTCTGATTTCTTGAGATATATTCCTAGAAGTGGGATTACTGGGTCAAATGGGAGTTCCATTTTTAAGTTTTTGAAGAAACTCCACTGTTTTCCACAATGGCTGCACTAGTTGGCAATCCCACCTGCAGTTTATGAGGTTTTTTCCCCCCTCTACATCCTTGCCAGCACTTGTCACTTGTTGATGATAGCCATTCTGGTGCAAGGCTGATTTGTGACTTTGAGCGTTTTTTCATGTGCCACTGGCCTTCTGTGTATCCACTTTTGAGAAATGTATATTTAGGACCTTTTCCCATTTTTTGATTGGATTGTTTATCTTCTTTTGTTAAGTTGTATGAGTTCCCTATACATTTTGGAGATAAAACCATTATCAGATGTAACATTAGCAAATATCTTCTCCTATGTAGGGATCTCTTTTGTTCATATCTTTTTTTTTTTTTTCTGTGTGGAAGCTTTTTATTTTTATGTAGTCCCAGTTGTTTATTTTCTCCTTAGCTTCCATTCTTTTTAGTTTTTTGATGGTTTTCTGTGTTGTGCAAAACTTTTTAGTTTGATGTAGTCTGTGGGTGCTGGATCAGCCTGTTCCATGCCTCTGCACTTGCTACCAGTCTCAGTGTGCTTTCTTTACTTCTTTAGTTGTAGGACTTTCATTCAGCCAGCTTTCTGGAGGTTCTGGATGATGGTTGTTGTGTATTTTAGTTGTAATTTTGATGTGGTTGTGGGAGGCAGCAAGTACAGGCATTTGCCTATGCATCTTTTTTTAAAGATATATTTTTATTGATTTCTGAGAGTAAGTGAGAGGGATAGAGAGAGGAACATTCAGTGATGAGAATCATGATTGGCTGCCTCTTGCATGTCCCACACTTGGGATCAAGCCAGCAACCAGGAGACCAGGAATTCAAACTGTGACCTCTTCAATCATAGGTCGATGTTCAACTACTGAGCCATGCATGACATCTTTTTTTATCCATTCTATTAATTCTACAAATAAATTTGCAAATCAGAATGGCAAACGGCAACTTTAATGAGATACCATCTTACATGTGTTAGAATGGCTATTATAAAAATGACTAATAATAAGTTTTGGAGAAGCTATGGACAAAAAGGAAATCTCATTCACTGCTGGTGGGAATATAAACTGGTACAGTTACCGTACTATGGAAAACAGTTTGGAGGTTCCTCAAAGTTAAGAATTTAGTTACCATATGACTCAGCAACTCTTCTGGGAATCTACAGGAAAAATTTTTACATTTTTTCACAAAGATTTATGGACCCCTATGTTCATTGCAGCTCTAGCATTATTCATGGTAACCAAGGTATGGAAACAACCAAAGTGTCTCTTAACTTTTAGTACATTGTTTTCTTTCTTTGTTCACACTGTATATCTGTTTTCTTATATAATGAAAGCCTAATATGCAAATTGACTAAACAGTGGAACAACTGGCCGAACGATTGGTTGCTATGATGTGCACTGACCACCAGGGGGAGGTACTCAATACAGGAGCTGCCCCTAGCCCGCAGGCCCCGGGCCACCCAAGGCAGGTGCCATTGGGGGCCCCCCTGATTGCCTTGCCAGTCTCCCCGCAGAGGGAGGCAACCCATAGTGGTGGCAGTGGGGAGGGTTGGTGAGCAGGTGATGCCAGGCTGGCCAAGGTAGGTGCCAACAGGGTGCCCCCCTGATTGCCCTGCCAGTCACCCCACAGGTAGGCCCTGATCGCCAGCCAGGCTTAGGGACCCTACCTGTGCATGAATTTCGTGCACCGGTCCTGTAGTATTTATATAAATCATTTGCCTCTTTTATCCAGAGTATTGCCAGAGTGGAGGAAGACTCAGGCACATATCTCTGTTGCAGTGTTTCATTGTTATTGTTGGTGCTTTAACAGGGCATTCTTATTTAAACAAGTCAGCTAAGGGACAATGAAATCAGATTATCTATTGCACTACTATTCCAGCTAAGAGGAGGAAGCAAGGAACTTTTTTGACAGGCATGCCCACTGAAGCCAACTTTACACATTATAAATTCCTTTAGCCATAATTGTGCTTTTCTTCGATTACCTGAGCTCCAGAGTAGGGCTCCACATACCATTTCAACCAATTTCCCCTGATTGCCAAATGTTAAGGAATAAAGGAACAAATACCACAAGCAACTGGGGCGGGGGTGTTATCACCCATTTTATAGCCAGAGAAACAGCAGCCTTTTCTCAGTGGTCTGTGCTGGTGCCTTTATGGAATAGAGCAAACTGATCCAGCAGGAAGAAAGCCCCCTGCTTAAGTCTTGATATCTAATAAATTTTAGGTAGATTTGAAGTAGCTAGTCAGAAATTTGCTTTAGTAAAATATTTTATAAACATTTATAGAAAGGATAGTATTCTTGATGACATCGGAATCTATTTGAAGAAATTATCTTCTTGAGATACTCCTATCTCTGGAAAGTAGCAGTATGTCTGGAAAGTACAAGTGTTGAGTAGTTTAGTGTTGTTTTTTCTTTGATTGTCTAAAATAAACATACACATATTCCCTTTACTTATTAATGGCTTAAAATAATTTTTTTCCCCCTTTATGGATGTTACATATTTTGAATAATTTTTTTCTCTTTTTTTGTTAATAGAATTGCTTTAAATATTACATGAGTGATGATATTAGCCGTGACTCAGATGGAATGGATGAACAATGTAGGTAGGTAATATATCAAGATTAACTAAAATTTGGTGGTGTTTACTCTTTTGGAAGGGGGAATTCTTACATAGTCTGTTATTAGACCCATTTTTTGTATTATTTTTATTGATGTGTTTAATGGATGATTGTTCTATTCTAGAAAGCCTTAGGTTTTTGGCTGTTTTTAGTTTCTTTTTCTTTCTTTCTTTTTTTTTAAAATATATTTTATTGATTTTATACAGAGAGGAATTGAGAGAGATAGAGTGTTAGAAATGTCGATGAGAGAGAAACATCAACCAGCTGCCTCTTGCACACCCCTCACTGGGGATGTGCCCGCAACCAAGGTACGTGCCCTTGACCCGAATCGAACCCGGCACCTTTCAGTCTGCAGGCTGACACTCTATCCACTGAGCTAAACCGGTTTCGGCTGTTTTTAGTTTCTAATAAACAATTGCTTTACTACTAAAATTACTGTCAGGAAAATTTAAATGGTTTTATTTATTTTTATTTTTAAAATATATTTTTATTACTTTCAGATTGGGAGGGAGAGGGAGAGAGAGACAGAAACTTCAATGCTGAGAGATAATCATTGAACAGTTTCCTCCTGCATGCCCCCCATCGGGGATTAAGCCTGCAATGTGGGCGTGTGCCCTCACTGGGAATCGAATGGTGACCTCCTTTCTGGTTCACAGGTCGTCACTCAACCACTGAACCACATCAGCCGGGCTTAAATTGTTTTAATAATGTAAAATGGGTTTCATTTGGGAGTAATGTTTTAATTTTTAAATAATTTCAGATGGTGTGCAGAAGGTGGAAACCTGATTTGTTGTGATTTTTGCCATAATGCCTTCTGTAAGAAATGCATTCTGCGTAACCTTGGCCGAAAAGAGCTGTCTACCATAATGGATGAAAACAACCAATGGTATTGCTACATTTGTCACCCGGAGCCTTTGTTGGACTTGGTTACTGCATGTAACAGCGTATTTGAAAATTTAGAACAGTTGTTGCAACAGAATAAGAAGAAGATAAAAGTTGACAATGAAAAGAATAATAAAGTATGTGACCATACATCCAGATTTTCTCCAAAGAAAAATAGTTCAAATTGTAATGGACAAGAAAAGAAATTAGGTGATTCATGTTCTGGTTCTGTAACCTATTCTTATTCAGCACTAATTGTGCCCAAAGAGATGATTAAGAAGGCAAAAAAATTGATTGAGACTACAGCCAATATGAACTCTAGTTATGTTAAGTTTTTGAAGCAGGCAACAGATAATTCAGAAATTGATTCTGCTACAAAGTTACGTCAGCTTAAGGCTTTTAAATCTGTGTTGGCTGATATCAGGAAAGCTCATCTTGCATTAGAAGAAGATTTGAATTCAGAGATTCAAGGTTTGGATGCTGTAAACAAAGAGAAAAATACCAAAGAGCATAAAGTTATAGATGCTAAGTGTGAAATAAAAGTACGAAAAGGAGAAAAATCCTGTGCTTTGGAAAGGAAGGATATTTCAAAATCAGAAGCCAAACTGATAAGAAAGCAAGTAGACAGTGAGCACATGGATCAGAGTATTGCAGTAACGGAACAAAGAGCAAATAAAAGTACCAGTGGTGAACATGAGAAATCTGATGAAAAAGAAGAACCTCAGTATGAACCTGCTAACACTTCTGAAGACTTAGACATGGATATTGTATCTGTTCCTTCCTCAGTTCCAGAAGACATCTTTGAAAATCTTGAGACTGCTATGGAAGTTCAGAGTTCAGCTGATCAGCAGGGAGATGGCAACAGTGGCACTGAGCAAGAACTAGAGAGTTCTCCTGTAAAATTAAATATTACTTCAAAAGACAACAGAGGTGGTATGAAATCAAAAACTACAGCTAAAGTAACAAAAGAATTATATGTTAAACTTACCCCTGTTTCCCTTTCTAATTCCCCAGTTAAAGGTGCTGATTGTCAGGAGGTCCTACAAGATAAAGATGGCTATAAAAGTTCTGGTCTGAGCCCGAAGCCAGAGAACTGTGGACCCGAACAGGAAAAAAATGATGATGCACTTTTGCTTGAATGTGAAGTTTTATTACCTTCAGAAGAATCTGATCTTCGAAGATCCCCACGTGTAAAGACTACACCCTTGAGGCGACAGCCAGAAACCAACCCTGCGATTTCTAATTCAGATGAAGAAATGAATGAAACAGTTAAGAATAAACAAAAACTGTCAGGTCCAATGAGAAAAAAATATAAGGAGAATTCTTCTGACAGTGTTGTAGATAATCCTAAAAGTAATAAATTGCCTAAATTTAGGCAGCCAGAGATTATGGATCAAAATTCAGATTCTGATGAAATGCTAGCAATCCTCAAAGAGGTATCCAGAGTGAATCACAGTTCTTCTTCAGATACTGACATTAATGACATTCATATAAATCATGAGAAGACTTTGTATGATATAAAGTCTCAAATAGGGAAAGATGATAAAGGAAAAAGAAAACGAAAAAATTCTACGTCTGGCTCAGATTTTGATATTAAAAAAGGAAAATCTGCTAAAAGGTCTCTAATTTCTAAAAAGAAACGAGAAAACCAGTCTGAATCTTCCAATTATGACTCAGAATTAGAAAAAGAGATAAAGAGCATGAGTAAAATTGGGGCTGCTAGAACATCCAAAAACAGAGTTCCAAATAAAAAAGATTATGGTTCTTCAGAAGATGAGAAACACAGTAAAAAAGAAATGAATAATCAAGGGCAGCAAAGTTTGAAGGCTGCACAAGAAGGATCATCTGATGATGCTGAAAGGAAACAAGAGAGAGAGATTTTATCTTCAGCAGAAGGCACAATTGATAATGATAAAACTATCTTGGAATCAGGAGGTAGACTCTCTAAGAAGAAGCAGCCAGGTGTTTCCTCTGATAAGCCTTCTTCTGGGAAAGAGGAGAGTTGTAGTTCTCCAGAGGACAAAAAGGTTGCTGAAACTAAAGCAAAGTGTAAGCTTCTGAAAACTAAAACTTGTAAGAAAGTACAGGGTAGCTTATCTGATATTGCTCAGAAGTTCTCAAAGAAAGAGCACAGTGATGACTCTTCTGAAGATGATAAAAAGGTGAGCAAAAAGGGAACTGAAGAAAAAGAAAAGAAAACTACAGACTTGAAGAAAAAAGTAATTAAGATGGAACAACAGTATGAATCATCATCTGATGGCACTGAGATATTACCTGAGGGAGATGAAATGAGTCATTTTCCTGAAGGCATTAAACAAAATAAGAATGACACAACTGATGGGGAAAAGAAAAGTAAAAAAATAAAAGGTAAAACTTCTAAAAAGAAGGATGAAATATCTCTTAGTGCTGAGAAGTTAATAGGGAAAAGAGAGAGTTGTGGTTCTTCAGAAGAAAAAAGGAGTAGGAATGCAGGATTCAGAAGAGAAAAGAGAAGGTGCAATTTGACTGAAAAGAGTTCAAGGAAGAGACAAGATTTTTCATCATCTGATACTGAGAAATATTCCATGAAAGAAGGTCATGATTCTTCTGATAAAAAATTAAAAAGAATAGAATTGAGGGAAAGACGAAATTTAAATTCAAAGAGAAATCCCAAGGAAGTACGAAGTGGCTCATCCTCTTCAGATGCTGAGGAAAGTTCTGAAGATAATAAAAAATTGAAGAAGCAAAGAACTTCCACTAAAAAGAAGACAAGCAATGTCAAGGAGAAAATGAGAAACTCCCTCAGAACAAGCACTAAAAGGAAGCAAGCTGAAATTATTTCCTCATCTTCTGATATAGGAGATGATGCTCAGAATTCTCTAGGCGAGGGCAGCAGTGATGAGCAGAAAATTATGCCTGTGACCGAAAATTTAGTGCTGTCTTCTTCACATACTGGATTTTGTCAATCTTCAGGTATGCAAAGATAAATTTAAAAATGTGTAATTTGTACTTATTCCCTCTTGAATAACTACGTTATTTAACTTTTCCTGAAGCCAATCAAATGCAAAATTATTGTTCAGGAAAATATAATTTAAAAAGTCTTTACAGATTTACTAGAAAGCCTTTCCCCATTTATTTCTATGCCATCATTGGAAGGTATTTTATTTTATTTATTTATTTTAAAAATATATTTTATTGATTTTTTACAGAGAGGAAGGAAGAGGGATAGAGAGTTAGAAACATCGATGAGAGAGAAACATTGATCAGCTACCTCCTGTACACCCCCTACTGGGTATATGCCCGCAATCAAGGTACATGCCCTTGACTGGAATTGAACCTGGGACCCTTGAGTTCATAGGCCAACGCTCTATCCACTGAGCCAAACCAGTCAGGGCTCATTGGAAGGTATTTTAAACATTATTATCAGGTATAACAATTTTTTTTTTGCAAATAACAAATTTTTTTTTATCAGTGCTTAATGATTTTTCTCTGAAGTAAATTATTAGTAGTTTATTAAGGAAAACCAAACTGGCACCAGTAGTTCAGTAGGTATTTATTAATATGATTGGTAACTGTATTACCGTGCATAGGACCTTTTTAATTAGCCAGAGTAACTTTGTGTCCCATGAAATTTTCTGAAAAAATTAAATTTACTTCATTGAAACTCTTTGTAGGTGCTCATCATTTATTTTCTAATGACGTGAACAGATGCTTCTGTCTTTAGTACTAAGAAGCTAAAGAAAAAGGAAATCCAAAAAGTAGATGGATTTCTCTACCCTAATGAGATAGTGCACTAGGACTATTAGGGTTTGGCTCAACTGGTCAATGATACTTCACCTCCCCGCAGTAATACTTATAAAAGTAATTTTTATTACTTTAGTTTTTTTGTTTTCTTTTTTTTCTCCATCACCATTTAAGCCCCCTATACTCTGGCACATCAGCCCCTTTCCCCCTTCAATCTTAAAAATTTTATAAAGTAGATTTTACTTAAAACTCTGTTCCTAACATAGGCTCAGTGTCATAAGTTTCCATTGATCCTATTTGGATTTTAGTGGAATTTACTTGAATCTTCTTGTTTTATAATAAAACTTTAAATTCCTTTTATGGAGTGCTTATTTAATGAGTTGATTTGAAAACCAAGTGTGATATGCATGGTATACTCAGTTTAATGCTCTGCTGTATTACATGCTTAGATGGAACTCTGCCTGTATGTCTATTGTAACTACAGGTCCATACTTTTTGAAATTCTTTTGACCTAATGTGTTTCAGATTTTTCAATTGTTTGTGTTTCAGAAAGGTAATATAGAATAATTGCCATATATAGGATGTCCCAAAAATGTATACATACTTTGATTGATTATAAATGCAGTGTTTATTAAAATATGTTTCATTTTCAAAATTGAACTTTCAGCTGTTAAAAGTGTGTATACATTTCTTAGGGACACGCTCTGTAATAGCTCCATTAGGGCCTGAGGCAACACATTATCAAACACATTAGTATTTCTGCAGCAAAGTATAAGAACACTAATACTTAGAAGAATAAACAGTTCAAATTAGGTTTTCCTGCCAAATGAACTTTGGCACTACCTTATATATAGTAGTTTTTGAGTTTTGAGAGCTTTTTGGATTTCAGAATTATGTATGAGACTGTGGATTTGCATTCAAAACACAACTTCAGAATGAAGCATTATTTACAATAGCCAAGATTTGGAAGTAGCCTAAGTGCCCATCAGTAGAGAGAGGATAAAAAATCTGCTACATTTATAAAATGGTATGCTCTCAGCTGAAAAAAAGGAAATCTTACTCTTTGTGACAGCATGGATTGACCTAGAGAGTATTTGGCAAAGTGAAATAAGCCAGTCAGAGAAGACAAGTACCATATGATTTCACATATATTTGGAATCTAAAAATGAAATAGAAATAGATTCATAGGTACAGAAAACAAACTGAGAGCTGTTAGAAGGGGTTTAGGGGGTTGGGTGAAAGGTGAAGGAATTAAGCAAAACAAATAAACAAACAAAAAACTTATAGACACGGCAACAGAATGGTGATTATCAAAGGGAAAGGGAAATGGGGGTGAGTAGAAGAGGATAAAAGGGGGATACATGGTGATGGCAGGAGACTTCACTTTGGGTGGTGAGCATACAATACAATATACAGACTATGTATTGTAGAGTTGTACCCCTGAAACCTATATAATTTTATTAACTAATGTTACCTTAATAAATTCAATCAAAATTGGAAACAAAATACAATATCATAGTTACTTTGTCAAATCAATGTTTTTGTCATTAGTTTACTTAAGGAAACTTATTAATGATTAGAGTATAAGAAGAATAAATTGTAGTTACATGGAATCTTCTCATTAGCAAATTCTAGGCTACTAAACTAATCTTAAACTTTGGAAAACTGTTTTTCATGGTTAAACCGCTTCCTAGTGAAATCAGCATGTTTGATTTCAAATATTGATTTTCATTTTCCCAAATCTAATTAGATATGGCACATTTGAGGACACCTATGATATATCTTTTATGTTTGGAACTGTTAATACCTAGTGTAATATGTGTTCACCATATGGTGGCAACATATGGCAAATACTCAAGGGGGCATTGCCCAATAATTTCTTAACCCAGATCATTGTGTTCTGTTTGGTTGTATGTAACTTTATTCTGAAGGACCAGTGTCCTGATGGGGAGGTAAATCCTTTTTCATATGTATATCCTGAGAAGCCTTAAGAACTCAGAACTTCAGCAGATGCCAGTCTCTCAATTATTTGGCGTCATAAGCCTTGTTCAGATTTTGTTTACCATGAATATTTCTTGAAACTGATTACTGTAGATGAAACAAAAAAAGAAGAAGGTAAATTTGCTAGGGAGTTAACACATCTAAAAATTGGACTTTGTCAAAGAAATACTTAAACAAAAAAGAATCTGAAGGGTATTTAATACCATCACTATGTAAAAAGTGCTGTTTTTCAAGATAAGCTTGGATATAAGCCAATGATAAAAATGGTATTCTTTAAGAATTTGCTTGCATGTATATATAAGCAAGCTATATTTATTTGTTCCCCTACTATGTCCAAGTTAATTTAGGTGACAATTTTTTTATGAGCTCTTAAAAAGCTTCATCTGCTCTCATTAATTTAGAGGATTCTAATTTATTCAGCAAAGTTGGTTATCTTATTACATGGTACAACATTTTGTTATTTATTGGGGCTTGTAGAGGGGAGTAGAATTATTTCTTTGTAAACTGAACTATACTTTATACAGTTTAATTTGCTGTAAATCTGTTACTGATTACTGTTTTCATTTATGAAGGGAAGAATCTGTACACAGATATACCATATATTTCATACTGATAATATTAGGTCTAGTAATAATTAATGTCGTTTTCTAATACTTTTTTAAATAGAATTTATTTAAACAATACAACAAAATTTAATCAACAATATAGTTGCCGTTGTTTTCTACTACTGGTGCCCAACGCTCAGGAAGCATTTTAATCCCTCTGTTGTAAAATTCTTGTGATTTTGATGCAAAAAATTCAGTCAATGCATTTTTGAGGCATTCTTCATTATTAAATTTTTTTCCAAGAAGAAAGTTTTGCAAAGAACGAAACAAATGGTAATCGGAAGGGGCAATATCAGGAGAATATGCAGGTTGAGGGAGAACTTCCCATTCCAACTGGCGCAGTTTTTCAGCAGTGATTCTTGCAGTATGCGGTCGTGCGTTATCGTGGTGAAGAATTACGCCCTTCCGATTAATCAGCGCGGGTTCTTTTTCTCTTAAAGCTTGGGCTAACCTTTCCAATTGGGCACTATACACTGCACTTGTAATGGTTTGGTTATGGTAAAAGTTCATAATGAAGAATTCCTTTAAAATTCCACCAAACACACAACATCACTTTTTTCGCATGCAAGTCAGGTTTTGGCGTGGGCTGCGGAGCCTCATTTTTGTCCAACCATTGAGGCCGCCTTTTCAAATTAACATACAGCACTCATTCTTCATCTCCGGTAACAATTTGCTCTAAAAACGGCAAACAGTTTTGACGAGAGAGGAGCGAACTGCAAATTGTGACTCTTTGATTACGGTTGTTGTCAGTCAACTCATGAGGAACCCATTTTCCAAACTTTTGGACTTTGCCAAGTGCACGCAGTTGACTGGAAATTTTTTTTTGTGAACAATTTAAAGTTGTCGCAAGCTCTTGTTGGGTAATTTGAGGATTTTGCACCAAAAGAGCTTGAAGAGCTTCTTGATCAAAATTGGACACACGGCCTCGACCACTCTTGTCATCTAACGAAAAATTTCCCTCGCGAAATTTCTCAAACCAACGCTGGCATTTTCTGGCGCTAACTGCATCTTGACCAAGAGCACTACAGATGTTTTTTGCAGCCTCACTTGCTTTTCTTCCTAATTGGAACTCGTAAAGCATGCAGTGCCGAATATGCTCTTCATCCGCCATCTTCTTAGCCCTAGTTTTGCAACAAAAACCAAACCAAACACAAACTTTTTCAAGCAAAACTTGTTAATTGCACTTCACACGTTCTGTAGATACCACGTGTTTGAAGGTTATGTCAATACAAGTCAACGCCAAGCAAGATTTTAAACGAATGTTTAAAAACGACATTAATTATTACTAGACCCGATATGAATAGCATGTATTATCTTTCATCATATCTGTACTGCCTTTTAGAAACTCAGATTTTTTTCATAGAAATAAAGATTCATTATAAAAAGAAAAAAAGAAATTGGGGCTTGGGAATGGTGTAAGCAACCAAGATTAAGAACATGGTGCTAGGAGATTGAAGTCTAATGAGCAAGATAGACATAGATAAATCAAAAAGTACCAGAAAAAAAGATATAAAAGTAAAACAGGGCTGGGTGATAAAAGCAAGTGAGCTACTTAATCTAACTGTTAGAGGTAAACAGATAGCATTTAAACACTAGTTTATAAAGAATGGGTCAAATTTATAGTAAAGAAGAATTACAGTAATATTACTAGTGATATTTCATTTGAAGACTAGATAGAGTCTTGGTGCATGAAATTTGTGCATGGGAGCGGGGGGTCCCTTGGCCTGGCCTGCACCCTCTCCAATCCAGTACTCCTTGGGGGATGTCCGACTGCCTCTTGCAATCCTGGACTGCTGGCTCCTAACCGCTCGCCTGCCTGCCTACCTGCCTGCCTGCCTGCCTGCCTGCCTGCCTGCCTGATCGCCCCTAACCCCTCTGCCTGCCTGCTTGATTGCCTCTAACTGCTTCTCTACTGATTTGATCACCTCCAACGGCTCCCCTGCTGTCCTGATTGCCCCTAACTGCCTCTGCCTTGCTGTGCATCTGGAACTCAAGATTCCCTCCTCCAGCTGGCTGCAAGTACCCAGGACCCAGGCTGGCATTGCCTGGGCCGGCCACAGCCCCATGGGACCATGGGAGGGCAGCTTTGCCCAGGCTGCAGCCGCAGGTGCCCAGGGGGCTGGTGGCTTATCCCTCTCCTATGCCGTAGGTGCAGGCACAGCCATTGGTGCCTGGAACTGCAGGACAGGTGGCTTGTCCCTCTCCCAGGCTGCATCCTGGCTAGTCCCCATTCCTCTGTTGTGAGCTCACTTGTGCCTTGCTGGTCCCCATTCCTCTTGCATGAGCTCATTTGTGCTTGGCTGGTCCCTGAGGGCGTGACAACCATATGTATATTAGCTCTTTCTTATATAGGATTGATCTGCTTGAATGAGCTATTCTGAATTTGTTAGGATATTTTGAGATTTATTTTTGCTTTTCTGTATTTAATTTTTCCTTTCTGTATTTCTGTCCTGAACATGTAGCTGTCTGCATTTTTTATGGATTTTTTTTCCTCTCCAAAATTTTTTTCAAATATTTTATTATGAAAAAAATTTAATAAGAAAAGTTTCTTTTGTTACTATTGTACTGTATTTGCATATGTAAAGAGTACTGTTTTTCAAGATATATATTCTTCTATCCATCGATGTAACTAACTTTTGTTTGCCCTTTTAACTGTTTATTTTGAAATAATTATAAATTCACAGGAATTTGCTACCAAAAAAATGTACAGGCAGATTTTGGATATCCTACCGTTCTCCTACTGGTAACATCTTGCATAACTGTAGTACAATGTCAAAACCAGGAAATGAAAGATTTATTCAGATTTACCAGTTTTACATGCATTTATTCTTTTGTCTATGTATGTATGTATGCATGCATGTATGTATAAATATAGTTCTATGAGATTGTATTATGTGTAGCTTTGTAAATCACAACCAAGATATTGAACTGTCCCGTTACCATAAGTTTTCCTTGTGCTACACCTTATGCATAGCTTCCTTCTTTATTCCCTCCCTGTTAACTCCTACCAACTTATTAACCTGATTTTTATGTTTGTTATTTTGAGAATGAATCATGAAGTATGTAACCTTTTGAGATTGGCTTTCTTTCACTCAGTGTAATGCTCTTAAAATTTTGGATGCATTTCAAAAGAAATAAACATCAGCATACATTGTCCTAATTACATCAGCATATATAGTATTAATGAGAGATTAATATTTAAGTTTCTTTTAAAATATATTTTTATTTCAGAGAGGAAGGGAGAGGGAGAGATAGAAACATCATTGATCTGCTGCCTCCTGCAGGCAGGCCCCCTACTGGGCATTAAGCCCGCAACCCAGGCATGTGCCCTTGACCAGAATTGAACTCGGGACCTTTCAGTTCGTAGGCTGATGCTCTATCCACTGAGCAAAACCGGCTAGGGCTAAGTTTGTTTTTGAGGCCCAGTTTACATATAATGAAATGCCAAATGTTAGTATCTTTAGAGTTTTAATCGAAGGAAATAAGAGTAGCTTTTTATAAGGATGTAAGTTATACTGTACTTGAATGTTTCTGTATAATTCTACTCAATATTATACAGATTCAAATATATTTGAAATTATTTGGTACCACCAAAATATTGATAGCAATTATGCTATTCTCTAGTAATACAGAAAAAAATTTTATAAATTTGTTAGCTTTAAACTTAAAAATGGATCACTATGAAGCTTATTTAGTAAGAAACTTATGCTAATGTGATGGTAATGATAAAAGATTTGCTTCCTGAAGAATGAGCAGTAAAACCCTTGTGCTCTGGAAAGGAACTTTGAAATACATAAGATCCAACTTATATTTTTAAAATAAATCTTTATTGTTCATATTATTACAAACGTTCCTCATTCACCCCCCCCCCTCCATTGCTCCCCTCCACCAGGTTCCCATCCAACCATCTGTCCTTTCCCCATCCTCCATTGTGTTCATCCATAGGTGCACAGTTTTATGTTCAGTCTCTTCCCACACCCCCCACTCCCCTTTTCCCCGAGAGTCATCAGTGCACTCCCCTTCTATACCTCTGATTCTATTATATTTACCAGTTAATATTGTTCATCATGTTTTTTACTTCCCTTGGTTTTTGAATTCACTTGTTGATAGTTACGTATTTGTTGCTCACAATTTTTATCTTTATTTTCTTCCTCTTCCTAAAGAACCCCCTTCAGCAATTTATATAATTGTGGTTTGGCGGTGATGAACTCCTTTACCTTAAATTTATTTGTGAAGCTTTTTATCTGGCCTTCGATTCTGAGTGATAGCTTTGCTGGGTAGAGTATTTTTGTCTGTAGGTTCTTGTTATTCATCACCTTGAATATTTCTTGCCATTCCCGTCTGGCCTGCGTGGTTTCTGTTGAGAAATCAGCTGACAATCATATGGGTGCTCCTTTATAGGTAACTACCTGCTTTTCTCTTGCTGCTTTTAAGATTCTCTCTTTGTCTTTTGCTCTTGGAATTTTAATTATGATATGTCTTGGTGTAGTCTTCTTTGGATTCCTTTTGTTTGGGGTTCTGTGCGCTTCCTGGACTTGTAAGTCTATTTCTTTCCCCAGGTGGGGGAAGTTTTCTGTCACTATTTCTTTCAATATGTTTTCAGCATCTTGCTCTCTCTCATCTTTTGGGATGCCCATAATTCTGATGTTGGTTCTCTTGAAGTTGTCCCAGAGGTTTCTTACATTATCTTCAACTTTCTGGATTCTCTTGTCTTCTTGCTTCTGCAGAGGAGTGTCCTCTGGCTCTTTGTGTTGTCAAATCTTGGACTTGATTCTTGCAATCTTCCATTCTGTTTTTAGGACTATAATATTTTTCATTTCAGAGAATGTATTCTTTATTTCTACTTGGTCCTTTATTATTTCTAGTTGCTCCCTTTTCATATCCTCATAGGCCTCATTTATTTTATCAGCCTTTTCTAGGAGATTCTTGAAAAACCTTATAAGCATGGTTTTGAACTCTATATCCAGTCGCTTTTTGTCCTCCATTTCTTTCGTTTGTGATCTGTTTCCTTGTCTCGGCATTTTCGCAGCTTCCCTGAGTTGGTAGGGTGGGATGATCAGCTGTATCTATGCCAGGAGACAGCCTTATTCGACTAGACTTGGAAAACTGCAAGAGCCTCTGTGCTCAGCTTGGATGGTGCAGAGTTTCAGGATGGAGCCTATAGCCTTGGCTTCTGGTTAGCCCTGCCCTATGAAGTTCCCGAGTCTCAGTGTTCCTCGGTGTCCTTTGGTACTGCTGCAAGCACCTCTGAGAGAAAGGTGCCCTAGAGTTTTGCCTGCTATCAAACGGTCTAGTCTCTCCCGCATCGAGCCCACAACTGGGGTTCAATGCAGTTGGAAGTGGAGTTAAGAGCAGTCAGGAGCTTATGTCTCCTTCCCGGTAGGGCAATCAGTGGCTCAATCAACAGTCTGTCCTCTGCGTGAAATGTGCGTGACTCGGGGGCTCTTCCTTTTGCTGCTCCCCTGAGCTTCCGCCTTACAGCCCAGATTCCCTCTGTATGAGCATGGGGCTCGAGGGTCTCGCCCAGAACTGGGGTTCAGTGCAGTCGGAACTGGGGCTCAGCACAATCCAGAGCTTTTGTCTCCTTCCCGCTAGGGCATTCTAGCAGCTCAGTCTACAGTCTGTCTTCTGCGCGAAATGTGCGCGACTCGGGTTCTGCCTTTAGCTGATCCCCTGAGCTTCAGCCTTACAGTCCAGATTCCCTCTGTATGAGCCTGAGACGCCAGGGTCTCGCCTAGAGCTGGGGTTCAGTGCAGTTGGAATTGGGGTTCAGCACAGTCCGGAGCTTTTATCTCCTTCCTGGTAGGGAACGCCAGCCAGGCACTCAGCTGCCCCTCTTCTCTGGCTCCGTCCTCTTCCCACGCGTGCACCTTGTCTCTGTACCTTAGGCTTTTACAGCTCCTCTAATTTTCCTTCTGGTTTTCTCTTTCCTTCTAGTTGTAGAATTTCCAGTCAGTCAACTTTCCTGTAGTTCTGGATAATGTCCACTTTATATTTTAGTTTTATTTTTTGAAATTGTTGTGCAAGGCTGCAGTTAGGCGTTTACCTATGCCGCCATCTTGGTTTCTCCGTCTAGATCCAACTTATTTATCATTTTACTACTGGTGCTTTTTAAAGTATCCATGTGCTTTTCTTATAAGTTCTTTTAAGTCATGTTTTGGACCTCACAGTACAATTTAGAACCACCTAGTTGTTATTAAAGTTTTAGGCTGTTTTATTTTACATGATTTTACTTATGTAGATAACTTAAAACTAATTTTAAGTATGCTTTTTTTTCTTCAAGGAGATGAAGACTTATCTAAATCAGTGCCTGTCACAGTGGATGATGATGACGATGACAATGATCCTGAGAATAGGTATGGTTCTATCTGTAAGGGCATTAAAAAGATTCTAACATACACTAGGAGTGGCACAAACAGGAACAACAGAACCTCAAGCTGGTTGTAAAAACCAGGAGTGCATTAGAAAGACTCTGCTCACAGTCTTTCCTCAAGTTTGAAAGAAAGGCTAGAAAATAGGCTAAAACTTAGAAACTTTAAGAGAAAGTAAATATAAATATTGACACACCTAGCATAGGGTATGTTATAAATACATATAATACTGTCAATTTTATATTTTTATGTAAACTGCTAATTTTTGGGAATATTTTAATTTTTATAGATTATTTTTATTGATGAAAGTGAATTGTATCATATTGTTGACAACTCCTTAATATTTGATTAAAAAAAATCCTCAAGTGAGGATATATTTTCCATTAATTTTAGAAAAGTGTAGAAGGGAGGGATGGAGGAAGAGAGGGAGAGGGGGAGAGAGAGAGAAACATCAATGTGAAAGAGACTTATTGATTGGTTGCCTTCTGCGCACGCAGCCTGAAACCCAGGTACCTGCCCTTGATCTGGAATCGAACTCTTAAGCCTTTGGTGCGCAGGCACCACTGAGCCACAGCAGTCAGGGCTGAGTATTGTTTTTATTTATTTAAAAAAATATTTTTTATTAATTTTTCACAGAGAGGAAGGGAAAGGGATAGATTGCCAGAAACATCGATGAGAGAGAATCATCGACCAGCTGCCTCCTGCACACCCCCCACCGGGGATGTGCCCGCAACCAAAGTACATGCCCTTGACCGGAATCGAACCTGGGACCTTTCAGTCCGCAGACCGATGCTTTATCCACTGAGCCAAACCGGTTTCGCCCGAGTATTGTTTTTAATTGCTATCCATTATGGTAGTTCTATTTATTAAAATCTGTTAATAAAAAAAAAAAAAGGGACAGTACTCAGGTATTTAAGATTAAGAAATTGCTTTCTAAATTAGTATTAATTTACAAAGTGTCCAGAATGATACAGATTTTAACTATTTTTCAAATAAAATAGAAATAGACAGTATGATACTATTATTTTTAATGACTTAAATGATAAGTGTAAATGTGAACAGTATAGCCTATACAGATATTGTTAACTAAGGGATGGCTGGGAGGAGAGAAACATACAAAGGCACGCTCATATTCCAGCAATGGAAAAAAAAATTAAATAATATAACCATATGTTTTTCATGGCTTTTAAACCTTTCTCTGCTCTACAATATACCCCACATTCATAATCTTTAGCCAAGTGTGCTGAAGTGGATGGCATTTTGAAGTAATAGGAATAAGAGTATTTGACTTCTAATTTTTATAACAACTGTCTCTGTAATCTTGGTCAAGTGACCAAGATTAACTACTCTTTGCCAAAATTTTCTGATCTCTAAAATGAAAGTGTTGGATGAAGTTTTCTCTGATTAATTCTATGTCCATAAAATCTGCTAGACTTGATGGGTTTTATTAAAGAACACTACTATGTTAACCATTCATTTATTCCTAATAGTAAGCTCTAATGTTAAGAAAACATGAAAATATATATGTATTTTTTGTGTCATAATTTCCTAAGGATAGCTGTTATTCTAGCTTTGTTGTATATCTTGCTGATGATGATACGTTTTTCTGTTTCAAAGATAAGCATTCTCCTAATTAGCAGGAAAACATTTTTATTAGCATAAATGAACAATTTTATTTTGCACTTTGAATAGAGTTTAATCATGTATACAAAGACAGATACTGCTTTGCTACTTATTATTTTTTTGTTAATCCTCAATGGAGGATATTTTTCCAATGATTTTTAGGGAGAGTAGAAGAGAGAGGAAAAGACAGAGAGAAGCATCGATGTGAGAGAAACATGTCAATTGGTTGCCTCCTGCACATGCCCTGTCCAGGCCCAGGCTGGGGAGGAGCCTGCAACCAATATATGTGCCCTTGATTGGAATCAAATCTGAGACCTTTTGGTCCGCAGGCAGATACTCTTATCCACTGAGCCAAACCAGCTAGGGCTATTTTTTCATTATATATCCAGTTATTTTATGGGATAGGTGTGGGGTCCAGAATGGGATGGTAAGGACATATATTTTATTCATCAGGGATTTATTTTTAAAAAATATTTTATTAACTTTTTACAGAGAGGTAGCGAGAGAGATAGAGAGTTAGGAACATCAATGAGAGAGAAACATTGATCAGCTGCCTTCTGCACGCCCCCTATTGGGGATATGCCCACAACCAAGGTACATGCCCTTGACTAGGATCGAACCTGGGACCTTTTAGTCCGAAGCCCGATGCTCTATCCACTGAGCCAAACTGATTAGGGCTAATCAGGGATTTATGTAGTATATGATCACAGAGAGATTATGAAAGCATTAAAAAATATATTATTTAATAATTCTTTAATTCCTTTTCACTTATTTATGCTATTTGTTTTCCTACAAAACATGAGGCCTCAAATATTATTGAAAGGCTAAGAATGTTTAAAACATGGTATATTATAATTTATTGTGAGTGATGAACCTTAATTTCATATCTAACCACCAATTGAGAGTATTATTAAGGTATGATAATTTTTTTGTGTTAGAGCTTGTCAAAATATAAACATCATTTTCATCTTTTAAGTACTTAATTACTGTAACTGGCAAGTATTTTATTGAAGGTGTATATAATTCCATCTTATGTTTGTAGTTAAAAAATACATCCCTTTTGAGTATTTTGAGAAAAATTCAATTTTGTCTTGAGCATGTTTTTCATTATACTCAATTTAATATACAGGAACCCAGCGATTTTCCAACAGTGTACTGTGGTATGTTGATTTGCTGCAAGAATTTTTAAAACATGCAATACCTGACTACATCAGTATTGACCTTTTCCCTTTGATTGTCAAAGAAAAAATACAATAGCCTTCCAGGGTAGATGAATCAGAATCATACCTGGTTTTGTCAGATATACAAAAAATATAACATACTTTTTGTTGTTGCAGAAATTTAGTAATTATAATAAGTTTCTTAAAAATATTTTTATTGATTTCAGAGAGGAAGAGAGAGGGGGAGGTATAGACATCAATGATGAGAGAGAATCATTGGTCGGCTGCCTCCTGCATGTCCCACACTGGGGGTTAAGCTTGCAACGTGGGCAAGTGCCCTGATCAGGAATTGAACGGTGACCTCCTGTTTCATAGGTTGATGCTCAACCACTGAGCCATGTAGGCAGGGTAGAAATTTAGTAATCAGATGTGTGCCATGAGATGAAAAGGTGGAAAATCACTGACATATACCATTAATAATTTCCTCATATATCAAATAGATATCTATTCCTCATGGATTATCTAATGATGGGGATACAAATACCTTTTTGAACTATTTTAGTTTAGGTGGTGTGGTTGAGCATATTTGAATATGAATTAAACAGATTTTAGGAATTTGTAGATCATGATTAAGTTTTGGAATTTATTTTTACCAATTTTACATTTTGGAATCAGGATGTAATTTGGTAGATAGCATGTTGTACTTGTGTGTAAATTTGTACACAGTTGTATAATTATATATAAATTATGTATACATTTTATTATTGCTTTTTAGCAGTATTGTAATACATTTTTAGCATTGATGTTATGGAGAAATAAATACTGTATTAAGGCAGATGTTTAATTAATTGAATGCAATAAATTTCTATAAAACTTTTTTCTTTAAAAAAATTTTAAGCCAAAGCCGGTTTGGCTCAGTGGTAGAGCATCGGTCTGTGGACTGAAAGGTCCCAGGTTCGATTCCGGTCAGGGGCATGTACATTGGTTGCGGGCACATCCCCGGTAGGGGGTGTGCAGGAGGCAGCTGGTCGATGTTTCTCTTCATCGACGTTTCTAGCTCTCTATCTGTCTCCTTTCCTCTCTGTAAAATATCAATAAAATATATTTTTTAAAAAAATTCTTTTTAATTGATTTCAGAGAGGAAGGGAAAGGGAGAGAAAGAGAGAAACATCAATGATAAGATAGAGTCATTAATCAGCTGCCTTCTGCATGCCCCACATTGGGGATTGAGCCCACATCGCGGGCATGTACCCTGACCTGGAATCAAACTGTGATCTACTGGTTCGTAGGTTGATGCTCAACCATTGAGCCCTGCTGGCCAGGCTGTAAAACTTTTTCCTTGTTCAAGCTTTTGATTTTAATTATAATGCATCTTTTTATGAGACTTGAAAGAATTTGCTGGAATTGAGATAATGCAGGCTAGTTTATAGCCAAAGATACTTTAATATTTCTGAAATTGAGAAAGTAAACACTTTATAATTCTCAAAACATTTATTTTATATAACATATACTTATATATAACTTATGTACTTATATATGTGTGTGAAAGTTTTACAACAGATTTCACTCTTACTTATCTTCTCTATTTTAAAGCAGTGATAGCTTTTGAGGTCAATATAAAAGACTTAGCCATGCCCTGAATATGTTAGTGGGTATGAATAAATAAGTGTCTATTTAGCCTACAATTAGATGGCATCATTCAAATTTGATAGCTCTAACTTATAAATTATTTCTGTATAATTGCATATATTTAATAAACGAAAAAATATTATAGATTGGCAGTTTAACTTTCATTACTTTCATTATATATATTATTGATTTTTTTTTTTTACATAGAGAAATGGAGAGGGATAGAAAGTTAGAAACAGTGATGAGAGAGAAACATTAATCAGCTGCCCCCCAGGACACCCCCTACTGGGGATGTGCCTCCAACCAAGGTACATGCCCTTAACCAGAACCGAACCTGGGACCCTTCAGTCCTCAGGCCAATGCTCTATCCACTGAGCCAAACTGGTCAGGGCTCATTACATTTCTGGTAGAGCCTTTAAAAACATATACGTATTAGACTACCTTTATCTTTTGAATTTTCTGTAACTGAGAATTTACTTTATATTTTATAGATTCAGCTTTATGTACTTTTTGAAAGGGAGAATAATAATACCAGTTAGTCAGATTATTTAACTTATACATGTAATGTTAGTCAGTTATTTGAATATACCGTATTCATTTTTTATTTTTAAATTTTTATTGATTTCAGAGAAGAAGGGATTGTGAGAGAGATGAAAACATCAATGATGAGAATCATTGATTTGTTGCCTCCTACAAGTCCCCTACTGGGGATCGAGCCCACAACCCAATCATGTGCTCAGACCAGGAACTGAACTTGACCTCCTGCTTCATAGGTTGAAGTTCATCCACTGAGTCACACTGGGCAGGCAAATGTACAATTACTTTAATGTCTTCTGAATCCCTTTTAACTATGTTTTAAATAGGTTCTTTCAATGAAAAGACATTTATTAACATAATTTTTATTATTGTTACAGTTCTACAGGTAGCCTGGCATTCAAAATGCATTATGATTCCTTAATGTTTTAAATTTTAATAAAAATATTTTGACCAAAAACATTTTAAGAATGTTCTATATTTTACTGTCAATTAGTCCCAGCAATAAGATGGTATTGAGTTCATGTCTAACATGGTTAGTAGTGTGGGTAATTAAACCAAACTTTGTCTTTAGAGGTTGCATGCTAAAATAATCATTGAAGAATCCATTCCTTCTATAAAAAGAATTATTTTTGGAATATTGTTAATTTATATTTTTACACAGTGTGAAGCATATTTAAAACTGAGGTTTTAGGAGAAAAATTATATGGCTAGGCATTTTTCTAAATAAGCATTCTTTTTTTTAACCTGAAGTTTGATTAAAAGCTGAGATTTTTATATTGATATTCTCCCCCGCTATACACATACATAGATTTACTTTATAATTGAAAACTGTTTAATTGGGTATAATAATACTCTATAGTTTTTCTCATAATTTCTCTTTCAGTGTGATTTGATTATTTATTTATTTGTTAATCTTCACCCGAGGATATTTTTCCATTGATTTTTAGAGAGAGTGAAAGGGAGGGGTAGAGACAGAGAGAAACATCAATATGAGAGAGACACATCTACCGTGTTTCCCTGGAAAATAAGACCTACTTACAGGTTTCCTTCTGAGTTAAATATAAGGCATCCCCCCCAAAACAAGAACCCCCCCCCCCCCCAGGCTAAACATGAGAGATTTGGTCCACTGATTCTGAAAGAAATGGAGTCACAAGAAATTCACCAGGAAATTCAGGAATTGGATTGTTATGCTGATGTTCCAGAAGATGATGACATGATTGTCATTGAATAAATGAGTAAATTCTTGATACTGTAGGATTCACAGTTTGTCTGGTTTGGGTTGACAACTACCGTACTACCGTACCATATACAGGTAATAAATTTCCTTTATTTTCATTTAACAATAAATGTGTACCGTATTCTTCTTCATGGAAAAATAAGACATCCCCTGAAAATAAGACCTAGCTCATCTTTGGGAGCAAAATTTAATATAAGAAACTGTCTTATTTTTAGGGAAACAGGGTATTAGTTGCCTCCTGCATGTGCTTTGACCAGGGCCAGGGATGAAGCCTGCAACCGAGATGCATGCCCTTAACTCGAATCAAGTGCAGGACCCTTAAATCTGCAGGCCGACACCCTGTAATACATGAGATGATACCCAACCAACTGAGCCACACCAGCCAATGCTATTTAAATTTTTTTAAAAACTAAAAATGATCCTCACCTATGTTTTTTAATTTATTTATTTATATTTATTTTTAAAATTTGGAGGGAGGGAGGGATTTGAGGAGGGGCAGAGGAAAGGGAGAGCAAGATAAACACATCAATGCTAATTTTTTGATGGATTGCCTCCTGACCCGCTCCAACTGTGGATCAAACCCACAAGCTAGGTATGTTCCCTTACCAGGAGTTGAACATGCAATCTTTTTTGTTGTATGCGATGATGCTTCAACCAGGGGAACCACCCAACCAGGGCATCGTAGTTATTTTTATAGAAATGTTCATATCAAGATATTAAGTTTGAGTCACAGAGTTAAAAAAATGTTAATACAGATTTTTAAGATGAGGAAATCCATAGTAATTTTATGAAATTGTTATTTTTATTCCTGGAAACATTTTTTTTTAGGACCAAAGGAAATTTATTGCTAACCCCGGAGTTAGCAGCATCCATGATCCCCACCTTTCTTTCTCCTTCTAAAGTTAGATATATTGTAGACTCATCTCTTCTTTTTTATGATGAAAAACATATAACATAATTTTCCATCTTTTTCCCCCATTATAGTTCACATTCAGTATTATTCTGTATTAGTTTCAGGTGCACAATATAGTGGTTAGACAATCATATACTTTATAAAGTGGTCCTCCTAATATCTTAAATCCCCCCACTGGCTCATACATAGCTATTACAATATTATTTCCCCCCTCTATTGACCTCTTTCTGGCCACACCCATCCCCCAGCACATGTCCTCACCCTCTAGTAACTGTGTCCATTAATTATGCTTATATGCATGCGTACAAGTCCTTTGGTTTACCTCTTACCACACTCCCCATTACTATGCCTTCCCTCTGAGGTTTGACAGTTTGATGCTTCTCTGTCTGTGGATCTATTTTTGTTCATCGGTTTATGTTCACTATATTCCACAAATAAGTGAGATCTTGCAATATTTATCTTTCTCTGATTGGCTTATTTTGCTTAGCATAATACTCTTTAGACCCATCCATGCTGTTTGCAACTGGTAAGAGTTTTTTCTTTTTTACAGCACAATATGTATAGATATACCACAGTTTTTTAATCCATTGCTCTGCTGATGGGCACGTAGGCTGATTCCAAATCATAGCTATTATAAATTGTGCTCTATGAACATAGGGGTGCATGTATCCTTTCTGATTGGTATTCTTTTTTTTTAAAATATCTTTTATTGATTTTGTACAGAGAGGAAGGGGGAGAGATGAGAGTCAGAAACATCGATGAGAGAGATTCATCAATCAGCTGCCTTTTACACACCCCCTACTGGGGATATGTCCGCAACTAAGGTACATGCCCTTGACTGGAATCGAACCCGGGACCCTTCAGTCCCCAAGCCGACACTCTATCCATTGAGCCAAACCAGTTTCGGCTCTGATTGGTATTTCTGATTTCTTGGGATATATTCCTAGAAGTGGAATCACTGGGTCAAATTTGAGTTCCATTTGTAATTTTTTGAGGAAACTATACTGTTCTCGACAGTGGCTGTACCAATCTGCATTTTCACCAATCAGCATTACCTCCAACAGTGCATGAGGGTTCCTTTTTCTCCACATCCTTGCCAGCAGTTTGTTGATTTGTTGAGTGGGGAAAGTCTGTATTTCTACCACTGGGGGCCTTATGCCCTTGGTTGGGTTTGTGTGTGCCAAGTGGTGGTGCGCTCAAGCACCCAGAAGTGCTGTGGTGCTGAATCCATGCTACCGAGGTAGCTGTGGGGAGATATCCAGGAAGGGAGGATCCAGAATTTCTATCGCTGTGGCAGTGGGCCCTTGTTTGGGTAAGAGTGTGCCCCGCAGTGGCACCCACTAGCGCCTATGGAGTGGTGGGCTCAGGCAGCATGTGCGCTTGAAAAGTGTGACTGTGGAGCTGTAGAAGCATGACTGTGGCATCAGGAGTTCAGCCACTGGGGCAGGGGGGGTCACACTTCCTGCTGCGTGAGTGTGCACCCTTGGAGGTGGAGGTCCCAGGGTCTGCAGGTCTGCGGGTGGGGCAGCAGGATTTTGGCTGGAGTGGCTGCCAAGTTGCAGGCAGTGTCTAAGGCCTGTCTGGGTGGTGCTGCTGATTAGTTCTAGAATAGGCTACTCTCCCCTTCAATATGTTGTGGTTTCCGTGCTCGAGTCCCACAGCCCGGGGAGTGCCCCCAGCAGTGATAGTGTCTCCCCTTCCCAAAGAGCCTGGTCTGCTAGCTCTTGCTGCTCCTGCTGGATTTAATTTCCCCTCCCTCCCTCACAAACACATCCACACAATCTCCTTTCACCTCCTTTCTCACACCCTCTCCCTCATCTCCCTTGCCATCTTCCTCCATTCTCCTCCTGCTTTCTAATTTTTTTCTCCAATAGCTGTTCAGATTGTGTGTATTTCGCTGCCCTGTTTTCTAATTCACTAATTTGGTCCTCCACTTCTTGTAGTCTACTGTTGAAACCTTCCATCATGTTTATTATTGTAGCTATATCATTTTTTATATCCTCTTGATTCTTAACGTAAGTTGTTGGTTTTCTCATCCATCTGGTTTATGAACTGCATGACCAGTACTCTTTGAGTTCTTTTTTCTTTTTTCTTTTTTTTTTTTTTTTACATATTGCATGCCTCTATTTCATGTAGTTTCTTTTCCTTTTCTTTTATTTTTTTTATTTTTTTTTATTTTTTGGTGTGGGGAATGATCACCCCTTTTCTTTCCTTTGGTGGTTGTTTCGTTGTCTCCCCATTCTTGTTAACACCAGTCCCAGGCTTGCTGGATGGATGCACAGAGCCTGGCTCAATGCCTTACTTAGTCTTCTCAGGCAGGGAAAGCAGTCAGAAGTTTTTCCTTCCGGAAGCACAGGTCTGAGCCAGTGCTGCTGTTTTCGCTGATGGAGTACAGTCCCAGGTTTGTTGGTGGAACATGCTAGATCTGAGTCCCTCACCATGGGCTTGATTGGCAGGGAATGCAGACAGGGGCTTAACTGTGGTATGTGCATGGCGGGGCTGACTTCATCGTCTTTGTCAGCAGGGAGCACAGTTCCAGGCTTGTTGGCAGCAGGATACACTGTCAGGGTACACATTGCCGGCCTGGCAGGAAGGAGATGCAGACAGAGGCTTGCCTGTGGGACGTGCAGTGCAGGAACCGACTCCGCCATCTTGGAGGCAGGAAACTCAGCCAGAAACTAGCCTATGGGGACATGGCTGGGGTGATGCTGCAGTTTTGGTGGGCAGCGAACTCAATCAGAAGCTCACATGCAAGATTGTGAGGTTGGGGCGAGGATCCAAGATGGCTGCGCCCAGGTGAACACCTAGCCGCAGCCGCACACAACAATTTCAATAAAATACAGCTAAAATATAAAACGGACATTGCCCAGAACTACAGGAAGGTTGACTGACTGGAAATTCTACAACAAGAAGCAAGGAGGAAACCAGAAGGAGGTGCGGAGGAGCTGGAAAAGCCCAAGGTACGGAGACGGCGCACGGAGAGGACGGAGTCAGAGAGGAGGGGGAGGCAGAGTGCCTGGCGGGCATTCCCTAGCGGAAAGGAGATAAAACTCCGACTGTGCTAGGCCCCCGACTGCTCTGAACCCCAGTTCTAGGCCAGACCCCGGGGACCCAGGCTCATCCATAGGGAGCCGGCCTGTAAGGCGGGACCCCAGGGAAGCGGCGAAAGGAGGTCTCGGCGGCGCGCACACTGCGTGCAGAGAAGGGACTGTCGGCTGTGCCGTGGGATTGCCCTGACGGGAAGGAGACTGGGGCTCCAGACTGCTCTGAACGCCACCTCCAACTCCACTTCCAACTGAACTGAACCCCAATACCGGGCTCATTGGGGGAGAGCATAGACTGTTTGGCAGCAGGTGAAAATCCAGGGCACCTTTCTCTCAGAGGCGCCGGCAGCAAGCACTGAAGGACCCACATAGGGCGGGGCTGACGGAAGCCAAAGCTGCAGGCTCCACCCAGAAACGCCGTCCCAGCTGTAACTGAGAAATGCGACAACAAAATAGGTCACAAATGAAAGAAATGGAGGACAAAAAGCGTCTGGATATAGAGTTCAAATCTACGCTTATTAGGTTTTTCAAGAATTTCCTAGAAAAGATGGATAAGACCTATGAGGATATGAAAAGAGATCAACTAGAATTAATAAGGAGTCATCAAGAAATGATAAGGTATCAACAAGAAATAAAGAATACATTGTCTGAAATAAAACATATTTTACAGAGTCCTAAAAACAGAAGGGAAGATCGCAAGAATCAAGTCAAAGATTTGGAACATAAAGAGCCAGAGGACACTCCTCCGCAGAAGCAAGAAGGCAAGAGAATCCAGAAAATTGAAAATAATGTAAGAAACCTCTGGGACAGCTTCAAGCGAACCAACATCAGAATTATGGGGGTCCCAGAAGATAAGAGAGAGCAAGATATCGAAAACATACTGAAAGAAATAGTGACAGAAAACTTCCCCCATCTGGTGAAAGATTTAGACTTAAAAGTCCAGGAAGCGCACAGAACTCCAAACAAAAGGAATCCAAAGAGGACCACACCGAGACACCTCATAATTAAGATTCCAAGAGCAAAAGACAAAGAGAGAATATTAAAAGAAGCAAGAGCAAAGAAGGTAGTTACTTATAAAGGAGCACCTATACGATTGTCAGCTGACTTCTCAACAGAAACCATGCAGGCCAGAAGGGAATGGCAAGAAATATTCAAGGTGATGAATAGCAAGAACCTACAGCCAAAGATAATCTATCCAGCAAAGCTATCACTCAGAATCGAAGGTCAGATAAAGAGCTTCACTAATAAACAAAAGCTAAAGGAGTTCATCAACACCAAACCAGAATTATATGAATTGCTGAAGGGGGTTCTTTCAGAAGAGAAAGTAACTAAAGATAAAAATTATGAACAACAAATACGTAACTATCAACAAGTGAATCTAAAAACCAAGGAAATTTAAAAAAATCTGATGAACAATAGTAACTGTTGAATATAATAGAAGCAGAGGTATGGAAGGGGAGTGAACTGATGATTCTTGGGGAAAAGGGGAGAGGGGGGCATGGGAAGAGACTGAACATGAACTGTGCACCTATGGATGAGGACAATGGGGAGTGGGGAAAGGGCAGAGGGTGGGGTGGGAACCTGGTGAGGAGAGCAATGGTGGGGGGAAAAAAAGGAACATTTGTAATAATATGAACAATAAAAACTTATTAAAAAAAAAAAGAAGATTGTGAGGTTGGGGTGATGGTACGTGTTTGGCAGGCAGGGGATGCAGTCCCAGGCTTGCTGCAATGTGCTGGATCCGTGGCTCACACTGCAGTTTCGGAGGCAGGGTTGAAAACATTTATTAAAACAAAGCGTCAAAGTCTGCTACGAGGATATTTGTTCATCAACCAAAAATTATCCAACATTATTTGGTTGTAGTCATTTGAATAGTTTTGCATATCAACCTTTTAAATATATTTTAGCACTACATAGACACTTATTTCTATGAATTACATGTATTTAAACCTATAATCTTATTCAGAATTCTCTGTTTTAAGTAATTATTCTGTTGTATTTTGCACAAATGAGAAAACAATTGAAAAATTGTAAATTTTTGTGTTTGGAGACACAGTATTGTGGCCTTCTAAAATACATTTAATAGTTTTCTTTAGATCTGTTTTTAGTCTCTAAGTAGATAAAACAGTAGCTTGGAGCATAAATCTGAGATGTCTTTTCATTGCGTTTTAGAGATGGAGCATCCTGAAAAATGATGTTTAGAACACCTTTTAAAATCTCTAAAAATTAAAGCTTGAATTAATTTCTAAATTCATGTATTAACATTCAGTGAAATACAGATATCTTTAAGAATGTTACTATAGTGTAGTCATTAGAACAGAAGCAGTGAATGAGTAGATAATATAGAACTGGAATAGTGAAATTAGTAATAAATTAGGACTCAAGATATTAGGTGATACTCCTGGCTTTGCATCAAACTAGCTTTGTTTCTTTGGTCAAGTTTCCCCTTTTTTTTAGCATGTTTCTTTACTTGTAAAATGACAAAAATTAGACTCTTGGTCTACCATTTTGTGTTCCTTTTCTAATGGCCATTTCTCTAAAGATCCCTGGTCCTGGAGACCCATCTCTTGATCATTCTTTTTTAATTAACAACAATTTGAATTGCCATCTACCTACCAGCAAGAGGCAGTTTGCTTTCTTTTCCTATTTGAATGCTTGTTTAAATATTAAGAGACATTACTGATTTCTTTTGATAGGATCAGAATTACTAAAAAGGCTTTATTTGCTTTTTATTTCTATTTGCTTGTTTGTATTTTCATTGTTGGGGTCATTCCTTATTTTTGCTTTCTTTTAGTAGATCTTTATCTACTAAAGTGTAAGGTATAATAAGGCATTATTTTGATATTCATTATGAGATTAAGAAGACTTAGGGTGCTTAGCTTTGGAATTTTAATATTTATTTTCTCATCTACCAGTTCCCTTCATTGTTTGTGGGTTTTTACCCTCCCACATTGATTTGCTTTCCCCCTTTCCATTCCCTTCCTTTCAGGAAAATGGAGGATTGGTTCCATTACTCCCAGCTCGGCCTACGTTTTCTGTCACAAGAGTGTCATAGCCTGTGCCTTTAGTGCTTCTGATAGAGTTATGACTGCTCTGAATGTTCCACCTGCCCCAAGATAAAATATTGAGCATTGATATTTTCGTGCCTGGATGATTTTTTCCAGAAATGTTCTGGAAAGCCTCAAGAAAGAAAGCTTTAGAGCAAACTGAATCAATTATGGATAATTACTATACATCTGTCACATGTATACCAGCATGGGTTCAGTCAAGGCCTCCAAAGTGATGCTTTGCCATCCTCAGCTGATTCTCAAGTGCAATGTGCTTGAAGTCTCTGTGGCCTGTGACTCAAGAGTTAAGGTGATGGAGGTTCCCTTAAAGCATCTCACAGCAGGCTTTGTAGATGGGACACATCTTACTTCAACATGTTTGCTGAGGTTGAATGTCAGCATCTACCCTTGCATCTTTCTAATTAACTTTTAATTTTGAGGTGTAGGTTATATGATAGTCTAGGTTTATGATACAGAAGGTCTTCGATGTGGACTTTAGCCGCGAGTAAATTTATGTAAATTGGTTTAGCTTTGTTATCCTTTTTACTGCTTAATGTATATGGCTATACATGAGTTTCTCTTTTGGTCAAAAGGTGTTAGACAGCAAAAAAGAAAAAGGTGTTAGACAACAAATCTAAAACATCTTAGTGAGGTAAATCTTAACGGAGTCTCCATTACTCTGTGTATAAATTTCAATTTAGGGAAAGGTGACCATTCTCTGAAGTTAGTAATTGTTTTCTGCTTCTTAAGTGGCTGTGATTGTTCTGTGTATTATGGCCCTGCTGAAGGTTGTTGATAAATTGTGTAATTCATCAGTGTGTGGATTTAATTCTATTTCCCATGATTTATTATATAATTTATTAGTTGAAATAGAATTTTATCTTATTATCTCATGCATATCACATTTCTTAGTTGATGACAATTGAGTATTGGAGTATGAATTAGATAGGTTTATGTATTTTGATCTCCAATTTAGACACATTCTTAGGGGTCCAGAGTTAGAAAGAAGAAAAATTATGTGGTTTTCACAATTAACAACCAGGCCTTTATAGGGTATATGGTACTTAAGACTTTTTTAAAGCTTGTAAATACAATCTAAAATCAAGTGATCTCAACTAACCTATAGGGCAGTGGTTGGCAAACTCATTAGTCAATAGAGGCAAATATCAACATTACAACAATTGAAATTTCTTTTGAGAGGCAAATTTTTAAAACTTAAACTTCTTCTAATGCCACTTCTTCAAATAGACTCACCCAGGCCTTAGTATTTTGTGAAAGAGCCACACTCAAGGGACCAAAGAGCTGCCTGTGGCTCGAGAGCTGCTGTTTGCCGATCATTGCTATAGGGTAACTAAATTAATAGTTATATTTTCTTGGCCATTATTGCACCACCTAAATAGTGATAGGATATCTTGTAACTGCAAGTGAACCATGCTTTTTTATTTGTAATTTTATATCTAAATACCTAAACTGCACAAGCCCATGCCTATGCATGTTTATTATCCCAAAACTGGTTTTACCCAAATTGGCTTGAGATTTTCCTTGTCTATGGGATAGGACAATGTAGTGGTTATTAAAGGTGATTTTAGATTTTCCCCCAGAGATATGCTTATGAAATTTCAACGAACCACCCTTTATTCTGAAACTCTTTCCTAATTTGTGCAGGGTGTGCTGAAATATTTATTTATTTATTTATTTATTTATTTATTTGCAAATGACAAAAGGAACTGTTGGTCATTTTTGGAAGTATTTATTCATGACTTGTTGATTAATTGTAACATTAAAAAAAATATATGCTTTTATTGCTTTCAGAGAGAGGGGGAGGGAGAGAGTGATAGAAACATCAATGATGAGAAAAAAATCATTGATTGGCTGCCTCCTATATGACCCCTACTAGGAATACTACCATGGCCTCCTCGTTCATGGGTGCACACTCAATTACTGATCCACACTGGCTGTACAATACTTTTTTATTTTATAAAATGATGAAAGTAAATGTTTTTTTTTTCCTGGCAAAATTAAAAGTTGGCAATGCTATATTAAAGTTTATTGTTTGCAATCCAAGTCAGCAAACCATGGATCTAGAAGGTTAAGAGCTACCGTATTTTTCGGACCATAAGACGCACTTTTTTCCCCCCAGAAGTGGGGGGAAAAAGTCCCTGCGTCTTATGGTCCAAATATAGCCTACACATATACTTTTAAAAAAAGTTTTTTTACTTGCCCGGCTCTGTGTGGTCTCTGTGTGCTTGCCCGGCTCTAAAATGGTTCTAAATGCTGCTGTTTACTTTACAGGGTTGATTACATGTGTTTATGACTGTGATGTTGGGTTTTAATGCACATAAAATATTTTAGGACACTATTTGTTTCAGAATCTTTTTTTCTTCATTTCCCTTCTCTAAAAACTGGTGCGTCTTATGGTCCGGTGTGTCTTATGGTCCGAAAAATACGGTACATTTTATAACTCAACTCTTGTATTATTTAAACGAGAATGATCTAATCTCTTTAGTAAAATGCAAATCAGGGCAGAAAACCGCAGAAATGCAAAGTCATATCATGTATGGTTTCTTTTAGCACATGGTAACTTTCTGTGTTGTCTTAATATTTTTGATTCCTCTGTTAAGGAAGGGGGCACCAAAAGGCATATAATAAGCATTTGAGTAAGTAATTGCCTATTTTGCTTCACTCTGTTTAGATGTCTTCTATATGTCTTTTGATATAAATAGTAATTCTCCCCTTTTTTGGTTTTGTTAACCCTCACCATAGGCTCTTTTTTTCCATTAACCCTTTTTTAGAGAGAGTGGAAGGGATGGGGAGGGAATCACAGAGAGAAACATCAATGTGAGAGACATACATAGACTGGTTGCCTCTCACATTTCCCTCCCACCCCTACCCCCCAACCAGGGCCGGGATCAAGCCTGTAACTAAGATACCTGCCCTTAACCAGGAATGGAACCTGTGACCCTTCATTTTGTGGGCTGACACTCTTAACCACTGAACAGAACTGGCCTGGATGCATTTCTACCTTTAATATAAGATTAAGATATTAGCATGCATTAGCATCTCCTACCATTAAATGAATTGTTGATTGAAAATGAGTGCATGTTAAGAAATATAAAAAAAGAATTTGAAATTAAAAAATAAAAAAAGTTCTGCAATTCCAGCTGCCAGTTTTTGAATGAGCTAGAGCACATGTGTCAAACACAAGGCCCGCGGGCCAAATCCGTCCCGCCAGGCCTTGCAATGTGGCCCGCACCGCGCTGTCATCACTGCACTCCGCTGCGTTTCCATCACAATGACAGTTTATGACTGTTCAGTAAACCATTCGGCCCGCGATTTAGGCTGGATTTTAGATTTTGGCCCCTTCTCTGATTGAGTTCGACACCCCTAAGCTAGAGCATTGGATAGTAGAGTAGAACTTTATTCTATAAAATGTCATGGAAAACACAATCACGCCACCTTCCTTTTGAACCTTTGCTACTGTGATGTATGAATTTATTTTGAAAGGACATCTAAAAGTGCAAAATAGCTCATCTTGCACAAAAGCTGCATGATTAGTGTAACCATGGAAATTTATTAGGAATATATTTTATTTTAACACAAGGTGGTATTAAAGAAGTTCTTTTTTATGTTTTTAGCATTGGAGTTTCCATTAGCATGTTGTTCTTTTAAAAAATTTTTTTTATTGATTTCGCAGAGAGGAAGGGAGAGGGAGAGACAGATAGAAACATCAATGATGAGAGAATCATTGATAGGCTGTCTCCTGCCTCTGGAGATGTAGCCCACAACTCAGGCATGTGCCCTGACTGGCAATCAAACTGTGACCTCCTGGTTCATAGGTCAACGCCCAGCCACTGTGCTATGCTGGCTGGGCTAATAAGTTCTTTGAATATCTTGAGAAATTTTGGTATGAGTACAGCTATAGCACTATCTATTTTTTTGGAAGATGAAAACTCAGTTATGATAATTTGTGTGTGTGTGTGTGTTTTTTTTTTTTGTTTTTTTTTGTTTTTTTTTTTTTACCATGTGTGTAATTAATAGCACTGATGTCCTTTCTCTGCTGTAGCTTGAGTATTATTAGGGCTCTCTGATTGCTTCGATACTTAATATTTAGTGTATGCTTTCATTTGGTTAACAATTTATGAAGAAAAGGGTCAAAAATATTATTCCTCAGTTTGAGGCACTGTTTTATAATGAAGTAATTTATTACAGATTGATTTTCTAAGAATATGTTTTGCTGTGGAATAAAGCATCTCATGTTGAGTTTTGTCTAGGAATGCCATTTGTCTAAATAAGTAAATTCACTATTGTGGGCATGTTTGATATGGCAATTACCGGTTGATGACAGCAGAGCAAGTATAGGATTGGAAGATTATCAAGTATGAAGTTGAAATTGGTTAAAATAGTAGAAATGTCCATCAGACTTTTCAATATATTGCAGAATTGCATAGCATTGGTAAAATATAAGTTCTAAGCATTTTCAAAAGTTTTGGTTGTTAACTTAGGTTAAAACAATGCTGATGATTTTTTATTCATAATATAAAATATATTAACACATTTGTCTCTTTTGAAAGAGGTAATTCTTTGTTTTTAATTTGTTACACTTCACCACAAATATCGTTTTTTATTGTCTTTTTACTCTCAAGAATTGCCAAGAAGATGCTTTTAGAAGAAATTAAAGCCAATCTTTCATCTGAGGAGGATGGATCTTCAGATGATGAACCAGAAGAAGGGAAAAAAAGAATTGGAAAACATAATGAAGTAAATCCAGGAGATGAGGGTGAGCTCCCCAAATTAATGTATACGATATCATAATTTATTTATTTATTTTTAAAATATATTTCATTGATTTTTTTACAGAGAGGAAGAGAGAGGGATAGAGAGTTAGAAACATCGATGAGAGAGAATCAGTGATCAGCTGCCTCTTGCACACATCCTACTGGGGATGTGTCCGCAACCAAGGTACATGCCCTTGACTGGAATCGAACCCGGGACCATAAAGTCCGCAGGCCGATGCTCTACCCACTAAGCCAAACCAGTTTCGGCCAATATCATAATTTAATTGTTAGACCAGTTCTGTCTTTGAAGACTATCTGACCATGCATGCATTCTTTAATACATGCATTTAAATTTTATCAAAATGTTTAAAACTTTACTACCTTTATTCCTTTTGAGTATATGATAATAATTGTGCATGTTTTCTCAGTTACTGGTAATAAATAGACGATTTTAAAACACGGTAATTTTCATCTTTAAAAAATCTACAAATATTTCATCAATAATAGTAATAGTAATAGATCAGGTCTGATGTATGAGATTGCCTGGTCTCACCAATAATACCCAGGTAAATATACAACTCTTAGCTTTTCCTTAAATCATAATCATTGCCAGCAAACAAAATACGTAATTTTATAAAACTTTTAAAGTAAAAAAGGCTGAAGGTTTTACTGATTTATTTTCTCCATTTAGAAGAAAAAAATCAAGTCAATTCAGAATCAGATTCAGATTCTGAAGAATCTAAGAAACCAAGATATAGACATAGGCTCTTGAGGCACAAACTGACTGTGAGTGATGGAGACTCTGGAGAAGAAAAAAAGACAAAGCCTAAAGAGCACAAAGAAGCCAAGGGCAGAAATAGAAGAAAGGGTAAGACATTTTAATTTTTTTAAAAAATATATATTTTATTGATTTTATACAGAGAGGAAGGGAGAGAGAGAGTTAAAAACATCGATGAGAGAGTCATCGATCAGCTGCCTCTTGCACACCCCCTACCGGGGATATGCCCCCAACCAAGGTACATGCCCTTGACCGGAATCGAACCCGGGACCCTTCAGTCCCCAAGCCGACGCTCTATCCATTGAGCCAAACCTATCCCGGCAAGACATTTTAATTTTTAATGTAAGTTACATACAGGTTTTACAACATAATCTGTACTAATAATAGCCTAGGGCTGTCACAACCGTTCGGACAACCAAACAGTGGGCCCCCGAGTGATTTGGCGGCAGGAGCAATCTGTGGGCCCCAGGTCGCTGGGGCATGGTGGCGAGAACTACTTCACCTCTCAGTCCCTTTCCTAGCCAGCAGCTTCCATCCCCCAATGGCGAATGGGGAGCCAGGGATGGGTGGCAGGGAACGTAGGCCAAGCCAGGCCAACGTCCCTGCCCCCCACACACAGAGGGCGACCCTCAGTAGGGGTGTGCTGGCGAGCAGTTTGGAATGGCGGACCTCTTGGATCTCTCCGTCCCTCCCCCTGGAAGTCAGGCTCCAATCCCTGATGGTGACTGGGGAACTGGGGGAACCCGGGGTAGGTGGCAGGGCATGTGACAGCTCCAGGCCAAGGCCCCGCCCCCCACCACCCCACACACAGAGGTTGACCCAGCGCCAAGGGCAAGGTCGGCGAGGGGGGTAGGGGAAGGCCGACCTCTTGGCCCTCCCCCTGGCCCATAGGCTCTGATTGCCTATGGCATACCACTGTTTAACGGGAAGAAGATACAATACAACAGCCTGGCTGGCCCTGCTCTCAATCAGCCTCTTCCACCCCGATCAAGGGCAGGGTGTCTGGCTAACCGGTTCCTCATGGCCCCTCCCCATGGCCGGCTCCATCTCTGATCACCCTCCCTCCACCCCAATAGGGGACAGGGCTGGCCAGCCAACCTCATGCAGCCCCTCTACTTTGCTGTCCCCACCCCGATGGGCCCCCACCACCACACTGGACCTGGAGCTCTTCCCCCAAGCTGGCCCCACCTCTGATCACCCCCTTACTTCAATAGGGAGGCGGAGGCCGCAGCGGGCTTGGCGTGGCTGGCGGCAGCGGCTGGGGCCTCCAGGCCAGAACGAGGTGGTGCTCCCCGTCCGTGTTCTGCGCCTCTGCCCCCTTGCTCGCTCTCTCCTTCCCGCCCTCCCTGCAGCGCTGGCCCAGCCAGCTTCCCCTTCGGTCTCTCATGAATATTGAGCGGCCCCTGTTGTAGTTCCCGAGCTCCATTGCGGAAGCCCAGGCTCGCCATATTGTGCGGCGTCGGCCGTGGCGGCTTGGACCTGAGTCTCGCTCTGGCCGCGGGCAGCGGAGTCCGGGCCGGGCTGGGAGCCGCAATGTCTCAGGCTGTGCAGACGAATGGAACTCAACCATTAAGCAAAACATGGGAACTCAGTTTATATGAATTACAACGAGCACCTCAGGAGGCAATGACAGATGGCTTGGAAATTGTGGTTTTATCTCGAAGTCTACACAGTGAATTAATGTGCCCAATTTGTTTGGATATGTTGAAGAACACCATGACTACAAAGGAGTGTTTACACCGTTTTTGTGCAGATTGCATTATCACAGCCCTCAGAACAATAAAGAATGTCTGACATGTCGGAAAAAGCTATTTCCAAAAGATCACTAAGGCCAGATCCGAACTTTGATGCACTCATCAGCAAAATTTATCCAAGTCGTGATGAGCATGAAGCTCATCAAGAGAGAGTCAATAAGCACAATAATCAGCAAGCACTGAGTCACAGCATTGAGGAAGGACTGAGGATACAGGCCATGAACAGACTACAGCGAGGCAAGAAACAACAGATTGAAAATGGCACTGGAGCAGAAGACAATGGTGACAGTTCTCACTGTAGTAATGCATCCACACACAGCAATCAGGAAGCAGGGCCTAGCAACAAATGGACCAAAACATCAGGTGATTCTGGGCTTGAGCTTGATAACAATAATGCAAAGTGGCAATTGATCCCGTAATGGATGGTGCTAGTGAAATTGAGTTCGTGTTCAGGCCTCATCCCACACTGATGGAAAAAGATGACAGTGCACAGACAAGATACATAAAGACTTCTAGTAATGCCACCGTTGATCACTTATCCAAGTATCTGGCTGTGAGGTTAGCTTTAGAAGAACTTCGAAGCAAAGGAGAATCAAACCAGATGAACCTTGATACAGCCAGTGAGAAGCAGTATACCATTTATATAGCAACAGCCAGTGGGTAGTTCACTGTATTAAATGGCTCTTTTTCTTTGGAATTGGTCAGTGAGAAGTACTGGAAAGTGAACAAACCCATGGAACGTTATTATGCACCCACAAAGGAGCACAAATGAGCTTTTACTAAAACCAGTCTGGATAATGAACTTTTTTTATAGCCTATTTCTTTATTATTAAAGATGTACCATCATTACTTTTATGGACACTATCTTGGATATGTTGTTCAACTTTCTTCCTGAGCCAGCCTCGTTTATACTCTTAGAATCTTTTCCCCTTAATTTAAGATCTCCTTTTTGGAAGGGACTATAGTTATTCAGAACCTTTTCTTTCCTTTTAAAAATATATCTAAGTAGTATGTCTTACAATGTATGGTTTCATTTGGAGCACTCTTTGACCCAGGAATTTTCATAATTTTGGATTTTTTTTTTAATCTCACCTGAGGATATGTTTTATTGATTTCTACAGAGAGAAGGGAGAGAGAAGCATCAATGTGAGAAAAATCAATGGTTGCCTCCTGTATGTGGTCTGACTAGGGTCGAAACTGCAACCTAGGTATGTGCCCTGACTGGGAATTGAACCTGCAACCTTTTGGTGTATGGGATGATGCGCCAACCATTGAGCCACATGGCCAGAAAACGATTCTGAATTGAGATTCAGTTGGCCATCCTTTTTTTTTTTTTTTTTTTTTTTTACAGAGAGGAAGAGAGAGGGATAGAGAGTTAGAAACATCGATGAGAGAGAATCATCGATCGGCTGCCTCTTGCACGCCCCCCACCGGGGATGTGCTTGCAACCAAGGTACATGCCCTTGACCGGAATTGAACCCGGGACCCTTCAGTCCGCAGACCAACGCTCTACCACTGAGCCAAACCGGTTTCGGCAGTTGGCCATCTTTTTTCCTCCCCTCAAAAGTTTAGGCCTTACATAATGTGAAATAATATGTATTTTGACTTTTTCCCCCCCTGGAGTCTTAAATGTTTATAGTTTTCTATATAAGCTGTAGTATCTTCATGAAGACCAAGGCTGAAATTTACTGTTTAAAAATCAGTTCTCATAGGATTATTATTTTCATGGTCTTTTCTTCCATAATATCTCTCTCTATCTCTCTCTGTTTCTCTCTCTGTCTTTACAGAAAGGTTCTTTATGAAAGTAGTGTTCATTGTCATGCAATGTTATTTTTCCCATTTCTCCCCTACTCTAATTTTGGAATTTCTGATCCTGGGAAAGAATGAAACAAAATCTAAAGTTCAGTGAGAATTTGGTTCATTTACAGATTTCACTGAAGAAATATTGTGTTGGTCTTATGTAATCTCCAGGTATATATTTAAAGAGGTCTCTTTTTTTTTGTATTCTGTCAGTGCAGTTCCTTTATTATGTATGTTTGATGATTTTTCCTATTAAAATACCAGAAATATGAAGGAAAAAAAAATAGGGGGCTGGAACCAGCCGGCCAACCTCCTTTAGCCCTCCCTCCCCTCTTCCCCGCCCGGCCCCACCCCAGATTGACTCCCCACCTCGATTAGAGGTGGAGCCAGAGGATTAGAGGTGGAGCCGGCTGGCCAACTGCCTGTGGGCCCTCCCCCTGGCCAGCCCTGACCCTAATTGGCCCCTTGATACCTTCAGCTTGTGGCCTTTCCCACCAACTGGCCCCGCCTCTGATGGCCCCCCAACACGCCAATTGGGAGCGGCCCTCCGGCCAGTCTCCCGTAACCCCCCCACCTCCATTGGCTGCCCCAGTCCTGATTGGGCTCTTATCATGGTGGGCCCACTGGACCCCACCCATGCATGAATTTGCACTGGGCTTCAGTCCTAGATAATAAAAACCCAATGACCAAACAGGAATGACCAGAATGACCCCTTGACCAGTTGCTATGACGTGCAGTGACCACCGGGGGCAGACGCTTAATGCAGTAGCCACCCCCTGGTGGTCAGTGCGCTCAAACAGCAGGGGATGCTGCTCAGAGGGTGGGTCCACAGTTGCTCGCCTGACCGGGAAGAGCGGCACTCCCACAGCTGGCCCATCCCTGCAGGCCACGCCCCCCACCAGTGCATGAATCCTGTGCACCAGGCCTCTAGTTATAATAATGAAATTTAAGGATATCTGCTCCCACAGTTGACCACCTACATTAAGTAAATATCAGCACACTGACAACAATTATTCCCTTATATGAGAGTGAAATAAAGAATGTAAAGTGGGAAAATAACCCAGAAACTTGAGAGATGACACAAAAGAAATAATTTTAACCTTTAGTACCCATACATTTACATTAAAAAGTATTACGCCCAAACCGGTTTGGCTCAGTGGTAGAGCGTCGGTCTGTGGACTGAAAGGTCCCAGGTTCGATTCTGGTCAGGGGCATGTATATTGGTTGTGGGCACATCCCCGGTAGGGGGTGTGCAAGAGGCAGCTGGTCGATGTTTCTCTCTCATCGACGTTTCTAGCTCTCTGTCTTTCTCCCTTCCTCTCAAAAAAAAAAAAAAAAAAAAAAGTATTACAACAAATAAAATTTAGTTAAGGGTTACGTAGAAAATACAGGATAGCCTATGACTGCAGGAAGAAATAAGGTTTTCCTAAGAAAAGAGAAAAGATGTAATTAATTTGGGTAGATTTATGCCTGCTTATATGTAAAACTGTGAAGTCAGATTACATTTTCATTACATTAAAAATCTGAATGCTACTGCAATGAGTGCTTACATGTTGTTTCCAGTATCATGGTACATTGAGGATATAAAAATGAATTTGGAGGTCACTGTTTTGTATGGTGGTTTCAATCTGGTTATACATGAAGATTGCTTGAGGCATTTTAAAATATACCTATGACAGAATTTCATCCTAAGACAATTATAGTATAACTAGAGGCTTGGTGCACGAAATTTTTGTGCACAGGGTTGGGGGTGTGTGTGTGTCCCTCAGCCCAGCCTGAACCTTCTCCAATCTGTGACCCCTAGAGGGATGTCTGGGCCTAAACGGGAAGTCAGACAGTTGGACATCCCTCTCACAATCCAGGACTGCTGGCTCCCAACCACTCGCCTGCCTGCCTTCCTGATTGCCCCTAACCGCTTCTGCGTGCCAGCCTGATCACCCCCTAAACACTCCCATGTCAGCCTGATTGATGTCTAACTGCTTTCCTGCCAACCTATTTGGCCCCAAATTCCCTCCTCTGCCTGCCTGGTCACCCCTAACTGTTCTCCCCTGCAAGGTTGATTGCCTCCAACTGCCCTTCCTTCCAGGCCTGGTCCCTCTCAACTGCCCTCCCTTGCTGGCCATCTTGTGGTGGCCATCTTGTGTCTACATGGGGGCAGCGATCTGACCACATGGGAGTAGCCATTGTGTTGGAGTGATGGTCAATCTGCATATTACTATTTTATTAGATAGGATAGAGGCCTGGTGCACAGGTGGGGGCCAGCTGGTTTGCCCTGAAGGGTGTCCTGGATCAGGTTGGGGGTTTCCTTGGGGAGTGGGGCGGCCTGGGCGAGGGGCCTGTTGTTGTTTGCATGCCAGCCATGCCCCTTGGCCACCCAAGCAGAGGCCCTGGTATCTGGAATTTATTTACCTTCTACAATTGAAACTTTGTAGCCTGGAGCCGAGCCAAGCCTCCTGCTTGCTCTATGGCCAGCAGACATTTCTGTTTAGATTTGTTTACCTTCTATTATTGAAACTTTGTATCCTCGAGTGGAGGCCTAGGCCAGCAAGGGCAGGTGGAAAGCTTGGCTTCCTCTGTTGCCTGGGAAACCCAAACTTCCCTCCTGCTCTCTGTGGCTGTAGCCATCTTGGTTGGATTTATTTGCATGCTCACTCTGGCTGGTGGGCGTGGCTTGTGGGTGTAGCAGAGTGATGGTTAATTTGCATATTACCATTTTATTAGGTAGGATAGGTGGTGTTGGGATGTAGCTATCCATCTTTTTAAAAAAATTGAATTACTTTTGTCAAAACCGGTTGGGCTCAGTGGTAGAGCGTCGGTCTGTGGATTGAAAGGTCCCAGGTTCTATTCCAGTCAGGGGCATGTACATTAGTTGTGAGCACATCCCCAGTGGGGAGTGTGCAGGAGGCAGCTGGTGGATGATTCTCTCTCATAGACGTTTCTAACTCTCTATCCCTCTCCCTTCCTCTCTGTAAAAAAATCAATAAAATATATTTTAAAAAAAAATTGAATTACTTTTAAAGAGAGAAGAAGGGAGAGGAAGAGAGAGAAACATTTGCATGTGAATGAAATATCAATTGGTTGCTCCTGCATGCCCCCTATTGGTGCATTGAGCCTGAAAACTGGTCATGTTCCTTGACTGGGAATTATACTGGCATTCCTTTGGTGCATGGGATGATGCCCAATCAATGTAGCCACATTGTAGTTTAGGGCTTCATATGTTTTAAAAGCATCTCTGATATGATTCTAAAAAATAGCCAGGTTTGGCAGTCACTGGTTTAGTAAGAATTGTTGATACTAATATTATAAGAAATTTTAATACCGTGGTAGAAGTATTGTATAGTGTGTCACAAAAAAGGATTTTTTTTTTAGCTTCTTTGGTGGGGGTGGGAGTTGGGGTATCTCCAGAGAAGACTTCTTAAGTATGAGGAGATTCACCTAAAACATCAAGATGTACATGGGGAACAAGTAGATGTATTGTGAAGATATCTAATGTAAGCAGGGAAGAAATTTTAAAAGCCTCGGCAAAATGTTTGGTAAATGATGGAGGGGAAGATGTAATTAATATGCTAGTGTTGGACTATAGGAGGAAAAGGAACTATAGGAGATGAGGCTGTGCCAATAAGACAGAAACCCGATGATGGAGATTCTTGTAAGCCTGCTCCTCTCATATTGGAGTACTTGGCAGTGGACCCATGGATACATGAGGCTGTAGAGAAGGGCTGTGGAACCTTTTTTTTCCTGAGAGCCATTTAGATATTTGCAACATCATTCATGTGCCTACAGAATTATCAACTTAAAAATTAGCCTGCTGTGTTTGGTCAAATATTTAATTAACTCACTCTTAATACTTTGGCAGAACCAGACCAAATGATAGGAAAGCATTTGTGGAAATGACTTAGAAGTCCAGTAGGCTCTATAGGTTGGAGTGCCATTGAAAGGTTTATTTTTTAATATTTTTATTTTAATAAGTATGTAATTATAAATAAAGCTATGAACATCCATGTATAGAAGAGAAGTATATATATTTTTTTAATTTTTAAAATCATAGCTGTATTGATATAATTCACAGACAGTACAATGTACCTGTTTACAATTTAATTATTTTAGTATATTTAAAGAGGAATGCTGTCCTTAAAAATTTTTATTTGAGATATACTATAAATAGAGAGAACTGTGCATTTCATAATTTGACAACTTGATGAACACAGGTGTAACCTAGAAAAAGGCAGAGGACATTCATTACTGGTACTCAAGAATCACAACCCCAGCACAAGTCACTAAACAATATAGTAAGATCAGATTAGTTGCCTGTTATTCTTTGAGACTGAAGCCCTTGAATCTGTTTGGGGGTTATTGTAGTTGATGCCAAGTGCAGATGTTGGAGTAGGATTGACTTGAGTTATGTAGGAGGCTGAATTGTTAGGCTTTACTAGCTGATATTAAAGATAAAATTTAGGGTGACTTTCAGGTTTTTGGAGTTGTAGTAGTACATTAAAAAAAAAAAAATATATATATATATATATATATATATATATTATTGATTTTTTACAGAGAGGAAGGGAGAGGGATAGAGAGCTAGAAACATCAATGAGAGAGAAACATCGACCAGTTGCCTCCTGCACACCCCCCACCAGGGATGTGCCCGCAACCAAAGTACATGCCTTTAACCGGAATTGAATCTGGGACCTTTCAGTCCACAGACCGACGCTTTATCCACTGAGCCAAACCTGTTTGGGCGTAGAAGTACATTTTTAAAACCACAGAATTCTTGAGGTTGCCTAGTGCAATGGTTGGCAAACTAATTAGTCAACAGAGCCAAATATCAACAGTACAGTGATTGAAATTTCTTTTGAGAGTCAAATTTTTAAAACTTAAACTTCTTCTAACACCACTTCAAAATAGACTCACCTAGGCCTTGGTATTTTGTGGAAGAGCCACACTCAAGGGCCAAAGAGACGCATGTGGCTTGGGAGCCGCAGTTTGCTGACCACGGGCCTAATGGATCTATAATGTTGAGCAAATGGAGAGCTAAGGAAAAAAATCTTGGAATTCTGAACATTTAAAGGTCTATTGAGCAATAGTTACCCATTAAAGAAGAGGAAGTCCCCCTCTACATATGAATACTTAATACTAGTATGTCATGGTCTTTTCCATGTTAATAAATAAATAACAGTACATCATTTTGTGAATGTTTATATCATAAATTTCTTTGCAGCATGACTACAGACTTCTCTTTCAGATTTCATAAAAGTAATTGAACAATTTAGCAGTTAAATAAAGAGAAATACTGATTTTGCATCAAAGGCTAAGCTTAGGATAGAGTACATTAGTGGGCACAAATATATTCAAAATGCTTTATTAAAACCCAGGTTTTCTTTCTTTCTTTTAAAAAAAATATATTTTATTGATTTTTTTACAGAGAGGAAGGGAGAGGGATAGAGAGCTAGAAAGGTTGATGAGAGAGAAACATCGACCAGCTGCCTCCTGCACACCCCCCACTGAGAATGTGCCCGCAACCAATGTACATGCCCTTGACTGGAATTGAACCCGGGACCTTTCAGTCCGAAGGCCGCCGCTCTATCCACTGAGCCAAACCAGTTTCGGCAAAACCCAGGTTTTCTATGGCCTATGTTTTCACTGTCTTCTTCTGTGGGTAACTTATTAGCCCATTGTTTTTTGTTTGTGTAGGAGGTAGTAAGTTAAAATCCCATTATTTATCTTTTTAAATGGAGTGACTGATACTATATTTCAAATGGAATGATTTTCCAAAATTTGCATACTCTTGTATCCTTATATTGTGTAAAAACTTGAATTGGGTGATGGGAAGAAATTAAAAGAGAATAGCTTACTTAATCAAGTGTAACATGTGAGCTTTAATTTTCACCTAAATTTGAAAAAAGTTCTAGAAGTTATTTTCGTGATAATTTAAAAATATACTTAATACCTTTATATTAGATGATATTAAATTGATGTTATTTTTCTCAAGTGTTATAGTGATATTTATGTATGTTGGACAGCATCCTTATGCTTAATGGTAAAGTGTCATTATATCTGCCCTAATTTCAAATGGTTTAGTTTGTATGCACAAGGAGATAAAACAAATGTGGTAAACTGTTAACAAGTGAATTTAGAAGAAGGGATGCAGGTGTTTATTCAACAACCCTAACATTTTTTATGTTAATTGTACCAATCCATGAGCATGGTATGTTCTTCCATTTGTTTATATCTTCCTCTATCTCTTTTTTCAACATCCTGTAGTTTTCCGAGTACAAGTATTTTACCTACTTGGTTAAGTTTATTCCTAAGCATATTTTTTTTTGCAATGATAAGTGTGATTGTTTGTTTAGTTTTTTGTTCTGAGAGTCGTTTTTATTATGTATAATTGCACCCTGCTACTCTGCCAAACTCATTTATTAAATATAGCATTTTTTTGGTGTAGTCTTTAGGTTTTTCTGTATACAATATCATGTCATCTGTTATTAATGAGAGTTTCACTTTCTTTTTTTCAATTGGATGCCTTTTATATCTTTTCCTTGTCTGATTGCTGTGGCTAGGACTTCAGTACTATGCAGAATAATATTGGTGAAAGTAGACATCATGTCTTGTTCCTTTTCTTAGGGTAAATGATATTAGTTTTTGCGCATTGAATATGATGTTGGTTGTAGGTTTTTCATAGATGGTCTTTATTATGTTCAGTTTTGATCCCTCTATTCCCACTTTCTGTCTGTTTTTATAAAAAAATGGGTGTTGGATTTTATTGAATGATTTTTTTGCATCTATTGGTATGATCATGTGATTTTTTCCCCCCAGTTTGTTTATGTGATTTGTGAATATTGTACCAGCCTTGCATCCCTGGAATAAATTCCATTTAGTTATGGTGTATAATCTTTTTAATATATTGATGGATCCGATTTGCTTATATTTTGTGTAGGATTTTAGCAGCTTCCTAGCCTTGGTTTCTAGATTAGATCAGGCAAAGCCTCAAAGCTTCCTGAGATCTGTCTTTGTTGGCAGTCTGATTTTTATCATCTTTGACTATCCTCAGGCTATGTACCACAAGGTGGGTGGGAGAGTTCTTCCAACAGGGTGGGGCAGCTGAATCCCCCTCAGGCACATCCCACCAGGATAACAAAGTTCCCACCTGGTGTGGAAGTGGTTCTGCACCTGAAACAAAGGTGGCTGCTACCTTTGAGCTCCTACCTCAGAGCCACCAATTCTGGTTTGTGCTCACAAAGCTCCAGTCTGCTCTGCCCTCCTTCTGTCAGAGCCCAAGGTGAGTGGCTGCCCAGTAAATTTTGTGCATGGGCCCTTTAAGAGAGTGCCTGCCTTTATAGTTCGTTGTTGCTTGCTGGCAGACAGCAACTCTGCTGCTTTTGACAGTAGGATGTGGGCACCTTTTCTCTATTTTTGTACACTGGGCTGGTAAGCCCATCTTGGATTTTGAGTCCCCAGAGTTCTCAGTGAGAACCCCCCAGAACCTCACCTACTGTCTGTGGAGCCTGGCTAGCCCTTTTAGTGCCTCTGTACTTATTGCCAATCTCTATGTGGTCTCCACTTTCTGTCTTTGATTATAAGTGTTCTCTCCAGCTAGTTTCTAGTTGAATTTTCAGGGTGGTTCTTCTGTATTTTAGTTGTGTTTCCAATTTAGTCCTGGGAGAGTGTTAGTGTAGCTTCCAGTTATTCCACTGACATTTTGGATGTCAGCATCAAATACATTTTTTCCTTTCATCATTTCTTTTTGTATTCTGTCCATAATTTTTTGTTCTCATAAATGGCAGAGAGTCTGTACTCCACCATGGCCAGCCTACTATACTTGTTTTAAATAATCAGAATTATTTTATTTTACTTTATTTTTTAATAATTATTGATATGTTTTATTGACAGGTAAAATCTTATTTTTAAAATTCACATATAGTTAATACTTATATTTCTATGTAGAACCATAGCTTTATAATTATAGTTGGAATAGCTTTGAATTATTTTTATGAATACCATTTAAATTATTAACTGATCTAATGTTTATGATGTAGCGTCATTAGTGTACATGTTATAGATATTCTCACAGTGGTATAAGTTTAATGTGAAGTTATTGACAAATTAAGTGAATTATAGTTACATTGGGAAGTATTTAGAAACTTTATATATTTTTTTATTCAAGTGAGCAGCGAAGATTCGGAAGATTCGGATTTTCAGGAATCAGGAGTTAGTGAAGAAGTTAGTGAATCTGAAGATGAACAACGGCCTAGAACAAGGTAAATATTAAATTTTATATACAAAATCACCTATATATATGTATATAAATGGCTAATATGCTAAGTGTGTGACTGTTTGACCACTCAACCAGTAGCTATGATGCATACTGACCACCATACATGGAAACATAGAACAGACTGATGAATCTCAGAGGGAAAGGGGAGGGGAAGGGTGGAAAGAGATTAACCAAAGAATTTATATGCATACTAGAGGCATGGTGCGTGAAAATTCATGCATTGGAGGTTCCTCAGCCCTGCCTGCCCCCTCTCACAGTCCAGGAGCCTTTAGGGGCAGGAAGCAACCTGGTGATCAGGGGAAGGCAATGCCCCATCACCCCTCTGCTGCTGCCACTACTGGCAGCGCATCAGCCCATCCTGGTTACCTGAGCCTCGGGCAGGCCTGGGTGCCTGGTTAGCCAACTTTCGAGGCTTGTCTATGTCTTGGGCTGGCCCTGGGTGGCTGGGCAGCCGCCATCCATCCAAGGCTTGCCTGTGCCTTGGGCCAGCCCTAAGCGGCTGGACAGCTGCCATTTGAGGCTTGCGTGCTCCTCGGCCAGCCCTGGGTGGCTGTACAGCTGCCATCCGAGGCTTGCCTGCACCTCAGGCCAGTCCTGGGGGGCTGAGGGGACTGGGGGAACTCTGAAGGTAGGTGTGAGGCAAGGCTCGGCCCAGCCTTGTGGTACACCTGCTGCCCCAGCGGGGCTGAGGGGACTTGGCACTGCCCTTTTGTGGCTGTGGGCACCTCCATCTTTGAGGTGGGGCAGTCAATTAGCATATTCTCTCCTTATTGGTGGTGGGTGCTGCCATCTTTGTGACAGTGTGAGAGTCAATTAGCATATTCCCTCCTCATTAGGTAGGACTAGAGGCCCGGCACACCGGTGGGGTCCCTTGGCTGGTCTGTGGGGATTAGGCAGATTCTGTACACTGGTCCTCTGACATCCCCTGAGGTGTATGGAATTGTGAGAGGGCAGTATCTATATATAATAGGTAACATATTAGCTTAATATGTTAATTGTCCCTCCAACCATTCACCCAGTTGGTATGATGTGCACTGACCACTAGAGGGCAGATGCATCAACTGGTAGGTTAGTTTGCTGCTGGGGTCTGTCTGATTGGGACTGGGCTTGATGGGCCAGACACGCCCTGGAGCCCTTCCGGGGTTTCTTCCTGTCAGGCCAACTTCTTGCAGTCTCTCCCTGGCCTGCTTGCCCCATCGGGACTGGGCAAGATGGGATGGAAATGCCCTGGAGACCTCTCGTGGTCCCTTCTGGCCCTGATCATGCACTGGTGAGTTCCTACAGCCTGACTTGAGCCCCCTTGCAATCTGGGACCCCTCAGGGGATGTTGGAGAGCTGGTTTTGGCCCGATCCACAGACCAGGCCGAGGGACCATACTGGTGCACAAATCTGTGTACCAGGCCTCTAGTATATATGCAATTTAAAATTTTTAGGAATTAATCTTAGTAACTATGTTTATATTATTTGTAGAAATTTTGCTCTTAGTAGTTAACTAAATATTTAATATTTTGATTTGTACCTAATAGTTAAAATTATTAAATTTTTTGGGGTATTTTTTGTTGTAAATATTACTACAGATCTCTTCCTTTTTTCTCTTTTTGCCCACCTTAGCCCAACTCTAAATTATTAATTAAAAAGAGTGTATATATACATATGTGTAGTTGAATTATATGTGCTAAACAAAGTGAACTGTCAATGTGCAAAACACTCTTGACCGTAATTTTTGTTGTCATGGTAGGGAGTTATAGTAGGAGAGATTGTAGACAAACTACCTCAATCCATCTCCTGGCTTTACTACTTTCTTTTTGTATGAGTAACTTGTGCCTTAGTTCCATCATCTGTAAAATGGGAGATTGCAGTAGTACTTTCCTTGTTGATTATTGTGTGCATTCATTTAAAAGGCTTATAATAGTGCTTACTTGGGCAAACAGTGCTCCATGAATAGTAATTTTTTTAAACTAGTGTTACTAGTATGATAGTAATTAAGATGTGCTTGTTCTCTCAATTCACAGCTACTGATCTAGATTATTATTTAAATTTTTGCTTTGTAGCATAGTATTTTAGAATAATATTAACAAATCTAAGAATTCTTTATTTCAGAATAATATGATCTATACTAATAAAAGGGTAATACGCTATTAGATGGGGAGACTTTCCAGGAAACCTTCCAGACGTCCTTCTGGAAAAAGCCATGGTGGGGGAGCTGAGGCATAGGCAATTAGGAGCAGTCAGGCCAGGAGGGGAGGGCAGTTGGGGGTGATCAGGCCGGTGGGGAGGGCAATAGGGGGTGAGCAGACTGATGGGGGCAGTTGGGGGCCAGCATGCTGGCAGGTAGGTGAGCAGTTAGGAGCCAGCATTCCCAGATTGCAAGAGGGACATCCAACAGGGATCGGGCCTAAACTGGCATTTAGACATCCCCTGAGGGTTCCCGATTGGAGAGGGTGCAGGCTGGGCTGAGGGAACCCTTCACCACCAGTGCATGAATTTTATGCACCGGGCCACTAGTTCTTCTATAACTTATTGAATAGGCAGTCTGTTTGTGCTGTTGTGAGTGTGTATTTTTATGTCGACATAGGTGTCAACACATCTAAATTTTTAAATGTGAGATTTTCTTTTAGGTTTTTGCATACAATGTTGTGCCTGGAGTGTAGCAATTTGACATGTTTTAGAGAGATATAACGCAATAGCAGGCTGCAATGATAATTTTTTAAAACTGAGATAGTATTCACGTAACAAAATTAATAATTTTCAAGTATAGGATATAGTAGTTTTTATTATATATATATATATATATATATATATATATATATATATATATATATATATATATAATTGATGTTTTTACGGAGAGGAAGGGAGAGGAATAGAAAGTTAGAAACACCGATGAGAGAGAAACATTGATCAGCTGCTTCCTGCAACCCCCCCACCCCCACTGGGGATGTGCCCACAACCAAGATACATGCCCCTGACCAGAACTGAACCCGGGGACTCTCAGTCCGCAGGCAGACGCTCTATCCACTGAGCCAAACCGGTTTCGGCTATAATGGGTTTTTATTGTTAACTTTATTATTTATTGTAGACAGAATGACAGATATCCCCCATTCTCCCTCCCGTTTATTTTTGTATGTTTCCATGGCATATGCATGTATACACATATGTTCTTTGATTATTCTCTTCTCATATCCCTCAACCCTTTTCCTTCTAAGATCTCTCAGCTTTCTTCTTGCATCCATTCTTCTGAACCCATTTTGTTAGTTTATTTTGTTAATTAGATTCCACATATAAGTGAGGTGATCGGATATTTGTATTTGGCTTATTTTACTTAGCATAATTATCTCCAGGTACACCCATGCTGCTGCAAAGCATAAGATACCCTTCTTTTTTATTGCTGCATAGTGTTCCATTGCCTAAAAGTACCACCGCATTTTTATTCACTCAACTACTGATGGATACTTTGTTTCTAGATCTTAGGTATTGTAAATTACATTGCTATGAACATACGGGTGTATATTTTTCTTTCTGATTGGTGTTTCGGAATTCTTAGGACATATTCCCAGAAGTGGGATCTCTGGGTCAAACTGAAGTTCATTTATAATTTTTTGATGAAACTCCATACTGTTTTCCATAATGGCTGCACCAATTGTGTTCACATCAACAGTGTACTAGGGTTCACTTTTCTCCACATCCTCCCCAACACTTGTTGTTTGTTGATTTATTGATGTTAGCCATTCTGAAAGGTGTGAAGTAATTCCTCATAGTTTTATTTTTTTAAATACATCTTTATTCAGATTATTACTGATGTTCCTCTTTTTCCACAACATAGTTCCCCTCCACCTGATTCCACCCCATTCCATGTCCTTACTCCTACCATTATCTTCATCCATTAGACGTAAGATTTTTGTCCAATGCCGAAACTGGTTTGGCTCAGTGGATAGAGCGTCGGCCTACAGACTGAAAGGTCCTGGGTTCGGTTCTGGTCAAGGGCATGTACCTTGGTTGCGGGCACATCCCCAGTAGGGGGTGTGCAAGAAGTAGCTGATCGATGATTCTCTCTCATCGATGTTTCTAACTCTCTGTCCCTCTCTCTTCCTCTCTATAAAATCAATAAAAAATATATTTAAAAAAAGATTTTTGTCCAATCTCTTCCTGCACCCCTCACACCCCCTTCCCTCCAAGAATTGTCAGTCCACTTTCTTTCTATGCCCCTGATTCTATTATATTCACCAGTTTATTCTGTTCACCAGATATTTTTTTTATTGACTTGATTTTAAGATTCACTTGTTGATAGGTATTTGTTGTCACTTTTTTGTTCATAATTTTTATCTTTACCTTCTTCATCCTCTTCTTAAAGAACATCCTTCAGTATTTTATGTAATCCTGGTTTGGTGGTGATGAACTCTTTTTCTTGTCTGTGAAGCTTTTTATCTGACCTTCATTTCTAAATGATAGCTTTGCTGGGTAGAGTAATCTTGTTGTAGGTTTTGCTGTTCATCACTTTGAATATTTCTTGCCACTCCAGTCTGGCCTGCATAGTTTCTGTTGAGAAATCAGCTGACAATCGTATGGGTACTCCCTTGTAGGTAACTAAATGTTTTTCTCTTGCTGCTTTCAAGATTCTCTCTTTGTGTTTTTCTCTTGGCATTTTAATTATGATGTGTCTTGGTGTGGTCCTCTTTGGATTCCTTTTGTTTGGGGTTCTATACACTTCCTGGACTTGTAAGTCTTATTTCTTTCACCATGTAGGGAAAGTTTTCTGTCAGTATTTCTTCTTATAGGTTTCCAATATTTTGCTTTCTCTCTTCTTCTGGAACCCCCATAATTCAGATGTTGATATGCTTGAAGTTGTCCCAGAGGCTCCTTACACTATCTTCATATTTTTGGATTCTTTTTCCTTTTTGTTTTCTGATTGGGTGTTTTTTGTTTTCTCATATTTCAAATCTTTGGTTTGATTCTTGGTGTCCTCTACTCTACTGTTGGATTTATGTATATTATTATTATTTATTTCAGACAGTGTATGCTTAATTTTTGACTGATCCTTTTTCATTTTTTTTGGCATTCTCATTAAGATCCTTGAAGGTCTCACTAAATTTCTCAAAGGTTTTTAGAAGATTCTTGAGTAATCTTATAACTGTAGTTTTGAACTCTATATCCAGCAGTTTGCTTTCCTTTATTTCTTTAATTTGTGACATGTATCTTTGTCTACTCGTTTTGGCTGCTTCCCTGTGTTGGTGGAGTGGTTTTGTGTGGTAGGTGACCTATAGGCCCCAGTGGCTCAACATCCCCAATCACCTGAGGTAGACATTCTTGGTGCACCCCATTCTGGGCTGGGTGCACAGTCTTGTTGTAATTAAGCCTTGATTGCTGTTGGTAAACTGGGAGGAGTTGGAGTCCAGGCCAATTGGCTGTGAGGACCCACTGTGTCTATAATGGAAGAATTGCTGTGCTAGAGACATCATTATGGGGCAGGAATGGCTTTAGTTGGGCTTTAGTGCTCATTGAGTCTGCCTCTTGAGTGTGTCACTTATGTATGTGAGGAGTTGAAATCTGGTGTTGTCTCGCACTGACCACTAGGTACACTGGCTCCTGAATCTCCAAGGAGGTGCAAGTTAGCTACTGTCTGAGGCCACCCAGCAGGAGCTACAGTGAGATTGCAGATTTCTCCTCTTTGTTTGAGGTTTGGAAGTTTTGGAGCTCTCTGACCCAACTATAGTTTGTTAGGTTAAGCTGCGAAAGGGCAGGACATTCATATGCACATAGTTTGGGTGGGTTTGTAAATTGGGTGGGGTGGGGTCTCAGGGAATCACTCAAGTGTAGCAAACAGCAGTGTCTGCCAGTGAGCCATCTCTGTGTCTCCACGTTTCCGCATCCTCATGACCTGTCCCCTGTGCCCCAGCACAGTAAATGATTCCTGTGAGCCCCTCTGCGAGAAAGCCACCCTCACTTTTCGACCCAATGCCAGATAGTCCAGTTTCTTCCTGTAGGACTTTGGGTCCCCAGAGTCTTGCTGGAAACTGGAGTTCAGAGCAGTTGGGAGCTTATATCTCCCTTCTGATTGAAAAAAACAGTGCACGGAGTCGCCAGCGCGATTTTCATGCCTTCGTACCTCTGCTCTTCCGTGATTCTGCACCTCCTACCCAGTCTCAATGCACTTTTTTCTTTTCTTCTAGTTGTAGAATTTCTACTCAGCCAGCTTTCCCATGGTTCTGGGTAATAGTCATTTTGTCTTTTAGTTGTAGTTTTGGTGAGGTTGTGAGAGGCAGCACGTGAGGTGTATACCTTATGCTGCCATCTTGGTTTCTCCTCTCATTAATAGTTTTAATATGCAGTTCTCTATTGATTAGTGACAATTTGAATTTTTTCATATGTCCATTGTCTATCTGTATGTCCTTTTTGGAGCAGTGTCTATTCAGGTCCTTTGCCTATTTTAAAAATTTTATTGTTTATCTTCCTGGTGTTGAGGTGTATGAGTTCTTTAATTAATCCCTTATTAGATGCATCATTGGCAAATACCCTGTTTCCCTGAAAATAAGACAGTGTCTTATATTAATTTTTGCTCCCAAAGATGCGCTAGGTCTTATTTTCAGGGGATGTCTTATTTTTCCATGAAGAAGAATATGGTACACATTTATTGTTAAATGAAAATAAAGGAAATTTATTACCTGTATACGGTACGGTAGTATGGTAGTTGTCCTGTTTCATTGATCTGTTTGCCTGTTCCTGTTCCAGATCTAGGCTGTTTTGATTACAATGGCTTTGTAGTGTAGTTTTATATCTAGTATTTTTTTTTTCCTGTCATTATTTCTTCAAACTGGTTCTCTGTCCCTTGCTCGCTTTCTTGTCCTTCTGGTTCCCCCATCATGTGGATGTTGTTTAATGTTCACATATTTGTGCTTTTTTTCTCTCCAGCTTTTTTCCTTATAGGTAGTTGATTTCCAGTTTTATATTGTTGTGGTCAGAAAATATACTTGGTATGGTGTCAGTCTTCTTAAATTTATTGAGACTAGGTTTGTTCCTCAACATATGGTGTATCCTTAAGGCTATTCCATGTGCTCTGGAGAAGAATATATATTCTGTTGTTTTGGGATAGAATGTTCTGTAAATATCAATTATGTTTATTTGGTTTAATGTGTCATTTAAGGAAATTATTTTTTTTTTATTGACTTTCTGTTGTCTATGTGGTATTCAGTTCCCTTAGTATGATATATTTGTGTTTGGCTTTTTTAGATACTTTAAAAAGAAACAACAATTTAGCAGATTTATAAGTAGAGGTCTTTGTTTATTAGTTGATGCTTTTATAGTGCAAATTTTTATTTCATCTGCACTTGTGGGATCTCAGTAGGTCAATGTCTCCTCAGGAATGGAAAATGCTGTAATGTTGAGCATCTTTTCATGTGCTTTTATAGTCTCTGAGTTAGAAGAGTTATATTTATCTCCCTTGGGTATCTCTCAGTCCTGAAAGGTGCAAGGAAGTTTCACATTTTTGTTTCTTTCTGCAGAATTATCTGGCAGTTGGGCAGCTTCCTTCAGACCTTGTTGAGGTGATCAGGGAAGAGGGGGTAGGGCAAGTGAGAGTAGAAATGATATGAAATTTCCTACCATTTTAAGTGAGACTCTTGGTTAGATGTTTATTTGTTTGCTGCAGTTTTTTAACTGGTTTCTGAGTTCTCACAAAGTTAATTTTTAACATATATTGTTGCTTATTCTTTGTTTGTGTTGGTTGAATAGCAGCCTGGAGTTTCCTCATCCACCACTTGCTGAGGTCACCTCATATTTCATTACTTTTAATGGGCGAATAATATGCCATTGTATTAATACTACTTTTTGTTTCTTCATTAATCTGCAGGTATATGCTTGGGTTGCATTCTGAGTAATCCCTGCTATGAACATTTGTGTAAATTTTTGCATAGGAATATGTTTTCATATTCATTCACAGGAATATACCTATGAGTGGAATTGTTTAGTGATATGGTAACACTGTGCCTAATTTCTAAGTAACTGCCAGACTGTTAACAATAATGGCTTACCATTTTACATTCACTCAATGCATCATGGTCCCAATTTCTCCACATCCTCACCAGTGTTTGTCTTTTTTTGTTATTTTGCTTAGAGCCAACCTACTGGTGTGGCAATTCATGATTTTCATTTGCTTTTCCCAAATGACTAATGCTATTGAGTAATTTTTCATGTGTTTACTGGTGATTTGCATATCCTATCTGGAGAAACATTTATAAAAATTCTTCTCCCAATTTTTTAATTAACCATCTTTTTATATAATCTGGATATAAGACCCATACCCAGACGAATGATTAGCCAATATTTTTTCCCCTTCTGTGGGTTATCTTTTTACTTTCTTAAGAGTATCCATTTATGCACAAAAGTTTTTTTTTAAATGAACCTTTATTGTTCATATTATTACAAAACTTCATTTTTTTCTCTTCCACCAGATTCCTACCCCACCCTCTGCCCTTTCCCCATCCCTCATTGTCCTCATCCATAGGTGCACAGTTTATGTTCAGTCTCTTCCCGCACCCCCCACTCCTCTTTCCCTGAGAATCATCAGTCCACTCCCCTTCCATACCTTTGATTCTTTTATATTCACCAGTTAATATTGTTCATCAGGTTTTTTAATTCCCTTGGTTTTTAGATTCACTTGTTGATAGTTATGTATTTGTTGTTCATAATTTTTATCTTTATTTTCTTTCTCTCCCGAAAGAACCCCCTTCAGCAATTCATATTAATTCTGGTTTGGCGGTGATGAACTCCTTTAGCTTTTTTTTTTTTTTTATTAGTGAAACTCTTTATCTGGCCTTCGATTCTGAGTGATAGCTTTGCTGGGTAGAATATTTTTGGCTGTAGGTTCTTGCTATTCATCACCTTGAATATTTCTTGCCATTCCCTTCTGGCCTGCATGGTTTCTGTTGAGAAATCGGGTGACAATCCTTTATAGGTAACTACCTGTTTCTCTCTTGCTGATTTTAATATTCTCTTTGTCTTTTGCTCTTGTAATTTTAATTATGATGTGTCTTGGTGTGGTCCTCTTTGGATTCCTTTTGTTTGGGGTTCTGTGCGCTTCCTGGACTTGTAGGTTTAATTCTTTCACCAGGTGGGGGAAGTTTTCTGTCACTATTTCTTTCGGTATGTTTTTCAGTATTTTGCTCTCTCTCTTCTTCTGGGACGCCCATAATTCTGATGTTGGTTCGTTTGAAGTTGTCCCAGAGGTTTCTTACATTATCTTCAACTTTCTGGATTCTCTTGTCTTCTTGCTTCTGTGGAGGAGTATCTTTTGGCTCTTTATGTTCCAAATCTTTGATTTGATTCTTCCGATCTTCCATTCTGTTTTTGGGACTCTGTATAATATTTTTTATTTCAGAGAATGTATTTTTTATTTCTTGTTGATCCCTTATTATTTCTTGTTGATCCCTTATTATTTCTAGTTGATCCCTTTTCATATCCTCAGAGGTCTTATCGACCTTTCCTAGAAAATTCTTGACAAACCTTATAAGCGTAGATTTGAACTCTATATCCGGTCTCTTTTTGTCCTCTATTTCTTTCATTTGTGATCTGTTTCCTTGTCTCAGCATTTTCGCAGCTTCCCTGATTTGGTAGCCTTAAATGTCTCTGTGTTCAGCTTGGATGGGGAGGATTTTCAGGGTGGAGCCTACAGCCTTTGCTTCTACCAGCCACGCCCTATGAGGCTCCTGAGTCTCAGTGTTCCTCAGGGTCCTTCAGTACTCGTTGCAAGCACTTCTGAGAGAAAGGTGCTCTCGATTTTTGCCTGCTACCAAACAGTCTAGGCTCTCCTCCAATGAGCCCGGAACTGGGGTTCAGTTCAGTTGGCAGTGGAGTTGGAAGTGGAGTTCAGAGCAGTCTGGAGCCCCTGTCTCCCTCCTGCCAGGGCAATCCAGCGGCACAGTCAACCGCCCGTTCTCTGCGTGCAATTTGTGCGCCTCTGGGATTTCCTTTCGCCGCTCCCCTGGGTTTCTGCCTTACAGCCCAGGCTCCCTCTGTATGAGCCTGGGTCCCCAGGGTCTGGCCTAGAACTGGGGTTCAGTGCAGTTGGAACTGGGGCTCAGCACAGTCCGGAGCTTTTGTCTCCTTCCCACTAGGGCAATCTAGCAGCAGAGTCAATGGTCCATCCTCTGCGCGTAATGTGAGTGCCTCCGGGGGCACTGCCTTTTGCCGCTCCCCTGAGATTCCGCCTAACAGCCCAGGCTCCCTCTGTATGAGCCTGGGTCCCCAGGGTCTGGGGTTCAGTGCTTTCGGATCTGGGGTTCAGCACAGTCCAGAGCTTTTATCCCCTTCCCAGTAGGGAACGCCAGCCAGGCACTCAGCTCCCCCCTCCTTTCTGGCTCCGTCCTCTCATCGTGCACAGCGTGTCTCCGTACCTTAGGCTTTTTCAGCTCCTCTGATTTTCCTTCTGGTTTTCTCTTTCCTTCTCGTTGTAGAATTTCCAGTCAGTCGACTCTCCTGTAGTTCTGGGTAATGTCCATTTTATAGTTTAGTTGTATTTTATTGAAATTGTTATGTGAGGCTGCAATTAGGTGTTATCTATGACGCCATCTTGGATTCTCTCAGGCTAGTCTTTTTCTATGCACAAAAGTTTTTAATTTTTATGAAGTCCAGTTTATCAAATTTTTTTGGTTGCTTGTGCTTTTGATGTCACATGGAAGAATCCATTGCATACTTCATGGTCACAGAGATTTATGTTGGTGTTTTATTTTATATTTTTCATATGGTGGTTTTTTCTTTCACAAGTTTTGTAGTTTTAGTTTTTACATCTAGAATTGTGATCCTTTCTTTATAATATCTTTGAAAGTTTATTTAAGTAATCTTCCAGTTTTATATGTTTACATGGTTCTCAAATTTTCTATTATAAATAGTGTTATATGAAAATATTTGCGTACTTACACAGATATTTAGAAATATTTTTATTTAACACTTGTAATAACACACATACACACAGACGCATATTTACACACACATATTTTTGTATGTATTCCCACACTTGTCTGATTATTTCCTTAGAGTATATTCCTAATAGTGACATTGTTGTGTCAAAGTTGTACAATTTTAAGACTTGTCATACGTATGTTAATCTTCTTATAGAGCCAATATTTCTACTCCCAACAGAATGTGTAAGTAGCCATTTCCTCAATCTTGAAGAATTAAAACAATAAACAGTTTTTTAGCTATACTATATATCTTGGGGGACTTGGATTCACTTTGAGTTCATTTTTATAAATAATACAAGATTGAGGTCCACCTTTATTCTTTTTCTTGTAGATATAGAGTTGTTTCAGCATAGCTTGTTGAAAAGACTATCTTTCCCTATTGAATTGTCTTGATACCATTGTGAAAAATCTGTTGCCCATAAATGTAAAGTTTTGTTTCTTGCCATTCATTTCTTTTCCATTGATCAGTATATCTATCTTTGATGCTAGGAACATATTCTTTGGATTAATGTAACTTTGTGTACCAATTTCTAAGCTGAGAGAACTTTTCTTATCAAAAATCGTTCCTTTTAAAAATATTAAATGAAGTGATAAAAATTAGTATCAAACTCTCATAATCAGCTTTGTTTTTTTTTTGTTTTTTTTAGAGATGATGAATGTTTTTATGTGTATATTGGCCCTTCAACCCATCTTATTACTTATATGCTAAAAATCTTCTCAGAATAACTTAAAATATACTGGTCTTTGGATAGAATTGAGAGTTATTTCTCGAACCTAGTGACGTTATTTTGCTTTTTGTTTTCTCTATCATTTTCCAGAATGTACACAAAGGTGAAGCAGTTCTAAAATAGTAGGTAATTCATTTAAGGAAATTCATCAGGAGGTATTTTATTTTGCATTTTAAATGTTCTTTAGGTCTGCAAAGAAAGCAGAGTTGGAAGAAAATCAGCGGAGTTATAAACAAAAAAAGAAAAGGCGACGCATTAAGGTACAAGAAGATTCATCCAGTGAAAACAAGGTATGTGCTTTAATTGTAACTGGTACACTAGACCATGACAGTACGTTATTATCTCTTCAGCATTTCATTCATTTGTCAAATTCTATTGGTTAATTTCTTTCTTATACTTTTTGTGGAAGGATTGACTTATTTAATGTATAAGTATGCAGAGTTATTAATTTTGACATCAATTGTTTTGTTTCTTAACTAAATATAATTGAAATTTTAAGCTATTCTAATTCCATTATTTTACATTCCAACGGCTGTAGAATTGATGTAGTGTTCTATTTTCTGAAGACATATTTTGCTCTGCATAATGATTCATATGTAAATTATTTCTTATAGCAATGAAGTTTGCCAATTTGAGTTTCTTGTATGTAAACAGAATTAGGTAAAGTACAATTCTCTGTAATGTGTTTTATTTGGTCAACACTATTCTCTTTAGGGGAGGGTTCATTGTTTTAAATGAACATTTTAGACTATTTCTAAGTATACAATTCATTGGCCTTAATTACATTCAGAATTGGAAAATTCTGTACCCATTAAGCAGTAACTCCCCTTTCCTGAGTAACCCCAGTCCCTCGTAACCTCTATTTTAATTTCTGTGTCTATGAATTTGCCTGTTTTTGGGTACTTCATTTAAGTGTTGTCATATTTTTCGTTTTATGTCTGGTTTATAGCCATTGACATAATGTTTTCAAGGTTCTTCCATTTTGTAGCATTTATCATAATTTTCTTTCTTTTTACGGCTGGATAATATTCCATTGTATGTATATAGCACATTGTGTTTATTCATTTATCTGTTGATGGACATTTGGATTGTCTCCATCTCTGGCCATTGTGAAGAATGCTCTATTAACTTGGGTGTGCAAATATCTGTTTGAGTCCATGATTTTGATTCTTTTGATTATATTCTGAGAAGTGGAATGCCCAGTTCATTTATTAATTCTGTGTTTATCTTATTGCGGAACTGTCATACTGTTTTCCTAATGAACCAGGCTTTCAATTTTTCTACAACCTCACAATTGTTATTTTTTGTCTTTTTTTAAAGTTTTAAATAGTTATCCTAATAGTATTTCATTTGTGGTTTTGATTTAAGTTTCCCTAATGACAAATAATGTTGACTATCTATTCATGAGCTTACTGAACATTTCTATATCTTCTTCAGAGAAAAGTCTATGCTAGTTCCTTGCCCCCTTTTTGGGGTTGTTTGTGTTTTATTCCAAAGTATAATTCTGAGAGTTTTCAGTCTGTTTTCTTCTACCTTTTCCTGTTATATTATTTATTTTCATACGAAATGGATAAGTTCGCTACTTTGTTTATTATCTCATTTAATTTATTACCTCAAATTATGATCATTTAATTTTCATAGAGTAATTCTGAAGGAGATAAAGAAGATGATGAAGAGGAAGAAGAAGAAGATGAAAATGATGATTCCAAGTCACCTGGAAAAGGCAGAAAGAAAATTAGAAAGATTCTAAAAGATGATAAACTAAGAACAGAAACACAAAATGCTCTTAAAGAAGAGGAAGAGAGGCGGAAACGTATTGCTGAGAGGGAGCGGGAGCGAGAGAAATTAAGGGAGGTAAATCAATTTTTATTTATGATTTCTTTTTAACATGTGACTTATATAGATTCATAGATATATTTCAGTATTAGAACAATAGAATGTTGTAACCAACCACAGGTTTAAAGTGATAGTTGCTTTTATTCTATTAGCCACTTAAAAATATTTAATGCTTTCTTAATATAACTAGATACATGGAAAGAGTTAAGATAATTATATGATGACCAACATGATTGTGTTTTATCTGGAGTAGAAAAATGATTAAATAACCTTTTTATATAAAACGTTCTAGCAGAGGTACAAATGGAGGGATTAGCTTTATAAATTTCTTTGTACCTATTACCCAGCTTCAAGTTACCAACATTGTTTCATCTATTCTGTCACTTTTAGATTATTTTGTTGAAATCTCAGAAATGATATTCTGTCTGTATGTAATTCAGCATATATTATGGAAAGATAAAGACCTTTTAAACATTCTATAGTATCATTATTACCCTAAACTATTAACATTAATTCCATAATATCAAATATCTAGTTATTTAAAATTTCTTCATTTTCTTCAAAAACATAGTAATAGTTTTTAAATATAGTTGGTGTGTACCAGAATCCCAAGAAGGTCTCACTCACTACATATTATGTTGCATTTGGATTCTGTTTCTTATGTGTACTTTAACCTGAAGTTTTCCTTATGGTGCATTTGTTTAAGAAACCAGATTATTTGTATGGAGTTTCCTATATTCTGAGTTTTGCTGGTCACATCCCTGTTTTGTATTTTCATTGGCTACTGTATGTCCTATTCACTATTAGGTGGAAATAGATGCCTGATCAGATATAAAGTCAGTTCTTTTTTCGATAGAAATACTCATAGGTGATAATATATACTTCTTGGGTTTCACTTAAGGGTACTTTAAATCTAGTTGTCACTTTTTGTGATATTAATTTTTATTTAAAAATTTGAAATAACAATTTAGTAAATAGCATTAAAATCCTATATTATAATTTTCTAATTTTGATTCCTGTCAGTGTGTTTCACATAACCACATCACTATATGTGCATAGGCTGTATTTTTCTCTTTTTAAAATTATTTTTTCCTTTTTATTGAATTTATAGGGGTGACACTGATTAATAAATTTATACAGATTTCAAGTACACAATTCTACAACATATTTACTATATTGTGTATTCACCATTCCATTTTCTCTCCCTTTATTTTAGGTAGTTTAAATGTGTATTATCATATTCCATTTATTTTTAATTTGCTTATCATGTTTATTTTCTAATTATAAATTTTTATATTTATTAAATTGAATATACAGGTCTCCCTTCTTGTCCCATTTTTATTAAATGATTTTTCTCCTGGTTATTCATATTTTACTCTTTCTTGACATATCTAATAATGTTTCATTAAAAATAGACATTGTGCCGAAACCGGTTTGGCTCCGTGGTAGAGCGTCGGTCTGTGGACAGGTTCGATTCCGGTCAGGGGCATGTACATTGGTTGCAGGCACATCCCCAGTAGGGGGCGTGCAGGAGGCAGCTGGTCGATGTTTCTCTCTAATCGACGTTTCTAGCTCTCTATCTCTCTCCCTTCCTCTCTGTAAAAAATCAATAAAATATATTTAAAAAAATAGGCATTGTAATTTGGATGTTGTTGTTTGTAGTCTTCTATTAGTGGGTGCTTGGCATTTTTCTCTACAGACATTTAAGTCACTTTAAGTTCAGTTTAATTATTATATATATAATTTAAAAGCTTTATTAAGTTGTTTTAAATACTCTTTATGCATGGTTTTGCCCCATTGCTAATGTGTGGCCCTTCTCTGCTCTCTATTGAATGCCCTCAGTTATACATGAAGACTCTCTACTGTAATTGCATGCTTTCTAGACCTCTGATCATTGGGGATTGTTTAACTTATAGCTCCTGAATCACTCTTTGTCTGGCTTTGTGCAGACAAAGATCCCTCATATACATTTTAATATTCAGCTAAAATTCACAGTGACTCTCATCTTGATTTCTGGAGGTCTTTTTTTGTAGCTCTTTTCTCTCTATAGTTCTTTGTAATTTCTGTAGTTTTCTTGACCTTTGTTCCTCAACTCAGCACAACTCTAGTACTCTGCTTATGCCATGTATTGAGATATCCAGGATGAGAAACGATGAGATTAATCACAGACATTACCACAGTGCTTCTAAGTCTTGTGGAGGTTGTCTTTTTTTTTTTTTTTTTTACTTTGGAAAACATGTAAACCTGTGATCTCTCCTGGTCTTCTTAAGCCAAAATATTGGATGTGTGGTTTTGAAGTAGATGTTTATATTTTGAAAAATTTCCTTTAGTAAGAGTAATACTCTAATCTTGTTTGCAAGATTTCTTTGAGCTTAACTATAGTTCCCTTTCTTGTAGGTTATAGAAATAGAAGATGCTTCTCCTACCAAGTGTCCAATAACAACCAAGTTGGTTTTAGATGAAGATGAAGAAACTAAAGAACCATTAGTACAGGTTCATAGAAATATGGTTATCAAATTGAAACCCCATCAAGTAGATGGTAAGAAACTGTTAGATGAATAAAGCATTTTAAATTAAGTTTTACCAATATTTGGTGTGCCTCATATTCTACTAAGCACTGGAGGTATATTGGTGAGTAAAACAAGCATAATCCAGGCTCTTATAGAGTATATAAGCAAATGAAGAAGAACAAAATTTAATGATTATAGTGATAGTGAATGTTAACAAAAGTGGAAGTAAGTGCCACTTACAAATGGATATATATGGCAAGTGTATCTACCTGGTCTGCAGTGGTTGACTATGGTCAGCAGCATGGTGATGGTGAGTTAGTTAGCTAAAGACTTTATCAGGCAATGCTATTTCAACATTTTGAGGTATGTTTGTTAATAATTTTTCTATATTGGTATTAGAAAGTCAACAAATTATCTCTAGCCTCTGCTTTGTTAGAGTTGAGTTAGTAAGTCCGTTTTGAGTGTGTATATACTAATAAATGAATTCATAAGGGAAGTTCTACAGTTGCTACTCTTGAGTAGCTAGTCCCCTTTCTTGTTCATTCTTTACTAATGAGTGAAGGGAGAAATGATAAATTATCTCCTGTTATTTTATTGATTTAATCAATAAATCTGAAAGTATGTTTGATAGAAATCTGTTTCTTCTTTGGGCAAAGTTTCTATTTTAGATCATTTGTATGTTTCTTTGGACCATCTCAAGGAATGGTGGTCTGTATAGGTTAGATAGGGTGAATGAAGGAAAGTAACCTTATTGTGTGTGTGTTTTCACTGTCTTTTTTTTCTAGTTATTGGGGGAGGTTTGCATTGGGGGGAATCCTCATTTACATTTAAGAGATTCTTTATTTGTTTTAAAAATTCTGTTTCCTAGATGTTTTGTTATTGTTAATGTTTTTGATGTTTATGAAGGACAATTTTTAACTTGGGCCTTTACATTGAACTTAATGAAGTTGTTATTTTCAGGTGTTCAGTTTATGTGGGATTGCTGCTGTGAGTCTGTTAAAAAAACAAAGAAATCTCCAGGTTCAGGATGTATTCTAGCCCACTGCATGGGCCTTGGTAAGACTTTACAGGTACGAACATGAAGGTATTCTGTTCTTGTGTATTTATGAATTTAAGAATAAAGGGTTATTATGTTTCAGACAGTTATAGGGGTGGAGATAAAGCAGTAAATAAGAATAATAAGATCCCTCCCCCTAGAAGTTTATATTCTGGTGGTGGAGAGAGGTTTTATTCAGAAGAAGACTATATTTTCAGATAACAAGTGTTAAGGGAAAATAAGGAGGAAAGCATTTTTTAGGAGGTGCTATTTGAGCAGATATCATAGTGAAGAGAAGGAATGGCATTAGAGGCATAGCCAGTAAAAACTGCTGAGATTCTGAGGTAGAAATGAACTTTCTTTAAAACTTTTTAATAGTCTGTCATAGTAATAAGAACCTAAAGTATTTTTCACTATTAAGTACCATATTTTTCGGACCATAAGACGCACCGGACCATAAGACGCACCAGTTTTTAGAGAAGGGAAATGAAGAAAAAAAGATTCTGAAACAAATAGTGTCCTAAAATATTTTATGTGCATTAAAACCCAACATCACAGTCATAAACACATGTAATCAACCCTGTAAAGTAAACAGCAGTATTTAGAACCATTTTAGATCCGGGCAAGCACACAGAGACCACACAGAGTCAGGCAAGTAAAAAAACTTTTTTTTTAAAGTATATGTGTAGGCTATATTTGGACCATAAGACGCAGGGACTTTTCCCCCCCAATTCTGGGGGGAAAAAAAGTGCGTCTTATGGTCCGAAAAATACGGTACTACATTTCTGAGTGTCAGGAATTGTAGCAGAGTTGGGATATTAATGAATGTATGTATTTTAAACCATAAAATAATTATTATAGATTCAGAACACTTAAAAATGGAAAAGTACTCCATAACTCAATTGTCTATTAGATGCAGTGGTATTTTCTTTCTTTTTTTTTAAAAAAATATTTTGCCGAAACTGGTTTGGCTCAGTGGTAGAGCGTCGGCCTGTGGGACTGAAAGGTCCCGGGTTCGATTCCGGTTAAGGGCATGTACCTTGGTTGCGGGCGCATCTCCGGTGGGGGGTGTGCAAGAGGCAGCTGGTTGATGTTTCTCTCTCATCGACGTTTCTAGCTCTCTATCTCTCTCCCTTCCTCTCTGTAAAAAATCAATAAAATATTTTAAAAAAATTTTATTGATTTTTTTTTTTTCAGAGAGGAAAGGAGAGAGGGATAAAGAGCTACAAACATCGATGAGAGAGAAACATAGACAAGCTGCCTCCTGCACACCCCCCACCGGGGATGTGCCAACAACCAAGGTACATACCCTTGACCGGAATCGAACCTGGGACCTTTCAGTCCGCAGACCAACTCTTTATCCACTGAGCCAAACCGGTTTTGGCAACAGTGGCATTTTCTAAAAGGTTGTAGGAATGTTCTATGGAGACCAGGAACTTACTAGTAGTAGCTGTTTTGGTGTGGTCACTTCTTGTATTCATACTAGTGGCCCGAGGCACAGAATTCGTGCAAGAGGAGGTCTTTGGAGTCCTGGTTGCTTCAGCCGTCCCTTGAAGCCCTGACTTTGTTTGGATGGTTGTTCTGCTCTTTGGCTCTTAGGTCAATTTGCATAGTATGCTTTTATTATAGATTATTATTACTGGTTAAATAATCATGGAGCTGTATAATTATACATTATCTAGTTGAAACACGCCCCCCCCCTTTTTTTTTTTTACATAGGATATCTCTTCCCCTTTATTTTGCCTGGTTTGGAAGTTGTGAGCTTCCGTTAGCTGCTTTATTGTTTAAAGCAGAAAGAAACAAACTGAAACAACTATTGAATTGTAAGATTGCTTGATTTAACTTCTTGCAGATACTGATATCATTTGTTTTTTTGTAGGTAGTAAGTTTTCTTCATACAGTTCTTTTGTGTGAGAAATTGGATTTCAGTACAGCTTTAGTGGTTTGTCCTCTTAATACTGCTTTGAATTGGATGAATGAATTTGAGAAGTGGCAAGAGGGATTAAAAGATGATGAGAAGCTTGAGGTATCATTTTATGTTTTTATTATTAAAATAACAGCATGGAATTAATATAGTAAAAAATCCTTTTCATTACCAGTGACATATATTTCAGTGGGGATATTTAGCATTTGTACATTACTAATATCTACTTTTAAAAATCTTTATTTTCCCACAAAAGGTCTCTGAATTAGCAACTGTGAAACGTCCTCAGGAGAGAAGCTACATGCTTCAGAGGTGGCAAGAAGATGGTGGTGTTATGATCATTGGCTATGAGATGTACAGAAATCTTGCTCAAGGAAGGAATGTGAAGAGTAGGAAACTTAAAGAAATATTTAACAAAGCTTTGGTTGATCCAGGTAAGTTATTAACAGGCACTGTAATAGAGACACAAATTGAATAAAAAATGTACATTAAGTTTTAATTAACATACTAATTGAATAGCTACTAATTAACTACTTTTGTTTCATTTATACTTCAGGTTTTTGCCTTTTTGTTTCTTGGTATAATTTCATGAAGAGGAAATCACCCTTACTTTTACCAACTGTTCAGAATACACATCCTTAGAATAGAAGTGTTTGTGGTTTTTAGGAGAGACCTTGTAAATAATTTAAAAGGTCACGTGCCTGTGCCACAATTGCAGACATTTCCAACTGTCTGAATATTATATGCCTAGTTGGAATATAATTTGTACACAAGGAGGGGCGTGTCCTTCATTCCAGCCTGCACCCTCTCCAATTTGGGACCCCTCGAGGGATGTCCAACTGCCCCCACTGGGATTGGGCCTAAATGGGCAGTCAGACATCCCTCTCTCCATTCCTGGATTGCTTGCTCCCGACTGCTCACTTGCCTGCCTTCCTGATTGCCTCTAACCGCTTCTTCCTGCCAGCCTGATCACCCCCTAACCACTCTGCTGCCGGCCTGATTGATGCCTAACTGCTCCCTTTGCCAGCCTGTTGGCCCCTAACAGCCCTCCCCTGCAGGCTTGGTCACCCTTAACTGCAATCCCCTGCAGGCTTGATCACCCCCAGTTGCCCTCCCTTGCATGCCTGGTCCCTCCCAATTGCTCTCCCCTGCTGGCCTGATCGCCTATAATTGCCCTCCCTTGCAGGCCTGGTCCCTCCCAACTGCTCTCCCCTGCTGGCCTGATCGCCTAAAATTGCCCTCCCTTGCAGGCCTGGTCCCTCCCAACTGCCCATCCCTGCTGGTCATCTTGTGGTGGCCATCTTGTGTCCACATGGGGGCAGCCATCTTGTATATTGGAGTGATGGTCAATCTGCATATTACTCTTTTATTAGATAGGTTAGAGGCCTGGTGCATGGGTGGGGACTAGCTGGCCCTGAAGGGTGTCCCAGATCAGGGTGGGGGTTCCCTTGGGGCTTGGGGCAGCCTGGGTTAGGAGCCTGTGGTGGTTTTCAGTCCGTCCACACCCCCTGGCTACCCAAGCAGAAGCCCTAGTATCTGAAATTTAGACCTCAAGTGTGTCCAGTCAGAGTGAGTATGCAAATTAACTTTATGTGGGATTGCTGTTGGGCCTAAATGGGCAGTCGGACATCCCTCTAGGGGTCCCAGATTAGAGAGGGTGCAGGCTGGGCTGAGGGGACCCTACCCCCCCCCCCCCCCCCCCCGGTCCCATGCATGAATTTCATGCACCAGGCCTCTAGTATATGTATAAATTTCTCTTAGTCTCAGGTAATCTTTTTATCTTGATACAGTAGTTCTGAAATTCCTATTTAGATGCTGTTTTTCACTTGTAAAAAATATTTGTTTTTCAAATACTTCACCTCTATTGGTGAGATCTTTTTACCCTTGTGATTATTTTTATTGTTGCCTATTTTTTAATAACATTATAGTATTACTTCAATAGTCTATTAAGATACTAAGCACCTGTTGCAGGAATATTCCTGCAAGACTTCTGGCAGGCTTCCCTTTTGCCACCCCCACCTCTCCTGCTGTAGAAGGCAGGGCAGGGCAGGACAGGGCAGGACAGGGCTCGGCGGGGTGGGGCAGGATGCCTTTGGTGTGCACTACTGCTGCACTTCCCTCACCACCCACTTAACCTGCAGCTCCCGCTGCCCATGCTGGCTCCCGCAGCTGCCTCCACTGCACAGCTGTGCACCTCGCTCCACCCCGTCCCGCATTCGCTGCCAGTGCTTTCCCTCCAACAGCCGCAGTCACCTTGCTTTCCACTTTCCCTCCTTCTATGATGTCTTCAATCTTCACTCCTCCCTCCCTCTGTGTATGCAAATTAGCTTACATCTTTTATGGATTTATTTACATACTCAAGCTGATTGGTTGGTGGGCGTGGCTGGTGGGTGTGGCTCATGTAGTGGAGTGATGGTTAATTTGCATATACTCTATTATTAGGTTAGAGAATTAACACTAGTTTATGCCACATGAACCCAATCCAACAGTAGATATAACTATTCTTATAAGAATGATGTTTATCTTCCTACATGAGCAGGGTTGTAAAAGAATTAACTTTACTTAAATTGATTACACTGTATTTGTTATATATTAATTAAAAATTTTTTTCTTACATTTTTGTAGGCCCTGATTTTGTTGTTTGTGATGAAGGCCATATTCTAAAAAATGAAGCATCTGCTGTTTCAAAAGCTATGAATTCTATACGATCAAGGAGGAGGATTATTTTAACAGGAACACCACTTCAAAATAATCTAATTGAGTGTGAGTTAATATCTGCAGTTATGCTATAGGGCAGTGTTTCCCAAACTTTTGACATATATGTACCCCTTCTATAATTTTCATAATGCTGAGTACCCCTCGTACTCATAAAAACGTACAATTAGGCGCAGCTAAGCACAGTGCAGTTCATATCCCCACCAAACTCCAACGCAACGTGTACCCCAACTAAACTCTTCCCGTAACCCTGGGGGTACGCATACCACACTTTGGGAAACACTGCTATAGGGTATTAGTTTGCCGCTTTGCCATTCACCTTCTGTTTTTCTAATATATTCTCTGACCATGAACTGTATAGGTCCATCTTAGTCTACTGTGAGAGAATACCTTCCATTTTAAATGTAACTTTATAAATATAACTGGTAAACCACAGGTAAGTGGTATGCCATTGTGAGTCTTCAAGTATAAATAGAGAACTTGAAATATGTAAACAGTATCAGAAGTTTTAATGATTGCTTTAAAACAAGCATGTGAAACTCAAAGGCTAACATGGGCCAAATAAACAAGGTTTATGTGGGCCGGATAAAAAAAAGCTTTTTTAAAAAAAATATATATTTTATTGATTTTTTACGGAGAGAGGGAGAGTTAGAAACATCGAAGAGAATCATCGATCAGCAGCCTCTTGCACACCGCCTACTGGGGATGTGCCCGCAACCACAGTACATGCCCCCGACTGGAATCGAACCTGGGACCCTTCAGTCCACAGGCCGACGCTCTATCCATTGAGCCCAACCGGTTTTGGCATAGTAACGTAGGTTTATTTCGATAGAGACATGCTGAATACAAAGGGCTGAAATAAGTGAACAATTGTTAACATAAAATAATAGAACATTTTAATAAAAAATTTTTTTTTCTTAAACATTAACTTAGGAGACACCAAATATTTGTACAATTAATAAGCGTAACGCTTTTCTTGTTCTTCGAAAGTGAAATATTTCCTGTTGCACACACCAACAAACAAGTCAGTCCAAGACTTAATAACGTGGCAATTGGCTCCAAAATATTCGCTGCCAGCATTAGTGGAGAGAAATGGTGCGCCAATGCGTAAGGTGCATAAGGGAAATGACTGCAACACGATTATAGTAATCAGTCATTAGTGAATGTTGTAGTTTGTTATTAATAATTATGTATAACAGGATATTGTAAAAATTAAGGTACGGAATTTTTCTTAAAATGTTTCCTACATACTGTTATATTGGCTGGGCTGCAAAAATATTTGTCGGTTGCATGCAGCCCGTGGGCGAGAGTTTGACATGCTTGCTTTAAAAGCACAAATGCATTTGTGACTATTCAGGATATACTATCATAAAATATATCCAGTTTTGGTGAGGTCCTGATAGGAAATTGAAAAGAAATGTGAGGAATGAAAATTTTAGGAAATTGGAGATGGGCAAGGAGAGCTGTGTTGAATCCATGTCAGCATAGAGTTTGTGGTGGGGGAGGATAAATGTGAATATAGGAAAATGACTTGTGAAATTTCCTCATTTTAATTTGTGTAGTAATGCTAAAAAGTGAACACAAGTTTGTTATTTAGCAAGTAATAAATTGAAATTTCTTATTATAATCCACTATAGTAGCATTTTGTTATTTTTATGTTTTTTTCATTCATTTAGTGTATTTACTACAGACCTGATGCACGAAATTTGTGCATGGGGCTCAGCCCTCGCATCCCGCTGTTTGGTCTAATTAGCATATTGTGCTTTTATTATTATAGATAGTAATTTAACTATTTTTTTAAAAATTATTTTTAATACCGGTTATTATTTCACTTTATTTTTATGTGTTCTAGTTTCCCCCTTTTCTGTTACCATACTTACACAAATTCTGTTTCTTACTGTGGTCCGATTTTTATGGGGTAACTGATAATTCTGTTAAGGACTTCTAGAACTAAATCTGTAATATAAAATTTTATATACTAGCTTATTACCTGACTTTATTATTTTGATTCAGTATCTATTTTAAAAAAAATATCTTTTTATTGCCAAAACCGGTTTGGCTCAGTGGTAGAGTGTCGGCCTGCAGACTAAAAGGTCCCGGGTTCGATTCCGGTCAAGGGCATGTACCTTGGTTTCGGGCACATCTCCAGTAGGGGATGTGCAAGAGGCAGCTGATCTATGGTTCTCTCTCATCGATGTTTCTAACTCCCTATCCCTCTCTCCTCCTCTCTGTAAAAGACCAATAAAATATGTTTTATTAAAAAATATATACATATATATGTGTGTGTGTGTAAGATATAGAAACATCAGTGATGAGAGAGAATCATTGATCGGCTGCCTCCTGCATGCCCCACATTGGGGATTGAGTCAGCAACCTGGGCATATTTCTTGACTGGATATAGAACTGTGACCTCCTGGTTCATAGATTGATGCTCAACCACTGAGCCATGCTGGCCGGTCTTTATGTGTTATGATTTTTTCCTAATATACTATTGTTGATTATAAAATCTTGGTTAAAATTAATAGAATACTTGTTTTATACTCACATATATTATAAAGAATACTGAGTTATAATAAAAGAGACAGTGTAATGGGGGAAGAAAGGGGAAGCGGGGGGTGGGGAGAGAGATCAAGAGAGTGACATTGATGTGAGGGAGACCATTGATTGGTTGCCTCCTGATCTATCCCAAACAGGGTTGGGGATCAAACCTGCAATCCAGGTACTTGCCCTTGACTGGAAATTGAATCCACAACTCTTTGGTGCATGAACCAACATTCTAACTATTGACTAGCACTGGCCAGGGCTGGTTTTTATTTGAATTTCTCATCTGATTTAGGAAATCTAGTTCTAGATAAGACTTATAACTAATGTTTAATCTATCTTCAGTTGGGTGTTCTTTCTTTGTAGATTAATTATAATGCTTCCATGGCATGCATATTTTGATATAAGAAAATTTTTCTGAGACCTTTTTGCCATTATTGTTGTTAATAAACTAATGTCTTATCTTTTAGATCATTGCATGGTTAACTTTATCAAGGAAAATTTGCTTGGCTCTATTAAGGAGTTCAGAAATCGATTTATAAATCCAATTCAAAATGGTCAGTGTGCAGATTCTACCATGGTAGACGTCAGAGTGATGAAAAAGCGTGCTCATATTCTCTATGAGATGTTAGCTGGATGTGTTCAGGTACAAATACATTCCATAGTAATAAAATATTATTACTTTATTATATTGCAATACCAAAATGTTTTCTGAATTTAAATTTTATTTTCTGTCCCCCCCTCCTTTTTCAGTAAATAGTTTACAGTTAAACCTCCTTACGTTGTCTTCAAAAATTTATGCGACATTGACTTTTTAAAAACTTCCATTATTGATTTGCCTAGTGTACGTCTTCATATTTGAATATGTAAATGTTTAGATTCTTTATCCTTAAGATGGGGACTATGTAAAAAGAACACAGCTATTATGATTAAGAAATTTCTGTGCTCATTCTAAATCTATAATTCTAAACCTCATTTATTTGAAATGGTTGTAGGAAAGGCATTTATGATTTGCAAGAAATGCCATTTTAAATGTAATCCTTAAAGAACAGTTTTATTATTGTCAAGTACAAACAAAAACCTGAATGATCTAGTATTATTATTTATAATGCATTTTCAATGAATAGATAACTCTGTAGAGACAGAGCCTGCAGTTAATAGATCTCAAGATCTGCACTTTTTCTTTCTATTTTAGATAATAATGGTAGCCACATAGATGTAACAAATGAGACAGGCCATCCTTATGCCTGAGTTATGACCCCCAGGTTGAGAACTGCTAGCAGGATCGCCTAAGACCATCGGAAAACACAGATATTTACATTACGATTCATAACAGTAGCAAAATTATAGTTATGAAGTAGGAATGAAAATAATTTTTAAAAAATAGATATTTTATTGATTTTGTACAGAGAGGAAGGGAGAGAGAGAGTTAGAAACATCGCTGAGAAAGAGTAATCGATCAGCAGCCTCCTGCACACTCCCTACTGGGGATATGCCCGCAACCAAGGTACATGCCCTTGACCAGAATCGAACCTGGGATCTTTTAAGTCCCCAAGCCGACGCTCTATCCATTGAGCCAAACCGGTTTCAGCAGGAACAAAAATGATTTTATGGTTGGGGGTCACCACAACATGAGGAGCTGTATTAAAGGGTAGCAGCATTAGAAAGGTTGAGAACCACTGGCCTAGACCGTGTTTTGTTTTTTTCTGGATTAGTTAGTCATGTGTATCTTGCATATTAGTGTTCCTATTCCAATAATTGGTTTCAAGAATGCTTATATGTAGCTTGATTTCTCAATTGGGAAAGATTGCCCCTTGCTTTAGGCGTTATTTTCTGGCATTTTGCACATCTTACACAAAGCACAAGTCAGAATTCATCAGACTTTGATTCATCAATTTTACTATATGATTAAAGCAAGACTTTTTGCTAGTACTACCTATTATACCCCCTACCCTCCTTTTTTCTCTTCATATATATATTTATAATGCATTTTCAATGAATAGATAACTCTGTAGAGATATACATATTTGAAGTGTGTGTGTGGAAGCCAGTTGCACAAAATTCGTGCAAGGGGCTTGGCTCTCGCAGCCCCAGCTTCATCCAAAAGGTCTTCTGGACGGTTATTCAGCCATCCGGTGTAATTAGCATATTACACTTTTATTATTATAAATACATATATAGAGAGGCGAACATTTGAAAACCTAAGTTGCTCACTTGGTAATATGACCACTTCCATTTAAAACCTGTGTTGCAGTATCTTTTTACCAGTGCATCATATTCCGTAGTCATATGAAATACATTGACTGCACTCATATGGGATATGGGAATTTAAGTGTGATTTAAGTGGGTAAATCTATTTCAGAAGATGTTTTCTTATATGTTTGGTATCTATTTCTGTGTGTGTAACTTTTAGTTGCAAGCAGTGATAATTCTTAGAACAGTTAATTCCTGTCATATATTTAGGTTAACTAATTTTCTTTCTCTTGTTAATTACAGAGGAAAGATTATACAGCATTAACAAAGTTCTTGCCTCCAAAACATGAATATGTGTTAGCTGTAAGAATGACTCCTATTCAGTGCAAGCTCTATCAGTACTACTTAGATCACTTAACAGGTAACAAACACTACTGGTTTATTGTTTTTATCTTTCCTTTAAATACATTCTTTTCTGTAGAATTCTGTCTTGCTAATTTTATTGTGTCAGCTGTCCTTTTTCAATTTTCAATTGAATAAAATTGGTATGATTATTTTGTAAAGATACAAAATATTTTAAATTTAAAAACAGTAAACTTTTCAAAATAAAATCAATTTAGAATAAACAGCTGAAAAAATATACACAGCATATATGACTAATTTGTATAAAGCTTTTATTTCAGAAAATTTATAAATATGAATAAATTCATAAAAGAAAATACATATAATTCCAGTATATGTTTAGAAAACATTCAACCACATTAATGAGCATATAAATAAAAATCCATGAAATCTTTTTTTAGTTATCACATTGACAAAGTTTGAAGGACAGGAAGTGGCAAAATATAAAGCAGAGCATATGTAATGATCCCAATGTTATAAATAATACATAATACATAAAATAATACAATACATAATACATAATACATAAAAATGCCTAAATATACCAAAATGTTAACAAAGATTGTCTTCTAAGTGATTTCATTATGATGAAATTTTGGTTTATTCCTTATTCTTTTCTGTGGGACTTTCAAAATACCATGATTAGGAATCATTTTGTCACGAATAAACTTGTTTTTGTGTGTATGTGTGTGTGTGGCTGTGTGCCCAAGGTTATCACTGTTCACAGAACAAAACCTAGTCTCTGTCCTGGAGTGGGGTTTTTTATTGGTCACTTTATTCTGATACTTTATTCCAAGTGATGTGGCAGATTTATTCAGGGAATACAGTTTATTAGGTCCTCTTCAGCCATTGTGGATACAATAATTTATTAAAAATTAATGGAAGGCGGAAGGGTGTGCACACATATTAAAACAATACCTTATATGATATTAATAGTTAATGTGATTCTGTTTGTAATAGCAGTGCATTTTATGGAATGACATAATGCTGATAGTCTTTAAGAATTGTTCTGCTTTTGGGAAATAGGATTTGAATGTTAGTATTTTATAGAATTTCTTTCTTGCTATAGTTTAAAAACAGAGATTTCTTGTTGAATTTTGAAAGAATATAACTTCTAATAAGCCCATGTTCGTTTTCCTTTGTATATCAATCAGAAGCTATAAGGCTTATTATACCATAATGTTTTAAATGATAATAGTTATAGATATAATTAAGTAACCAAATATAGACATCCTAAGGAGAGAGTTAACCTTATAGTTTAAGATAGGGAGATGTTCAGATCTCTCTTTCACTAATCTCTGAGTGATAACGGGTGCTAAATTTGGCCATTTAATTATATATTTTTCCATTTAAAATTTTGGTTTAGAAAAAGTGCTAGCCACAGTGTTTTCAAATATTAGAGAATCAGTTGTCTTTAATAGCCAGTAGCAAAATGTTAATAGCTCATATATAGATGTTAAAATGTACTATTTTGAAAGCAATGCAATATTTAAGAATTAAAGGGGCCTGATTTCTTGTGATTTTAATTTATAGGAGTAAAAATCTAAATCACTAATTGCCAAAGCTTCAAAACACTGAATAGTATGGTTGTTAAATAACAATTGGTTCCATGAATCTTTCAGTTATGAAAAGGACCAGGGTTTCCCCCATACTAAATATGACATTTTCTTTTCTTAAACTATAATAACTTAATAGCTTCTCTTGAGAAAACTTCTATGAAAGGCCAATTGAATGATATTCTCATTACAAACCATTATTACATTATTTCTTCTGAAATGTCACCCACCGGTTTCACTTACATTTCTGTAATATATTCTAAAAATTATTATGGTTTTCTAGTTGACTCTTTAGACTCAATTTTAAGAATTTCACTTAAATTTTGCTTTTAATACTAGCAATAGTTTGATGTTAATTTTATTTGTGATAATTTGTAATATTTGCAGAATTAGTGTCATAAGAGACTGACTTTTAATTAACTTCAAGGAAATTACAATCTACACACTATTGTAAAGCATACAAGTATGGATCATATGAAATTACAATTCAGACAATGGGGCAAGATATTTACAAATCATGTATTGGATAAGGGATTAATATCTATTAAAGAGCCTCCTACAACTCATCAACAAAAATTCCAAACAATGCAATTAAAAAATGGGCAAAGGACTTCAATAGTTATTTTTCTAAAGAAGATAAATGACTGAGAAGCACATGAAATGATGCTATATATAACATCATTAGTTATTAGAGGCATGCAAATCAAAACCACGAGATACATTTCACACCTGATAGGATGACTACTATAAGAAGAATAAGAAAAAGAAAAATATCAAGTATTGGAATGGATGTGGAGAAATTAGAACCTAGTGCATTGCTGTGGGAATGTAAAATGGTGCAGCTGCTGTGCAAAAACCAGCGTGGCAGTTCCTCATAGTAAAACATAGATTCATCAGATGTTCCAGCAATTCCACTCTAGGTATATAACCAAAATAATTGGACAAATTGTGATATGTGTGTGTGTGTCTGTGTCTGTGTCTGTGTGTGTACATATATGCACAATGGAAAATATAATTTCGTCTTAAAAAGTAAGGGAATTCTGACAGGTGCAGGGGTCCTCAAACCTTTTAAAGTGGGGGCCAGATCACGGTCCCTCAGAGAGCTGGAGGGCCGGACTATATGAACTACTAATTCCTACTGTAACACCTCGGCTGCGCTCACTGCCCAAAAAATCTGGCGGGCCGGATCAGACTCCTCTGCGGGCCGCATGTGGCCCGCGGGCCGTAGTTTGAAGATGCCTGGACCGTTACAGCATGAATGAATCCTGAAGACATCATGCTTAGTAGTTAAATATGCTAAATGCAAAATGACAAATACTATATAATTCCACTTAGTCAGATTTATAGAGGCAGAAGGTAGAATGGTGATTGCCCGGGGCTGGGAGAGGAGAGTGCATAATTACTTTGTTTTCCTTTTTTTTAAAAAAATTATTTTTTATTGATTTCAGAGAGGAAGGGAGAGGGAGAGAGAGATAGAAACATCAATAATGAGAATCATTGATCAGCTGACTCCTTCATGTCCCTCCTCCCCCTCACTGGGGATCGAGCCCACAACCCGGGCATGTGCCCTGACCAGGAATTGAGCCATGACCTCCTGGTTCATGGGTTGATGCTCAACCACTGAGCCATGTTGGCTGGGCTACATAGTTACTTTGAATGAGTATAGAGTTGCTCTTTCTATTTAGGATGATGAAAAATCTTAGAATTAGAGAATGGCAATGGTTACACAACATTGGAATTATATTAATGGCACTGAATTGTACTCTTATAAATGGAGAGCAATAAAATGCTTTTGTCTCTAAACAATTCATGGGTCCAAGTGCTACCCTTGAGAGATTGATTTAGTTGACATGGAGTGTGGCTCAAGCTTCTGCATTTTTGTATGTCCTGCAGGTGATTTTGGTGTATTCTCAGCTTGAGAACCACTGTTGTAAATGATTCTCAACCTCGCTGGCCATCAGGGAAATGTAAATCAAAAGTACAATGAGATACTGCTTCATTACTCACTAGGATGGCTATATTAAAAATAGAAAATACTAAGTGGTGAGGTGTAGAGATATTGAAACCCTTAGGTGTTGCTGGTTTGGAATGTCAAATAGTGTAACTGATGTGGAACACAATTTGGCAGTTCCTTGAAAAGATAAGTATAGAGTTATCATATGATCCAGTAATTACACTTGTGGCTGAATACCCAGTAGTAATGAAAACATGCTTCCACACAAAGATTTGTACAGGAATGCTCATAGCAGCAGAATTCATTATAGTCAAGACCTAGAAATAACCCATATATTCATTAAGATGGAAAAACTAAGGTAGTATATGTATGTAATAGAACTTTGTTTGGCAATCAAAAGGAACAAATTGCTGATACATGCTACATTATGGATCAACCTACAAAACATACATTAAGTTAAAGAAGCTGGTCAGAAATGACATAAGTTGTATCATTTCACATGTATGAAATATCCAGAGTGGACAAATAGTTTTAGTAGGATAGGTGTTAATTCATTCACCTGTGAAGCCATCTGGTGCAGGACTTTTGTTTGCTGGGAGTTTTTTTCATTACTGCTTCAATTTTATTATTTGCAATTGGTCTATTCAGGTTTTCTGATTCTTTCAGATTCTGTTTTAGAAAATTGTATGTTTGTAGGAATTTGTGCATTTCACCCAGGTTGTCCAACTTGTTGGCATATAGTTATTCATAGTAATTTCTTACAATCCTTTGTATATCTGTGATGTTAGTTGTTTCCACAACCTTTAGGATGGGCATAGGCACTTCTTCCTCGTGTAGCATGGGCTGAACTCACAAGTGAGCCTGGATTTGCCTCCCCACAATGCAGGCACACTGTCCAGTAGTTGCCTATCTGGTTCCCAGATAGAAACCTTCCCATGAGAAATAGTCTGAAAATCCCAGTTGTGTGAAGCTCCCTGCCCTCCCACACTGCCAAACCAAGGAGGATGGACAGAAAGTCAGCCTTGTGTGGCACTTCCATTTTTCCATGTGGCTGAGCTGAAATTGTCTGCCCTGCTTGGGCTTTGAACCCCGCAGGATGGGGCTAAAAGTTCAGCTGGGCCATGCTGTCAAACCCAGCAGTACAGGGTCAATTTTTGCAGCCCTGTGCAGCTCCCCTGCGCTGTCAAACCCACCAGGAAGGGACAGTTTGAGTGTCTGAAAACCTCAATGGGAGGATATAGGGTTGCCCACTGTGCCATGGAGGTTGGGGATTTTGTTTCTTTTTCCCAAGCCACACAATTTTGTCAGTGTGTATGTTTCTGCCAAGGGCCTCGCTAGAAATCACTGCTGGTATAGCCCACAGAAATCTCTCAAAGATCGTATTATAGCAGTGTGGACTCTCCAGCAGTCAGAGTCCAGAGTGAGCTCCCCAGGCTGGTACTGTAACTTTAGGAGTGCTCTTTATCCGGGAGGGTGCAGTTCAAGTCTTCTAGGCAGACCAAATTTCCAGACTCCCCCCCTTTCGATCTTGGTTGTTTTAAGCTGCAGATCCCCCTGTGGAGTTGAGACCTCAGGCACCTAGGGAGCAGGAATTCTGCAGCCATGGTCTTCCTCCAGCTTTTCATATGCCACCGTAACTCTGTGAGGTGTTTCTCCCTTTATTCTTTTCTGCACTTTTTACATGTCTCTGTGTAGCTTCTTCTGTGCTCCTTGGTTAAAATATTTCAGTTTTTACGTTGATTGTTCTGTAATACTAGAGGCCCAGTGCACGAAATTTGTACATGGGGGGGAGTGGTAGTGTCCCTCACCCCAGCCTGCACCCTCTCCAGTTTGCCACCCCTAGAGGGATGTCTGACTGCCCATTTAGGGATCGGGTCTAAACAGGCAGCTGGACAACCCTCTCACAATCCAGGACTGCTGGCTTCCAACTGTTCGCCTGCCTGTCTTCCTGATTGCCCCTAAGCACTTCTGCCTGCCAGCCTGATCACCCCTTAACCACTCCCATACCAGCCTGATTGATATCTAACTGCTCCCTTGCCTCCTCTGCCGGCCTGGTCACCCCTCACTGCCCTCCCCTGCAGGGTTGATCACCCCCAACTGCCCTCCCTTGCAGGCCTGCTCCCTCCCAACTGCCCTCCCCTGCTGGCCATCTTGTGTCCACATAGGGGCAGAGTCTTTGACCACATGAGAGCAGCTATCTTAATCTTGTGTGTTGGAATGATGGTCAATCTGCATATTATTCTTTTATTAGATAGGATATTTGCCTGGTGCATGGGTGGGAGCCAGCTGGTTGCCCTGAAGGGTGTCCCAGATCAGGGTGTGGGTTCTCTTGGGGTAAGGGGCAGCCTGGGAGAGGGGCCTGTGGTGGTTTGCAGGCCAGCCACACACCCCGGCGACCCAGGCAGAGGCCCTGGTATCTGAAATGTATTTACCTTCTACAATTGAAACTTTGTAGCCTGGATCAGAGCCAAGTCTCCTGCTTGCTCATTTCTATTGGTACTTACGTACCTTTTATAATTGAAACTTTGTAGCCTTGAATGGAGGCTTAGACAGGCAAGGTCAAACAGAAAGCTTAGCTTCTTCCATTGCCTGGGAAAACCAAGCCTCCCTCCTGCTCTCTGTGGCCATAGCCATCTTGGTTGGGGTTCATTTGCATACTTGCTTTGATTGGCTGGTGTGCATGGCTTATGGGTGTAGCGGAGGTATGTTCAATTTGCATATTACTCTCTTATTAGATAAGACAGTTGTACATCTGGTTTGGGGTTGGGTGTTAAGTGGCTGCAGCTCCTAGCTTGACTGTAGCCGTCATCTCTGCAGTAGATTTTTGAACATTGATTTTCTATCTTCAACTTTATTCTTTCTAATAGTGTTTTGATGTCTTTTGGATTTTCTATATAAAGAATTACATTGTCTTCACAAAGGGACAGTTTTACTTCTTTATTCCCAACTTGGATGCTGATTTTTTTGTTTCTCTTGCCTGTTGAATAAGAGTACTAGTGAGAATAGACATTCTTGTCTTTTTTTCTCATCTTAGAAGAAAGGTTTTCAGTGTTTCACAATTGAATTTGATATTGACTAAGGGTTTGTCATATGTGGTTTTATTATGTTGAGGTACTTTCCTTCTATACCCATTTTATTGAGTGTTTTAATTGTAAGTGGATGTTGTATGATGTCAATTTTTTTAGCATCTATTGAGATATTATTTTTTAAAATGTTTTTAATTGATTCTTAGATAGGGAGGAAGTGTGAGAGAGATAGAGACATTGATGAAAGAAAGACATTAATTGGCTGCCACTTCCCTGCCCCCTACTGGCGATCAAGCCAATACCCTGGGCTTGTGCCCTAGCTGGAAATTGAACTGGAAACTTCTTGGTGCATGGGTCAACCCTCAACCAACTGAGTGGCACTGGCTAGATTAAAAACATCCTGAACCTTTCAATTAAAAATGGGCCGAGGACCTGAATAGACACTTCTTTCAAGAAGACATACAGATTCCAACAGATATGTGGAAAGATGCTCAACTTCACTTGCTGTAAGGGAAATGCAAATCAAAACTACAATGAGATGTGACCTCACACCTGTAAGAATGGCCATTATCAACAAGACAAGTAATATAAAATGTTGGAGATTGTATGGAGACAAAGGAATCCTCATTCACTTCTGGTGCGAATGTAAGGTGATATAGCCACTAGGGAAAACAGTATTTTGGTTCCTCAAAAAATTGGTAATAGAGGTTACCACATGACAAAGTCACTCCTCTTCTGGGTATACACCCCAAAATTTTCAACACATTTATTCATAAAGATATATGTACCTATGTGTTCATTGCAGCATTATCCATGCTGGCCAACATGTGGAAACAAGTAAAATGTTCTTCAATATAAGATTGGATTGAGAATATGTGATACATATATAATATGGAATACTGTGTGCCATAAGAAAAGTTGAAATACTACCATCTGTGGCAATATAGATGGATTTTGAGACTATAATTTCACTTGTGGGATGTAAAACTGAAAACAATAAATGAACAAGCAAGACAAATAAAAACTCGTAGACATAGATAACAGTATGGTGGTTATCAGAGAGAAAGCAGGGCGAGGGAGAAGGTATAAAGGAGTCAAATATATGGTGGTGTAAGGATATTTGACTTTGGGTGCTAAATAGAATGAAATATACAGATGATATAGATTTATACACTTGAAGCCTATATAACTTTATTAATCAACGTCATCCCAAAATGGTGGCAGAGTAAGTGGAAGTTACACTGACACTTCCCAAAGACCAACTGGAATTACAATTAAAATACAGAGAAATTATCCTGTATAATCCATTGAAGACTATCTGGAGAGAAACATGATAACCAAGGATGGAAAGTGGAAACTGCATAGAGACTGGTAGGAAATGCAAATGTAAAAGAGGGCTGGCTGGACTCCCACAGGCAGCAGCTAAACTTCTGGAGGAATATCTCAGGTATGGAAGTTTCTCACTGAGAACTTTGGGGTCTAAACCCTAAGCAGGGCTCCCCATCCCAGACCACCAGGGCTGAAAAAGGTGCCCACATAACTTCTGGCTGTGAAAAGCAGCAGGGTTACTGTCTGCCAGGGAGAGGCAGCTGGAAACATAGGCATCTTCTTAAAGGGCCAAAACACAAAATTTAACGTGGGCTCCAGCAGAGGGAGGGCAGAGTGGAATAGAGCTGTGTGAGGACACTCCATCATTGGGGTGGGGTGGCCTGGCTTTGGGCTTAGAGCTTGGAAGCCAGCTGACCCATTTTCTATGCTGAATCATTCCCCCATACTACAGAGGATATCTTTCACAGCCATCCAGGTGGGGATGGGGGTGTGAAGGAAGCAATTGCTTCACTCTGTTGGAAAACCTCTCATCCCACCCAGTGGAGTCTATGGCTTGCTGTGGTCTGTTGCCTAAGACAATTTAAAAATGAGAATAACAGTCATCCTGCAGGCAGAGGTGGATCTCTGGAGGCTTTGCATTATTGCCGGATCTTCTTTGCCTGGGACTAGGAAAAGCACACCTCGGTAAATAATCTTGGTCCTTTCTGAAGGCATCAGCACCAACAGAGGGAGCCAAAAAGCTGTGAATTGCTGATAGCTTCAAATGGTACTCAGGGCCAGTCCAAAACAGTGTCTGACACTGTCCTGCACCAGATACTGGGGATCATCAGATCTACCTAATACATAGACACAAACCCAAACAGATGCCTAAAATGGGGAGATAAAAACAAGCCACACATGAAAGAATAAGATAATTCTCCAGAAGAAGTGATAAATATAATGGAGATAAGAAATTGATTATATATAGAGTTTAGAATAATGATTATACGGATGCTCAGCAGCATATGAGAAATTATATAGAAATGATAAAAAATGACCTGTCAGAAACGAAGAACGATATAGCTATAATAAAGAATGCATTGGAAGGAATACATAGGAGATTAGGGGAAGCCAAGAATTGAATCAGTGAATTAGAAGAGAGGGTAGAAAAAAAATTAATCAGAGAAACCAAAAATCAAAAACAATTAAAAAGTAGGACCGGTTAAGGGAGATGTGGCACAACATGAAAAATAACAATATACACTACATTGGAGTACCAGAAGGGGAAGAAAGTGAGGAAGGGATAGAGATTCTGTTTGAAGTAATAATGGCAAAATAACATCCCTAACTTGGTGAAGGAAAAAGTCATACAAGTTCATGAGGCACAGAGAGTCCCAAGCAAGAAGAACCCAAATAGGCCCAAACCCAGACACGTCATAAATAAAATGCCAAAAATTAGAGACAGAGAATCTGAAAGGCAACAAGAAAAAAACAATTTGTTATCTACAAAGGAGTTCCCAAAAGTCTGTTAGCTCACGTTTCATCAGAAACTCTACAGCCAGAAGGGAATGGCATGAAGTATTCAAGATAATGAAACCAAGAATTTGAAAACAAACTTTAACCAGCAAGGCTATCATTAACTAAAGAGCTTCCCAGACAAGAAAAGGCTAAAGGAGTTTATCACTACAAAACCAGCATTCAAAACAAAACAAAACAAAACAAAACAAAACAAAACAAAAAGTACTGCTGTAATAATAGTAAGAAATATATAGAGATAAACATAGGCATAAAGAATTAAAATGGCAATAAGTACCTATCAGAAAAAACCTTAAATGTATAGGGATTAAATGCTCCAATCAAGAGACATAGGGTAGCTGAATGGATACAAAAATATGACCCAAATATAGGATATCTACAAGATACCCACCTCAGAACAAAACACACAGGATGAAAATGAAGGGATGGAAAAATTTTTTCTCATCAAATGAAAACGGAAATCTGGGGTAGCAATATTCATATCTGACAAAAGAGACATCAAAATGAAGGCTGTAACAAGAGACAATAAAGGTCACACTACATAATACTAAAGGGATAGATCTAAGATATAACCCTGGTAAACATATATTCACCCAATATAGGAGCACCAAAATATATAGTACAAATTCTGGAGGACTTTAAGGGAGAGATCTACAGCAATACAGTCATTTTAGGAGACTTTCGCACCACTGATTTTACTGTATAGATCTTCCAGACAAAATATAAACAAGGAAATAGTGACTCTAACTAAATGACACACTGAATCAGATGGATTTAATTGACATTTACACAATATTGCACCCCAAGGATGCAGAACATACATTCTTATCAAATACATATTGGTCATACTGAAAGATAGACTCTGCCACATGTTAGGAAACAAAACAAGTCTGTACAATTTCAACAATTTTGAAATATCAGGCAGAGAAAAAGATGGTGGCATTGTTAACTGCTTTTACTCTCCGCCTGCCACCACCACATCAAAATTACAACTAAAATACAGAATATCCATCATCCATAATGGCCTGAAAGCTGGCTGAATGGAAGTCCTACAACTAGAGAAGTAAATAAGAAAGCACATTGAAATTGGTAGGAGGGGCAGAGGCACCAAATGGGCTGAACTAAAACCCAAGTGTACCATTTTTTTTTTAACTGGTAAAGAGACTGTCTCTTCGTAGCCCCCCAAGAGGAGCAAGGGGTCCCAGCCTCACATTAGATCCCCAGCCCAGGCTCCCAGAGCTGGGAAAAGTAGGCCCTGTAACTATGGGCTGTAAAAACTAGTGGGGATTGGGGCTCAGTGACTCGGAGGTTGCTAGAGACCCAGCTGATCCTCTTAAAGGCCTGGCATACAAACTGAGCTTACAAGGTTCAGCTTCTTCAGGGTGAGGCTCTGGGGAACACAGATACATACAAAGAGGATCTGGATTGCCTCGCACTGGAGCAGTAACTCTGGGGTGGCTATCTCCCAGTCAAAGGTGCTCACAGGCGTCATTGTTCCTATGCTGGGACCTCATCTGTGTCAGGGATGACTGACAGCCACTTCTGTTTGCTCCTTTCTGGTGATTCTCTGAGACCCTGCCCCTTCCAATTTGCAGCTTCGTCTAACCTATGTGCAGTGGCTTCTGCATATGGATGGCCTGTCATTGCTCAGACTTCAGACCTTGCTAAACTCTCTCAAACAAGCTACAGCTAGGTCAGGGAGCCCAAAACCTATCAATAAAAGGCCCAAGACTTGGCACCATCAGCACCAGCCTGCCTTGCTTAACAGCATGGCCACACCTGGGCACTTCCAAATTGAATACAAACAAGGATAAATCTACAGATCTCTCTGTAGCTCCCTGCAGACCCAAGAGCCGGTGAATGGTCAGTGTCAGATTATGTGAAATTACAACTCTACACATCATAATCTACATACTCACAGGGCAGACTCAGTGAGGACCAAAGCCCCACTGAAGCAAGTCCTGCTCCACAGGGGTGTCCTGCACAGCAGCACTCCCACAGTAGTAGCAGCTAGTCCTCACAGCCAATTGGCTTGGAAGTCACTTCCTCCCAGGGACACCAACACCATTCACGTTTCAACTATAACAAGACTGTGCACTGAGCCCACAAAGGGGCACACCTAGAGTGACTGGGGAGGCTAAGCCACTGGGCTCTATAGGACAGCTATTACACAAGGCCACTCTACCAACTCAAGGAGACATAACAGCTCTACCCAATACATATAAACAAACTCAGGGATGTAGCCAAAATGAGGAGACAAAGAAACATGTCAGAAATGAAATAAATGGAAGAAATCAAACTACTGGGTATATAATTCAAAACCACAGTTATAAGTTTACTCAAGAATCTTCTTGTGACCTCCAAGGACTTAGTGAGACTTTCAAGGACCTTAGTAAGAATGCCAAAAATATATTGAAAAGGACCAGTCAGAAATTAAGCAAACACTGACTGACAAAGAATAATATATAGGGATTGAACATTAGAGGATCTTGAGAATAAAATCAACAATTTCAAATATGAGGAAGCAAAAAACACCCAACCAGAAGAGTATAAAGAAAAAAGAACCCCAAAATATGAAGATAGTGTAAAAAATCTCTGTGACAACTTCAAGCATACCAATATTTGCATTATGGGGGTGCTAGAAGAAGAGAGAGAGAGCAAGATATTAAAAACCTATTTGACAATAACCCACAATCTCTTGGACACAGCAAAAGCATTCCTGAGAAGGAAGGTCATAACGCTATAGGCCTGCCTCAGAAAATAAGAAAAATTAATAATAAATTAACTCTTACAATGTAAAGATATAGAATAACAAGAAAAGCTCCAAGTAAGTAAAGGAAGTAAATAGTAAACATTACAGTAGAAATAAATGACATGGAGACTAAAAAAACAATGCAAAAAGAAATCAATGAAACCAAGAGCTGGTTCTTTGAAAAGATAAACAAGATGGGTGGGGACACAAATTAATAAAATCAGAAGTGAAATCAATGAAGTAACAACTGACCCCAAAGAAATACAAAGGACTGTAAGAAAATACTATGAACAAACTTTATGTTAACAAGGTGGGTAGTATGGACAAATTTGTAGAATAATACAATCTTCTAAAAATTAATAAAAAAGAATCAGAAAACCTGAATAGGCCACTAAAAACTGAAATCGAAACAGTTATTAAAAAAACAACAACTCAGCAAACAAAAGCTGTGGTCTGGATGGCTTCTCCAAGGAGTATTACCAAACATTCAAATAAGAACCTAAAACCGATCCTAAAAACCCAAGAGCACGGAACACTTCCAAGCTCTTTTCATGAGGCCAGCTTTATCCTAATTCCAAAATCAGGTAACGGCACTACAAAGAAAGGGAATTATAGGTCAATATCCTTGATGAACATAGATGCTACAGTCCTCAACAAAATATTAGTAAATTGGATCCAGCACTATATTACAATGGTAATTCATCATGACTGAGTGGGAGTTATTCCAGCAATGAAAGGCTCATATAATATTAAAAAATCCATAAACATGATACATCACATAAACAGATTGAAAGATAAAAAGCACATGATCAATCAAAAGATGCAGAAAAAGCATTGAACAAAATCCAGCACCCTTTTTGATTACTCTATTCCCACTTTGCAGAGTTTTAATCAGACCTCAACATAATACAAAGCCCATTGTATGGGAGAGCATATTTAGCAGTGATACATCTGATAAAGTGTTAATATCCAAAATATATAAGAATCTCATACAACTTAAAAAAGGAAGACAATCCAATTAAAAAAAATACCTAAATGGGCAAAGTGGTCATACAGATGGATGAGAAAAAATGTTCAAAGTCAGAGAAATGCAAATAAAAATGATAATAGGTTATTACCTCACATCTTTTAGAATGGCTACCATTAAGAAATCTACAAATGACAAGTGCTGGTGAGGATATGGAGAAAAGAGAACCCTAGTACACTGCTGGCGGGAATGCAGACTGGTGCAGCCATTATGGAAAACAATAGGGAGGTTCCTAAAAAAATCAAATATGGAACTGCCATTTGCCCATTTCTAGGACTATATCCTAGGAATCCCTAAATACCTATCAGATACAATATACTAGGTGTACCGGTTAATAATGACAGGTTTTTGTAATAAAAGAAAACATGATAATTTCAAGAGAAACATCAAAAGTGCTTCATTCAATGTAATGTCCATCGCTAGCTACACATTTCACCCATCTTTCAGGTAATTTGTGGATACCGTCCCAATAGAACTTTTCTTGTTTTGAGGCAAACAATTCAGAGACCCAATTTTCCACTTCTTTGTACCTTTTGAAGTGCTGCTCAGAAAGTGCATGTGCCATCTATTGGAAAAAGTGATAATATGAAGGAGCAAAATACAGAGGGTGGGTTAATACTTCCCAAGCAAGATCTTCTAACATGTCTTTAACTGGTTTTAAAGTGTGTGATGGTGAGTTATCACAAGCCAAAATTGCTTTGCTGAGTCTTCTGGAACATTCTAGTCATTTCACGATCAAAGTGTGGTTCAAATTGATTACTTGTTGTCGGTAGCCAATCAGTATTAATGGTTTCACCTGGTTTTAGAAGCTCAAAATACACCACACCTTCCTGATTCCACCAAACACACAGTCAATGTTGATGATTTACCTGGATCAACCCATGATCTTGTGCATTTAGGATTCTCAAAATAAATCCACTTTTCATCGCCAGTCACAATTTGATCCAAAAAACTTGCTTTCATGCCCGTGAAGCAACATTTTACTGATTACTTTTCGGTTTTCCATTTGTCTTTCGTTCAGTTGATGTAGCACCCATTTTCCTTCCTGTAAAGTCTTTCCCAGTGCTTGTAAATTATCAGAAATTGTTTGTTGAGCAATGTTTAATCTTTCTGCAAGTTGTTTTTGATTTTAACACACATCTTCATCTAATAATGCTTGTAATGGTTGGTTTTCAAACTTTTTCGGTTGACCTGGACGTTGTTTGTCTTGCACATCAAAATTATCACTTTTAAAGCATTTAACTAGCGTTCACAAGTATCTTGAGATGGAGCATGTTCACCATAAGCTTCCCGAAGTATTCAGCAGCACTTTTCTTCAAAATAATGAATTAAAACTTCCTGCAAATGCTTTTTCTTTGGCACAAAGTTTGACATTTTAAAGCATAAAGATATAGAAGATGTTAACACCTTCAGCAAATTTGACATGTAAGCTGTTTTGTCAGTACAGTGTCCAGATTATTATGATCTCTGATCGTATAATAATCTGGTCACTTAGTGTATATCCTGTATAATAAAAGGCTAATATGCAAATTGTCCCCTTGACCAGCAAGCAGGCTGGCCAACTGCCAGTGTCCCTTCCCACTGGCCAGGCTGGCAGGACCCCACTGATGCTCAAATTCATGCACCAGGCCTCCAATACACACACACACACACACACACACACACACACTGAGTGGCCAGATTATTATGCATTCAGAGATCATAATAATTTGGCCACTCAGTGTATATCAACATATGTGTAAGTCTATCTATTGAAAAAAGTTCGCATTATTAACTGGTACACCTAGTATGTATCCCTACGTTCATAGCAGGGTAATTTACAATAACTAAGATCTAGAATCAGTCCAAGTGCCCATCAGCAGATGAATGGATAAAAAAATATACATTTACCCCAAATGGAGTACTATGCAGCAGTAAAAAAGAAGGACCTCTTACCTTTTGAGACAGAGTGGGGGGACCTGTGGAGTAGTATGGTAATTGAAATAAGCCAGCCAGCGAAAAACAAGTGTCACATGATTGCACTCGTATGTGGAATCTAATGAACAAAATAAACTGTTGAATATATCCTGAGACATAGGAGCATAGAACACACTGTGGAATCTAAGAGGGAAGATGGGATGGGTCAGAAGAGATTAACTTAAGAACTGGAATGAATATATTCATAAGCCATGGACACAGACTACTAGTATAGTATGATGAATTCCTGGGGCAAGGGTCAGGAGTGGGTTGGAGGGGGTCAATGTGAAGAAAAAGGAGACATGTGATACTTTCAATAGTAAAAATTTTCAAAAGTCAATGTCATCCCAGTAAACTGAGTTAAGATATTAAAATTTTTTTTTAAATGATTGCTTTCTGTTCGGGGTCTTTTGTGATTTTATGTAAATTTTAGATTTTCTTCTAGTTCTGGAAACAATATCATTGGAATTAGATAGCAATTGCATTGAGCCATTAAATTGCTTTGGGTGTTATGTACATTTTAATATTGATGTTTCCAATACATGAACACTATTTCCTTCTATTTATTTGTGTCCTCTTTATTTTTTTTCAATGTCTTAGAGTTTTCAGCTTATATGTTTTTCACCTCACTGAATAAATTTATTCCTAGTTTATTCTTTTTGATAAAATTGTATATGACATCCTTTTCTTAATATCTCTTTCTGATCATTGGCTGTTAGTGTGCAGAAATGTGAGAGATTTCTGTGTGTTTTCCTTGGTGAATTGATGTATGGCAAATGAGAGATTATATAATGGCAAAATGATAGTCTCTGTAAAAGCATAGTTGGGAAAACTGGACCAGATCCATGCCAAAAAATGAAACTGGACAAATTATACCATATACAAAAATAAAGTCAAAGTTAATTAGAGTCTTAAATGTAACATCCGAAACCATAAAACTCCTATAAGAAAACATAGGCACTGAGTTCTCTGAAGTTTATCTTAGCAATCAGTATCTTTTTCTGTATGTCTTCTTGGGGAAGGTCAATAAAAGCAAAACTAAACAAATGGCTCTACATCAAACTTAAAAGCTTCTACATGGAGAATGAAGCTATCAGCAAAACGCAGAGACAGCCTCGTGAATGAGAAAAGAGATTTACCATTGATATAATGGAGAAGGTTTTATTATTCAAAATATATAAAGAACTCATGCATCTCAACTGAAAAAACAAAGAGTTCTATTTAAAAATAGGCAGAAGAGCCCTAGCCAGTTTGGCTCATTGGATTAAGTGTTGGCCTGCTGATATAAGATCCTGAGTTTGATTCTGGTCAAGGGCATGATCCCAGGCCTTGATTGGGGATCATGTGGGATGCAACCAATCAATGTGTCTCACATCGATATTTCTCTCTGTCTCTTCCCCTCACTTCCACTTTCTCTAAGAATCAATGGGAAAAAATCGTCTGGTGAGAATTAGAAAAATAAAAAGGGCAGAGGACATGGGTAGACATTTCTCCTAAGAGGCAATTTAGTTGCCAGCAGACATATGAAAAGATAACAAAACTAAGCATCAGAGAAATGCAAATAAAAACCAGTTATCCCCTCAGACCTGTAAAAATATATCTTATCAAAAAGTCAACAAACAGCAAGTGCTATAAGAATATGGAGAAAAGGGAAAACTTGTGCACTTTTGGTGGCATTATTTTTTATAAAATATATTTTATTGATTTTAGAGAAGAAGAGAGATGGAGAGATAGAAACATCAATGATAAGGGGGAAAAAAAATCATTGATTGGGTGCCTTCTGCACATCCCACTCTGATGATCAAGCCCGCCAACCACATGTGCCCTGACCATGACCTTCTGGTTCATAGTTAGACACTCAACCACTGAGCCATGCTGGCCAGGCAGTGGCATTGTTAATTGGTACAGAAACTATGGAAAACAGTATGCAGGGTCCTCAAAATTTAAAAGTACAACTACCATATGACCCAGCAATTCCACTTTCTGGTATTTCTTTTAAGAAAACAATTACTAATTTGAAAAGATATATGCACTCCTGTATTCATTGCAACATTGTTTACAATAGTCATGATATGGAAACAACATATGTGTGGAATCAATAGATGAACTTAGAAAGAAGATATTTACACACACACATTCATACATACCTACCATCGAAAATTACTTAGCAATAAAAAAATGAAATCTTGCCATTTGTGACAGCATGGATGGACCTAGAGGGTATTATGCTAAGTAAAAGAATTTGGACAGAGAAAGATGGATACCATATGATTTTACTTATGAGGAATCTAAAAAAAAAACAAACCTAAACAAGTGAACAAACAAAACAGAAATGGACTGATATATTCAGTGAACAAACTGATGATCACCAAATGGTAGTTGGTTGGGGAGATTCATGAAAAAGGTTTAGGGATTAAGATACAGAAATTTCCAGTTATAAAAACTGTCATAGGTATATCAATACATCATAGGAAATATAGTCAATCATATTGTAATGTGTATGTTGTCAGATGGGTACTAGACTTACCAGACTGATCACTTAGTAAGTTATGTAAATGTTTAATAATTATGTTGTACACCTGAAACTAATATTATTGTATGTTCACTGTAATTAAAAAGAAAATTATTATTAAAAAATAAAAATAAAAACAAGAGTTTGTAATATAGAGTTCAGTGGATAGAATTTAGAGGTCTATGAACCTGAATAAGAAAAATTCCTTTTTAGTTTTCACTACCCTCCAACAAAAGTGTAGCATTTTTTCCAGTTTCAAAGGTATGCAGCAAACCACAGTAGTATTATTGATAACTGACTTTGTTATTATTATAAATCAGATATATTTATGTATATTAATGATATCTCAAAATTATTTACCTTTATTAATACTTCTACTTTTCATATAATTGTTAGACTTGCTGCTTTATTTTTTATTTAATTACACATAATATGATATCACATTTTTTTAGTATTTTGATAATTTCTATATAATGGATTTCTTTTTCAATCCTATTTATTTTATGTAATTGAAAACTTTGTAAACACTGCCAAAGGAGTTCATGGAACAGATCAAGTTAAAACCTCTATTTTAGAAACAACTATGTTAAAATTTATCTTCTTATATCTTAACATTGACTATTTTTCTTTTGATCAGGTGTAGGTAATAGTAGTGAAGGTGGAAGAGGAAAAGCAGGTGCAAAACTTTTCCAAGATTTTCAGATGTTAAGTAGAATCTGGACTCATCCTTGGTGTTTACAGCTGGACTACATTAGTAAAGAAAATAAGGTAAATCAAGTAACCTAAGAATTATATAAAAGGTATCTGTTAGAAGCAGAATAATTTTAGAGAAAAGTTGATATGTATACACTTACTGTATATTTGAATTTTCTTTTGATTTGTGGTATAATAATTCATGTATTTTATTTCCAGTTAATTCCTATTTGAATGCATTATTATTATAATGTGAATATTAAATGTTAATCCTAACATTTCTCATAACCATACCAAAGTGATCAAAAGTAAGACATTAACATTGAGTTTTAACTGAACAACAGGATTCAATTGGATTTTCTTAGTTTTTGTACTTTTTTCTTTTTTATGATCAATCTAAGACCTCACATTGCATTTAGTAGTCATATCTGTTATGTCTCCTTTATTTTTTCTAATTCATGATAGTTCTTTCGTTCATGAATTAGAAAAATCAACTTATTCTTAAGAAATAAAGGAACATCATTATAATTTCCAATGTAAGTTGAAATAAACTATTAAAACATTCGTCTTTTTTCCCTAGGGATATTTTGATGAAGACAGCATGGATGAATTTATAGCTTCAGATTCTGACGAATCGTCCATGAGTTTAAGCTCCGATGATTATTCAAAGTAAATTGAATACTTTTGTGCCTCGTGTTGACACATTAAAACTCCCTATTTACAGATTGTTCACATAATTGGCAGTTATATGTTTACAATACTTTTCTATTAGTTTGAATTTGTTCTTTTTCAGAAAGAAGAAAACAAAAGGGAAAAAGGGGAAAAAAGATAGTAGCTCAAGTGGAAGTGGCAGTGACAATGATGTTGAAGTAATTAAAGTGTGGAATTCAAGATCTCGAGGAGGTGGTGAAGGAAATGTGGATGAAACAGGAAACAATCCCTCGGTTTCTATAAAGACGGACGAAAGTAAGTCTAATGAATGCTGCCTTTATCATGGAACATTGTTCAGAAATATGTCATTATCATGTCAGTACTTTTTTTCAGTTATTAATCATCCCGTCTTGTTGGCCAGAGGCATGTCTTTTCTCAATTGGTAAGCATGTAGAATAATCATAGAACACAGAATAATAATAAATATCTGATAACTTTTTAAATAAAAGCAAGCCTTTTGCTCTTTCTGATATTTCATAGGAAAGAAAAAGTATTGTTTATTTACATGTATAAATATAAACTCTTTATTACTTTTATTTCATATGTTAGCTTCTTGCGCAGCCTTGCAATGTTGTTTATATTTTTATTTTTATAAATAATTGGTAGAAGTTGAATTCTGACCTAGATACATTCAATCTCAGAACCAACATGGTAATTTCTCTTAACTATGTATATATAGCTGGAAGAATTTCAAGGAATCAAGTATCATTGTAATTGATTTTATATAGTGAAATTATTTTTAATGGTTTAGTCTTTTTCTTTTGTAACTCTTAAAAAATTGTAATTGTTGTGTACTTTAGGTTTCTTCTGTGCCATGTACAGTTTGTGTCACCTCTTTTGCTTTTTTTTCTCTTGTGCATGAGTATATAGACAGGGAAGGTTTTGACTGAACTCCCAAAGGCTTGAGTTGTCTTTACCTGTTACCTACCTTTAAAGAATTAGTATTGAGGCTCCATATTCTCCTGGTACAGCCTGACTGGGTGTCTGCTCTAAAGCTGGGAACAAATATCTGAATATTTGAAATATCAAATATCTAAAGACAGAAAAGTGTAAATAACTCTAAATAGTTGGTGTTTGGAAGTTATGGAACAAAGATGTTGACTATGAACTAAAGAGAGATATACCGTAGGTGCTAAATAGGTGAATGATCCTTTACTCAAATAAGCTTAGCTGGTCTCAGGCCTGCAATACCTTGATAAACATTTCTCTTTTCAGTAGTTCCTCTTTCGAATAGACAGATGGCAGCCTAACCACAGACTCTGTCTTCTCTTAGAAATCAGGGAAATAGTAAAAATTAAACTACAAAATTCCCCTCCTTGTTTTTTTTCTCTCTTGTTATTCCATAAAGGCAGTTTGTTTTCAGCATTCAACTTCCAATTACATTTACAGAATATTTTTTTCTAAGAATATTAAAGGAATATTTATAGTTTAATTTAAGGTAACAGGAAGCTTCTGTTATCTCTTCCTTTGCTCTCCCAATCTGCCTTTTTACTTAAAGTTACCCGCAGTCTCTCATCTCACAATTATAAAGGAATAGCTTAGAGTTTATGTGTTCCTGGGAATTATTTTCTTAAAATTTACTTGTTAAAATGTTTCTCATAACTTAAAGTTAAGAGATCAGAGAGAGTAAGACTTGCCAGTATGTCTCATTCTTTACTGTAAATGGGCTACATAGAAGTATGCTGAGGTATTGATTCCTTCATCACTTAGAAGTATAGGTGGGGTCTGAGGCAGCTAAGTTATGTCCATAAATGAGTAGATTTTTCCATTTTTCCTGGTGTACTATGTGACTATGATTGCTTTTCATTTAAGCCATAATGTGAAAAGGTTGGAAAGAACTGGGGCAAAATATAGGTGGCTACATGTTGTAAACTTAAAAGTAGACAGGGAAGGCTCTGGGTTCCAAATGACAAACTGACTACTTGTCTAGGGTCTTTGTTTAATTTTAGCTGTGTGCATTCAAATACATGTCATTCATATATGATGTATTTTAATTTTTTTTGCATCTGCTACACTTATAATTTATCAGAAACATTTTTCAAAACAAATAGATGATAAAATTTTATTTTTGTTCTGTAGATCTAGATTAACTCCATAGAAGGCTGAGTAGATCATAGTATATGAACATATATAGCTGGTATTATAACTTTTTAAAAACTTAATTTTAAGTTTTTAAAATTTTAATTTAAAAACTTAAGTTTGGCTTAGTGGATAGAGCATTGGCCTGCAGACTGAAGGGTCCCAGGTTCAATTCTGGTCAAGGGCACGTACCATGGTTGCAGGCACATCCCCAATAGGGGATGTGCAAGAGGCATCTGATTGATGTTTCTCTCTTATCGATGTTCTAACTCTTTCTCTCGCTCCCGTCCTCTGTAAAAAAATCAATAAAATATATATTTTAAAAAAATTTGCTTCCTTACAGTAAATATAAAAACACACTAAGTAGGAAGTATTACAGGGCGAAAATGTTGCACCTGGAATTTGAAATGGATATTAAGTAAGTACATAGCTATAATTGAACTATGATATGATTCTCACTGCATATTTCATTATTATTTTATTTCTTAATATGTATTTTTATTGATTTCAGAAAGGAAGGGAGAGGGAAGATATAAACATTAATGATGAGAGAGAATCATTGATTGGCTGCCTCTAGCACGCCCCTTACTGGGGACTGAACCTGCAACCTGGGCATGTGCCCTTGACCAGATTTGAACCCAGGACGCTTGAGTCCACAGGCCACTGCTCTATCTATTGAGCCAAACTGGGTAGGGCATATTTCATTTTTATTTCAAAGAGTTGGTGTTTAATTCATTTACAGAAGATTTTTGAATTTTCTGAGAAGCAGAATCTTGAATAAGTCATTTTAGTTTACCTTACAGCATCACTCATTCTGTGTTTCAACATTGTTTTAGAAGGACAGTTTTATGATGTGAAATTTGCTGTGTAATTAAAATATTCAGTTTATTAATTATCTTGGTATTTTTAGAGTACATTTTAAAATCTATATAATTTATTGTATGGATATCAACTTTTGCGATAGGATCCTTGTATGTGATATAGGACCATATCTTTTTTAAAAATATATTTTATTGATTTTTTACAGAGAGGAAGGGAGAGAGATAGAGAGCTAGAAACGTCGAGGAGAGAGAAACATCTACCAGCTGCCTCTTGCACACCCCCTACTGGGGATGTGCCCGCAACCAATGTACATGCCCCTGACTGGAGTCGAACCCGGGACCTTTCAGTCCACAGACCGATGCTCTACCACTGAGCCAAACCGGCTTCGGCAATATAGGACCATATTATTACCAGTATTATATGATACAAGAGGCCTGGTGCACTAATTTGTGCATCAGTTAGGTACCTTGGCCTGGCCTGTGGGATAGGGTCAAAACTGGCTCTCTGACAGCCCCCAAGGGGTCCCAGATTGTGAGAGGGTGCAGGCCAGGCTGAGGGACCATACCAGTGTACTATTGTGGCTGGGGAGGGATATGGGAGGTTGGCCAGCCAGGGAGGGACCACGGGAGAGCTCTAGGGGGTGCTTGGCCTGTCTCACTCAATCCCAATGGGCCAGACCCCAGCAGCAAGCTCACCTACTGGTCAGAGCATCTTCCTCCTGGTGGTCAGTGCACGTCATAGCAACTGGTCGACTGGTCAACTCTCTGCCCTCTGGTGATCAGTGCACATTATAGCCAGCGGTTGAGCAGCCTTAGCATATCAGTGAACAAAATGCATTCATGGAGCTTACCATTCTACTAGTACTACTCACTATTTTAATGATATGCTACCTGATGAAAGTTAACACACAAAACAAACAGCATGATTTGATTCTTAAGAACTTCAGATAATAGAACTATTTTATAAAGACTATAAAATAAATATCTTTATAGTGATAATTAAAAAATTATAAACATAATTTTATGCTGGCAGACAACATTCTGGGAAAATACAACACCATTGAACGTTCATTGCAGTTATTTCATAGGTTTTGTAACTTGAATGGTTTGGAGTTTTTGTTTTAATCCTTACCTGAGGATATTTTTTCATTGACTTAGAGAGAGTGGAAAAGAGAGAGAAATATTTTTGTGAGAGAACCACATCGATTAGTTGCCTCCTAAACAAGCCCTGACCAGTGCCTGGGACAGGGAGTAGCCTGCAACCGAAGTATGTGTCCTTGATCAGAATCGAACGTGGGACCCTTCGGTCCACAGGCTGATGCTCTATCCACTGAACCAAACCAGCTAGGGTGGTTTTGTGACTTTAAGCAAAATGATGCATAATGAAACCAATTTTACCCTAGGCAAATAGATGTAAACAAGCATTAAGTTCTTGTAGCATCTTGTCAATATTATAACAAAACAACATTATTCAAGGACCTGCTGTAGTTTAAAAACATAATAGTGTACAATGTAGGGATACAGATATAGTGAAAATATTAAACATACACAGAAGTGATAAACATAAACTTTAAGGTTTTAGTTACCTCTCCAAAAGGAGGGAGGAAAAGAAGAATGTGATTGGCTAGGGTCACATATTAGACTTCAGGTGCATCAGAAACAGATTTAACAAGTGTTACAATTGGATAAAAGTGAGATATGGGAACATGGCTGTTTACATACATTTTTGGATATGTAAAATACTTTATAGCAGAAATATATAAAAATGTAAAATACTTAACATTAAAAAGCAATTGGGCAATAAACAGGTTAAACCTCATTCCTCATTTTGCATTGAATTGTTTATGTTTAGAACTTTAATAGATTATTTTGTGTAACTTTCTTCTTACAACTTTTATAGTCAAAGTTAGTGTGCAAATAAAGTTAATATGATATGAGGATTCTGGGATAAATGTTTGCTAGAATTCTAGTAGCACAGTGAAATGTTTCTTGCCCCATGAGCTCAAGATCTTTTCTCTCTTGATTTCCGAGTCAGTCTCCCCCTCTGCTTCTCTTTGGACATTTTTCTTTCCCAGTCTGTTTCTTGGGATGTGTTTTGGGGTTATTATCTATCTGGGCTCGGGGGTTTCTGTCTCTTAGAGTTTCTGTCTACCTGAGTGCTCTCTCCTGTGGTGGTCTTTTCTCTCTCTCTGGGCATGAGTGTACTGGGTGTGTGTGCGCGTGCACATGCACATGCACATGTGTGCGTATGTGTGTGTCAGTTGCTTCCCTCTCTCGAATTCCTATGTCGCTCTCTCAAGCTTTCTCTGGGTTGGTCTATATCTGTTTTCCTGGTCTCTTTCTTAATCCCTCTCTTGGGATCTTTTAGTTTTTTTTTTTTTTTTTCCTTATTTGCCTACTTATTTATGTTTCATTTATTTTATTTAGGTAAAGCTACTTCCTCTTCTAATCCAAGCAGCCCAGCTCCAGACTGGTACAAAGATTTTGTTACAGATGCTGATGCTGAGATTTTAGAGCATTCTGGCAAAATGGTACTTCTCTTTGAAATTCTTCGTATGGCAGAGGAAATTGGGGATAAAGTGTAAGTTCTTTCCTATTCTTTATATAAATGAACTTTTTGATGACCTTTCTATTGTTTCAACAGCTTATTTGAAGAAATGTGTTTTCTTCCTTTCTAAAAATGCCATTTACTTTGGTTACTATAGTGATAGACAGGTCCCAATATCTTCCTTCTAAGCCACTAGTTCTAACTTCATATTCTGGTTATTTGTTTAGTGCTGTTTTTCCCTTCTCGTTACTGCTTTTAAAATTTATTTTATTGAGCCAAGCTTATAGTTGATATCTATATGTTATCATCTTCAAAACCATTTTCCAACCCATGCAATGTGGCTTTTACCCTGTCACTTTACTGAGCTTTTTCCCCCTCTAAAGTCACTTAGTGATATTTTAATTCCCATATCTAATGGACACTTCTCAGACTTTATTTCACCTCTTTGATGATTCTCTATCATTTCTCCTTTGTTTTTTGCTCCTGTTTGTTTTACTTACAGCATTTGTGCCCTCATTTCCTTCCCTGAATCCTGTCCCTGGTTTCACCTTTAAAATTACTATTTAAAAAGTATACTCTTATAGTTTTGAACCAGGCTTATTGTTTAGGCTGTTATTAGCTCCCCACATTTTATCACAAAACATTTAAAAATTATATCTGTGATGTTTTTAATAACAATTAACATAAGGCTAAAAATAAGTCATCTTTGGCATTAGTCAAAGATGATTCCCAGACTTCCATCCTAAGTCGCTGGTGGATTATAATGTTATTTACTAAAATGAACAATATTAGGGTAGAACTTAATTCACTAGTTATAGTAAAGAGTTTTGCACTAGCTATATTATGTTTGAGGGCCTATTAGATATCCAGGAGAGATGTCAAGTAGAAAGTGGATATTAGAGTTCAGAGTTTCTGAAAGATAAGGAGAGATTATTGCTCTAGACATGCTCAGGATTTTTTCTATCAACTTCTGTAGATTAAAATTAATTTTTATTTGTGTACCATATAAGAATTTTAAGAATGTACACATGATTTTAGTGTTATCTTAACTTCCTAATCAATGCAAGTATCTCTCCTACCATATTCATCATAGATATTCTCCTACTTTTTCCTGTGATAAAATATTTACCATCTCATAACACTACCTATAGTTGAATACTTCACATTATTAGAAAATGTATCCTTATCTTTTTTAAAAATATATCTTTTTTATTTCAGAGAGGAAGGGAGAGGGAGAGAGAGAGAAACATAAATGATGAGAGAGAAACATTGATTGGCTACCTCCTGCACGTCCACTACTGGGGATTGAGTCCGCAACCCAGGCAATGTGCCCTTGTTCAGAATCGAACCTGGGACTCTTTAGTCCACAGGCTGATGTTCTATCCACTGAGCCAAACTGGTTAGGGCTATATTCCTATAGCTCTTACCCCTTTAGTCCAAACAAAATATATCTACTGCTTTTTTTTAGACTGTTGTTAATGGTAATTTTTAGTTATAAACCCAACTTATAGATGTTATCAGTGTTAAGACTATAAAACTATGCATTTCCAGAATTGTGATTACCACTATTCTTTATCTGTCCAACATTTCATTATGGAAGCTTTAAAACATAATTAAAAGTGGGAAGAACTTTATAGTGCATACCCATATATCTATCACCTAGAATTGGTACTATATTCTATAGTTACTGTATTTTCTTTATTACATATCTATTTACGTATCCTTCCCTCCATTGATCTTATTTTCCTAATGCCTTTTAAAGTAGGTTACAGACATCACTACTATTTCAATTGCCTTATCTTCAAATAGTGGTAGTTTTATCACTCTTGTGAATTTTATAGTTTTTCCTCTCACTTCATTGATCATTTTTTTGTGTGGCATAATTTCAGTCCTGACCACATGGTTTTTAGTACCCATCGCAAAATAATGTTGCAGGAAACAAAACACTCAGCTTAGTTTTTATTAACACAGAGTTTTAGCCCTGGCTGGTTTGGGTCAGTGATCATAGCATTGGCCCACGGACCAAAGGGTCTCAGGTTCAACTCCTGGTCAAGGGCACATACCTCAGTTATAGCTTTGATCCCTGGCCTTCCTTTGGGCTCCTGTGGAAGGCAACCAATTAGTGTGTCTCTTGTGTCAGTGTTTCTCTTTTTCTCTCCCTCCCTTTCATTCTCTAAAAATCAATGGAAAAAGTATCCTCAGGCGACGATTCAAAACAAAACAAAAACAAAAGCACACACACAAACCCCACAGAGTTTTAGTGAGGCTGGTTCTTGTTTATTGTGGACTTTATACATATATTCATGCAGTTCTGTAGAGAGGTTTTCTAACTTTGGGGGAGGAAGACATTTTACTCTAGCCTTGCAATTTCTTTTAGCTGGTCTAATTAATCAGCATGAGACAGATTAAGAAAAAAGAACCAAGTTTACTTACATATTGCATGTATGGGAACCCTAACATATATGACAGAATATGAGATTCCACATACAAGAGAGATTCACAGACAGAAAATTAATATGAGGTATCTATGATATCCTGAGCTAAAGTAGGGTAAAATGTCCTGAGTTGCAGAAGGAGGAGGATAATTTTCAAGATAAGAGCAAGTGCTTAGTAAATATGTTTGCCCTTCCCTATAAATAGGTCATAAAAAATTATTTCTGATAAAAGTTTCTCTTGTGCCTTCAGCGTCTCAGTTATCTTTAGCTCAAAATAGTCCACATTCCAAAGTAGCATATATTGGAGAGGCCTGTTCTGAACCTCTTTACAACCTCTAAATAACTGTTGATTCATGTTGAAACCTACTATGTTCAGTGAAGACATTAAAAAAAAACTGCTGTTAAATCAGATTCCCCTTTTTCTATTTGTGCAGTTGACTATTGACCCCAATACAGGGTGGGGCAAAATTAAGTTTACAGTTTTTCTTACGGAAAATGATACAATAGTTAATAAATAATACAGATCAAAGAACTTTTATGCATGCATATAAGCCTAATCAATGGACACAGACACCAAGGGGGTGAGGGCATGAATGTGGGAGTTAGGGGGCAATCAGGGGATAAGGACACATATGTAATACCTTAATCAATAAAATATACAAGAATAAACTCTGATTAGCATGCTCACAACTATAAACCTACTTTTGCCTTATCCTATAGAAACTTGATATTTCCACAGAATGAGAAAGAAGTTAATTTTAGTGATTTTCGCCAGTGATATATTGACAAATGTTTAACAGCTGATTCTCCAAATGAATGAATAAAAAAAATCCTATATAATAAAGAGGTAATATGACCTCCACTCTCTCTTACAAATGGCTGCCCCATGTGGTCACAAGATGGCGGCCACAAGATGGCCGGTAGGGGAGGGCAGTTGTGGGCAATCAGGCTAGGAGGGGAGGGCAGTTAGGGGTGACCAGGCCAATTGGGGAGGGCAGTTGGGGGCGACCAGGCCGGCAGGGGAGGGCAGTTCGGGTTGACCAGGCATGCAGGGGAGGGCAGAAGTAATAGCTTTAATATATGAATCTTTTAATCTAAGAACACTCATTTGTTTTTGGTTTTTTTTAGACTTGTTTTCAGCCAGTCTCTTATATCTCTGGACTTGATTGAAGATTTTCTTGAATTGGCTAGTAGGGAGAAAACAGAAGATAAAGATAAACCTCTTATTTATAAAGGTGAGTAACAAACATTTCTATATGTTTTAAAAGCATTCATTTATATATCTTGTGTAAACTTTTTAACAGTAAAAGAAAAAATAGCCAGACCCGCAACCCTAATATGTCCATGTTTTTCTCCACTTTATTCTTAATCTTATCAATATAATTGAGTTCTTTGTTTTTATAATTTTAACATCAATTATTAAAAATGTTTTTAAACAGCTTTATTGAGGCATAATTCATATAATGTGCAGTTGAACCATTTAAAATGTGCAATTCAATGGACATAGTATATGTACAGAGTTGTGAAACTATCAACACAGTCAATATTTGAAAATTTTAATCACCACCAAAGAAACCCTATACCTTTTAACTATGACTATCCTATCTCACCCTTGGACCACTTCCATCCCTAGGCAATCACTAATCTATTTTCAGGTTCATATAATATGTGGTTTTTCATGAATGGCTTCTTTCACATATCATCTTTACAAAGTTCATTCATGTTATAGCATATGACAGTATTTCATTTTTATGATGTAATAAAATTTCATTGTATGGATAAAACCCACATTTGATTATCCATTCATTCATTCATAGATATTTGGGCTGTTTTCACCTTTTGGCTGTTATGAATAATGCTATGAACAGTCATGTACAAGTTTTTATGTATTTAAACATCTGTTTTCAATTCTTTAGGATATATTCTTAGGAATGGAATTATTGGATTATACAATAATTCTATGTTTAATGTATTGAGGAACCAGCAAACTGTTTTCCACACTGACTACACTTTCACATTCCTGTGAGAAGTGTACAAGGGTTTTAATTTCTCCACATCGTGCCGAAACCAGTTTGGCTCAGTGGATAGAGCGTCGACCTGTGGACTGAAAGGTCCCAGGTTCGATTCTGGTCAAGGGCATGTACCTTGGTTGTGGGCACATCCCCAGTCGGGGGGGTGCAAGAGGCAGCTGATCTATGATTCTTTCTCATTGATATTTCTAACTCTCTGTTCCTCTCTCTTCCTCTCTGTAAAAACTCAATAAAATATATTAAAAAAAATTTCTCCACATCTTTGCCAACACTTGCTTTCCTTTTTTACTTTAAAAAAATTATTATTATTATTATTATTATTATTATTATTATTATTGCAATCCTAGTGGCTATGAAATGGTATCTCACTGTGATTTTTAATATTTTTAAAATTTGTTTCTGTTAATCCTTATTACCCAGGGAATTAAAAAAAAAACCCTTTATTATTGAAAGTATTATATATATCCCCCTTTTCTCCCACTGGCCCCTATACCCATACCAGGCCTCCACCACCCTATTGATGTGTTCATGGGTTACGCATATATGGGTTGATATCTACCCATCTATCCAACCTGACCTTCCCTGTGAGATTTGACAATCTATTCTATGCTTCTGTGTCTCTGGATCTATTTTTTTCAACAGTTTATTTTGTTTATTAGATTCTACATGTGAGTACAATCATGTGACACTAGTCTTTCTCTGTTTGGCTTATTTCGTTTAGCATAATACTATTCAGGTCCCTCCATGCTGTCTCAAAGGGTGAGAGATCCTTCTTTTTTACTGCTGCATAGCATCCCATGATATATATATACACAACAGAATTTTTTCTTAATATTTAAATTTCAATTTTTATTACTTTTACACAAAATAAATTGTGTCAACAATAATTCTGATTGTGAATTGAAAAATATAGTTTATAACTTCTATACAAATTCTGTACAATAGGCTGTATAATATTCACAATGGACATTTTATCCATTTGGATTTTCAAAATTCTTTATTGTTTAAAGTATTACATATGTCTCCTTTTTTCCAGATAGGCCCCCCAACCCTCCAGCCCATGCCCCACCCCCATAGTATCTGTCCATTTGTTATGCTTATATGCATGCATACAAGTCCTTTGATTGAGCTCTAACCCCCACCTCCACTTTCCCCTGCCTTCCCTCTGAGGATTGATGGACTGTTCAATGTTTCTGTGTCTCTGGATCTATTTTTTTTTAAATTTCTTTATTGATTACTAGAGGCCCAGTGCACGAAATTTGTGCACGGGGTGGGGGGTGTCCCTTAGCACAGCCTGCACCCTCTCCAATCTGGGACACCTCGAGGGATGTTAAACTGCCTGTCATACATCCCACTCACAATCAAGGACTGCTGGCTCCCAACTGCTCGCCTGCCTGCCTTCCTGATTGCCCCTAACCACTTCTGCTGCCAGCCTGATCAACCCCTAACTGCTCCCATGCCAGCCTGATTGATATCTAACTGCTCCCCTGCCAGCCTGTTTGCCACTAACTTCCCTCCTCTGCCGGCCTGGCCACCCCTAACTGCCTTCCCCTACAGGGTTGATCTCCAACTGCCTTACCTTGCAGACCTGGTCCCTCTCAACTGCCCTCCCTTGCAGGCCTGGTACCTCCTAACTGCCCTCCCCTGCTAGCCATCTTGTGGTTACTATCTTGTGTCCACATAGGGGCAGGATCTTTAACCACATGGGGGCGTCCATCTTGTGTGTTGGAGTGATGGTCAATCTGCATATTCCTCTTTTATTTGATAGGATAGAGGCCTGGTTCATGGGTGAGGGCCAGCTGGTTTTCCCTGAAGGGTGTCCCGGATCAGGGTGGGGTTCCCTCGGGGCGTGGGGTGGCCTGGGCGAGGGGCCTGTGGTGGTTTGCAGGCTGGCCACGCCCCCTGGCAACCCAAGCAGAGGCCCTGGTATCTGGGGTTTATTTACCTTCTAAATTGAAACTTTGTAGCCTGGAGCGGAGCCAAGCCTCCTGCTCACTCCGTGGCCAGCAGACATTTCTGTTGGGACTTATATCCTTCTATAATTGAAACTTTGTAGCCTTGCGTGGAGGCCTAGACAGGCCAGGGTGTGTGGAAAGCTTGGCTTTCTCTGTTGCTGAGGAAACCCAAGCCTCTCTCAACTGTTCTCTGTGGCTGCAGCCATCTTGGCTGGGGTTAATTTACATACTCGCTCTGACTGGCTGGTGGGTGTGGCTTTAGCGGAGTGATGGTTAATTTGCATATTACTCTTTTATGAGGTAGGAAGGTATCACATATTTATTTGTCTTCATCCCTCCATTCCCATCCCAAACCCCTCCCCATGTATGCCCTCACTCCCCTATTATCTAAGACTACTGGTTAGGCTTATATGCATGCATACAAGTCCTTTGGTTATTCTCTCCCTTATTCCCCCACCCTTCCTACCTTCCCTCTGAGGTTTGACAGTCTTATCAACGCTTCCCTGTCTCCGGGTCTGTTTTTGTTCATTAGTTTATGTTGTTCATTATTTCCCTTAGTTGAGTGAAATCATGTGATACAAGAAATACACTTATAAGAACCGAAAATGAGTCAAGCAATAATGGTTATGCTGGGAGGTAAATAAATCAATCTGTAGTGAGTTTTATTCTGGACCAACAGTTCTTTTGAGTCCCAATTTCAATGTCATACAGTTCCTTATTTGTACATGTCAGCAATGATATTTTAGTTCTGGATGGTGGGCAACTGGTGGCAATGCAGGTTCGACCCTTTCTGGTTCTGTCCTGGGCAACCTGCAGTGATGCACAGCTGCTGACTGCTAGTATGGCAAGGCGTTGTCAGCATCTTCCATCTCTGGACTGCTTCTCTTCTGTCTTAGTGGCTGGAGCAGTCCTGTCAATTCCTCTCTGTTGCAGGAATCCACATGGTCTCGGAGATGTTTTCTGAAAATAGACAAACATATTCTCGACCAAAAGTTAATAAAGGAATATTTTCTATAAATTTGACTTGGGATCTTTTTTCATTTTTGCCCAAATGATTTTCCTTTGACACCATGTTTTTTTCATGGGTGTCTTGATATTAGCATTAAAAATGAAAGTTAATTTTCTAAAGTAAAAATTTTCTAGATGTAATTTACTTACAGGATATTTTCCCTTACATGATATTCATCTACTATCCCCCCCTGAATCTATTTTTGTTCATCAGTTTATGTTGTTGATTATATTCCACATATGAGTGAAATCATGTGATAATTATCTATCTCTGACTGGCTTATTTTGCTTCGCATAATGTTCTCCAGGTCCATCCATGCTGTTGCAAGTGGTAAGAGTTCCTTCTATTTTACAGCAGCATAGTAATTCCATTGTGTAGATGTAACATAGTTTTTTTAATCTACTAGATGTAACATAGTTTTTTTAATCTACTCATCTGCTGATGGGCACTTAGGGTGTTTCCAAATATTGTAAATTGTGATGCTTGCTATGAATATAGGGGTGCATACATTCCTTCTGATTGATGTTTTGGTGTTCTTAGGATATATTCCTGGAAGTGGGATCACTGGGTCAAAAGACAGGTCCATATTTAATTTTTGAGGAAACTCCATGGTGATTTCCATAAAGGCTGCACCAATCTGCATTCCTACCAGCAGTGTACTAGAGTTTCCTTTTCTCCTCATCCTTGCCAGCACTTGTCATTTGTAGATTTATTGATGGTAGCCATTGTGACAAGTGTGAGGTGATATCTTATTATTGTTTTAATATGCATTGCTCTGATGATCATTGACATTAAACATTTTTTCATATGTCTCTTGGCCATCTGCTTGTCCTCTTTGGAGAAGTGTTTGTTTAGGTCCTTTGCCATTTTTAAATTGGATTATTTGTCTTTCTTTTGTTAAGTTGTATGAGTTCTTTATGTATTTTGGATATTAACTCTTTATCAGATATATCATTGCCAAATGTGTTTTCCCATACAGTGGGTTCCCTTTTCATTTTGTTGAAGTTTCTTTTGCTGTGTAGAAGCTTTGTAATTTGGTGTAGTCCCATTTGTTTATTTTCTCCTTTGTTTCTCTTGCCTTAGGAGATGTATCTATAAACATTGCTACAAGAGATGTATGGGATTTTGCTGCCTATGGTTTCTTCTAGGATTTTATGTGGGGGCTCCCATCTTATATTTAAGTCTTTTATTCATTTTGAGTTTATTCTTGTATATGGTGTAAATTAGTTTCTTTTTTCTTTTTCTTTCTTTTTTTTTTTCTTCTTTTTTTTATTCTTTTATTAATGTATCTGTCCAATTTTCCCAATACCATTTATTGAAGAGACTGTCTTGGCTCCATTGTTTGCTTTTGGCACCTTTTTCAAATATTAATTGAGTGGCATGGGTTGGATTGATTTCTGGGTTCTCTGCTGTGTTCCATTCTGTGCCTGTTCTTGTGCCAGTTCCAGGCTGTTTTGATTATAGTGGCTTTGTAGTATAACTTCATATCTGGTATTGTGATTCCTCCGACTATGTTTTTCTTTCTCAAGATTGATGTAGCTGTTAGGGGTCTTTTGGGTTCCATACACGTTTTTGGAGTGTTTCTTCTAGAATTATGAAATATGCCGTTGGTAGTTTAATAGGGATTGCATAAAATATATATATTGCTCTGGGTAATATGGACTTTTTAATTATGTTAATTCTACTGATCCACGATTCAATATATTTTTCTACTTTTTTATATCTTCCTCTATTTTTTTTCTCAACATCCAATAGTTTTCTGAGTAGAAGTCTTTTACTTCCTTCATTAAGTTTACTCTTCATTATCTTTTTTTTCCCCAATGGAAAATGGGATTATTTTTTTTAATTTCTCTTTCTGAGAATTCATTATTAATGTATAAAAATGCTGTTGATTTCTGGGTGTTAATTTTGTATCTTGCTACCTTGACGAATTCATTTATTAAGTCTAATAGTTTCCTGGTGGAGTCTTTAGGGTTTTCTATGTACAATATTATGTTCTCTGCAAATAATGACAGTTTTACTTCCTCCTTTCCAATATAGATGCCTTATATTTTTTCTTCTCGTCTGATATCTGTAGCTAGACTTCTAATGCTATGTTGAATAAGAGTGGTGAAAGTGAACATACTTATTTTGTTCCTGTTCTTAGGAGGAATGGTTTTAGTTTTTGCTCATTAAATGTGATGTTGGCTGTAGCTTTGTTATATATGGCCTTCATTATGTTGAGGTATGATCCCTCTAGTCCCACTTTGCTGAGAGTTTTTGTCAAAAATGGGTGTTGGATTTTGTCGATTGCCTTTTCTGCATCGCTTAATATGACCATGTGATTTTTGTCTTTAAATTTGTTTATGTAATGTATCACATATATTGATTTGTGAATATTGTACCAGATTTACATCCCTGGATTAAATTCCACTTGATCTTGGTGTATGATCATTTTAATGTATTACTTTATCTGGTATGCTCATATTTTTTTGACAATTTTTATATCTGTGTTCATAGGGGATATTGTCTTATAATTTTCTGTTTTTATATAATGCCTTTGGTATTTTTGGTAACAGGATAGTTCTGGCTTCATGAAATGAACTTGGGAGTCTTCCTTCCTCTTGGGTTTTTTTGGAATAGTTTGAGAATTATAGATGTTTAATCTCCTTTGATTATTTGGTAAAAATCACCTATGAACCCATTTGTTCTAGGACTTGAGTTTGTTGGATTTTTTATTTTAAAGAAATTATTTTATTTTTATCAGTAGTTAGCTGACAGTTCATATTTTATCTTTCTGGATTCACTTTGGGAAGATTGTATGTTTCTAGAATTTATCCATTTATTCCATTTTGGCCAGTTTGTTTGCATATAATTAATTATTCACAGTATTTTCTTGTTCTTTGTTTTTTTGTGGTATCAGTTGTTACTTATTTTCATTTCTGATGTTTTTGTTTCATTGATCTTTTTTAATATTATTATTTTTATGTTAATCCTCACCTTAGGATATTTTCCATTTTTTTAATCTTTTTCTTCAATATATATTTATTATTGATTTCAGAGAGTAAAGGAGTGGTAAAGATAGAAGCATCAATAATAAGAATAATTGGTTAGCTGTCTCCTGCACGCCTCACACGGGGGATTGAGCCCTCAATTTGGGCATATGCCTTGACTGGGAATCGAACTGTAACCTCCTGGTTCATAGGTTGCTGCTCAACCACTCACCCACGCCAGCTGGGCTTTAATTTTTTTAAATTTTTTTTTGAGAGAGTTGAAGGCAGTGGGAGAGACTTATAGAGAGAAAAACATCAATGTGAGAGAGACACATCGATTGGTCGCCTCCTGCATGTGCCTCATTGATTTTCAGTCAGACATTGTGGAGACTCCTCTTTCTGGCACCGGCGCTCTCAGCTGGAGTGCTTAGTGTGGGGCTGGCACCTTATTTCTCAGGTATACCTCTGCAGTGGATATAGCCCTCCTGATGTAACTGGCATGTGTGGGTGTGGTTCCAGCCCACTTTGCCTCTCTGCCCATTCCTACCAGTAAGGACGTGACTTCTTCTTTATGTCCTTAGTTATAGGAATTTTGTTTAGCTAGACTGAAGGTAGTTTTCTGTAATTTAGTTGTAATTTTGATGTTGTTGTAGGAGGAAACAAGCACAGTGTTTTCCTACTCTGCTATCTTGACCAGAGCTACCCTGTTTCCCCGAAAATAAGACAGTGTCTTATATTAATGTTTTCTCCCAAAGTTGTGCTAGGTCTTATTTTCAGAGGATGTCTTATTTTCGGGGAAACACGGTATAAATATGTTTTTCTATTATAACTATGTATTAGTTTTGTTAGTTAGATTTTATGTTCTGATAGTGCTTCATTATCTTAAAGGGTATGTTACAAAAAGTTATATCAATTTACTCTACAATCATGAAAAAGTAGCAAAATGCCCATATTACTATATACCTGTAGTACTGTCACTACATTTTCTTCATCTTTCATGGGTAAGAACAGTTGTTTTTGTTTAATCTAAAATTTGTTTAATTTATTGTTTATTTTGATAAGGTTGAATATTTTCCCATATGCTTACTAGTTCATAACTAATTTTATAAATTATCTTCAGCAAATACTTGTTTTTATATTTTTTGTATTGATTTCAGAGAGGTAGGGAGAGAGGGAGAAGGATAGAAACATCAATGATGAGAGACTCATTGAACAGCTGCCGCCTGCACGCCTCCTTCCCATTAGAGATTGAACCCACAACCTGAGTATGTGCCCTGATCGGGAATTGAACCAGAACCAGGAACTTTTTTTTTTTTTAAATATATTTTATTTATTTTCCACAGAGAGGAAGGGAGAGGGACAGAGAGTTGGAAACATCAATGAGAGAGAAACATTGACCAGCTGTCTCCTGCACAACCCCCACCGGGGATGTGCCCGCAACCACTGTACATGCCCTTGTCCAGAATCGAACCTGTGACCTTTCAGTCCGCAGACTGATACTCTAACCATTGAGCCAAGCTGGTTTCAGCATCAAAACCATGACCTCTTGATTCATAGGTCATCACTCAACTGTTGAGCCATACCAACCAGGCCAGCAAATATTTGTTTTAACCATCAATTAGTTCAGTTTTTTCTCTTGAGCATCTACAACTGCTGCTGCTGCTGATACTGCTATTATTACTACTACTATGACTACTAGTACTGTGTTTTGGGTACTGAACTAGGTTCAAGGTGTATTACAGAAAATCATGTTATATAGAGTGATCAGACACATATATGTGCCATAATAGAGATAGATATAATTGGCTGTGGAATCTTAGGTGATTATATTAAGTAACCAATAAGTTTAATTACTATGTGACAGGCACTGTTTGAAGAGTTCTTTTTTTATATTAATTCATTTAAATAAGCAATAAAACTATGCAGTAGGTACACTTGTTGCCCCCCATTTTTAGATAAAGAAACTGAAGCACAACAAGTTTAATTACTTTGCCTTAGTGAAAATGCTAGTAAATGATGAAACTGTGATTTAAACTCAGGACATCTGACTCCAAAGTGTATATTTTTTATTACTAACCTATACTGACTATATCACAGTTTTTATTTGTTGGATTCACAAAAGTGATGGTAAAAGTTGTTCACTTGTGTTATTATGGAAAGGTGGGTATCTTGAAATACTTATTAAAATATACACCGAGTGGCCAGATTATTATGATCTCTGAATGCATAATAATCTAGCCACTCAGGAGGAGGAGACATGGATAGGTTGGCCAGCCTGCCTGCTGGTCAAACTCCTAGTTGAGGGGACAATTTGCATATTAGCCTTTTATTACCACGTTTCCCCGAAAATAAGACATCCCCTAAAAATAAGACTTAGCGCAACTTTGGGAGAAAAAATTAATATAAGACACTGTTTTATTTTCGGGGAAACAGGGTATATAGGATATACACTAAGTGGCCAGATTATTATGCATTCAGAGATCATAATAATCTGGCCCCTCAGTGTATATGCTGTTCAGTTATGATTAGCATATTTACTTTAATAATTATCCTGTTGAGGTGAACAGTTAATGCAAATGTGACTCCCTTTCTTACATTGCTATCCAACTCAAATTCTTTTTTTCTTAGATGTGTATACCTTTTTTTTTTTCTTCTCAGTTGAAAGATAAAGCCCTGGCCAGTTTGACTCAGTGGATAGAGCATTGGCCTGCGGACCAAAAGGTTCCAGGTTCAGTTCCCCAAAGGGTCCCGGGTACGATTTCCCAAAGGGTCCTCGGTTCAATTCCAGTCAAGGGCACATACCTCTGTAGCAGGCTCCTCCCTGGCTTGTTCCCTGGTCAGTGTGGGTGCAGGAGGCACCCATCGATATTTTTTTCTGTCTTTCTCTTCCACTATCTCTAAAAAATCAATGAAAAAACATCCTAGGGTGAGGATTAAAAAAAAAAAAAAAAAAAAAAAAAAAATATATATATATATATATATATATATATATATATATATATATATATAAAAATAGATTTTTTACAGAGAGGAAGAGAGAGGGATAGAAAGAAACATCAATGAGAGAGAGGGATAGAGAGAAACATCGATGAGAGAGAATCATCAATCAGCTGCCTCTTGCACACCCCCCCTTTGGGATGTGCCCGCAACCAAGGTACATGCCCTTGACGGGAATCGAACCTGGGACCTTTTAGTCTGCAGACCGAAGCTCTATCCACTGAGTCAAACCGGTTTTGGCTAGGGTGAGGATTTAAAAAAAAAAAAGATACAAACTTAAGTAAACAAATTGACTTTCTTAGCCATTACTGAACTTTTATTAAGGAAATTCTAGTTGTCAATATATGCCGTATTTTCCTGCGTATAAGATGACACTGTGTTCTAATAAAAAGCCTGCTCAGATTGGCCAGAGTCAGAGAGGTGGTCTATTAAAAAAAGAACTGGTGTTGCCTCGGAAGTGGGGGGTAGTATTATACAGCAAATATAGGCCTAAACCTATGTTTTAACTGTAAAATTAGGGGGTCATCTTATACGCCAGAAAATACGGTAGGTGAAGATATAAGATAAAAACAAAAAAGATATAGGTAAGTAATAAACATGTCAATATATAAATCTTCATTTTGCCAACTTATTTTTATGTTAAGACTCTAGGATATGATGTCAGTTTTTCTTGAAGGTGAAATAGTGTTATGTTGAAAGTTAAAGAATTGGAATAGAAATTATGTTTGAGAAAACATTAACTTGTCATAAGCATTTAATCCCTTGGTAATTTTGTATCAGTGTAAGTACTGGGTAAAATTTCATCTCACTGTACAAAAGGCAATGTGTCTGATTACTGTTTAACTTACAAAGTTGCAATCATTACACACACACACACACAAACACACACACACACACACACCAGTTGTCATAAAATAGGAACATATGCCAATATTTGTTGCTAGGCATTAGAATGATTTTGGTATATAATAGGCATTCAGTAAATATTTGTTCAGTGAATGAGTAATTGTATTATAGGTCTCTGTTTTTTATCTTCTCAGTATCAATTTATTAATAAGAATGGAAAACCTGGATATTTACAGATTCAATAAAAATAAGCTTCATGGGCATAATGCAGCTTAACATGTTCTTTTGACAATTTTAAAAGATTCTAGTCAAGTCAATGTGTTAAGAAATTCACATGTAGATGCTATACTTTTTAAAGTATCTTGTTATTAATATCTTATAGAAGGAAATAGGTGGTAAATTTATTTGTAATACAGTGAATTACCTCTTGATTAAAAAAATGTGTTTTGCTATGCAAATAGAGTATAGATAACCAGCTTTTAAACATTCAGCAAGGAAGAAAATCTTTTATTACTAGAAGAACAGTATATATCAAATCTCTTTCTTTCTTGTTAAATTTTCAGGTGAAGGGAAATGGCTTCGAAACATTGACTATTACCGTTTAGATGGTTCTACTACTGCACAATCAAGGAAAAAGTGGGCCGAAGAATTTAATGATGAAACTAATGTGAGGTAGAAAACCTTTTCTGTTTGTGTAGAGTTATTAAAGATCATTTAAATCTACATAGAGTAAAATTCATTCTTTTTAGTGTATACTTCTACAATTTTTGACAATTGCAAGATATAGTCAAGATGTAAAATGGTCTCATCAACCCTTCAAGAAATTCATTCATGGAATCATGCAATTGTAGTCTTTTGAATATTACTTCTTTAACAAAGCACATGCATTTGAGATTCATCCTATTGTTATTTGTGTCCATAGTTTGTTACTTTTTATTGTGTAATATTTCATTGTATGGATGTATCATAATTTATTTGTATTTGAGAGACATTTAAGTTGTTTCTAGGTTTTGGAATTAAAATTGGAAGTTGCTCTAAGTATTCATGTATAAGTTTATGTGTGATCCATAGATAATTACTCAATGCAATAAAAATCCAGGAGTGTAATTCCGGGTTTTATGGTAAGTTTATGATTAGCTTTGCAGGAACAGGCAGTTTTCAAAGTAGTTGTCTAATTTTTTCATTTTTACCAGTAATATAAGAGTGTTCCAGGTGCTCTGCGTACTTGTTAACACTTGGCATTATTGTCTTTTTAAAAAATTATTTTATCCATTCTAATGGATATGTAATGATACCTCATGTTATTTTAATTTGCATTTCCCTGATGATAATTGATGTTGGGTGTCTTTTCATGTGCTTATTAGCCATTTTTTATCATCTTTGGTTATAAACATGTTATAGGATTTTAAAGTTAATGAAGTATTCCTGATCTCTCTATTTATTATAGAAATTTAAGTCATGACTCTTGTGCAATGTGGGAGTTAGGATCACCGAGCCCTCTCCCACATTTGAAAATCCACATATAACTTTTGCTTCTCCCAAAACATGGCTACTAATAGCCTACTGTTGACTGGAAGTGTTGCTGATATAATATGTATTTTGTATATAATATGTATTATATATACTGTGTTCTTATATTAAAGTAAGCTGGAGGAAAGAGAATGCTATTAAGAAAATCTTAAGGAAGCAAAAATACGTGTAAAAAGTTAACATATAAGTGGACCCAAACAGTTCAAACCCATGTTTTTCAGAGTTCAGCTGGACTTTAAGCCACTGTAGGTATAGGGAGTGCTGTATATGTCTTGTTGGTGTTGCTTCTAACTTAGCAATTAACAGACTTGAACTTCATTTGGAAGAAAAAGTATATATACATACATATAAACATATGTGTAAAAAGCATGGCCTTTAAGAAAAAGACGAAGAAATGGAGTTAGTTTAATGACAAGGTGGCTGGGGATGTCTTCATAAATGTGTTAAAGTATGAAAGATATTATATTGTGTATGTAAAACTTATGTTGTTTCTAGCAGAGTACTAAACTATTCCTAGGGGTAAGGCTAGAGAAATTATAGTTGTGAAGGTATTTAAAATGCATAGTCTGGGAGAGCTTACAGAGGGGATGGCTTGAGTACAGTAAAATTTTAAAGCATATGTTTAAATACCTTTAAAGCATGTAAATACACATATTTTGTTGACCATATTTTTAAAAATTATTTGTGTAAAGAAGTAATTTTTTTTTGGTTGGCTAAATTTTATTTATTTACATTTTTTTTAAAGACACATTTATTCAGCGTCATAATCAGACTATTACATTTAGCAATCAACAGCATGGATGCAAAAAAAAAAAAAATCTACATTAAAACCCTTGGTTGGAATGCTTTACACTTTCCACAGAACAGAAACTAAAATAACCTGTTACACAATTAGTCACAAGTACAGTCCTCAAGTTTTTTTTGCCCATTCACATGCGTATTGTCTAACACATGTCTTCTTTGTAGCAGCTAGGCCCTGCCACCACTGTGCTTGGCTGAGTTCACAAATCTGTTGTAACCTGTAGCTTCCCTGTCACTTCTCTGGCTCTCCTTCCCTGCTAAGCTTTGTTTCCTGGCAGTAATTAAAACCTTCTGCCACTGCCATAGCTACTGCTGCTGCTGGAACCCCCATAGCCACCTTGGTTTCGTGGTTTGGCAAAGTATTGCCCTCCACCACCATAAGGGCCAGAGCTTCTGCCTCCAAAGTTTCCTCCTTTCATAGGCCCAAAATTTGAAGATTGATTGTTGTAATTGCCAAAATCATTGTAGCTTCCACCACCTCCAAAATTGCTTCTATCATTACCAAATCCGTTATAATCATCCCCACTGCCACCATATCCACCACCACCACGGCTGCCACCAAAGGCACCACGGCTGCCACCAAAGGCACCTCAACCACTGAAGTTTCCTCTGTGACCAAAGTTGTCATTTCCACCAAAACCACCTTCACCACCACCTCCGAAGTTTCCAGAACCACTCCAACCTCTTTGGCTGGACGAAGCACTAGCCATCTCTTGCTTATATAGGGCTTTCCTTATTTCACAGTAGTGGCCACTCACAGCACGGTATTTCTGAATGACAATCTTGTCCACAGAGTCATGGTCATCAAAGGTTACAAAAGCAAAGTCCCTCTTTTTGCCACTGCCTCGGTCAGTCATGACTTCAATCACTTCTATTTTCCCATACTGTTCAAAATAATCTCTGAGGTGATGGTCTTCAGGGTCTTCTTTAATACCACCGACAAAAATCTTTTTCAGTTAAGTGGGCACCAGGTCTTTAGAATCTTCTCTTGAGACAGCACTCTTTGGTTCCACAACTCTCCCGTCCACCTGTGTGGCCTTGCGTTCATGGCTGCATCCACCTCCTCCACAGTGGCATAGGTGACAAACCCAAAGCCTCTGGAACGCTTGGTGTTTGGATCTGTCATCACCACACAGTCCATGGGCGTCCCCATTGCTCAAAATGGCTCCTCAGACTCTCATCTGTTGTTTCAAAGCTCATACCTCTGATAAAGAGCTTCCTCAGCTGCTCCGGCTCTTTGGGAGACTCAAACTTAGACATGATGCCTGCAACAGGGGGGATTCCAACAATGCTCACTCCGCGGCGTTCACCAGCAGAAAGCCTTTTTCATTTTTTAAATCAAAGTATTATATGTGTACATATCTTACCATTGCTGCCCCCCACCCAACTCCCACACATGCCTTCATCCCCCAGAGTTTTGTGTCCAATGGTTATGCTTATATGCATGCATACAAGTCCTTTGGTTGATCTCTTATCTCCCCCATCTCTCCCTAACCTTCCCGCTGTAATTTGACAGTCTGCTTGTTGCTTTACTATCTCTGTATTTATCTTCTTCTTCATCAGTTTATAATGTTCTTTATTATCCATAAATGTGTGAGATCCTGTGGTATTTTTCTTTCATTGACTGGCTTATTTCACTTAGCATAATGTTCTCCAATTCCATCCAGGTTTCTGCAAATGGTAACAATTCCTTCTTTTTTATGGCAGGTTAGTATTTCATTGTGTAGATGTACCATAGTTTTCTGATCCAGTCATCTGCTAGCAGACGGGCACCTAAGGTGTATCCAAATCTTAGCTATGGTGAATTGTGCCACTATGAACATAGGGGTGCATATATCCTTTCTGATTGTTGTTACTAGTTTCTGGGTTTATATTCCTGGAAGTGGAATCACTGGGTCAAATGAGAGTTCCATTTTCAGTTTTTTGAGGAAGCTCCATACTGTTCTCCACAGTGGCTGCACCAGTCTGCATTCCCACCAGCAGTGCACGAGGGTTCCTTTTTCTCTGTATCCTCGCCAACACTTGCCGTTTGTTGATTTGTTGATGATAGCTATTCTGGCAGGTGTGAGATGGTACCGCATTGTCGTTTTGATTTGCATCTCTCGGATAATTATTGATGGTATCCACAAATTACCTGAAAAATGGGGAAATGTGTAGCTAGCAATGGACATTACTTTAAATAAAGCACTTTTGATGTTTCTCTTGAAATTATCATGTTTTCTTTGATTACAAAATCTGACATTATTAATCAGTACACCTAGTAGATTCTAAGATTCTCAACAAAATATTAGCAAACTAAATTCGTTAGTACTTTAAAAAGATCATGCAAACATGATCAAGTGGGATTTATCCCTGGAATACAAAATGTATTCTGCAAATCAATTAATGTTGACACTCCACAGAAACAGAATGAACAACAAAAATCATATAATCTTATAAATAGATGCAGAAAAAGCATTTGACAAAATCCATCACCTTATTTATGATAAAAACTGTCAGCAAAGTGAGGATAGGGAGGAACATACCTCAACAGTATAAATGCCATATATGACATAACCACAAATAGCAGTATACTAAATGGGGAAAAGCTAAAAGCATTTTCCTTAATATCAGGAACATGACTGGGTTTTCTACTTTTGCCATTTTCATTCAACAATATATTTGAAGTCCTAGCTACAATAATCATACAACAAGAATAAAAAACTACATCCAAATTGGAAAGAAATAAGTAAAACTGTCCTTATTGCAGATCACAAGATACTGTGTATAAAGAACCCTAGAAATTTCACCAAAAACTATTAGAAACGATAATTGAATTCAATAAAATAGGATACAAAATTAATATTCAGAAATCCATTGTATTTTTATACACCAATAATGAACTATAAGAATAAAAAACTAAGAAAACAGATCAATTTACATCTGCATAAAAAATACCTAGAGATAAATTTAACCAAAAAGGTTAAAAATCATTACTTGGAATAATATAACACAGTAAAGCAGGAAATTGAAGAAGATATAAAGAAATGGAGTCATGTATCCTGCTCATAGATAGGAAGAGTTAACACTGTTAAAATATCCATACTACCCAAAGCAGTCTATAGATTTCAAGGAAATCCCTCTAAAAATAACAGTGTCATTTTTTCATAGAAGTAGAACAAATAATCCTAACCTGTGGAACCACAAAAGACCCTGAATTGCCACGACAATTTTGAGAAATAAGAACAAAGTTGGAGGTATGATTCTTATCAAACTCTACTATAAGGCTATAGTAATCAAAATTGCACAACACTGGCATAAAACACACATAGTTCAATGGAACAGAATTGAGAGCCCAAAAATAAACCCATGCCTGTGTGGTTGATTTATATATGACAGAGGAAGTGAGAACATACAATGAGGCAAAGGTTCTCTATTCAATAGTGTTGGGAAAATTGGAAAAAATACTTAAAATAATGAAACTAGACCGCTATCTTGAACCATATACAAAAACAAACTCAAAATGGATTCAAGACTTAAATGTAAGATCCAAATCTATTAAACTTCTAGAAGGAAAAATAGGCAGTAAAATTTCTTACATTTCTCTCAGCAATATATTTTTTCTGATGTATTTCCTTGGGTAAGGGAAACAAAAGAAAAATGGGACTAAAAAGTTTTAGACAGCTATGGAAACCATCATCAAAACAAAATGCCAGCCTACTGAATTGGAGAATATATTTTCCAATGTTATAATTAATAAGGGGTTAATATTCAAAATATATAGAGAACTCATCCAACTCAAAATAAAAAAATAAGCAATCCAATTAAAAAATGGGCAGAGTACCTAAATAGACATCTCTCTAAAAAGGTCATACAGATTGCCAATAGACATATGAAAAAACGCTCAGCATCACTAATCATCAGAGAAATGCCAAATGAAAGCATAATGAGATATCACCTCACATCTGTCAAATGGCTATCATCATTAAATCAATAAACAAGTGCTGACAAGGATGTGGAGAAAAGGGAATCCTTGTGCACTATTGGTGGCAGTGCAGATTGGTGCAGCCACTATGGGGAATAGTATGGTGGCTCCTCAAAATATTAAAAATAAAAGTATCTTACAATCTAGCTATTTTACTTTTTTGTATATTTCCAAATAAATTAAAAATACTAATTCATAAAACCATATGCACCTCTATGATCATTGCTATGTTATTTACAATAGCCAAGATATGAAAGCAAACCAAGTGCCCATCAATAGATGACTGAATAAAGAAGTAGTACATATATACAATGGAATATTATTCAGGCATAAAGAAAAAACAATGACATTTTACTATTTGCTACATAGATAGCCCTAGCGAGTATTATGCTAAGTGAAATAAGTCAGAAAGAGACAAATATCATATGATTTTACTTATGTGTAGAATCTAAAGAACAAAAGAAAGAAATATATAAAACAAACAGACTCATAGATGCAGAAAACCAATTTAAGCTTGGCTGGCAAGGCACAGTGATTGAGTGTCGACCTATGAACCAGGAGGTCATGATTTGATTCCTGGTCAGGACACATGTTGGGGTTTCAGGCTACATCCCAAGTAGGAGTCGTTCAGGAGGCAGCCGATCAATGATTCTCTATCTCTCTCCCTCTCCATTCTTCTCTGAAATCAACAAAAATTGTTTTTTGTTTGTTTGTTTGTTTGTTTTTTAAAGAAAGCCAATTTAAGGTTGCCAGATGGAGGGAGGATTGAGAGGCTGGGTGAAAAAGAGGAAGGGATTAAGAAGTGCAAATTGGTATTACAATTACTCATGGGTATGTAAATTATACCATAGGGAATATAGTCAATAATATTATAATACTGTATATGATGTCAAGTAAGTACTAGTATTATTAGGAGGGTCACTTCAAAAATTATATAATTGCCTAATCACTATGCTGTATGTCTAAAACTAATATAAAATAATATTTAATGTCAATTGTAATTGAAAAATAAAAATAAATGCTATTGAAACAATTGGTTATTAATAGGCTGAAAATGAACCATGACCCTAAGCCTTTCCATATTTTAAAATGAAGTGAAAATGGATCATAAATGAAAATGTAAAACATTATATTTGTTAAGAAAATATTAAAGAAAACATCAAGAAGTAAGGTTAGGCAAAGTGTTTTTAATCATGGAACCAAAGGCTTGTAAGACATTAAAGAATAAACCAATAATTGGGACAGTCAAAATTATAAGCTTATCTGTGAGATACTATGCAAGAAGAGGAAAAGACAAACCACATCCTTGGAGAAAATATTTGCAAGTAGCTTATCTAACAAAGGACTCATGAAAATTCTCTAAATGTAGCAGTAAAAAATATCATTGTTCAGTTTGAAAGGTCCAAAGACAATTCACTGAAGAGGATCTATGCATGGCAAATAACCACATGAAAAAATATTCAACATCACTAGGCAATAGGGAAATAGAAATTACCCACAAGGAGATACTGCTTTATATCTTTTTGAATAATTGAAATATAAAATAGTGACAATACCAAATGCTGGCAAGGATGCAGAGAAAATGTGTATCTTTTTCAGTGCTGGTGAGAATGTGAAATGGCACAACCACTCTCCTGTAAAACAACTTAATAGTTTTAAAAAAACAAATATTTGTTTATCATGCAACCCTGCAAACACACTCTTCAATATTTATGCCAGAGAATTTAAAACTTATTTCACATAGAAACCAATCACAGGTGTTCTTAGCATCTTTGTTTGTGATTTCCAAAAATTGGAAACAAACCAGATAACCTTTAATATGTGAATAGAGAAATAAATGGTAGCATATCTGTATAAAGGAATACTGCTCATCAATTTAAAAGGAATGAACTATTGATATTGATCCAGTCAACAGTTTAGATGGGTCTGATGGGCTTTATGCTGAAAGAAAAATGCCAGTCTTCAGAGATTACATACTGTATGATTACATACATGTGGCCTTGATGTAACAAAATTATATTATAGAGAACATACATGGGGTTGCCAGGTATTAGGGTTAAGAGTAGGTTGTATATACTAAGGGTAACACAAAGGAGGTTTTGTGTGAGTGTGTATGTGTGTGTGGTGATAGAACAATTGTGTATCCTGCTTGCGGTCATGGTTACTTGGTTCTACATACCTGGTAAAGTTTCTCAGAACTTTAACCAAACAAAAAAGTACATATAAAAACTTGTGAAGTCCTAACCAGTTTGGCTTAGTGGACAGAACGTTGACCTCTGGACTGAAAGATCCTAGGTTCCATTCCAGTCAAGGGCATGGACCTTGGTTGCAGGCACATCCCCAGTGGGGTGTGTGCAGGAGGTAGCTGGTCGATGTTTCTCTCTCATCCATGTTTCTGACTATCCTTAAATCAACAAAATAATTTAAAAATTAAAAATCAAGTAAAGCCGAAACCAATTTGGCTCAGCAGATAGAGCGTCAGTCTGCGGACTGAAGGGTCCCGGGTTCAATTCTGGTCAAGGGCATGTACCTTGGTTGCGGGCATATCCCCAGTAGGGGGTGTGCAGGAGGCAGCTGATCCATGACCCTCTCATTGATGTTTCTAACTCTCTATCTCTCTCCCTTCCTCTCTGTAAAAAAAAAAATCAATAAAATATATTTAAAAAAATAAAATAAATAAAAATCAAGTAAAAACTTGTGAAAGTTAAATCAGCTCTGTGTCTGAGTTCATAGCATTATACCAATGTCAATTTCCTGGTTGTCACAGTGTACTATAGTTATGTAAGTTATTACCAAAGGGGAAAGCAGTTTGAAGGGTACTCAGGAACTCTCTGTATTCATGCTGCACATTTGTGTGACCCTTAAACTATTTTCTAAAGGTTATAATAAAAAACAATACCTTTGTCACAGATGTGGAACACCTGGAACTCTCATACAGTGCTGGTGGGAATGTAAATTGGAATAACCAGTTTGAACTTTTTATTCATCTTTGACAGAACCATACACATACCCTATGATCCAACAATTCTACTTTAAGTATATGCCTAACAAAATGCATGTTTTTACCAATAGACCTATAAAGCAGCACTATTCAAACAATGGTTCATATTTTCATTGTTTTTCTTTTTAGTGTATACTTATTTTCGTGTATACTTTAATGCTGATGTTTAGTATTTAAATCTAAAAATATCCTGGTTAATTTGTCTCAGTGTAGACTTACATATTCCAGCCTGAATAATATCAAAGGTTAAATAGTTGTAAAATAATTCTTACTAACAGTTCAGTCACCTGTCTCTGGTTCTTTTATTTTTTTTCCTTTTGGAGACAAAATTAAGCAATTTTGCTTCCCACTTGTATACTTTTACTTGTTTAAAAATTACACTTATTGGGACGACATTGGTCAACATGAATAGACAGGTTTCATGTGTGGGTTTCTCTGTTACAAGATCTGTATATTGCGCCATATGCCCACCACCCAAAGTAAAATCTTCTCCATATATTAGGACCCCTCTTCCCCCACCTCTTTCCCTCTGGCAACCACCACACTGCTGTTTGTGTTCACAAGTTTCAGTTTTAATCCCACATATGAGTGAAATCATGTGGTTCTTATTCTGACTGACTTATTTCACTTAGCAAAATGTTCTTAAGGTCCATCCAAGTTGCTGTACATGGTCTATTTCATCCTGTCTTATGGCGGATAGTATTCCATTGTGTACATGTTCTACATCTTTTTCCAGTCCTGTCACAGGACACTGGTTATTTCTATGTCTTGACCACCATGAATAATGCTGCAGTGAACATAGGGGTGCAGATATCTTTGTGAATACATGAGGTTTTTGGGTATATACCCAGGAGAGGAATTATTGAGTCATATGGTAGCTCTATTTTCAATTTTTTGGGAAATCACCAGACTGCTTTCCATAGTGGTTACATCAGTCTATATTCCCATGGCAGTGAATGAGGGTTTCCTTTTTTCTACAACCTAACACTTGTTATTGCTTATATTGTTGATAATGGCCACTCTAGCAGGTGTGAGGTGGTATCTCATTGTAGTTTGGATTTGCAATTTCCTAATTGTCAGTGAGGTTGAACATCTCATATATTGTTGGCTGTTCATATGTCTTCTTGGGAGAGGTGTATTTTCAGGTCCTCTGCCCACTTTTTGATTGGGTTATTTGTTTGGTATCGAGTTTTATGAATTCTTTAGGTATTTTGGAAATTAAACCTTTACCAGAGCTACTGTTTGTAAATATCATCTCCTATCTGGTTGGCTGCCTCCTTGTTCTATTGTCTGTTTCTGTGGCTGTGCAGCAGCCTTTTAGTTTGATATTGTCCCATTCATTTATTTTTGCCTTTACTTCCCTTGCCTTTGGGGTCAAGTTCATAAAATGTTCTGTATGACCAAGGTCCATAAATTTGGTAACTATGCTTTCTTCTATGTAACTTATTGTTTAAGGTCTTATATTTAGGTCTTTGATCTATTTTGAATTAATTTTTGTTAATGGGAATAAACTGTAATCCCACTTGTATGCTTTTAAAATAAAATATGTCATTGATCACATGTATACCTTATAAATAAATACATCTATTGATGTAAATTAGACTATGTTACAATTCTTTATATGTCTGGTGTCTTGTAGTTGGTGGTCTTCTATAGTGCACTGACCAGATATTTTTTCATCTTTTGTATTCCCATTCTAGCTTAGTATTTGGGTTGCATAACAGTGTGATAACCATGCTTATTAAACTCATGCAACTCTATATTAGTGGATTCCTACCAAAGAGCTTTGAAGTTGAAGTTTTCTACAAAGTTTCCTGTGGTGTGTGTGCGTGCGTGCGTGCGTGCGTGCGTGTGTGTGTGTGTGTGTGTGTGTTTAACCTACATAGTTTATACTTTTCTATGTGCTTGATCCTTTTGCTGGTGTGGAATAGATATAAATAAGTGGAGTAATTTGGGGGCAGCATTTGCCCTTAAACCTTATATATGTCTATTAATTAAAGAAATCAAAGTTTGTTTTCTGTAATGATTATGTATTATTACAGCAGTATAAAGAAAATAATTATTGTAATCCTAGTGACCAGGATAACCACTGTTAATATTGTATGTATATTTTATATTTATATATATATTTTATTGGTTTTAGAGAGGAATAGAGAGGGAGAGAGAGATAGAAACATCAATGATGAGAGAGAATTATTGATTGGATGCCTCCTACATGGCCCCTACTGGAGATAGAGCCTGATACCTGGGCATGTGTCCTGACCGGGAATTAAACCATCTTGGTGTATAGGTCAATGCTCAACCACTGAGCCATGCTGGTCAGGCTATATGTTGTTTTTTTTTTTAATGGAGTTTCTGTTATATGTAAGGTTCTATATCCTGTTTTTATCACATACTATAATTTGCAAATTTTTAATGGAAATTTAAACTATTGAAGAACCAGAATATAATTTAGTCCTCTATTATATATATTTTTTGTTTTCGACCTTATGATCTTATAAGACTTGGTGTATAAAGGTATTTTATGGAGATGATTGAACGTTTATTATATTTCAGGGGTTTTCTTATTCTAAATTGCCAACAGTAAACAAATTATATAGTCATTCAATAGAATATTATGCAGCTACCAAGCATGATATTTACCAATAAATTTGAAGGAATGCTCATAGATCCTTAAGCAACCCCTTTCTACCCATGATTTCTATTCCTTGCAGGTAACCAATATCAACTTTTGGCAATTCTTCTGGTATTTACTTACATATGTCCTTTCTACAATCTCATGTGGGAATTTACCCGCATGCGTGCATGCGCGCGCACGCGCACACACACACACACACACACACACACACACACACATTTTTTTCTCATTTATTTCCTTAGTATATATTTTTAATAGTATTTATCTTAATTAATTTGAAGTGTTTCCTTTATTGTGAGTATTTAAATATTCACATTGAAGCTATTTGAAATATTGTGATTACTTTTCCTTTTTTGTATACCTGTTTATTTTTGTTGAATAGTTTATTTTTACTACTTACTCAATTTCTTTTTTTATGTTTATTTTATCCACTTCCTCAGTTTCTATGAATCTATCACTCATTCCCAAATTCTTCTACAGAAATATAAATTCTTGTGTTCTGATACATCAGGTTATCTATCAGTTTATTTTTTCCTTGAACCCATTCTTCTTGAGGTTCTCTGTCTTCTTGGTCCTATTTTAGCTTCCTCAGTATCTTGCGTCTATCTGATTTCTCTCCATACCTTCATTATGCTGCATTGTAATTGCATATCAGATACCCCTACTACACTCAGTTCATGGGACAGTTTACTTCATTTAAATGTACTTAATGCTAATAAGAGTACTAACATAATATGGACTGTTGAGTTATACTTAAATTTTCTACATTCACTCAGAAATCTGTAAATACATTGAATACATTATTAATATGTGATTTCCATATTTACTTTTATTCCTAATTCAGACTTTCATTTTTCAGCATTAAGATTCTTCCTGGGCATATAACACTTTAAATCTGATTCTTTAGCCATGTCTTGTTTTATTCAGTAAGTGAGAAATGAATTCTCTGAACTCTTGATTGTTCAGAAAACTGCCTTAGGATTAAAAAGTCATAGCATAATTAAAATATCTGTGAAACACGGATTACTAGAGAATTCATTCTATATTTTCATTTTCAGGGGACGATTATTTATTATTTCCACCAAAGCAGGATCTCTTGGCATTAACTTGGTAGCTGCTAATCGAGTGATTATATTTGATGCTTCTTGGAATCCATCATATGATATCCAGAGTATATTCAGAGTTTATCGCTTTGGACAAACTAAACCTGTATATGTATATAGGTTCTTAGCTCAGGTAAGTTTATAATTTATATTCTTTTTTTATTGTATTGTTGGGTGAAACAATATTTTTATTTTTGGAATGAAGAATATATATGTATTAGAGAGACAAACAGAGTTGAAAACATCATTCCTATATATAAAGCAGCAGCAGTCAGTTTTGGAATATCACATTTTTCTGTTTGTTGTTCTTTCATATCTTGACATCTATAATGTCAACTTTCTCAGACTGAGATGGATTTGCATGGGTAAACATATTTAGCTTTAAAAATTTTTTAACATAATTACAGATATCCCTTATCTCCCCCACCCCTCCTTTTTTTTCCCCTTTACCCACCTCCCAGGCTTTATCTCTCCCCCACTCACCTGCCAGGGAAGGGGGAGCTTCACCACTGTTGTGTCCTTGGGCTGTACATACCCTGTTTCCCCGAAAATAAAACAGTGTCTTATATTAATTTTTGCTCCCAAAGATGCGCTAGGTCTTATTTTCAGGGGATGTCTTATTTTTCCATGAAGAAGAATACGGTACACATTTATTGTTAAATGAAGACAAAGGAAATTTATTACCTGTATACGGTACAGTAGTACGGTAGTTGTCAACACAAATCAGACAAACTGTGAATCCTACAGTGTCAAGAATTTACTCATTCATTCAATGACAATCATGTCATCATCTTCTGGAACATCATCATAACAATCAATTCCTGAATTTCCTGGTGAATTTCTTGTGACTCCATTTCTTTCAGAATCAGTGGACCAAAATCTCTCATGTTCAGCCTAGTGGGAGGGGGAGGGACTTATATTTGGGGGGATGCCTTATATTTCACTCACAAGGAAACCTGTAAGTAGGTCTTATTTTTGGAGGATGTCTTATTTTCGGGAAAACACGGTATATGTTCTTTGGCTAATCCCTTTACCTTCTTTCATCCAGTTGCTCTCTACCTCTCTCCCCATAGCGTTTTCTGGCTAGTTCAGGAAAGTTAATCTTTTTTTTTTTTTTTTTCCATTAAATTATTATCTGGGTACATATCTTACCCGCCCCCCCTCCCCATTCATTTATAGTTCTTTTACTTAACATACATAGAAAAACCAATAACTAAATCTAAATTGCTTAAAGAAACAAAGGTCAAATGATCATTGTTTTTAGTGGCCACCAGAGTCTCCTAATTTGAGGAATGTAGATTCCTCAATACAAAGTAAAAATACAAAGTTAACTTATGATAATAGCTTTTGGAGCATATGCTACCCTTTCTACATGCCTAGAACTCTGGGTTTCTCAACCTGAAACTGGTTTTTATTGGTAAGTCCTTGCTCATTTGATGATCTTCTTTAGTACACGGCATAACTGGTAAATTACATTATAAACTCCTTCCTATTATTTATATTAAGAACTCCTTTTTGTTCTAGTTTAGAATGCTAAATATGTAATAGATATGACATTTTAGCTGCATTTTCTGTCCTGAAATTATAGAAAGTAAGACTTGATATAAAGTAATTTTATAGTGATTACTGAGAGCTTAATATAATCCATTGAAAAGTTATTAAGCTGCCCTCTTGCAATCTTACTTCAATACCCCTAAATTCTTATTTTATGTACTGATTTATTTCTGTTTACCTTGGTACCTAACTGCTTTCCTACTTCTGCCAATTTCAGAAATATATAAAGCAACATATGAATCATATTAATAAGATAATAGAGAATGATTTTTGTCAAGATAAACTATATTCAGCAAATGAAATGTCTCATGAATTAAGTAGCACTGCTAATAAAATTTGCTTTATGGCAGATATTGCTATGATGTTTTGCCATTTCATATTAACCAATAACTATATTTCCACTTGATTAAGTTTTGTGTTTACATAATTTACTTATTTATATAATGTTCCTTCTTTTTACAAAGGGAACCATGGAAGATAAGATTTATGATCGGCAAGTAACTAAGCAGTCATTGTCCTTTAGAGTTGTTGATCAGCAGCAGGTCGAACGTCATTTTACCATGAATGAGCTTACTGAACTTTATACTTTTGAGCCAGACTTATTAGATGACCCTAATTCAGAAAAAAAGAAGAAAAGGGATACTCCCATGCTGCCAAAGGTAAGCATCTTTAAATTAGTAGCTCAAAAAAATTTCATCATGGACTAAGGAAATTTTACTACTATAAATCTGACTACGGCTATATATCAGAATTTTTCAAACAGTGTAAAATTGTGTTTATTTTTCAAATGTATTTTTTATTGACTTTAGAGAGGAAGGGAGAAGGAAAGAGAGATAGAAACATCAACAATGAGACAGAATCATTGATCAGCTGCCTCCTGCTTGCCCCCCACTGGGGATTGAGCTGGCAACCGGGAATGTAACCACAACTTCCTGGTTCATAGGTTGATGCTCAAACAAAGAAACACACCAGCTGGGCAATTAAAAAATATATATTTTAATTGAATTTATAGGTTAATAAAATTATACAGGTTCCATGTATTCAATTCTTCATCTGTATATTGTATTTTCTCCAATTATTTTTTTTAAATCCTCACCCAAGGATATTTTTTCCATTGGTTTTCAGAGTGGAAGGGAGGGGAGAAGGGAAGAGAGAAAAAAACAACAGCACATCGATGTGGGAGAGACACAGCCATTGGTTGCCTCCTGCATGCACCCCAACTGGGGCTGGGGATTTAACCAGCTGGCAGCCACTAGGGATGCTATCAGTGTACAAATTTTGTGCACTGGGCCTCTAGTTAATACAGAATACCTATACCTTTTGTTGTTGTTGTTGTTAATCCTTACCTGAGGATATTTTTCCATTGATTTTTAGGGATATTGGAAGGGACGGGGAATGAAAGAGAGAGAGAAACTTCAGTCTGAGAGACACATTGATTGGTTTAAAAGCACATTGGTTTAAAAGCCTTTGGTTTAAAAGCCTCCTGCACATGACTCAACCAGGGCTGGGGACCGAGCCTGCAACAAAGATACATGTCCTTGATTGAAATCAAACCTGGGGCCCTTTAGTCTGCAGACTGATGCTCTATCCACTGAGCCAAACTGGTTAGGGCTACCTCTACCTTTTAAAAACAACTGCATAGTGTTTATTTGCCTTGTTTTGTTTAACTCTTGTATCTCCAACACCTTTCCTATCAGTTACTTAATTGCACATATGTTTATGTTTATAATTTTAAGGATAGTGAAATCTGTTTTCAATTTGAGAAAGATCATATATTCAACTAGCACCATGGTTGGCAAACTGCGGCTCACGAGCCACATGCGGCTCTTTGGCCCCTTGAATGTGGCTCCTCCACAAAATACCACAGCCTGGGCGAGTCTATTTTGAAGAAGTGGCGTCAGAAGAAGTTTAAGTTTAAAAAATTTGGCTCTCAAAAGAAATTTCAATTGTTGTACTGTTGATATTTGGCTCTGTTGGCTAATGAGTTTGCTGATCACTGAACTAGCATATCTCCTAAAATTTTACTTTACTTTAAACTTCAACTTTTATGATAGGAAGCAAACATTCCAATTTGAAAAGAGGTGATTGACTTGAACTTATTTGCTAAATGGTAAATTTCTGATTATATGAAATCTGTTTAATTTGATAAATATTTGTTGATTATTTGCTGACTTTGGAGGTGTACTGTGAGGGTACACTAATAAGAACAAGACATTGTGTATGCTTTACACTTGAGTTTAGCTAAAAGGTTGAGAAGTGACATGTTGTCTATGCTTTAAAGAAGATTTTAAAAATCTGCAGGGAAAGAAATGCTATTTAATTATTATTATTATTTTAAATATATTTTATTGATATTTTTACAGAGAGGAGGAAGGGAGAGAGATGGAGAGCTAGAAACATCGATGAGAGAGAAACATTGACCAGCTGCCTCTTGCATGCCCCCTTCTGGGGATGTGCCCGCAACCAATGTATTATACATGCCCTTCACCAGAATTGAACCAGGGACCTTTCAGTCTGCAGACCGATGCTCTACCACTGAGCCAAACTGGTTTCGGCTATTTAATTATTATAGGATGTCTGGAAATAAACCGTCAGTGTTATAACTTGGCATTCTGAGTCATAAAATATGTCATGCTTTTTCATTTATAGACTTTACTGTATTTTGATTTTGGTGCTGTTACCTTCGCTCAAGAATAAAAAGGAAAAGGATTATTACATGCTACATTAGCACAAAGTGTTTCAACTCTCCCAAAGGTTTTTCCAAAAGGAAAATAATAGTTAACTTATGGATTTCTTACTGGGTTTCTTATTCTTTTGTTCAAATTTCCTTCCTTAATCCAATAGGAACTGCAAAACTGATAGAGTTATTTTCATTTTTGAGGTGAGGAAATTAAGGCTTGGAGAGGTTATGTAACTTAACTAAGTTTATAAACTTAATTAGTGGGGAAGCTAGCCTTCAAACCAAATCTGCCTAACTTGAAAGCATGCACTCTTTATCATATTTTATTACCCCTAAATGGAGATTAGAAAGTTAATTCCAAATGCAAGAAATAATTCAGAGGACCTGGGATTTTTGGAATTAAGTGACGTGTAGAATGCATTTTGTTTTAAATAAAGCTGGATTTTAAAATATAGAATAATTTCACAGAAAATATCATTGTGTGATATAAATGTTAAGATTGTATAATATAGCCAGTTTCGCTCATAGCTTGTAAATTCCTCCAACTTATAGGAAACTATAAAGTTTACAAAGGTCTTTCTTATACATATTTAGTATCTGAAGAAACTGAAAGTTAGATAAGTTTGTGATTACCCAAGGGTATATGGCCAATACATGTTAGAGCTAGAATTTAACCCAGTAGTTTTCAAATTATATTCCACGGTGCCCCCAGGAGATCTACAGAGGTGGTCCGGAGCTACCATGTGGCTCAGTGAGTACAGAAAGGCCAGATAGCTAGCTCTTTCAATCAGTTTTATTCGCTCATTTTTATCTCTTTTATATATTGGGTTGCAACATAAGATTTAATTTAAAGAGAGGCTGTTACTGCTTTTAAAATATATTTTTATTGTTTTTAGAGAGGAAGGGAGAGGGAGATAGAAACATCAATGATGAGAGAGAATCATTGATTGGTTGGGAGTTTAATTCCCCTGGCCTGGTTAGGGCCTGTGCAGGAGGCAACCAGTGTGTCTCTTTCACATCAGTTCCATTCTCATTCATATTCTCTCTCTCTCTCTCTCTCTCTCTCTCTCTCTCTCTCTCTCTCTCTCTCTCGCCCCACTTATGCTCCCCCCCAGTAGATAGTACCGAATCCAATATATACTATGTTTTTCCTATACACCCATGCCTTTGATAAAGTTTAATTTATTAACCTAAGCATAGTAAGAGAGTAACAATGATAACTAATAATAAAATAGGTATGATGAATAAATTGGCCAGATGAAGAGTTGAAATTGAATGGGTAAGGTGGGGCCAGCTTATGAGAGCCATGGAAAGTAAATGAAGGTATTTGAATTTAAAATAGTATTCATTATAAGTTTATGAATGGTGCTGTTGTATGTGAATGTAGGCTTTTGAAAAATTAGCCGGGCAGTAAAAAGCAAGATGAGGACATACAATAGGGTAATGATTATGGAGTAAATCAGAAATTTCAAGAAAATAATTGATATAACTTAATAACTGATAATAGGTTTTAGCTTTTAATCTGTAAGCAATAAATAATTTAAATAATGAAGCTTAGTTTTTCATTCATTGATTTAAAACTTTTCAGGTATCTGTGATGTGCCAATATTTTAAGTATAAATTGATAATTAGGACTAGGTTCCTGGTCCTAAGGAGCCTATAGTCTAATGAGTGTATCCTAAGCAAATAAATATAAAAATAAAAATTTTGGAGTCTATAATTGATATCAGTACAGGCACCAAGGAAGGAATATTTGGTTCTTTCTTGGAAAAGTTTGGGATAGGGAATTGACTGATGTTGAAAATAGAAGTGGGTGGCTGTTTGCAATGCTATGAGGGTACAAGGTGAGGCCCTTCAAGAACAGAAAAGGAAAAAAATGCATAAAATAGCATGGTGAATTTTAGGAGTCTCAAGTAGTTAAACATAAATAATGGAGTGTAAAAAAGTAGTGGTAGAGTAATGGTGGGTGTGAGAAGAGAGGAGAACAAAGACTGACCATAGAAGTTAAAGAGATTGTACATTGTGTTATATGTTTGGGATCTATTTAATGATTTTTAAGCACATGACAAACATCAAATTTTCATTTTAGAAAAGTCACTTTCTGTGTTAGTGTGCAGAATAGATTGGATTAAATAAAATGGATGTTAAGATACTTGTTTGTATGCTATTAAAATTATCCAGAGGAAAGGGGTAATGCAGTCTTGAAGTAAGATGGTAGTAGTGGGATAAGAGAAATACCAGGCCCAATGTATCGATAGGTACTCTAAAAGGGGAAGTAGGGGAGACTCCTGCAATAATGTCAACACTAAAATTAATTTAAATAAAAATTATTGACTTTGTTTCCTACATTTATATTTAGAATATTATATAACTCTGTCCACCACTATTTGACTTGTATTTCCTTTAAGAAGAATTTGAAAATTGGTCCTCTCTGAAAATGGGTACAAATAGGTGTTTTTGATGTTCTTAGTGAGGAATTTCTTGGTATTTCAGCCTGCTCTTAAAGACATTTCAAAGTTGGTTCCTATTATTATGGTACAATTGCAAACACCTTTTTATATATAATTTTTAAGATGAAAGACTGCTAAAAATGATACATTTTCATTTCTCCCTCAAATTGGTATTTAAAAAAATGATTAAATTGCATGCCTTTTTGTTTTTCCCCCCTGTTTTCCTATGATAGTTCTAAAGGTGTTTATTTTAAACTTACTTCATATGCAGTTATATCTTTCTGCCTAATCACTTCCTCTTTAAGTCATTATTATGTAACTCCTCTTCCTGTATTTCTGTTCTTGTTTACTTTCTTCTACTTCTCCACTTTTCAGTTATATTTGATATCTCAGGCTCACTTTGTTAACTTGTCTTTTTACTTTTGCAGCTATTTAAAGGCAAGAATGCTATTCTTTGCTCCTTTTCTTTCATTCATAGTGAATGATACAATGTTAGCAGTTTTATATAGCCTGTTTCAAAATTCTAGTCACCTTTACAGTGATATTTAATGACTTTTTATTGTTTCTTAATGATCATTGAAAGTGGTGGTAGAATTAGACTTACTTTTGCAAGCAATAAAATTGAAATGAAGTGATTTATCTGTCACAGGTGTGTGAAAGGTAGGGAACTGGAGCTTTAATTTGGGTCCTCAGTTGTATATACTGAATCAGCTATGTTAGCTCTATTCACCATCCCATCCCATGAATTATATTTTGTTAAATCCTCTCTTTTTTTTTTTTTTTTTTTTTTTTTTGCTATTGTTGGTATTGCTGCTTTTGTGATCCTATTTTTTTTTTAATATACTGATATTAGGATCTACCAAATCATGTCTATCAGTAGTCTGTGCACATCTTTAGTTGTTCAGGGTAATAATATTCCTCTGCTGTTTTAAGCTACACCATGATTTACTAGTAAACTTATGAATAGTTTTAACACAGATTTCTAGTGATAAAGATTTGTTGAGTAATTCTTAACTGTTATTAAGATATCAAGATAATATCTAGCATCTGGTAATGTTTACATAAATTATGTTAGGGCAGGTATCTTTTCTGTTAATAAACTTAGGAATTACACAGATATCAGAGAAGAACATTTTGGTCAAGGTCATATTTCATAATATGCTTAAGTGGGAATATAGCCTAAGCTCTGTACCCTTTATTAAGAAAATGAAAGTCAGTAAAATTGGCATAAAATTTTTTTACTCTTCCTTTTTCTAGCACTACACTACATGTGTCTTTTTAAATGTGGGCTGTGTATTGGTAATTACAGGGAGAACAAATGAAGATTTAAAGTACCCAAAGTGAGGTTTCAGGTTTTTCTTCCTCCACCCTGATGTTGTGTACAATTCTCTCTCTTTGTCTTTAGTCCTTTATTCAATTTTAAAACCTCAAAGCATAGTTTAGTGAACAGAGATATTATTGTACAGTTTTATAAGCCAGCAGATGGTAATATAAGGCTTTACCTTATTCACACTTAACATTAGAGAGAAATTTACTTCATTAAAATAATTTGATGTGAAATGTAAAATAGCTAATCAACCTATTTCAGGAATTTGCATACATTTACTTTTGACAATAAAGGTTCAAAAGGACTCATTTAATTGTAGGACAAGTAACCTATAGTTTATTAACCACACGGTGGCATATGACCCCAATTTTTGTTGAAATGTACCTCTAAGGAGCCATGCAGTGTCATTGCCTCCTACTTCTCTGCATCTTAAAACAAGTTTATATATTTGTATTCCCTGACATAAAAATAATCATCTGAATAAGAACAGATCACAGAAATCATAATAAACTCTAGAGAAATTGTTTTAATTCTCCCATTTATTTATAAGTTATAAAAGATTTCCTATTCAGTGTTTGCTGGGATGGTTGATGCCAAGTAAAATGAGCAAATGGTTTAAGTCCTGTCCCTTTCCCAAGTAACCTACCAACCACCATCTTTAGGGTGTAATTTTAGCAAGACACATAAGCTTTCCAAGCTTCATTTGCCTCAATAAGATAAGAAGATAGTAGGACCTACCTCAGAAAGAAGCTAATCCATGTAAAGTACACTGCCTAGCACATGCTATTTTGTTTCCATAATTATTGTTCATACTAGGGGCCCAATGCATGAAATTTGTGCAAGAGTAGGTCTTTACAGCCTTATAGTCCCGGCTTCATCTGGCAGGTCATCCAGAAGGTCGTTTGTACAGTTGTTCCACTGTTTGACTGGGCGATTTGCATATTATGCTTCTATTATAGATTGCTATTGTACTCAGTTCAGACTTAAATGTCACAGGAGTCATATGAGGTCCTGATCCTTAGGAGAAGATTAAGCTTAGCATCACAGATTAGTAGAAGATTAAAAGTCATTTAGGGGCTGACCAGAGGCAGTAATTTCAGCTAGGTTGCATAAGAGACAGGTGTTTGAAGCTTGAAGTCCTCTAGAAATAAATTATAATCAAGAAGGAATATAATGTTCAAATAACACATACTGATAATCACTTCAAATGATGTTACTATGCATTTGTTTGTGAAAGTTTGCCCTTTCTAATATTCAAGGATTTTTCCCTTAAATAATAACATCATTTTAGAAGAATTGTCTACCTTATAGCCAGTTGATACCTCTGTAGTAATTTTTTAAAAAATGAAGGGGTGCTTCTAATGTCCCTCCACAAACTGCAAAATAAAGACTTGTTAATTTAAAGTGCTGCTCTAGCCCTGGCCACATAGCTCAGTTGATTAGAGTGTGGTCCTTACTCAAAGATTTACACGTATGCTTCTGGGTCAGTGCACATACAAGAATCAACCAATGAATGCAAAAGTAAAAGGAACATCAAATCAATGTTTCCCTCCCTTTCTCTAAAAAATAAAATGAAAATATCTTATTTGATTATATCACCTTATAATACAAAGAAAAACTTAAGGAGCCAAAGTCAACAAATATTTTAGGGAAATAGTTGTTGACAATATATGACTAGACCATGGTGCCAGTGATACCCCAAAATATCAGACTCCCTAACCCTGGCAGACTTCTACAGATCACTGCAAAAGGAAACATCCATCATATAAGAGACTTCCTACTTGGCAGAGTTGGGAGAGTTGGGGATAGAATGCAAATTTTCATTAGGGAGGATTTGGGGTAGACTTCAGGAAATCTCTCTCTCTTTTTTTTTTTTTTTTAACTTTTTTAATGAATGTGTTGGTTAATAAATTATATAGGTTTCAGATATACAATTCTATAATATATCATCTGTATATTGTGTGTTCACCACACCAGGTCAAATGTTCTTCCATCATATATTCTCCTATACCCTTTTATATCTCTCACCACCCCCTTTCCCTCTGGCAATCACCATAGTATTATCTGTGTCTATGAGTTATTTTTTCTTCTTCTTCTTCTTAATCTCTTTAACTTTTTCACCCAGCTCTGCAACCTCCATCCCCTCTGAGAGCTGTCAGTCTGTTCTCATCTATGAGTCTCTTTCAGTTTTGTTTGTTAGTTTATTTTGTTCATTAGAGTCCACCTATGTGTGAAATATTATGGTACTTTTCTTTTGTCTGACTGGCTATTTTCACGTAGCATAAAGCTCTCCAGGTTCACCCATGCTATTGTAAAAAGATTCCCTTTTTATAGCTGAGTAATATTTCATTGTGTAATTGTACCACACCTTTTTTATCCACTCATCTACTGATGGGAACTTGGGCTGTTTCTAGATCTTGGCTCTTGTAAGCAATGCTGCAGTGAACGCAGGGGTGTATATATTCTTTTTGATTGCTGTTTCAGGATTTTTAGCATATATTCCCCAAATTGGTAATACTGGGTCAAAAGGCAATTTCATTTTTAATTTTTGGAGGAAACTGTGTACCGTTTTCCATAGTGGATACACCAATCTTCATTTCCACCGACAGTGCATGAGGGTTCCCTTTTTTTCCACACCCTCACCAGCGCTGCTTTTTTGTTGATTTATTGAGAATAGTAATTCTGACAGGTTGAAAGTAATATCTCATGGCTTTAATTTGATTTTCTCTGACGATTAGTAATATTGACTATCATTTCATATATCTACTGGAGTCCTCAGGGGTGGGAGGCAACTCGACAATCAGGGGAAAATGATGCCCCATCACACCTCTGCTGCTGCCACTGCTGGCAGCGCAAGCCTCAGCCGGCCCTGGTTACCTGAGCCTCAGGAGGCCCTGGGAGGCTGGGCAGCCGCTATCCACGGCTTGCCTGAGCCTGGGGCCAACCCTGGGCAGCTGGGGGACTGAGGGGACTTGGGGACTCCAGAGGAAAGCACGCGGAGCAGCTGGGCCTTGCAGTGCCTGCTGCCTCAGCGGGGCTGAGGGGTCTGGGCACTACCATCTTATGGCTATGTGGGCTGCCATCTTTGAGGTTACGGCAATCAATTAGCATATTCCTTCCTTATTGGTTATGGGCACCATCATCTCTGAAGGCATGGCAGTCAATTAGCATATTCCCTCCTTATTGGCTGTGGGCTCTGCTGTCTTTGCAATGGTGTGAGGTTCAATTAACATATTTTCTATATTAGATAGGATTGGAGAACTGTCTATTGCTAATTTTTAAATTGGATTGTTGTTTTTTGGTGTTGAGTTTTATAAATTTTTTCTAATTTTTGCATATTAATCCCATATTTGATGTATCATTGGAAAATATGTTCTGTTCAGTGAATTTTATTTTCATTTTATTGATGATTTCTTTTGCTGTTTAAAACCTTTTTACTTGGATATAGTCCCATTAGTTTATTTTTTTCATTTGTTTCCCTTGCCTGAGGTATTATGTCAGAAAAAGTATTGCTATGAGAACTGTCCAAGGTTTTACTGCGTATGTTTTCAATGGATTAAACATTAGAATCTTCAATCCATTTTGAGTTCATTCTTGTGTATGGTATAAGAAGGTGGTCTAGATTCATTTTTGAACACATCTAATTTTTGCAACGCCATTTATTGAATAGACTATATCCCATTGTATGATTTTGCCTCCTTTGTCAAATATTAATTTACTATAAAGATGAGGATTTATCTTTGGGGCTCTCTGTTCTGTTCCATTGATCTATATGTCTGTTTCTATGACACTACCATGCTGTTTTGATTACTATGGCCTTATAGTATAGTTTGATATCAGGTAGCATGATTCCTCCAACTTTATTCTTTTTTCTCAAGACTGTTATAGCTATTTGGGGTCTTTTGTGGTTCCATATAAATTTGTGGAATATTCTTATTCTGTGAAATATGCCATTGATGTCTTGATAGTAGTGGCGTTGAACCTATAGATTGCTTTGGGTAGTATGGATATTTTAATGATGTTAATTCTATCAATCCATTAGCACAGTATATGCTTCCACTTATTTCTTTCTTCTTCATTTTTTTTTTTTTTTTTTTTTGTCATTGTCTTATAATTTTCCAAGTCCGGGTCTTTTAACATTCTTGGTTAAATATATTTCTAGGTATTTTATATTTTGATGTAATTATAAATGAGATTGTTTTCTTAGTTTTCCCTTTCTGATAGTTTGTTAATGGTCTATAAAAATGCAACTGGTTTCTGGATATTTACTTTTGTATCCTAATACTTTACTGAATTCATTAATTGGTTTATTTTTTTTGGTGGAATCTTTAGTATTCTCTGTATACAGTATCATCTCAACTCCAAATAATCACAGTTTTATTTTTTCTGAACCAATTTGGATGCCTTTTATTTTTTTCTTCTTCTTTCATTGCTGTGCCTAGGACTTATAGTATTATCTACATATATAAAAGACTAATATACTGAGTGTCCTTCCCTACATCCAGGTAATGACATCATGTAGCAATGCCCAGATTCCTCTCCCTAGTGACTAGCGACTACCCTCCTTGCAGTTTCTTCAGCCCAGGAGCATGACTTGCTTTATAGCAGATGGAAACACTATACACTGTAATCAAATGTTTGTAAAGCATTTTCCCATGCCTCATCTCATTTGATCATCACAGAAATCCTGGAGGTGGTAGATAGGAGATGTGGTGGAATCCAATTTTCTTTTCCTTAACCAGAAAAAGCTGAGGCATACAACATGACAGGGAAAGAATTTGGAGTAATAGTCATACGGTTCATAAACCAGATGGATGAGAAAAGCAGCAAATTATGCAAAAATCAGGAAGAAATCAAAAGTGATATGGCTACAATAAAAAATGTCATGGAAGGTTTCAATAGTAGACTAGAAGAAGCACAGAACCAAATCAGTGAGTTAGAAGATAAGGTAGAGAAACAAGTCCAATCTGAACAGCAACTGGAGAAAAAAATTAAAAAGCAAGAGGAGAGCCTAAGGGAGCTTTGGGACAACACAAAACGAAGTAACATATGTATAAAAGGTGTGCCAAAAGGACAAGAAGAGCAGCAAGGTTTAGATAATCTATTTGAAGAAATAATGACAGGAAACTTCATGGAAGAAAAAAGTTGCACAAGTACAGAGAGTCCCAAGCAAAATGAATCCCAAAAGACCCACACCAAGACACGTCATAATTACAATGGCAAATGTTAACGACAAAGAGAGAATCTTAAAGGCTGCAAGAGAGAGAATGTGTGTTACTTACAAAGGATCCCCCATCAGATTATCAAATGATTTCTCAACAGAAACACATCAAGCCAGAAGGGAATGGAATGAAGTATACAAAGTGATGTAAAGCAAAGGTCTGGAGCTAAAAATACTCTAGCAAAACTCAGACAAAAAAGTCTAAGGGAGTTTATCACTACCAAGCCAGTGATGCAAGAAATGCTAAAGGGAATGCTGTAAAAAGAAGAAATAGAAAGGGAGGAAGGAAAACAGGTATCAAGTACAGAAATGGCTACAAACAAGTACCCATCAATAATAACATAAATGGATTAAATGCTCCAATCAAAAAACTTTGGGTGAGTGAATGGATAAGGAAACATGCCCCATACATATGCTGTCTACAGGAGACTTACCTCAGAACATGGGACTCACGCAGACTGGCAGTGAAGGGATTGAAAAATATCTATCAGGCAAATGGAAATGAAGAAAAAAAAAAAAGAGTGTGTAGCAATACTTATATCTGACAAAATAGACCTCAAAGTGAAGACCATAACAGGAGACAAGGAAGGCCACTTCATAATTCTAAAGGGATCAATTAAACAAGAGGATATAACTCTAGTAAATATTTATGTGCCCAATGTAAGCACACAAATACAAAACAAATTCTGGAAGATATCAGGGAAGAGATTAACGGCAACATAATCATAGTAGGAAACTTTAATACCCCATTAACATCACTGGATAAATCCTCTAGACAAAAAATTAGCAAAGAAACTTTAATCCTAAATGACTCACTAGATCAGATGGACTTAATCGATACCTTCAGAACATTATACTCCAAAACTACAGAATATACATTCTTCTCAAGTTCACATGGGGCATTTTCAAAGATAGACCCCATATTGGGACACAGGCAAAGTCTCTCCAAATTCAAGAGGATTGAAATCATATCAAGCATCTTCCCTGATAGAGGCTTTTTCTTCCTTATATCGGAAGATTTCTGTCATTATTTCTTTAAACAGGTTTTCTATTCATTACTCAGTTTCCTCTCCTTCTGGAACCCTTATTATGCGGATGTTGTTTTTGTGTTGTCCCAAAATTCCCTTAGGCTCTCCTCCTGCTTTTTCATTTTCTTTTTTCTAGAAGCTGCTCCACTTGGGTATTTTTCCTACCTTGTCTTCTTGCTCACTAATACGGTCCTCTCCTTCTGGTCTTCACTTGATGCTTTCTATTTAGTTATTTACAGCAGTGATATCATTTTTAATTTCTTCTTAGTTCTTCATTTCCTCTTGGTTCTTACACTTGTCAAAATTTTCTTCCATTCTTTTCATCCACCTTATAACCATTTCTCTGAATTCTTTCTGTGGCAGGTTGCTTGCCTCCATTTTGTTTACTTCCTTTTCTGGTGATGCCTGCTTTTCTTTCATATGCGGGCTGTTTCTCCCCATGAGCTCTCTTCTCTGGTAGTCTGGTTATGTAGTTCTCTCTCTCCTTTCCATGGTGGTATGTAGAGCTCCTCTGAATCCAAGTGCTTGCACCACTTGGGGACCAGTGTGGCGTTCTTGGCTTTGTAGCTGTTCATTTGGGTGCTGTACTTGTAGATTCCTCAGACTTTTCAGGCTTCCGATAACATCCACTTTCCCTTTCAAGGTGGTGTGGTCTCCGTGTCTGAGCCGGTCACTCTGGGAGGGAACCCAAGAAGCAGTGAGGGATGCCCGGTTAGGGGATCCCCATCCAGCAATCTCCCACAGTCTCCTGGTGTATAGCCATCCCTGAACTCACCAACAAACGCTCCCTCTGTGACCACACACTATCCCTTTCTTTTCTCACACACACTATCTTTCAGTCTGCCTTCCTATAGGCAGCCATCTTTTGCATCTATTTCTGGTGGAGTTTTTAGGGTATTCTATGTACAATATCAAGTTATCTGTGAATAGTGACAGTTTTACTTCCTCCTCCTTTCCAATTTGGATGCCTTTTATTTCTTCTTTTCTGATTGCTGTGGCTAGGTCTTCTAGTACTAAGTTGAATAAAAGTGGTGAAGGAGTACAACCCTGTCTTGTTCTTGTTCTTAGGCGAAATGGTTTTAATTTTTGCCCATTAAGTATGATTTTGGCTGTAGGTTTTTTATTTATGCCTGTTATGTTGAGTATGATCCTTCTCTTCACACTTAGCTGAGAGTTTTTATCAGAAGTGGGTGTTTCACTTTGTCAAATGCTTTTCTGCGTCTATTGATAAGTTCATGTGCTTTTTTTCTTTCAGTTTTTTTATGTGATGTTTCACATTTATTGACTTGCCTGTATTGTACCAGCTTTGCATCCCTGGAATAAATTTCCCTTGGTCATGGTGTATGATCTTTTTAAAATTTTTATTTATTTTTAGATAGAGTAGAAGGAAGAGGAATATTTATAAATAAGCATAGATTGGCTGCCTCCTCCATGCCCCATACAAGGGATGGAGTTCGAAACCCAGGCATGTTCCCTGACCAAGAATTGAACTGGCAACCTTTCATTGCCCAGGATGATGCCCAACCAACTGAGCCACAGCCAGGGCATAGTATCTTTTTAATATATTGCTGGATCCAATTTGCTAATATTTTATTGAGTATTTTGACAACTATGTTCACCAAGGATATTGGCCTGTAATTCTCTTTCTTTGTAGTATCTTTATCTGATTTACGAATTAGGATAATGTTGGCCTTGTGGAAAGAGATTGGAAATGTTTCTTCCTCTTGGATTTTTTGGAAAAATTTGAAAAGGATAAGCATTATTTCTTCTTTGAATATTTGTTAAATTCCCCTGTGAGACCATCTGGAGCAGGGCTTTTATTTGCTGAGAGTTTCTTGAGCACTGCTTTATTTTCATCAGTTATTATTGGCCTATTCAGGTTTTCTGATTGTTCCTGATTCAGTATTGAATGGTAGTATTGTTCTAAGAATTTGTCCACTTCGTCCAAATTGTCTAGCTTGTTGGTATTTAGTTGTTCATAGTATTTTTTGTTTTTTACAATCCTCTTTGTTTTTGTGGTGTTAGTTGTTATTTCTCCTCTTTCATTTCTGATTTTATTTATTTGAGCCCTCTCTGTTGGTGAGTCTTGCTAAAGGTTTTTCAGTCTTGTTTATTTTTCAAAGAACCAGCTCTTTGTTTCATTGATCTTTTGTATTGTTTTATTGGTCTCTATGTCATTTATTTTTGCTCTGATGTTTATTTTTCCTTGTTTTTGCTTACTTTGGACTTTTCTTGTTGTTCTTGTTCTAGTTCTTTAAGTTATAGGGTTAATTAGGTTATTAGAAATATATATATTTTTCCTTGAAATAGGCCTGTAGGTCTATTAACTTCCCTCTCAGGAGTGCTTTTGCTTTGTCCCGTAAATTTTGGTCTATGGTGTATTCATTTTAATTTGTTTACAGGAATTTTTTTTCTTTCTTTATCTTGCTGGTAGCCCATTCATTGTTTATTAACATGCTATTTAGCCTCCATGGTTTTGAATTATTTTTACTGTAGTTAATTTCTAATTTTATGCTATTGTGATGCAGGTAGATGCTTGATATGATTTCAGTGTCATTGAACTTGTAGATACTTGTTTTGTGTCCTAATATTTGGTCTTGAGAATTTCCCATATACACTTGAGAGTAAAGTTTATTCTTTGGGGTGACATGTTCTATAAATGTCTATTAAACCCATTTGACCTAGTGTGTCATTTGGGGTCACTGTTTTCCTTATTTTTATTTCTAGTAGATATATGCAGTAATGTCAATGGGGTGTTAAAGTCTCCTACTTTGATTGTATTCCTGTTCATTTCTCCTTTTAGGTCTTCCAGAAGTTTTTAAAAATATATTTGGTTGCTCCTTTGTTGGATTCTTATATGTTTACAAGGGTTATATATTCTTGTTTTATCGATCACTTTAGTATTATGAAGTGTTTTTGTTGTCTCCTGTGATGGCCTTCATTTTGAAGTCTGCTTTTTTTAATATGAGTATTGCTACCCCAGTTTTTTCATTTTCATTTGCATGGAAAATTTTTCCCTTCCCTTCACTTTCATCCTGTGTGAGTAATTTGATCTAGATGGGTTTCTTGTAGACAGTATATACTATTATAGTATATGGGTCATGTTTTTTAATCCATTCAGCTACCCCATTTCTTTCTATTGGAGTATTTAAACCATTTACATTTAAGGTTATTGTTAATAGATACTTAATTGTTGCCATTTTTGTTCTTTATGCCTGTATTCCTACCTTTCTCTCTCTCTCTTTTTCTTGCACCAGTCTCTTTAGTATTTCTTATAGTGATGGTATGAAGGTAATAAACTCCTTTAGCTATTTTGGTGTGCAAAGCTCCTAATTTAATCTTTCTTTTTTAATGATAGTCTTGCTGGATAGAATACTCTTGTGTTCATTCCCTTATTTTTCATTATTTTGTATACTTCATGGCACTCCCTTTTGGCCTGAAGTGTTTCTATTGAGAAATCAGCTGACAGTCTTATGGAAGCTCCTTTGTAGGTAACTTTATTTCTCTCTCATGCAATCTTTAATATTCTTTCTTTGTCTTTAATGTTTGTCATTTTAATTATGATGTGTTTTGGTGTGGCTTTTTTGGGTTCATCTTGATTTGGACTTTCTTTGTTTACTGGACTTGTGTCACTTTTTTCTTTACCAGGTCAGGCAAGTTTTCTGTCATTATTTCTTTTCTTTTTTTCTTTCTTTCTTTTTTTTTTTTTTTTAATATATTTTATTGACTTTTTACAGAGAGGAAGAGAGAGGGATAGAGAGTTAGAAACATCGATGAGAGAGAATCATCGATCAGCTGCCTCCTGCACAGCCCCAACTGGGGATGTGCCTGCAACCAAGGTACATGCCCTTGACCAGAATCGAACCCGGGACCCTTTAGTCCGCAGGCCGACGCTCTATCCACTGAGACAAACTGGTTTTGGCTCTGTCATTATTTCTTCAAACAAGTTCTCTATTTCTTTCTCAGATTTTTTTTCTGCTATTTTATGTATATTGTTATGTTGCATGTTTTCCCAAAGCTCCCTTTAACTCTCCTGATTTTTAATTTTTCCCCCCATTGTTGCTCTGAATGGATGTTTTGTTCTCTCTAGATTATAAACTTTCTATTAGCATATGAAAGCAGTGAATTTGTCAGTGTTTCCTCATTACTGTATCCCCAGCACCTGGAATAATACCTAACCCTAACACATATTCAACTAAAATATATGTAAACAAATGAATTTTTGTCCTAAAATTGCAATCTGACCATTATAATCCAATGATTGGCATGCCTTTAAACTAGCATTTTTCCTTGGGTATAGTTCTGGACTAATCTGCAGCTTGTTAAAAATGCAGATTTCTGGTTTCATTTAAGATCTACTGAATTAATTTCTGGGGTTGGGTCCTAGAAATCTGTATGCTTAATAAGGCCCACCATTGTTGTGAGTTTAAGATATGTTGTGACATGATTTGCCTTTATAGTCATTATCATCTAAACCTTTGAATTAAGAATAATAATAAAATGTAGCTAGCATTGAGTGATTTTTATGCCAGGCAGTGTATTACATCACTTAATCCTTATAACCACCTTACAAAGCAAATGCAGTTTATTTGTATTTTATAGATGACTAGTGACTCAGTGCACGGATTTGTGCACATTGAAAGGAAATTAATTAGAAGGTGGCTAGCAGGGCGGGACTGTGTGAGATGGGCCTGACACACCCTGGAGCCAACCTCCTACAATCCCTCCCCAGTGTCTGCAGAGTGAGCAGGGTCCCTCCAGCAGGTAGGGATCCTCAGCCTGGCCTAGGTGGATCAGGCTGAAAAAGGCTTTCTGACTTTCCCTGAGGGGTCCCACAGTGCCAGAGGGCACTCTGCAAAGTTGCTGTCATACAGGGTATGGAATGCAAATGCAAGTGTGCAGTAATCCAGATTTGGGGCTTACAGTGCCCCAGCAACAACAAAACCTACATCTGAAGGTGGAATCGTGTGGCCCCACAAGGAATTGGGCTCCCACCTCTCTTATTTTGGGGTGCATCACCCAAGAACCACCACTGCCAAGTCACTGCAGCTTAGCAGCTCCAGTGTTGAGCATCTTCCCCCTTGTGGTCAGTGCGCATCATAGCAACCAGTTGGACAGTCAGACACTTAGCATGTTAGCCTTTTATATATATAGATGACATTATAGCATGTACAAGTAGTGGCACCTGCATTAGATCTTAGTGTCATGACTCTAAAGCCCATATTTTTTAACTACTACACGATTGTGCTGATATTAATATGCTATGTGGTTGAATTTATGGAAGAAGTAAATTGCACTCTCTTTTGATATGACTTCACACTTTTTATTTCCAATTTTTTTCTCATTGAAATATAATTAATATATTAATATAATGATTCAATGTATGTATATATTATGAAATGGTCACCACAATAAGTTTAGTTAACATCCATCATCACATTACAATTTTCTTGAGATGAGTTCAGCTTTTTAGATTATGTATGTAAGTGAGATCATATGGTATTTGTCTTTCTCAATTTGACTTATTTTATTTAGCAAAATGTCCTTCAAGTCTACCCATGTTGTTGGCTGAATAATATTCCTCTGTGTGTGTGTGTGTAATTTTCTTTATCCATTCATCCAATGTATATTCCCATGTCTTCACTATTGTAATGCGGTAATGAATAGGAGGGTGGAGATATCTTTTTTCTTTTTAATTAAATTTATTGGGGTGACATTGGTCAACATGAAAATATAGGTTTCAGGTGTGGGTTTCTATGTTATGAGATATGTATATTGCACCATGTGCCCACCACCCAAAGTCAAATCTCCTATCACCTTGTATTAGGATCCCCCCTTTTCACCTACCCCGTTCCATCTGGCAATCACCACACTGCTGTTTGTGTTTTCAAGTTTTAGTTTTATATCTCATATATGAGTGAAGTCATATAGTTTTTAGCTTTTTCTGAATGACTTATTTCACTTAGCATAATGCCCTCCAAGTCCACCCACGTTGTTGCAAATGGCACTATTTCATCCTTTCTTATGGCTGAGTAGTATTCCATTGTGTATATGTATCACATTTTTATCCAGTCCTCTATCGCAAGATACTTTGGTTGTTTCCATGTCTTGGCCACCGTGAATAATGCTGGCATGCAGATATCTTTTCAAATTAGTGTTTTCATTTCTTTTGAATAAATACCCAGAAGTGGAATAGCTGGGTCATATGATGTATCCTTAAATTTATTGAGGAACCTCCCTACTGTTTTTCATAGTGGCTGAACTAAATATACATTCCCATTAACAGTGCACAAGGGTTCCCTTTTCTTCACATCTTCACACATACTTCTTAATATTGTGGGTTTATAGAAAGGCAGTCTTGGTGTTGTCAAGATATATAATATTGGAGAATATAGATTTCATCCTTTAGTTACTGCAATATCTTAGGGTGTCATAGCTGATCCTAGTTTTCCTTAGTAATCTTTGATGCTGAACTTTTTCTCTCCAGCCCTGTGTCAGTATAACATAATGATTAAAAAAAGGAGCCTTTGGGCTAGACCACCTGGGTTTGAATCTTGATGTTACTCAAGTTATTTTACTTCTCTGTGTCTCAGTTTCTTGATTTGTAATTCTGAAAAAAATGTCTTATTCTTCAAAAATCTCATCCTCTTTATTTTAATCTCCTTTTGAGACTGTTATTACTAAATTAGTGGCCCAGTGTACGAAATTCATGCATGAGAGGGTGGGGGGTGTCCCTCAGCCCAGGGGCCCTCTCCAATCTGAGACCCTTGGGGGATGTCCAACTGTTGGTTTAGGCCTGATCCCTCTCACAATCTGGATCCCTCCCGCAATCCAGGACAGCTGGCTCCTAACTGCTCACCTTCCTGCCTGCTTGATTGTCCCTAACCATTCTGCCTGCCAGCCTGATCACCCCTAACTGCCCCCCACCTCGTTGTCCTGATCACCCCCAACTGTCCCCACTGGCCGGCCTGCTTGCCCCCAACTGCCCCCACTGGCCGGCCTGCTTGCCCCCAATTGCCCCCCCCCCAACCCGCCAGCCTGATTGCCCCCAACTGCCATCCCATGCTGGCCTGATCACCCCTAACCACCTCTGCTTCGGCCCCACTACCATGGCTTTGTCCAGAGGATGTCTGGAAGGTCTCCTGGTCTAATTAGCATATTACCCTTTTATTAGTATAGATGCTTGCCCTTCTGTTTTAGCTTTCATATCTTTTTTTTTTGTTTCCTTAATTATACTTGTCATGCTTAATTTGAATTTTTGGCACTTCATCTTTTTCAATAACTTTGCTTTAGATTGCACATGGTGCCAGTTTATTGTACCCCAGGAATGTTGTGTGTGTGTGTCTCTATAAGTTCTTAGAATTCATGTTTCCTCTTCCCATCTGTAGTTTCTGTGTTTGGATTGTGGGGGAAGGAGCCAGGAGCCTATGCTGATTCATGGTCAATGAAATCTTATCAGTAATAGGAGATAATAATCTACTTCATAGACTTATTATGAAAATTAAATTAGATATTCCATGTGAATGCAGGATTTCATTAGGGAGGATTTTAATGTACATAGCTACATGTAGCTATCGGCTGTTGTATTAGGCAGTACAGGTCTAGAGCCTTTGTGAATTTAAATCCTAGTTCTAACACTTACTAGCCCTATGTCCTTGAGCAAGTTATATATCTAAATCTTGGTCTCCTGGTCTATCAAAAGGGCCTAATTATCTACTTCACAGGATTACTGGAATATTAGATATTATGCATGAAGTGCTTAGCACAGTGTCTGGTTTACCAATGCCCTTTACTAAAGATTAAATCAAATGGTCAATTTTTAGACCTGACCTATACATCTACAAGTATATCTGACAGAATTAATTCTCTTGCTTGAGCAATAGTTTCTTATGTTGTTCAGCTAACTGGGAGAACTCTACTTGTGTTATTTACCACTTTCTCTTATTTTTAGCACCTCTTCCCAAAGTTCTAAATCAGACTTTCACTTTAATAAACAACCAATATATTCCCATACATAGAGAGGGGTTTTATACCTTAACCAAATTTTTCTAATTAAAAATTCAGGAATTATTTGGTATCAGAATTGTTCTAGAAAATTTTAGATATATGGCCATTATAGTTATAGGAGGAACAGTAGGTTATTACCTGTCCTGTGCATGTATATTTGTTAAACAATTTTAGCTGATGCTTAAAGGATAACTCTCATTAACTAATATGATAGTATGATTAGCATAAGCAATTTACATATGTGAGAGTCAAGTGAATTTGTTGCTCTATTTTACCAGAGACTGAGGCACAGAGAGCAAAGGATTTGTTAGTAAATTTTGTTATGTTTATGTAAAGGTAAAGTACCTTGTTTGACATATTTTTCTTCTCTTTTTGAATTCTAACTTTGCTTTTTAATAGTTGGGTGATCTCCCAGAACCAATTCCCTTACTTCAAAGGGACAAAACCATCTGTAACTAATAAAGTTATTGTAATAACTAAATGAGAAAATGTATTTAAAGGAACATAGCACAATTATTCAATATGTATTACTTCTTTTCTCTCATACTTTGTCTTATCCTGTTTTTAAATATATCTTTTTACACATTCTCTATAAAAAATTCCTACCAGAAATATTTGCCATCAATCTAATTAAACCTTTGGATTTAATTTCCAGTTTACAGAATATATAAGAGACTAGAGGCCTGGTGTATGGGTGCCTTGACCTGGCCGGTGATCTGGGCTGAGTTGGGGGAGGGACCATGGGAAGTTGGTTGGCATGGGAGGTTGGCTGTGGGAGCACACTAACCAAGAGGGGGCAGCTCCTGCATTGAGTGTCTGCCCCCTAGTGGTCAGTGTGCATCACAGCGACCAGTTGACTGGTCACTTAGGCTTTTATATATGTAGACAGGATGTCAAACACACCATTAGGATATAAACCCAGAATGAAGGAAAGGGAAGTGACTGTACTAAATTAAAAGAAACTTAACAAAGAGACACCATCCAAATGCAGTGTATGTACCTTAAGTGGAACTTGATTTGAAAAAATCACCTGACTTGAACAAAGCACCTATCAAAGGCATTTTGCAGACAACTAGTAAAATCTGACTTGAACAAAGCACCTATCAAAGGCATTTTGCAGACAACTAGTAAAATCTGTGGTATTAGATGATGGTAGGGAATTAAGTTATTAATTTTATGGTATTGTAGTTATATAAGAAATGTCTATAGTTCAGAGATTTATACTAAAGCATTAATAAGTAAAATATAATCTTATAAAATACTTTGTAAAAATACAGAAAGCAGATGTGGCAAAATATGAACAGTAATTCTAGGTGACAGGTATATGAGTATCCTGTTTTTCTGGTTTGAAAATTTTCACAGTACAAAAATTTTAATTAGCTATATTTTTTCTTTTTCTTTCTTTTTATTTTTGCGATCAGGGAGACAGACAACACTAGTCTATCACAGATTTTCAGGACAGGCCAAAGACTTTTTACCTCTAGTTAGCTCTATATTTTAACATATCACAATAGTTTTCTAAAACTGGGATCAGAATCCAAGTCACCTCTCTGTAGATTTTTCTAAAACTGAATTGAATGCATAATTACATGTTAACACATGGAGTATTTAATTTTTACATGGAAAATGCCTTATTAGGCCCATTTTATATACCAGAAGATTTGAGATTCAGGGATAACTTGATCAAGGACATAGAACTCTCTAATTTTTTAGTCACACTAGTCACATTTTCAAATGCTCAGGAGGCACATGTGGCTAGTAGCTTCCATATTGGGCAGTGCAGACACAGAACATTTCCATCATTACCCAGAGTTGTAGATAGCAATACTTTATTAAGAGTCTGTGATTTTTTAAAATTTATTGATTGATTTTAGAGAGGGAGGGAGATAGAAGCATCAATTTGTTGTTCTACTTATTTATGCATTCATTGATTGATTTTTGTATGTGTCCTGACTGAGACTTGAACCTGCAATCTTATGTTATTGAGCCAACACTCTAACCAACTGAGCTACCTGGTAAGGACTAGAGTCCGTGATCTTAACCATTACATATAAAACTTCTCAATTTTCACAGTTATAAATATATTAGATGCCCGGTGCATGAAATTTGTGCACGGGGGGCAGGGGTGTCCCTCAGCCCGGCCTGGAAACTCTCCAATCTGAGACCCCTTAGGGGATGTCTGACTGCTGGTTTAGGGGCATTAACTCCAGCCATTAGGAAAATTACACAGAATGTCCTTGACATACAAATAGTGTGATTTTATGAGTTTTAATAATAATGGCCATTCCTTTAAATAATATCTGCTTATATACAATACAGCTGGTATTATGTGAATTTAGAATTTTAATATCACAAAATCATAGAAGGCTGTAGTGGAAATAACCTTGAATTGTCTACTCCAAACTTTTATAAATTTTGGAATTCCCTTTTCAAAGATTTTGAATGCTTTTTGTCCTAAGAAGCTTAACCAATTTTTGAGGCAACCCATATTCTGTGAAAGGACTGGGAGACTCTGGAGGGGCTGAGGTGACTGGACACTACCATCTTGTAGCTTTGGGCGCCACCATCTTTGTGATCGTGTGATGGTCAATTTGCATATTCTCTTTTTATTAGATAGGTTTTTATTTTATTTTAACTAAATCCTGCCATTAAAATTTCCTCTGAAATTCAGAAGGCTGGCACAGATCTACTTTTTACTAAATCAGTAATTCTAGCAAAATTATATTGGTGTTTATATTTTAAGCAATATCATCATGAAAATTGTAGAGAGAAATCTGGGAAGAAAGGCTGTATGTATGTCCTTTCACTTTTTCCATTTTCATGTTCAGAAGGACATAATTAACATTGGAATGATCAGTGATCCTGAATTAATATAGACACCTAGGTGCCACAGTATTTGTATATTAATATTCTAAAGTGTGTTACTCAGTTGGTTAGATGGCTTAATGCAAATATGTCTTGTACCATTTCTAGGAGTAAGAACAGTGGAAAATTGAAGGTATGATACTTTTAGGGGAATTAAGTAAGAAAATGCCTTACTTGTGTCTCTTCATTTGCTGATGTTTTCAGAAGCAAGCTTTTTACATGAAATTTAATATTTTGGACTCCTAAAGGAATATAAATTGTGAAAGAGATTTGTTAATGTACAAATCACTAGATGACCTTATTTATGCGTGTTTTTTTTATTAGCACTTTACCTTTTATCTTTTTTTTTTCAATCCTCACTGAGGATATTTTTCCATTGATTTTTAGAGAGAGTGGAAGGGAAGGGGAGAGACAGAGAGAAAGAAACATCGGATGTGTCTCTCTCACATTGACTGGCTGCCTCCTGCAAGTGCTCATTCAGGGCTGGGGATGGAGCCTGCAGTGAAGTACAAGCCCTTGACTAGAATTGGACCTGGGATCCTTCAGTCCATGGGCTCGACGCTCTATCAACTGAGCCAAACCTTTTATCTTTTAATGTTTTCTTTCTGTAAGATGTAATTTGGACTGCCAAATAAGTAGCTGCTTTCATTCCTATTTTGTGTTTTTTCTATTTTCTTTCTATAGCACACTTATAGTTGAGTTAAAGGATGTAACCATGTTCATAAAGTATAGAGATAATAATAATATGAACTCCAGATTAGATAGCCTGAGAATTAAGTTTCAGTTCAGGCTCTTCTTGAAAAACTATAACCTCTAAAAAGTCACTACAGTAATTTAAAATCTAGACTGACACTCTACTGTGACTGGCATGTGTTGTAAAATGGATAATTAATTTTTAAAAGTTAAATGCTAAATATAGTTCTTTAAATATTCAATTGAATAGAAAACATTCTTATCAAAGGAGACTGTGACTTTTACCTTTCACCAAAGTCAGTCCTGCCCTTTCCCTGAAAGTGACAAGTTTTATAGTTGTCACTATCTTATTCATATCTACAATTTGGGAATTTGGATATATTTATAAATGCCATTTGGCAAAGTTCACATGTGCGCTTGACATAAAAATCTGATTTAAGGTAGTATGTGAACTTCATTCAATAGTTACCTAGTTATCAAATATTCAAATATGTTGCAATTTTTTTTTTCCAGTGTAGTTTGGGAACTAATGGTCTTTAAATTTGAAAGTAGAATTTTTTCCCACCAGGAATATTGTGGAGTTTTTTTTGTTTGTGTGTTTGTTTTTTACTAAGAATCTAGACTTATCTATAATAATAAAAGCATAATATGCTAATTAGACCAGACAGCCAAATGACCTTCTGGATGTCATTCCAGATGTCCTTCCGGACAAAGCAGAAGCAGCAGGGGAAGAGGCTGCTGCTGCGGCAGGCAGGTGTCGAGGCAGAGGTGATTAGGGGTGATCAGGCAGGCACTCAGAGTACTTCAAGCCAGGCAGGCGAGAAGTTAGGGGTGATCAGGTAGGCAGGCAAGTGGTGAGGGGTGATTAGGCAGGAAGTCCAGAGGGGTTAGGGGCAATCAGGCAGGCAGGCAGGTTAAGGGTTAGGAGCCAGCAGTCCAGATTGCAAGAGGGATGTCTGACTGCTGGTTTAAGCCTGATCCTGCAGAGCAGTTGGACATCCCCCGAGGGGTCCCAGATTGTGAGAGGGTGCAGGCTGGGCTGAGGGACTCCCCCTACCCCCCTTTAACAAATTTTGTGTACCTAGTTTAGATAATAAAAGAATTTTTCATACCTTTTTTAATGTGTCCTATGGCACTTAAGTATTCTAGTGATGTTTTATTTCCAGATATTATAGAACTCAAATTCAAAGTGATGGCAAGCAAAATATTTTGAAATATGGTGAACCCCCACCCCCTTCCCCAGGCAAAACCTTGATTGTTTTTTAAAAATTTTATTTTCAAGGTTGAATTTCAGAATTAATTAGATAGGAATTTTTGTCAGCCTGCCAAATACTTTAAACTTCTAAATAAATTAACTTTAACTTTTAATTTATCATTAACTTTGTTTTATTAATTGAACTAGTCATTTTTAAAGCTTAAACTAATTTAGGTTGTTAGGTGGAATATAGCTCATGCTTTTCCCAGTTTGTAAGCCTTCTCACTTATTTAAGGAAAAATAAAGTTTAGACAAAGAAAAGTAAAGGTACACATTTGGATGTAATTTAAACCTCATTTTGATGACTGTTGGCCTAGTGATTATAGATTCTGTCCCAGTATTGTTTTCAATAATAGTGTTACTATAGCAACTAATATAAATGCATGCTTCAAGGGGAAAAAACAAAAAACCTCTCCACTGATTGTATTGTATATTGGGATGAAAATTTCTTTTATTAACTTTTGTAACTCACTCTAGACTTTGCAAAACTTTTTCCCAAAGAAATACTTGGAGGATTCTGTTACAAATACTTTTTTTTGCCTTCTTAATCACATCATCTGTTTCTTGTATTGATAGTATGCTGCAATTAATTTAAAAGGGAAAAGATGTAGAAGGAGTTTGTTTCAGAAATCCTGTATTTTCCTTCTCTTATTTGTGCTTCACGCAGTACTCTGAAGGAAAGAAAACTTTCTGCTTTCCTGCTTCTGAACTATACAAATGAATTGTGTTCCTGTAAAAGTCAGTTAATGTACATGTAATGTCTTTCCTTTGTTAAAATGAAGATTGTGGTAAACATACTTGTTTAAGTCCTTGATAATTATCAGCATAATTATTGTACAAACTAGGGTTTGAAATACATTAAAATGTATCCATTACCCTGTTTCATTACAAATTTGGTAATTTAAAAAAGTGGCCTAAATATTTTAATAAACTCTTAAGAGAAAAAATTTGGCAGATGATAAAGTATATCTACATAATACCTTATTGTTAAATGTCTTTAATAATATTTAAAGTGATAAAGGATGTATTTGAGATATAATAATGTCCATGGAAAGATATGAAGGCAGAAAAGATTTCTAAACTGTAAAGTATAATTCCATTTTATGTAACAGTATGTGTGTTTGTGTGTAAGTGTAAATGTTGAGGAATATATACAACAAATGTTACCAGTAGTCATCTCTAGGTTTTATATTAGAAAATGAGCATGGTTTTCATTAAAGTTTTTTTTCTTCGAAAAGAAGTGAGTGTTGTAGCCAGTAGAAGCAATATGAATGTTTTTTTTTTATTTGATGTTTGAAAGGAAGTAATGTTTAGGAAAAGGATCTATTATAACATTAAAAAAATACTTTTATTAATTTCAGAGAGGAAGGGAGAGGGAGAGAGAAGGAGAAACATCAATGATGAGAGAGAATCATGGATTGGCTGCCTCCTGCACGTCCCACACTGGGGATCATGTGGGAACGAGCCCGCAACCCAGGCATGTGCCCTGACTGGGAATCCAACCAATGATCTCCTGGTTCATAGGTCGATGCTGAGTCACGCTGGCCGGGCATGATCCAACATTTTTTAATGATCCAAACGAAGTCACATTCAATTTTCCTCTCACTTATTGGCATTTTAGTTGACTATAAGTCAAAAGAAAGACAATGCATGGGCAGAAGCTGAATCTCAACTATAATCTGACCTAAATTAGATAATCATGGGTGACTAGATAGGATAGATCTTAAATCTGGTATTGATAGAGAGACAATATTAAAAGGTTTTAGAAATGGGATTTCCTAAGGCGAATAGCTCTTGAAGATGAATATGGTAAAATAGTCATGTCAGATTTAGGCTAAGCATGAGCTGGCTTTCACAAGTTTGTGTGTGAGAATTGTATTTGTTTCAGTTTTTATATTTTCTTTAATTAAAAATTTAAACGTATATATGCGTCTTTAAAATAAAACTTCAAAAAGTACAAAAGCGTTAAAAGTAATTTTTTAGAAAAGTCCTACTTAGGTTTCTACCTCACCCAGAATCCTCCAGGGGATTATCTTTTTTATCTCAGAGAACAGATCTGGGAAACAGAAGAACTATGCCTCAACAAAGCAGGCATTCTTTATTGTATGATAGAACTAAACCAGCTCTCCAACATGCCTGAGGGTTCCCGGATTGCGAGTGGGTGCAGGCCAGGCCAAGGGACCCCACCAATGCACAATCAGGGTCAGGGAGAGACATGGGAGGGACCATGGGAGGGTTCCAGGACATGTCCAGCCTGTCTCACTGATCACCTGATCGGCCAGACCCCAGCAGCAAGTTAACCTACCAGTTGGATAGTCTACCCCCTGGTGGTCAGTGCACATCATAGCGAATGGTTGAGTGGCCTTAGCATATCATTAGCATATTATACAATACTTTGATTGGTTGAACAGATGACCGGACACTTAGCATATTAGGCTTTTATTATATAAGACTAGAGGCCTGGTTCATGAATTCATGCGGGGCGGGGGGGGGGTTCCCTCAGCCCGACCTGCACCCTCTTCAATCTGGGACCCCTAGGACATCCCTCTCGCAATCCGGGACCGCTGGCTCCTAACCGCTCACCTGCCTGCCTGCCTGATCACCTCTAACCATTCTGCCTGCCTGCCTGATCATCCCTAACCACCTCTGCCTGCTGGACTGATTGCCCCTAACTGCTCCCCTGCCTGCTGGCCTAATCCCTAGCTGCCTCTGCCTCCTGGCCTGATTGCCCCTAACTGCCCTCCCCTGCCGACCTGACCACCCCTAACTACCTCTGCCTCAGCCTCCGCCTCTGAGGCTTTGTCCGGAAGGATGTCCTGAAGATGTTGGGTCTAATTAGCATATTGCCCTTTTATTAGTATTCAGGGGTCCTCAAACTTTTTAAAGTGGGGGCCAGATCACGGTCCCTCAGAGAGCTGGAGGGCCGGACTATATGAACTACTAATTCCTACTGTAACACCTCGGCTGCGCTCACTGCCCAAAAAACCTGGCGGGCCGGATCAGACTCCTCTGCGGGCCGCATGTGGCCCGCGGGCCGTAGTTTGAAGACGCCTGGTAGATGATCACTGGATAAGAGTCAGGAAACAGCTTCTAGTCTCAGCTAGTCCTTATTTTAAAAGGTATATATGAGTTATTTATTCAGTCATTCTGTTAACACATGTGAGCAAAGGGTATTTTATATTTAACTTACAGTCATAGCTTGACTACGTTATTATCCAGTGTTACAGAGAGAATCAGTAGCATAGCTGAAAATAAAGTCAGTTTCTAGGACACAGTTCTCTTGGTCTTTCCTTCAGGTTGCTTTCTTAGAGAAATGATTTTTTACTATGTTTAAGAACATCACATTGCCAAACAGAAGTAAAATTAGGGACTATTCTTAGAACATTTCTACCTTGTAATTTATTTGGTATTTTGTAGAACAGCTGATTTACTAACTGTATTTGGCAATGTTATCTGGTTTTATTATATACCTTTTTTTGTTGTTGTTATACTTGGGGAGTAAGCATGGGAGACACATGTCTAAAGAAACATTATTTTTTAAACGAATTTAGTTCAGACGGGCCTATCTCTGTGCCTTCCTGGTTAGTAGCTCTGAACTTTGGAGGTCTGTCTAGTGATGATAAAGCCTGTTCTATATGGTATAAGCCAGAGAAGTCAGCTTTGATGGCAGATTTCTACACCGGTAAAGGATAGAAATGTTTAGTTAACATTTCAAAAGTTCTAAACCTGTTAACATATATGTACCCCATTAGTAGATTTTCTTGAGCTCTCTCATTTGTACTATCTTTTTAATGTTTTCTATTTTCAATAAAAGAAATATCACATGCACAGCAAAATCAATTATAAAGTCTAATCTAAATTAACAGCAGTATCCATTAAAAAAATCCCTTCATGAAATTATGAAGTAATTATTTCAGGTACTTACTGAGGTACCAAGATAAAAAGTTGTTTACATGAGATCAAATGTCAGAATATTTGGAATTAGTGTCAGCATTTGCTGTTTTACAGAAAAAAACTTAGGGTCTAATGATTTAAAATTTTCATCTTGAGTTATTTAACAGACATTTGATTTCCTACCATGTGTTGGACCCTATACTCTAGGTGTGGTTAAAGATATGAACATAAAATTATTTACAACTGTGGGCTTTGTCTATGCTAAAAAATTTATGGGGACAATAAGGATTACTAGATACACATTAAATTTAATTTGCTATAAACTTCCCTATACCTTCCTTTGGCCAGTAATTATTTATGTTCCTTCACTAAATTCACAATTTAGAAAGTATGTTCTAAGGGAACTTGCTGTTAGAAGCTGTGGAAAATCATTTTGTGAATTGATTTGCCTTTTATATATTCAAGTTTTCATCTGTGATTTGTTAATAAACAACTTGTGAATATTAAGTTGTTTTTATTAGTAAGTAACACATTCCCCTCTACCCAATCTCTCTTTGTGTGTGTCTCTCTGGTAATCATAATTACACAGAGCACAAGTTTGGTGTTCTCACTGAATATATAAATGATCTCAATTTTTAAGCTTTTAATTTTTTTAACTTTAAAAGACTGACTTAAGAAACACTGTGACTTTGAGAAAAGGCACCATTATAATAAATTGATAAACAATGTATGTCAATGTGTCCTTAACAGTGCAATTTATATTTTACTTTCCTATAATTGAAATATAAGGACTATATGTTCCAGTTAAACTGTTTTGTAGCTGTTTAATTTAGATTTGGTTTTTGTTAGCATAGTAGTTGATAACTAAAATGATTGTGAAAATAAAGTTGTTAAGTAATGTATAAATAGGAGTAGCCATGATTTTTAACACAAGCACCCAATGTAATTTCTGATTTCCTAAGACTTGTGTTAGCATTTATTATGAACTTAGAACAAAGCACAAAATATGTGTGAAAGATTTAGGGAAAAAAGTGCCCTGGCTAGTGTGGCCCAGTTGGTTGAGCATTGTCCCATGCACCAAGAGGTCACTGGTTCGATACCCTGTCAAGGCACATGCCCAGGTTACTGGCTCAATCCCCAATATCGGACATGAAGGAGGCAGCAGATAAATGACGTTTCTCTCTCTCATTGGTGTTTCTCTCTCTCCCTCTCTTTCTAAAAAAATAAATATAAATTAAAAGTTGGAGAAAAACCCCTGCACTCTGAAAATTAGACATTAAAAAACAGACTCCCTAAAATATGCTATATAAATGTGAAATTCTTACATAAGAGACTGGTGTTTCATGTTTAGCAATTGTTTTCTAGGTAATTTAGCATATATATCAGAAATATGTATAACAGTCATGTTCTAGTTTCTAGTCTAACAGTACATCAAATAACCATCCAGAGGGAGGAAATAATTCTATTATTTCAACCTCTTTAAACAGGACACCATACTTGCAGAACTTCTTCAAATACATAAAGAACACATTGTAGGATATCATGAGCATGATTCTCTTTTGGACCACAAAGAAGAAGAAGAGTTGACTGAAGAAGAAAGAAAAGCAGCTTGGGCTGAGTATGAAGCAGAGAAGAAGGTAGATATTTGAAATGCTTTTTGGTTTTTGTTTTGATGTTAGTAATTTGAAAGAGCACTGAGGAAGAAAAGATCACTTTTGGAATAGGTGAGTCTTTAAGAACGAAGTCCCAGATATCAGTCTGTTTACAGGTATTGGCTACCTTTGGTGGTAGAGTGGGAAGAGAGGAGAGAAGGAAATATTTTCCACTTAAAGAGCATTAACCCCATTTCTGCTTAGCACTTGCTGAATTGAGAGATTAGTGGAAAGGTTTATATTTAGCATCACTTAACTCCAATCAACACCCTCACTGTAGTAACAGACATGCAGGACCTTAGAGTTTGGAGGTAGGAAATAATAAACATTGTTTTAGCATGTGTGCTATGAAATCTAAATTTTGATTGAATGTGTATCAGGACACAAAAATATTTCATGATTGGACATTAATGTCATTCTCCAGTAGCAACTTTATTTAAAATAGTTCCACCAACCGACTTGAGCAAAAATGTGCCTGAGCATGGGAAACCTTATCCTAATACATGAATTCTTTTTAAACTCCTAACTCATTGTACCAAACTCTTTAATGTTAATGTGATGTCAGGAGTCTCATCAGAATTATTAGTTGCTCCATTCTGTGGGAATTATCAGAAAAAGGGTACACCTTTAGGGGTTAAAGCTTTCTGTGTAATAAGATCTTGGTTTTGGATGAAAAGGGTGTTTTGTTTGTGTGTGGAAGAGTGTTAATAATTTCCTAAATCTGAGAATATTGATTCTTTTCTAAACCAGTAGGTGATGTAGAATTTCAAGTTTTAAATCATAGTGTGGATAAGCGCATAATTTTTTGTTTTTAGGGACTGACCATGCGTTTCAACATACCAACTGGGACCAATTTCCCCCCTGTCAGTTTCAACTCTCAAACTCCTTATATTCCTTTCAATTTGGGAGCCCTGTCAGCAATGAGTAATCAACAGCTGGAGGTAAGTTTTGAACTACAAAAGTAGTTTAACTTGAATTAAAAGCAATTTCAAGTGCCCCGTTGTTGAGGGTTCCCTATTCAGGAATATCACATTCTCCAAAAAAGATTACTTCTAAATAGACCAAGAAAATTTTATTTGTTGACTTTTTTGACCCAGCATAGTATAGTAAAATGTGGTTTAGAGCATAAGGGAATCAGGCCCTTAATGTAGTTTGAATTATTTTATTTAAGGAACAGTAGGGTAGATGACTGAGTAGGGAAATAGCACTTTCTTCAGTTATAAAATATTTTGAATAAATAAATTACTTGTTTAATGTCTGAAAGTAGGATAAATTCAAACATAGATTTATACTCTAATGCCATGTAGATGCAACACTAAGTATATGATAATGCCCAGTATTATGAAATAATTGACTTAAAACTAGAATCAATTATGAAGTAACTAAGAAATATTAGATTTTATTATACCAATAATTTAATAACTTAATGGAATCTGTGGTTTCCTTTTAAAAATGTATTTATGGAGTCATTTAAATTATTAACTTATTGGTTCAATAAAACCCAAACTTTTATCTTCCTTACAAGACCTTCACTGATGAGTTTTATTCCACTTTATTGATGCTGAAGTTTGCTGTTCTTTTCAATTCTATAAATTGGTAATTCTATACTTTAAAGCTAACTTATTTCTTAAATTCTTCTAGGACCTTATAAATCAAGGAAGAGAAAAAGTTGTGGAAGCAACAAACAGTATGGCATCAGTGAGGATTCAGCCTCTTGAAGATATAATTTCAACTATAGTAAGTTAATTGGCAATTGTCTTTCTCCAACTTGAAATTTGTGTTCTTTCCCCCACCATTTGTTTTAATTTTTATGTGTGTGTTTCACTATTTCTGTAGGGAAAAGAGCATAATTTGTATAACTTGATTCACAATAGTAAAACACTAGTAAACTGATTAATAGTGACAAGGTATAACTTAGCATTTTTACCTAGATGTTGGCACAAAAGAGAAGTGGCTGAAATCTAAAAATTAGGAAGTCAATCAATCATAGAAATGTAATCATTGTTTACATAAACATATTTTTTATGATAAGCTTCACAAATTAAATACAGTTTTATTGCAGAGATAGCCAACCCTTGTACAACAGTGAAAAACTTAGTACCCTGCTTTTTAAAAAATGTATTGATGATAGTATTACAGATGCACCCCATTTTTCCCTTTTGTCCCCCACCGCCCAGTTCTCACCTGGCCCTAGGCCTTCACTACTGATTGTCTATGTTCATGGGCAAGCATCTATGCATATAAGTTATTTGGTTAATCTCTTCCCACTCCCCCTCCTCCCTTCCCTCTAAAATTCGTCATTCTGTTCCTTGTTTCCATGTCTCTGGTTCTGTTTTATTCATCAGTTTATTGTGTTCATTAGATTCCACATATAAAGTTACATCATGTAACACTTGTCTTTCTCTGACTGGCTTATTCACTTAGCATAATAATCTCCAGGTCCCTCCATGCTCTTTCAAAGGGTAAGAGATTCTTTTTATAGCTGTATACTATTCCTTTATGTACCAGGTGGGTTTTTTTTTTTTCTTTTTTTCCCCCCCCCCCCCGGCACTTAGCAATGTTGTTTTCTTTTAAAGGAAAGGAGAGGAAAAAAAACTTGAAAGACCCTGAATATCTTCAAGTAGTTTAATTATTTTTCCTTAGTTCTACTGCAACAGGAGTAAATAGAAACTTTTTCTTTTAGTGGAAGGAAAACATGAATCTCTCAGAGGCCCAAGTACAGGCATTAGCATTGAGTAGACAAGCCAGCCAGGAGCTTGATGTTAAACGAAGAGAAGCAATCTACAATGATGTATTGACAAAACAGCAGATGGTAAGATTTCTGAGTATCTCTTGGTTATGTTTAATTTTCTTTAATTTATAATAAGGCGTTTATGTGGCGTTTATGTAATCCCTCATATGGACAGATGAACATGGTAATTTCTGGAAGAAATTTTGTCAAAAAAAACCTAGTAATGACAAGAAAAGGCATGATCTTTTGTTACAAAGGAGCAATACCTTCCCAAATGAGTTCCCTTGAAGTTTATATATACTGTCATCCATATAATTTTACTTTTTATATATCCTGGACATCTTAAAAGGAATTTTTATAGCATTATTTTATCATAACAAAAGTAAAATGTTGCTTTAAAAAAAAAAAAAAAGTATGGCAGATTCCAGGATCCTTGATCATCTTTCCCTGCAGTCCTTTGCTAGCCACCTGCCTTGCACTGGGAAATTTCAACTCTTGACACCCAGAGAATCAATTTCTGTGGCATGAATTTTACTCAGAAAATACTGTAGAGTTGTGTGGTTTTAAATTTTGTTAGGAAATTTCAGACATTCCAGGTAGAAATTATTCCTATTGTGAGCACTTTTTCCTCTTTGGTGTCTGTCATTAAAAATGTTTATTTACATGTTATAATGTGAAATATTCAAAAGAATGACAAAGAAAGGAGACTTGACAAAAAAGTGCTGTAACTAACACTTGAGACTAATCACAGTGTAAGACAGGTTACTATGGTAACTAACCTAAATGCTGCTTGCAATACAATAGTTAAGTCATTAGGAGAATTTAGCCCTAAATGGTGTTACTAACTGGTTTCTACAGTAATGGTCCTGTGAATGCCATCAAATTAGTAATGGTGATAACAATATGTGTTTTCCTTTTGGTATGGTACCCCCTAACAAATTGATTTTAACCCAAAACTTGATACTTGCCTCTTTGAGACAGGTCATGCACTTGTAACAGCTCCCTTTTCTCTCTTTAGTTAATAAGCTGTGTTCAGCGAATACTTATGAACCGAAGGCTCCAGCAGCAGTACAATCAGCAGCAACAGCAACAAATGACTTATCAACAAGCAGCACTAAGTCACCTCATGATGCCAAAGCCTCCAAATTTAATCATGAATCCTTCTAACTACCAGCAGATTGATATGAGAGGAATGTATCAGTCAATGGCTGGTGGTATGCAGCCACCACCATTACAGCGTGCACCCCCCCCAATGAGAAGCAAAAATCCAGGACCTTCCCAAGGGAAATCAATGTGATTTTGCACTAAAAGCTTAAAGGATTGTTAAAATCATAGAAAGATCTTTTATTTTTTTAGGAATCAATGACTTAACAGAACTCAACTGTATAAATAGTTTGGTCCCCTTAAATGCCAATCTTCCATATTAGTTTAAAACTTTTTAAAAATAGGGCATACCATTTCTTCCTGACATTTGTCAGTGATGTTGCCTAGAATCTTCTTACACACATTGAGTACAGAAGATATTTCAAATTGTTTTCAGTGAAAACAAGTTGTTCCATACAGTAACACCTCCACAGATTTCCTCTCTAAATTTTTATGCCTGCTTTTAGCGACCATTAAATTGTCATGAAATTAATGAATTTAGGAAAGAATACAGATTTATATATTCATTCTTTACATATAAAAACACACAGCTGAGTTCTTAGAGTTGATTCCTCAAGTTATAAAATAATTTTGTACTTAATCAATTTCTTGATTAAAGTGATTGAAATGGTTTTAATGTTCTTTTGACTGAAATCTGAAACTGGGCTCTTGCTAAATCGTGTCTGACTGAATGTTAGAAACTAAGGGTTATCTTTGACACAGAATTGTGTGCAATATTCTTAAATACTACTGCTCTAAAACTTGGAGGAGTCTTGCAGTTATCTTAGTATTGTATAAACAGCCTTAAGTACAGCCTAAGAAGAAAATTCCTTTTTCTTCTTGAGTCTTTCTGCCATTTTTATTTTCAGTTATATGTACTGAAATAATTACTGGTAAAATTTCAGGGTTGCGGATTATCTTCCACACATGAATATTCTCTCTCCTGGCACTGATATAAAGCACATCTCTTAACTGCTTGGTGCCAGTGCTAGTGCTTCATCCTATTGCTGGCAGTGGGATGTGGTCTAACAAAACCAAGTTCTAGCATTTTAGGAGGTTAAGGATGACATTGTGGTTGTTAAGTTCACACCCTGTTTTATAAACAACATCAAAATGGCAGAACCATTGCTGACTTTAAGTTCACATGAGGAATGTGCTTTAACAATTCCCAGTACTGCCAGTATTGTGAATTAATTCCTTTTAAAGATAAGGATCACTGGTTTCTATGTCTTCTTTTCTCTCATCATGGTCTTTTCCCCCAACTTCCCTGTTTCCTTAAATTACATCTCAGTTTGATTTTTTTTTTAAATTTTAGGTCTGGGAGACAATTTTCTGATCCAAATGAATTCATATAATACTCCTTTGTGAAGTTTTACTAGAAAATCATTACATTGTTGTTTTTCTTTAATCCAGACCTGTAAACATAACCTATAAGTTTATTCATGTACAATTGGTTGCTTGAGTTTCTTAAAAAGAGTGTTAGACTATGGAAGTCAACTCAACATGACAAAAACATTTTTGAGATGATGATATAACAGCAAGTGGAAACAGCTAAGGAATTCTAGAAAGTTGAGTGGAAGATTGATTTGCTCCAGGTATCACTGGGTTAGAATGAGTTTAACAGTAGCTAAAACTCTTCTGAGATGTTTGGACAGCTAGGAGATTTCCATTTTTATCATGAAAGAACTAGTGATAAAACATCCAAGAGCACTAGGTTTGTGATTATGAAACTTGTAAGGTTTGTTGAATCCACCCCCCCACACCTCCCATGATGAATTATCACTAATAAATTCCATATATTTGGATATTATAACAGCCATATAATCAAATTTATTTAATTGAGGGGGGGAAGATGTGTGTTTACTTTAGGAAAAATTAAAAAGACAAGATTTATGAGGTAAATATTTGAAGACAGTATACTCTGGACAGCTGTTATCAGTCGGTATTTCTACAAGTCCAGAATACTTTAAACCTGATTTATTAGATCTGGGAACTTTCAATATGGTCTGATTACCTGCTCAAAGACATAGATATGAAAATTTTAAGCAACCTTCTAAACTGTTGTACTATGATGAAAGTATGACTTAAAAGTAATACATGGAAGGATTAATTATTTGGAAATAAGAGACTTTGAAATAAAACTTGGACCACTTTGCATACACTATTCTCACTTAACATTTTAGCTACATAATATGTACTTTGAGTATAAAATCAAGCTTTAACAAATATTTAAAGAAAAAATCACATCAATAAGATACTAAAAGGCTCAGTTTTATATTTGTTTTAGATGTTTTAAATAGTTGCAATGGCTTAAAGAAAATGACGATTTAAAATGTTGCTTGTAATACAGTTTTGCCTGCTAAATTCTCCACATTTTGTAACCTGTTTTATTTCTTTGGGTGTAAAGCATTTTTGCTTAGTATTGTGATATTGTATATGTTTTGTCCCAGTTGTATAGTAATGTTTCAGTCATCATCCAGCTTTGGCTGCTGAAATCATACAGCTGTGAAGACTTGCCTTTGTTTCTGTTAGACTGCTTTTCAGTTCTGTATTGAGTACCTTAAGTACTGTAGAAAAGATGTCACTTCTTCCTTTGAGGCTGTTTTGTAATATATATAAGGACTGGAATTGTGTTTTTAAAGAAAAGCATTCAAGTATGACAGTAATACTATCTGTGTTTTCACCATTCAAAGTGCTGTTTAGTAGTTGAAACTTAAACTATTTAATGTCATTTAATAAAGTGACCAAAATGTGTTGTGCTCTTTATTGCATTTTCACAGCTTTGAAAATCTGTGCATATATTGTTTCATAGAAAATGTATAGCTTTTTATGCCATATTTAATGGTGGTTCTTTTGCACATTTAGTTATTTAATGTTGGGAGGTCAAGAAGTTTGGTTTTTAAATTTGTTATATATAAATTCTGTAAAAGGAGATCTTTAACCTCAAAAATAATTTACATACCAGGAAGCCTACGTGTGTTTGTGTTAGTTTTGGTTGTCTTTGTGTAATCCAGCACCACTTTCTGCTTCCCAAGAACTGCATCACTCATTTAAGTCAAGCAGGACTACCAATCTATATCTGTACAAAAGCTGCTTGCCATGCTGAAGCCATAGGAGGTTGATGGAAAACCTTATTACCTGGCCTCCAAAGAAGCTGAATGTGTTGTAGTCTTCCCTAGCTATGCCTGTTCTTCCGTTAGTATCATAAAATCAGATACATATTTCTGTGCACCAAACAAAACTTTAGAAACTATTACTTAGTAATCATTATTTCTTTTAAAGGTGGCATGTTGTAAAGCTTATAGATACTCACTCTAACGGGAAGAGAGGTCATCCTTTTATATTCATATTTCACTAAAATTTATATTCAGATTATTACCCACCTTATTTCACCAGACTTATTCTCAAGTGACTTTTGACTTTCTCCAAATCAGATCTACCCCTAGGGAAATTCTTCTACCATTGATTTCCACTCCCCACCCCCCACCCCCCAAAAAAACACACAGAAAAAACAAAAAAACAAAAAAAAAAAAGTGTATTCTGTGCCAATCCCAAAGGAGTGACCAGGTTTTAGAAATGCTTTTTGTTTGTGCAACATTTTATATATGCTGTTATATTGAGGTGAATAAAATTTTAAAATCCAAAATACATATTGTTTCTAAGCTCAATATCTGCCAGGTAACCAGATTCTGCCCATATCACTCACGTTGGATCTAATAATAGAATAGCCCCTCATCTAAGAGTTTTACTCTCCAGAGTAATACTGTACAATGTAATATTGCCACCTCTCTTTGGAATAACCTTCCTGACACCATTGTGCCTATTTGGCTAACTAAAGGAATTAGCCTTCCTTCCCTCACTCTAGGTGTCTGTCTTTCTGATAGTGAGTGCTACACATGTTCACCAAGGATGACAGCATATGAATTGAGGCTTTTATTAAAGATAAAGTGTTAACTGAATGAAAAGGTGAGACAAATCCTAAAATACTGCAGATCCTCTAATACTTAGAACTAGCACATATTCTAAGCAAGCTCTACTCAGCAGCACTTTTCTGCTCCAGACCATCTGGTCCTTGCTCCTCCCAGATAGAAACATGTAAGGAAGAGGGAAACTCTACTCTCCCTAAGCAATTATATCTGAGGACTACCAATAGGCTTCTATCTATTAAGTAGACTCAGCCCCTCACATCAAATACAAGTTGGTTTTCAAGAAAGGTGAAGAGAGATGACTTAGATGCAAGAATGGGATTTGTTTCAGGTATATGAAGAGAAAGTATAGTATTGAAAGAAGGAATACTGGTAGAGAAGGATCAGGAAAGAGACTAGATTGGAGTGGATTGATGGATAGCCTTGAAATAATGAGTAATTCAATACAGGGGATAACAAGGATTTGTGAGGCGGTTGATGTGTTCAAAGTAGCTGGTAAAGATTGTGATTTGGGCAGGGGCAATTTGGTTTAGAATGCAAAGTGAAGAAAGATTGGAGACAGGAAGATAATGAGTCCAGGCATTCAGCATTCAGTGACTGACTACAGATCATTTTAAGGACAAAAAGAAAAAAAATCATTAGAGGTTGTATAGGATTCTTAAGTTGTAAGAAAAACCTATTTCCTTTTGCCCTTCCCCAAGGAGTCCACTTTGTTCAGGATTTTTTATTTTACAGAATATTTTACCTACTCTTTATTACTCTCTCAAATCTAATGATAAATCAATTAGTGGCATTCCTGTTCCTTCTCAACATTTCATTGCTCCTAATTACACTCATATTTGCAGCAAGTGAGTTTGGTTCTTTTAAATAGGTTAAATGCAATTCTATTTCCTCCAGCTAATTCTTCAAAGAGCTAAATCCACACCTGTTACTTTTCCTTGAGACCCATCTATTCCAAGTGCTGGTATCTCTGTTGGTAATGTTATATTTATAAGCTTTCCTTGGTGTTTTCAAAGTGCTTTACAGTCTTCTATTAACCTGTATACAACACCTGTGAGAAAAGTGAGGCGAATAATTACATTCTCATGACAGTTAAGCTTTAGGACCAAAATAAAAACTATTGCACTTAGGAGACAGAAGACATTCTAGTTAACTTGGATTGTTGTTCATATCTTGTTTGGAAAATGGGGCTATAATAATGCCTTAATTTCTTAAAGTCATAATAACTGGACCAGGTGATTTCCTGTGGTCCCTTTCAGCTCCAAGTGTGAGAGTTAACTGTGAGCAAAGCACAAAAGGCAGTGTGTTTGTCTAAGGTTACACACTAAGTTTGTGAGCAGAATTAGAAACCCTTCCCCTTTGGCTCTCTCCCTCCACTAAGGTGTACCTCCCCCCCACCCCCCTCTGTTTAGAAAATGAGAAGTCTGACAGGCATTTTAATGGCAAAGCAGATAAGTCAAGTTGTAATTGGTTCTAATTACCACTTCCACAAGCTGTAACCTTTGTCTTTGCCCAGAGGCACTTCCAGATCTGGGTTTCTTAACTGCCTCTGGAACTCAAAAAACATGTTTAAGGATCTGACTCATTTTGGTTGCTTGATTGGGTTATATACATGACAAAACATTAAGGTAAATATAAATCAACTTTTGTAAAGTCAACTTTTAAGCAAATAGTTGGTAACTTCCCAGTCTGTTTTTCCAAATTAGGCCAATATTTAAATTGTCTGTTCTGGATGAAGTTTACAGTGACTAGGAGTTTATATTGACGCAAGTAAAAAACATATAGTACACTTTTTGAGCTGTGGTTTTTACCAAGAGTTAAATTCTGTGACAAAAACGATGAAAATTAATAGAAGAAAAAAGTGAAATAGTAACTTTTTTTCTGTAGCTGCTTGTCCCCACATGCCACTAGCAAAGCAGGTAGGAGCCTGTGTCTAGCTTCCTGAATACATTTCAATGAAAACAAACTTGAACTTAAGAGAAAGGAAACGTGGTTAATATCTGAGGTCTTGTTGGTGCATTCCCAGCTCTTGGTAGGTTTTCAACAATACATGGATAAGGTTGAGCTTCAAAGGTATTAATGATGCAGGCCTGTTTGGACCCTATCCTTAGCAAAGTAAATATTTTATTTTACTAGCAAGTTTTCCTGCCCCCTCTTCCCACATCTTGCACACTCTACTGGATGAACTGCCTGCCTTCAATTTTTCCCCACTTATTTCTACAAATTATCCCCCCCCCCCCCCCCCACACACCCCTTTACATTCTAACTAGAGGCCCAGTGCATGAAATTCATATGCAGGTACAGTCCCTAGGCCCGGCCTGCAATCAGGGCCATCTCCCCCGCTGCCCACAGCCAGCCCCGCCCCCTGCCACCACCTATCCCAGTTCCCTGTTCACCATCAGGTGATCTGAACCTGCTGGGGGGGGGGGGAAAGAGAAACCAAAAGGTCAGCCATTCTGCCTGTTTGCCAACCCCACCTCTATAGTGGGTTGCTGTCTGTGTGTGGGGCAACTGGTGAAGTGGGGGCCTTGGCCTGGTGCCACCTGTGTCCCCCGCCACCCACCCCCGGTTCCCCAGTCATCATTGGGCGATTGGAGCCTGCCAGCTGGGGAAAGGGACCTAGAGGTGGTCAGTGCATCTCATAGTGATCAAGTGGTCGTTTTGGTCCTTTCACTGTTAGGGTCAATTTGCATATTACCCTTTTATTACCGTATTTTTCGGACCATAAGACGCTCCGGACCATAAGACGCACCAGTTTTTAGAGAAGGGAAATGAAGAAAAAAAGATTCTGAAACAAATAGTGTCCTAAAATATTTTATGTGCATTAAAACCCAACATCACAGTCATAAACACATGTAATCAACCCTGTAAAGTAAACAGCAGCATTTAGAACCATTTTAGAGCCGGGCAAGCACACAGAGACCACACAGAGCCGGGCAAGTAAAAAAACTTTTTTTTTTTTAAAGTATATGTGTAGGCTATATTTGGACCATAAGACGCAGGGACTTTTTCCCCCCACTTCTGGGGGGGAAAAAGTGCGTCTTATGGTCCGAAAAATACGGTATATAGGATAGAGGCCTGGTGCATGGGTGGGGGCTGGCTGGCCTGCCCTGATGGGGGCCCTTGATTGGAGTGAGGGTCCCCGCTGGGGCACAGGGCCAGCAGGGGCAAGAGACCATGGGTGGTTTGCAGGCCAGCCATGCCCCCTATCAGGGCTGGAGGGTCCCCACGGGGGGCGGGTCTAGCCGGGAAGAGGGGCAGCAGTCGTTCTGGTCTCTGGTTGTTTTGGTTGTTCTGTCATTTCCATCACTGGGCTTTTATTATATAGGACACCCCTCAGTGTGAGAGGGGGCATGAAGGGGGGTTAGAAGCATAGAATGCTACAAATGCTAGGGATCTTAGAGACCCTGAAGCCCAGCCCTCTTTACAATCGGAGGAGAGGGGATAAGGCCCAGAGTGGAAGAGATGCCGAAGGATATCCATGTCTTCTAGTTTCTGTTCCACTCCATTAAGATGCCTCCTATTTCTCTTGTATTCCAATTCATTTCTTTCAATCTGCCAGACCACATTAAACAAAATTTCAAAATAATTTGTACTGAACTAATCTTTAAAAATGAAAAGTGTTTGTGGGAATTACAGAAGTATATGAATTAAAATGAAGGGTAAAGAAATTTCTGTGTGAAGACCCCTGGCATATACCCTAAGACTTTAATTTAGTAACCAGGATATTAGTTTCAGGATTTTGTTTCAGAGGGATATTTGCTTAAAAGGTTCTTTCACCACATAGCACAGTTTAGACCAATAAGATCTAGAAGAAATGTTTCACTTTCTGGATCTCAGTGTCCTTCAGTGCCAAGCTTATGATCATTCAGCCTTCCTCAAACAAGGCAGATTGATGTAACAAGTACTTCAAATATAATAATTTAGAAATGCTGCTGTAGTCACAAGGAAACAAAGTTCTGTGTTAGTATAGTGATCTCTGTCAGGACAGGGGCAAATATTCTTGAGTTATAGAGATGTGCTACAAGAACCACGAATAATTTATATATTTCCCTTTAAAGAACTAAGAAACAGCAAAATAATTTTAATATGCTAGAATTTGAGGATCTGGTTCTATCTGTGTAATCTTGGACAAGTTACTTCACCTCTCAGAACCTTCTCTCATAACACAATATTTATCGAATGCCTATTATGTGTCAGACAGTATGACTGCTCACTTTTATAATTCTTGTTTTACTGATGAGGAAATAGGTTTAAAATAATTAAATTATTCACCCAGTGTCACATAACTAATTGAAAGAGGCAGAATTCAAAAGTATGTATCTAAATCCATGTTTTGCCACAAACTTACAACTCTTCCTAGAACCACAATTTAATCCAAGCCTTTTGCAGACCATTAGAGTACCTTGTTATTTTTTTTCTTTTGCTTATCTGTTCTCACTTGTCTGCTTTAACTTTAAGTAGGTTCTGAAAGAAACAGAATACTGTGCTCCCCCTTGATGTTTTCAAGGCACTTCCTTCTGTCCCTCTTTTTCCCCAAAAATTTTAACTGAAAAGCCACAGTAAATGGGGAATAAAAAAGGAAACGATATCTATATCTATATATCTATATATCTATATATCTATATATCTATTGATATATATCTATATATCTATATATCTATATATCTATATATCTATATATCTATATCTATCTCTATATCATATATATATATATATATATATATATATATATAGAGAGAGAGAGAGAGAGAGAGAGAGAGAAGGCCAGTGACAGGCACACAGGGATGACTAGAATGACCGGTCACTATTATGTCCACTGCAGTTGGCCAACCGGGGTGGGGCCGGCCAGCCAACCTCCTTTGGGCCCTCCTCCCAGCTACCTCTGCCCCCAATTAGCCCATGGCCCCTCCTCCCAGCTGGCCCTGGTCCCAATTCCCTCTTTCCCCAATCAGGAGCTGGGCCAGCTGACCTCCTGCAGCACCCCGTCCTGCCAGTTGGCCCAATCAACCCTGATCCGGGGCAGGCTGGCTGGACTCCACCCGTGTATGAATTTGTGCACTGGGCCTCTAGTTACTTGTTAAAATCCATTGACATATACAATAGTTTTACAGCACATTTAAGTATTCTAGGGTTTTATATCTTCACCTGCCTTCCATTTCTTAGTTGCCTTAAAAATTTGCCAATTACACAAATATAGGTTTCACCTCAAACTTATTCCTGATTTTGAGCATCAGGGAAAGCAAAACAATACCCCAAATTTCTATGTTAATATCATGGCCTTAATTCAAAGTGATTTTCTTTAAAACACAATGGCCATCTAAATGGGAATAAAAAAAATAAATCCAAGCAGCAATATGTAATTACACATAATGGTTATTCATTATGTGAGATGTGTTTTTTAGAATGATATCTAGAATGCACTTGCTCGGTGAGTCTCTTCAAAGATTAAACCAACTTAGATTGACACTATCAAAAGTATAAGGGGCACGCATTTACAACACTGCCAGCCTTAAAAGCAGTAAAGCAAAGAAAATACATCAAAGAGCACAGGCACAACTTACAGAATTCCCACTGAACTGTCAATGGCTTCTATGCAATATGCCTCTTTTCCATAACTGTATTAACAACTACCAGAAAAGGAAATATGATATTAAAATAAATAGTACTGAACTGAATTGTTTGAAGCAAGTGCACCACATGTGGGGAAAAGTGTATATAGTTCAGTAGTAATATAGCACAGTGTGAAGATATTGTGCTTAGCTGCAGATATTCCAGAACTAAAAGATCTACAAGGCAAGATATAAAACCACAGTACACTGTTAAATAACTTTGAAACATACATATATTGTAGTGTTCAAAGATATGTTCATTTGAACATCCATTCTCTGGTTAGTTTGCTCATAAAGATGTTTAATGATTAAATGGGATGCTCTGGAATCCTGAGGAAGGCATAGCCCAACCTGTTCCATTAAACATAATGGCCTAATGAAAGATAAGACTTTTGGTCAGCAAGTTCTTGACATTCCTAGTGTTCAAGAACATTTAGGGAAATCTTCATCCTAGAATTGAAAGGACCTCTGATGGTCCCATGTTGCTCAAACTTTAATGTATGGGGAGCTTGTTAAGCTTGAGATTCAGATATAGTAGGTCTGAAGTGGGGCCCCATAATTTGCATTTCTAACAAGCTCTTGGGTGATGCTGATGCCATTGGTCCAGAAACCACATTTGAAGGAGCAAGAGAATAGTGGCTCTATGGCAGTCAGTATACTACCGGTAGTAGGAGATCTGCATTCTGCACACTGGAATTGGAAAGCAGGAATTTCTAGAACCAGAGCCTCAGGGAAGGTGTCTGAGCTTTCCTTCCCATTTAGACAGATGGAGGGTCTTGGTCTTTCATGTGCTGGAGTTCCGAGAAGCAAGGGCTGGGGCAGAGAATAGTGGGTCTGACCTTCCCTGGTCGGGAATGTGTGTAGACTCAAGAAAAAAACGAGGCAAGCATATGTATTAGGGTAATTAACCCTAGCTGCCAAAGAGACAAAGCCCCAAAACACAGAGGAAGTAGTTTCCTGGCCTCCCTGTTGTATGTGTGCACAGATACCAAAACGCAATTTGAAAACCATTATTAGATAAGTAGAAAAAAGTCTGGAATGATATACACCAGAATGTTAAAGATGATAGAAAATAAAGATTCAACTGTTTTTGTTTTCTTCTTTTTGCTTATTTTTATTTTCTGTTTTTTCTTTAGTCAAAAAATACTTGTATAATATTTTGAAAGCTACTTTTAAAAAGGCATATGTACACTGAGTGGCCAGATTATTATGACCTCTGAATGCATAATAATCTGGCCACTCTCTCTCTCTCTCTCTCTCTCTCTCTATATATATATATATATATTGGATCCAATATATATATATAAGGCCCGGAGCATGAATTCATGCATGGGTGTGGTCTGGCCAGCCTGGTCAGGGGGAGGGGACATGGACAGTTGGCTGGCCTGCCTGCTGGTTGAACTCGTAGTCGAGGGGACAATTTGCATATTATCCTTTTATTATATAGGATATACACTGAGTGGCCAGATTATTATGCGTTCAGAGATCATATTATAATAATCTGGCCATTCAGTGTATACTTTTACAATATGGAAAAAAGCTTGCCAAAGCTTGCTCATTAATATCCTGCATGTAACCCTAGTTGGTTTGGTTGAGTGGATAGAACAATGGCCTGTGGATTGAAAGGTCCTGGGTTCTATTCCAATCAAGGGCTTGATTCCCAGTGAGGGGGTGGGGGAGAGTCATGCAGGAAGCAGCCAATCAATGATTCTCTATCATCATAGATGTTTCTATCTCTCTCTCTCTCTCCCTTCCTCTCTGAAATCAATAAAAACATATTCTAAAAAGTATCCTGCATGAGATTTTTTTGTTTAAATAATAATATATCTAACACTTATCAAGCATTTATTATATGCCAATTATAGTCATAAGTGTTCTATGGATATTTCATTTATTACTTGCAGCAATCCTGAAGAAGGTACTGTGATTTCCACCATCCCCATCCCCCTTTTGTAATTGTGAAAGCAGACACAGAGAAATTAAGTAATTTATTTAATTTTAAGGTAAGTGGCAAAGTCAGAATTTGAATCCAGACACTGATGGCTCCAGAGCCTGTGCTCTTAAACACTACTTTATATTACCTCCATTAGAGTGTGTACATAGCATCGTTTTAGGTCTCAAAGTCTCTCCTACCAAAAAACAAATGCAAAGTGTCCTTTCTCTTCTTCTTTTTCATACCATGGTACTATCTTTTCCTTTATCTTTTCTGCTAAATCTTTCAAAAGTGTGGTCTATAATTGCTGCCTTCACCCTCCTCTTCACTCATCAGGCCTGGCAATATGTCTTCTGCTCCGACTAATCTACAGAAGGTACTTTAAAAAGTATATATATTTTATTGATTTTAGAGAGAGAGGAAGGGAGAGAGAGAAACATTGATGTGAGAAATATCAATCAGTTGCCCTCCATATGTGCCCTGACCAGGAATTAACCAGAAACCTTCTGGTGCATAGGACGATGCTCAACCAACTGAGCCACTTGGGCTGGGCTCAGAAGATACTTTTTGACAGTAACCCATGATATCCAAACTTTTTCTCAGAAAGAAAATTCTATAACTTTGTGTACTGGAACCACAGCAAAGTCATGATGTTTAAACTCAGCTGCCTAGAAACCCTTCTAAGTGTTCCTAGTCAGTTGCCTACTACACTCCCCTCTATACTCAGGAGATGACCTTGCCTCCTAATTCATTGAGACATGACAAGAGCACCATCAAATCAGAACCTCTCAACCTCCTTTCCACCCAGTCTCCTGCACAAACTTACCTTTCCTTTCCCCTTCTCCTGTGTTTCAGTGTCAGTGTTTCGCTTCTGGCAATAGGTGAATTCCCCTACTTGTGCTAGGGAGCCAACTTCCTTTCTCCTTAAAGATCTGGCTTTATCCATCATCCCCTCTCTATTTTATATGTTCTTTCAGATCTTTAAAATATTTACTTTTATTGTTGACACTATTACAGATGTCCCCGATTCCCTTCCCGCTTTGCCTACCACCACCCAGCTTCCATCACCCCTTCTCCTGGTCTTCACCACACTGTTGTATGTGTCTATGGGTTATGCATATATATTCTTTTTAAAAAAATGTTTTTTATTGATTTCAAATATAGGAAGGGAGAGGGAGAGATAGAAACATCAATGATGAGAGAGAATCATGGATTGGCTGCCTCCTGCATGTTGACCACTGGAGATTAGGCATGTACCATGACCTGGAATGAAACTATTAACCCCTAATTCATAGGTCGACACTCAACCACTGAGCCACACTGGACAGGCACATAGTATATATTCTTTGGCTAATCCCTTCACCTTCTCTCATCCAGTATTCCCTCCCCTCTGACAACTATCATCTGTTTGCCCATATAGTAGGTTCCCTTTTCATTTTTTTTTTATGGTTTCTTATGCTGTGAAGAAGCTTTTTAGTTTGATATAGTCCCATTTGTTAATTTTTTCCTTTGTTTCCCTTGCTCTAGAAGATTATCAGTGAAAAATACTGCTATGTGAGATGTTTGAGATTTTATTGGCTATGTTTTCTTCTAGGATTTTTATGGTTTTATAACTTACATTTAGGTCTTTTATACATTTTAACTTTATTCTTGTATATGGTATAAGTTGGTGGTCTACATTTATTTTTTTCATATACCTGTACAATATTCCCAACACTATTGAAGAGTCTATCTTTACTGTATTGTATGCTCTTACCTCCTTTGTCAAATATTCATTGCCCATATTGGCATGAGTCAATTTCTGGGGTCTCTGTTCTGTTTCATTGGTCTATATGCCTGTTCTTATGCCAGTACCATGCTGTTTTGATTACAGTGTCTTTGTAGTATAATTTGATATCTGATATTGTGATCACTCCAACTTTGCTCTTCTTACTCAAGATTGCTGTGGCTATTTAAGGTCTTTTCTGTTTCCATATAAGTTTTTGGAATATTTGTTTTAGATCTGTTAAATATGCTATTGTTATTTTAATAGGGATTTCTTTGAATCTGTAGATTGCTCTGGGTAGTATGGACATTTTAATTATGTTAATTTTCCAATCCATGAACATGGTATATGCTTCCACTTTTTTTTGCGTCTTCCTCTATTTCCTTTTTCAATGTCCTCTAGTTTTCTGACTACAAGTTTTTTACCTCCTTGGCTAAGTTTACTCTCAGGTATCTTATTGTTTTTGTTGTTGCAATGGTAAATGGGATTGTTTAGTTTCTCTTTCTGAGGGTTCATTATTAGTGTATAAAAATGCCAGCAATCTCTGGATGTTACTTTTGTATCCTGGTACTTTGCCGAATTTGTTTATTAAATCTAGTAGTGTTTTTGGTGGAGTCTTTAAGTTTCTCTATGTGCAATATTATGTCATCTACAAATAATAAAAGTTTAATTCCTCGTTTCCAATTTGGATGCCTTTTATTTCTTCTTCTTGTCTGATTACTGTGGCTAGGACTTCCAGTACTATGTTGAACAGGAGTAGTGAGAGTGAACATCCCTGTCATGTTCCTGTTCTTAGGGGGAATGCTTTTAGTTTTCATCCATTGAGTATGATATTGACTGTAGGTTTATTATGTATGGCCTTTATTATGTTGAGGTATGATTCCACTTTTCTGAGAGTTTTTATTAAAAATGAGTGCTTGATTTTTGTCGTATGCTTTTTCTGTACTTTTTGATATGATCATTTGATTTTTGGCTTTCAATTTGTTTATGTGTTGTATCACATTTGTTGATTTGAAAATATTGTACCAACCTCGCATGCCTGGAATAACTCCCACTTGGTCACGGTGTATGATCTTTTTAATATATTGCTAGATCCAATGTTTGGTAAAACTCCCCTGTGAAGCTGTCTGGGCAAGGGCAAAGCCTCTGCCTTCTTTTAAAAAAAGTTTTAATGTCTTAAATTTTATTAGAATGAGAGCCCCTCAATCCCCGATTCTTTTTAAAATACATATCAATTCAATTGCTTTATACTTTGAAACATTTTTTGTAACATAATCTTTTCAAGATTGACCCAGTTTTATTTTTATCGGTAAGACTGATAGACATTAAAATCAAAATAATAGTGTGCATTGTTACTCTAGGTTAGAAGGCTCTTTTTACTTTTACAGTAGACCCTTTAGCATTTCTTGCATTGCTGGTTTGGTGGATATAAATTCCTTCAGTCTTTTTTTGTCTGTGAAGCTCCTGATTTCCCCTTCAATTTTGATTGATAGCTTTGCTGGGTACAGTATTCTTGGATTCAGACCCTTCCTTTGCATGACTTTGTATATTTCATCCCATTCCCTTCTGGCCTGATATGTTTCTGTTGAGAAATCAGTTGCTAGTCTGATGGGGGTTCCTTTGTATGTCACTTTCTGTCTCTCTCTGGCTGCTTTTAAGATTCTTACTTTGTCATTGTTGTTTGCCAATTTAATTATAATGTGCCTTGGCGTCTGTCTTCTGGGATTTATTTTGCTTGGGACTCTGCGAGCATCTTGGATTTGTGTGGGTTTTTTCTTCTCCATCTCAGGAAAGTTTTCTGTCATTATTTCTTGAAATACTTTTTCCATGCCTACCTCAGTTTCCTTTCCTTCTGGAACCCCTATTATTCGAATATTATTTTGTTTTGTATTGTCCCAAAGCTCCCGTAGGCTCTCCTCCTGCTTTTTAATCTTTTTTTCTAGAAGCTGCTCTAATTGGGTATTTTTTTCCATCTTGTCTTCTAGCTCACTGATGCGGTCCTCTGCTTCATCTAGTCTACTCTTGATGCTTTCTATTGAGTTCTTCATGGTAGCGATGTCATTTTTCATTTCTTCTTGGTTCTTCTTCAGTTCCTCTTGGTTCTTCTTCAATTCCTCTTGGTTCTTCTTCAGTTCCTCATGGTTCTTCCTCATTTCTTCTTGGTTATTGTCAAATTTCTCTTCCATTCTTTTTAGCATCCTATGATCATTATTCTGAATTCTTGCTCTGGTAGGCTGCTTGCCTCTGACTCCTTTACTTCCTTTTCTGGTGATGCCTGCTTTTCTTTCATGTGCGGGCTATTTCTTTGTCTCCCCATGGCCTCTTTTTTCAGGATGTCTGGTTATATGGTGTTTCTTCTCCTTCCTTTAGATTTCCGCTGTCACTCAGCTGCCAATCAACTTTCCCTGAGAGACTCAGATGCTGTTTTTTTCTGTTCTGGGACCGGAGTCAGAACAAGTCCATCTGTTCGGTCGCCATCTTCAAGCTCCGCCCTAGAAGGCTCTTTTTAAATGGCACTTCTTGCAACTTTTTTTCAGAAGATAAGGTTGATGTTCTTGATAATAAAACAGTATATTGGAACACTTTATGAGCAGGTGATAATTTGTGTCACAGCTAAAGATAAAATGATGGTTGCAAATAGTCTAGGAATAAAATTTAGTAAAGTATGGAGCTAATTTTGATTTAGCCACTAATTAGCCATGTACCCTTAAATATGTTACCTCCTTTGGTGTCAGTCTCCCCATTTTTTAAATAAGGAAGTTGAAACAAAGAATATGTCTTTTAAACAAATGGAAAGATGATTAATCTCAGTTATAAAATGCAAACAAAGCTAAAATAAATACACTTTTATCTATTCTCATTAACCAAGATAAAAAACAATTATTTATTTTGTTCACAAGGGTATGGAGGAATAGGAACCCTTGTAAATTATTGGCAGTACTATAAATTGGCACAAATTTGATGGATAATTTAACACTATCAATCAAAATTTTAAATGCTCATTTCATTTGTCCCAGGACATGTCACTTCTAGGAATTTATTTTACAAATATACTCACATGTCTCCACAAAAATATTTATACAAGGATATTCACTTGAATGTTGGTTGCAGTAGCAGAAGACTATTTGATGGGGGATTGATTAAATACTGTATTGGCATCAAGACAGTCAACTATGTAAATAATTATACATGTTTACTGTAAAAAGGCTAGAAAAATATAGAAGTTAAAGATAAAAACCTACTTATCAGAGACTAACACTCAACATTTTAGCTCATTTACCTCAATCATTTTTTCCTTTTCATATGTATGGTATATTTACATATTTGAGATCATAATGTAATACCATCCCATGTTCTGCTTTTCCCTTTAAATTATTGTGAGAGAATGTCTTTATTTCATTTAAAATATTGAACACTCTCATTTAAATGGGCTGCATAATAATTGATCATAGTGATGTACTATAACTTATAGGCATTCTACTGCTGAAAAGTTATCCTTCCTTCCTTCCTTCCTTTCTTCCTTCCTTCCTTCCTTCCTTCCTTCCTTCCTTCCTTCCTTCCTTCCTTCCTTCCTTCCTTCCTTTTCTTCCTTCCTGCCTTCCTTCCTCTCTCTCTCTCTCTCTCTCTCTCTCCCTTTCTTTCTTTTTTTGCTTTTATACATAATGTTGCTATAAGCAAGTTTGTTGATAAGTCTTTGCATCATTAGAATTGGATTTACTGTGTCAAGAAACATAAACATCTTTAAAGTTATTAATTTATATTATTGTTACATCATTAGCATTCTTCCAATGGCAGTATATGATTGAGCCTAATTTTCTGTACAATCATTGGTTGTATTATTATATATTTTTAAACTTTGTTAATTTCATTAAAATATATTTCATTGTTTTTCACTTCATTAAAAAATTTGAGATTGAAGTATATTACTTGTTTTTTTGTTTTTGTTTTTTTGTTTTTTTACAAATTGTATAATTCAATTCTCTTGTGAATTGAATTATCCATTTATGTTCTTTGCCTATTTCTATTAGGGCTTGGTGTTATATATTTGTCTGGGTTCTATATTCAGCATATTAAAGATAACATTTTAAATGTAGCAAATATTTCTCCAGGTCTTTCACCTTTTATTTATTTTTTTAAATTCTCACACAAGGATATTTTTTCCATTGATTTTTAGACAGAATGGAAGGGAGAAAGTTAGGGTGGTGAAGAGGAGAGAAACATCGATGTGAAAGGGACACATTGGTTGCCTCCCACACTTGCCCTGACCAACCGGGGCTGGCAATCAAACCTGCAACCAAGGTACATGCCCTTGACAAGGAATTGAATCTGTGACCTTTCAGTCCATGGGCTGATGCTCTAACCATTGAGAAAACTCGGTTAGGACTACCTTTTAATTTTAATATTTTTAATATTTAACAGTACAAAATTCTTCTCTGCCTCTGTATCTATATGTACTGTTATTTGTAATACTTTAAACAATAAAATAAAATTTTAAAAAAGAGTACAAATTCTTAATATTTTTCTTAATGGTTTCATCCTTCACTTGTATGTTTAGGGAAGTTCTTCAAGAATGAGAGAAATTTGAACATGTTGAAAGGACAAGGCTGTGTGGACTTGGGATCAACTATACAAAAAAAAAATAGCTTTCAGGGAGGGATGAACACTGTCTGAAAGAGGAAGAAAGAAGAAAATGAGTCTCAAGCCTGCTTGAAATAAATTAAAGGAGACCTAAAAATCTGAAAAGTCATACCATGCTCATGGACCAGAGACTTAATATTTTTAAGATGGCAAATACTCCATAAGTTGATATATCAATATATGGCACTTCAATGCAATCTCCATCAAAATCCCAGATGGCTTTTTCATATAAATTGACAAACTGGCCCTAAAATTCATATGGAATTTCAAGGAACCCAGAATGGCTAAAATAGTCTTGAAAAAAAACACACACACACACACAAAGTTGGATGATTCCCATATCCTGATTTCAAAACTTACTGCAAATATATAGTAATCATGACTGTGTGGTAGTAGCATAAGGATAGACATATAGATCAATAAATAGAATTGAGAACGTGGAAGTAAACCCACACATCAATGGTGAATTAATTATCACAGAAGTGCCAAGACTATTCAATGAGGAAACACTAGTCTTCAAAAAATGGCGCCAAGATATCTGGGCATACACATGCAAAATAATGAAATTGGATTTCTAACTCACATCATATACTGAAATCTCTTAACTCAAAAATACATATAACTCAATTTAAAAATGAACAAAGAATCTAAATAGACATTTCTCCAAGGAAGATATACAAATGGCCAAGAAGCACATGAAAAGATGCTCAACATCATTAGTTATCAGGAAAATTCAAATCAGAACTACAGTGAGATATCACTTCACACCCACCAGGATGGTTACAATAAAAAAAGATGGAAAATAACAAGTGATAATGAGGATGTACAGAAATTGGAACCTTCATATATTTTTGGTGGGAATATAAAATGGTATGGTCTCTTTGAAAAAGTGTTTGCAAATTTCTCAAATGGTTAACCATAGAAATACCATATAACCCAGCAACTCTACTCCCAGATTTATATCCAAGAGAAATGAAAACATGTGTTCACGCAAAGACTTGTACACCAAATGTTCATAGGAGCATTATTCATAATAGCCCTGAACTGGAAACAACCCAAATGCCCATCAACTGATGAATGGATAAACAAAATATGATACAATCATATAATGGAATACTATTGAGTCATAAAAAGAAATGCAATATTTACACATGTGACAGCATAGATGAACCGTCAAAACATTATGCTACATGAAAGAAGCTAATCACAAAAGAACACATATTATATGATTCCATTTATATACTGTAAAATGTACAGGACAGGAAAATCCATAGAGATGAAGTAGATTAAGGGTCACCAGAGACTGAGAAGAGGAGGGAATGGGGAGTTATATTTTCAGAATTTTTGTTTGGGGTGATGAAAAAGTTTTGGAAATAGTACCAATGGTTTACAATATTTTGAATATAATTAATGCTCTTGAATTATATACTTACAAATGGTTAAAATGGAAAATTTTGTTATATATATTTTACCATGATAAAACATTAATAGATATTTCTTTAAAAGAAAAAAAGCAAAATTAAAAGTATCAATAAACGATTGATAGGAAGCCACTACAAGATGACTTGGGTCTTAATAAAACATGAGGGAGGTTTTGTTGACAGAGAGAGACCAGATAGTTCCTGATCCACAACAGGCTGATCCACAACTGAGAGCTGAACCCAATGGAGATTTGTAATATCTTACATGAGCTAATGAAATGTTTACCACCTATTCTCATGATAAAAATTTACTAGGAGACTTGCTAAATATATAGGTCAATGAGTCTCAAAATGTTCTTTAAGAACTTGTGGGGCCCATGAATTCCTTTGCTTTCTGGTTACAGATCTAGAAGAGGCCAGCTTTTTTCCTATACCTCAACCAAAAGAATAGTAACAGATTGAATGCAGAAGCAAACACGTATAACAATCCAGCTGTTTTCTATTAAGGCAGATTTCAAAGATGTTAGGAAAAATGTAAAAGAATACCAATTACTAAAATTTTGTCAATATAGTTATTTTTCATAAAAATGTGATTTATATTAATGTAATGGGTTTATTATTTTAAATGAGTTATTAGAAAATAAAAATTCTGAATTTTAATTTCCAATATGATAAAAACCAGTAGGTATAATCTATACAAACAAAAAGCTCTTTGAAATTCTCAATAATTTTTAAGTGTATAAGGGTTCCTCAGGTCAAAAATATTGGGAACCATTGAGATAGATAACCAAGTCTCTGAGGTGGAAATTCTTATTTAGGAAGTCCCAGTAGAGTTTCTGCATTTTTAGAAAAATTATACCAGATGCTTGTCAGAGAGGTGTGGTTAACAATGAGCCAATACAAAGTTGTTCAGATGTTAGACTTTTTTTTTGTACCTTCATAATAGTCTTTATAATTTTTTTGTTTTGCCTTTGTCTATTTCTTTTTATCTTTTAAAAAAATTATTGTTCACAGTATTACAGATGTTCCCCATTTTCCCCTCCTTTGCCCCCTCCACCCAGCTCCTGCCCCATTCCAGGTCATTCCTACCTGGGCTATGCCTATATACATATATGTTCTTTTTTTCTTTTTTTTTTAAAATATATATTTTATTGATTTTTTTTTACAGAGAGGAAAGGAGAGAGATAGAGAGTTAGAAACATCGATGGGAGAGAGAGACATCAATCAGCTGCCTCCTACACACCCCCTACCGGGGATGTGCCCACAACCAATGTTTATGCCCTTGATCAGAATCGAACCCAGGACCTTTAGTCCGCAGACCGACTCTATCCACTGAGCCAACCAGTTTCAGCTGCATATATGTTCTTTAGTTAATCTGTTCCTGTCCCCTCTTCTTCCACCCCTTCTGAGATCTGTCATTCTGTTCCATGCATCCTTGTTCCTGGATATGATGTTACGGTAGGTATTTTTATGATGAGCTATGACGAATGCCAGACAGAATCAAAACTAAATGAATAAAAGGGTTGTCAAGCAGAAAAGGGAAGGTCCATTGGAGGTTGATGATACTGTATTTCTAGTGAGGCCATTTGATGACCCAATTTTCAAAACTTTATCTAGCAATGTTGACAATCCAGGAACAGAAGGAGAGAAAGTGTGCACTGTTTATTTATTATTATTTCTTTGTTAATCCTCACCAGAGGATATTTTTTTCCATTGATATTTAGAGAGAGTGGTTTGGAGAAAGAGAGGAGGAGAGAGAGAAATATCGATGTGAGAGATAGTTTTCGATTGGTTGCTTCCCAACTAGCCCAAGGATCGAACCTGCAACCTAGGTACATGCCCTTGACTAGGAATTGAACTCATGACCCATCGGTGCATGGTCTGGCACTCTAACCACTTAGCAACACTGGCCAAGGTGAAAGTGGGCACTTTAAACTAGAGTTGGATGGGACTTTGGGTGGGGGCTCATTAAGTCATCCTGTACTAAATATATACATGACATTCAGATTGTATATTGAGGAAGCAATGCCTTGGGTTTATACTGGAGGAGGGTTTTAGAACCTATTGTGTGTAGGTATAATAGCATGGAAATTCCTATAGGATATAGTGTTAGGTAAGGTTCAGATGTTGTGATGGGTTTGGAAATTTGAAACATTTACAACTGGTGGGACACAGGGAAGTCACAGACTGACAGGGCAAATGTGCATCTGCTGACAGGGGTTTACTAGGAGTCTAGTGTGTGGCATGTTAAAGAAGACTGGATGGGTCCCAAAGGGTAGGACTATAAGGAAGAAAAATAAAAATGGAGGGTTCTAGATATGTAGCACCAAGGTGACACTATGGATGATTGGTGGAGTTAATGGGAGCCTGGACAAGGGAGGATCCTGGGATTCTAGGCTGCACTGCTAAAATATAACTAAAATGGAAATTGGGTGAGGGCTGAGAGATTCATTTCACGTATATTATAAGGTCGAGTCTCCCAGTTGGTGCTCTCATATATTCTTAGAAAGAGGCCAGCATTTGGATAGCATGACTGTCTCATGTGCTACCTTGCTTTCTGGTACCTGTCCTTTGTAAATCCCATAAGAATCATACATACAGAAAGGGGTATGGAGTGATGCATATGTTCAGAGATATGCTTTCAAATTAATAATACAAATAATAAATAATTAAAGGTTATAGCAATGGCTAACATTTATTGAGTGCTTACTATACACCAGGTACTGTGTTAAGTACTTAACACTTTCCACACATTATCTCATTTAATCTTCACAGCAACAGCTCTTCAGATAGGTAGTATGATCATCCTCACTTTATAAGTGAAGACACTGTGGCTTACTAAAATTCTGCCATACTACTTTCTTGTAGTTTTTTTTTTTAAATCCTCACCTGAGGAAATGTTTTTATTGATTTTTTATAGAGACAGAAAGGGAGAGAGAAAGACAGATAGAAATAAACATTGATATGAGAGAGAAACATCAACTGGTGTTCTTGTGTGCTCCTGACCGGGGATTGAATCTGCAATCTAGGTATGTACCATACTGGGAACCAAACCCACAACCTTTTGGTGTATGAGATGATACTCCAACCAAGTGAACCACCTGGCCTGGGTGTAGTTTTTTAAAATCATCCCTAACTCTTTCCTGCCTCTGGACTTTTGTGTATTCCTGTTCTCTGCCTGGAAAGCTATTTCTACCCTCAACTAAGCTAATTCCTAATCACTCTCAGGGCTAACCCTAAGCATCACTTTTTCAGGAAGCCTTACCCTAACCTCCTTAATAGGTTATGTCTCCCTGATAAACACTCTCATAGCACCTTGTACTCTTTCTTTACAGCATTTATTGCAATATATAGATTCGCTTTTTATGTCTGTCTTTCCGACTACATCATGTCATGAGGAGAGTAACTAATTCTATCTTATTCACAACTATAATATATCTCTGCTTTGATGGCTTGAGATGTAATAGGTGCTCAATAAATATTTGTTAGATCAATGAATGAATTAATGAAGTTGTTCAGGGTCAAAGAGTTAGGAAATAAAGGAATGTGGATGTAAATACGGTTGGCCTGACTCCAGGACCTGAAGAACATGTGATCTCCATGTCTTTTGCTCCATTGCCAACAACAAAGAACAGGTATGATTTCATACCTTGTATGAGAGGGAATTGGAGGAGTGGAGACTATTAAGGGTCAAGGAGACAATTGGGTATCTGCAATTGTCACCAGAGCCCTGTTGTGCACACCTATTAGAAAGGCCTCCCATTTTCAGATGAGAATAGAGGGAGCTCTAATAGAGGAATGACAAACTAAATTATGTTCTGATCCTTCTACTGAGCAAGGGAGTTAGATGACTGACAATGAACAGCTTTTTTTCCAGAGAGGCTTTTTCCTTTCTGGTCCCTTTCTCCCTAACCTCCCGCATTCCTCAATAGACCTCTTTCCATGAAGTGCTGGGGGAAAACTACTCCAGAGAGAAGGAAAAGGAGTCCCAAGGACCAGGCTTTTCATGAGGAGGAAAGCTAGGTCTGTTGCCCAACTAGAGCCCTGAGACTGATGGATTTCTGACCATTCAGCCAGGGATTTGGTGGTTGAGCACTGCAGTGCCATAAAGGTAAGATAAACTCAGGTTCTTTTTATTATTTTAAACCTTTGATTAAATTCCTTTTGGGAAGGAGTCTGCTCTGATGGCTTGATAAGCTCCTTGTGTCTGGGCCTGGTGGGTTCAGTCTCTGGTTGTTTTTTGAACATGAGCAACATTTGGCTAAGGCAGTGGGAGTGAAAAGAGGTGTGTGGGAGGAGGGAGAGGAGAGTCTTGTTATCAGGTCTGCTGATGGGGCTGGCATGGAGTTGAGCGTTGTTCGGAACCTCTGAGTGGTGAAGCCATCCCAGCTCCTCCCCCCTTCCCTTCCACCTCCCTGTTGCTAAACTTGAAGCTATGTCTTAGAGTACAGAAATCAAAGGTTTCACATATAAAATCTACCTCCTTGAAAAAAAATCCCAAAGCTAAAGACTCTGTCAAGTTTCTCAGATAGGATCACCAGTTCTTATACCAGCACTTTGAGGCCATAGAAACTCCTAAGGTAGTTGTTCCTAACATTTGAGGAAACACACTGAGAACCAAAGAAAGGAAAAATGTGCATACACATAAAATTTACATACAATTGTGGGAGTTCAGGCCCAGGGGGTTTCTATGGACATTTAAGGACCTCAAGAACCCCAAGTTTGGAACCTCTGGTCCACAATGTTTTTCCTGGCATAAACTAGCAGTTAGGTAGCTCTCTGCGGTCTTATATTTTTTTCTTGGAAGACTATTGGTGCTCAGAAGATAGCTGGGGGTCCCAAGGAGTAAATAGTTAGTAAACTAATGCCACATTCTGCCATTTTAATGTAGTAGTCACCCTGTCCCTTCTCAATGATACAATATCCTTGTCAAGAAGATGTCTAACTTCTGTGTAAACATATCTAGTGACAGGGAATTCAATATCTTTCCCTAAATACACTCTAGTTTGTTATTGTGCCTACTTGAGAATACTCAGAACTTAACAGTTCAGATGAGTCAGTTATATAATGCATTCACTCTCTTTAGCTAAACATTTGTACCATGTACATATTTTCTAAAGATGTCTATGTCCATTCATTCACTTATTCTTTCAGTCAACCATTCATGCAAACATTTACTAAGTATTTGTTTTGTTCCAGGAATGTTCTAAACACAGGGGGAGGGGGGATGCAAAGATGAATAAGAAATTGTCTCTGTGTAAGTTTTCACCAAACCCAGGGTTTAGAGCTTACTGCTGTAAAATTCACTCTAGATTGGCACACAGTCCATTACTTTAGCACTTTGAGGATATAGTATCAATCAGCTACTGACTAATCTAGTGGTATATCTTATATTTCCATTCCAAGAATTTATCTTTCCCCTCTTTTTGAAATGAAAACAGTTGCCTATTGACACTTTCTGATCATGTGCCCCCTTCATGGCTATTTGTATAGTTCAATACCAAAGAGAGCCTCACCCCCTCCTAATGAACTCCTCCTGCCTCCTTGGATCCTACACAATTCTTCTAGTCCTTTCCCTCTACTTCAACCCAGAGGAAAAAGGTATTGCCTGATTCTAGGATTGGGAGTCTTTCCCCTTTTCATTACAGGGCCATTTTCCTTATAAATCCTGCCCTGTAGTGCTTGTGGCCTTGTCAGGCCCATGTCAAGTGCCTCACTAGAGTAATCTGGCCCTACTCATAGGTCAGCAATAGCTTCCTATTAATGAAAATAGATCTCATTTATCTTATAAGACCTCAGGGGTTGTGGATTCAAATGCAGCATAGGAATTATAGTAAATAATCCTATATAATAAAAGCCTAATACCCTAAGTGTCCAGTTGTTCGTTCAACCAATAAAAGCATAATATGCTAAGGCAGCTTAACTGCTCACTATGACATGCCCTGACCACCAGGAGGCAGACAGTTGACCAGTCGACCAGTCGCTATGATGTGTACTGACCACCAGGGGGAAAGACAGTTGACCAGTCACTATGATGTGCACGAACCACTTGAGGGCAGATGATCTGACAGGTAGGTTAGTTTGCTGCTGGGATCTGACCTATTGGGACTGAGAAAGGCTGGCTGGATACCCAAAAAGACTGGGGGCCCCTGCTGTTTTTCTATTTTTTTGGTCCTCAATGTGTCTCCTCAAATGTTAGGAACAACTACCTTAGGAGTTTCTATGGCCTCAAAGTGCTGGTATAAGAACTGGTGGCCACTGTGATCCTTTGTGAGAAACTTGACAGAGTCTTTAGCTTTGGGATTTTTTTCAAATAGGTAGATTTTATATGTGAAACCTTTGATTTTTGTACTCTAAGACATAGCTTCAAGTTTGGCAACAGGGAGATGGAGCCCTCTCGAGTCCCTCCCTGGCTGGCCAACCTCCTGTGTCCCTCCCCAGCCATGATCATGCACTGGTAGGGTCCCTTGGCCTGGCCTGCGCCTTCTCACAATCTGAGCTGACACTTCCACCCCCCCCCAGTGCAAAATTTCATGCACTGGGCCTTTAGTATTATAATAACTATATATGGTGCCAGATGGGTACTAGAATTATTGGGAGCATCAATTCATAATTTCTATAAATGTCTAATCAATGGGTTGTACACCTGGATCTAATATAATATTGTACATCAACTGTAATTAAAAAAGAAGATGTAGCTGTGTATCAAAAGTTCTAGGTAGCTGACTATAGATAATGTAGGTAAAATTTTGTTTTTAAAATAAAGTATGATGTACATAAAAATGTGATAAAAAAAACCCACACATTTAATATTTATCCATTTCCCAGAAACCACTAGAGGTGATGTCTCTTTCCTATAATTCAACATGAGCATTACCATCAACCTTCTTGCCTCTCCAAATCCTGTTGGTTCTTCATGGCAGGCATTACCCATTTGAAACTTTCCCTACCCATCCTAGCCCTGCAAGATCTCAGCCTTGGTGAGTCCATTGGCGAGTATTCTATGATCATATATAGTATGCAACTTAACGTTTTTTATTCTACAGTCTTACTTGCTATTTAATGTATATATTCTCATATGTGTGGATGGTTTCCTGTTGGGTACCTAGGTTTGGATGAGCTTTTATAGACTTTTTGGTTTTGATTTTGAAGTGTGCTGCTTCCTAAGCTCTTTGTTCAGACGTACAATCAGTTGGAAAAATAGCAAATGCTAATCTGACGTGAATGAGTAACTCCAGGAGGAACTATCTTAAACCCCAAACCTTTTCCTACCAGGCCTTCATGGTACCTGAGTATGCAATGAGACTTTGATTTCTTTGGTTGTTTCCTAACAGTATTCACTTTGAAAATAAAAATAATCATATGTGTCTACCTCAGTAAATATCAGTAAAGAGGCCAGGGATTTTAAACCAAGATATCTTAGGGGCTGATCTGGAGAAGAGGGAGCTCCAGAAATGCCACATGCCCTTCAATTAGAGCCACTCTACTTTTGTTTTATGGACCGAAACTATCCACAAACTTTATTTATAAGCCATTCAGCTGCATAAGGAATTATTTTTGAAAACTATTCCTTTATGGCACTAGGTTTCAAGCTTTATCATGCACAAGAATCCTCTGGGAGGTTTGTTACCATACAAATTGCTGGCCCCCACCCAGATTTGGCAGGTCTAGGGTAGGGCCTGATAATTTGCATTTATAACAAGTTCCCAGTTGCTGCTGGTGGTCAAGAGATCATATACTCTGAGAACTACTGCTTTAGGGAAATGTATTAACATCTTCCCAGAATTCTCTAGGAAAAGCACTGGCAGGGGATGGGGGTTGAGGTTGGATAGGGAGTGGGAGAACACCTCTAGAAGGTAAGTTGACTGGTTCAAATAATCAGTTTCCATATATATAGTTTTGTTGTTGTTAATCCTCACCTGAGTATATTTTTCCATTGATTTTTTATTTTTATTTATTTATTTATTTTAGAGAGAGTGGAAGAGAGAGGGAAAGACAGAGAGAAACATTGATGCGAGAGAAACACATTGATTGGTTGCTCCTGCAGAGCCCTGACCAGGGGCCTGGGCCAGGGAGGAGCCTGCAACCAAGGTATGTGCCCTTTACTGGAATCGAACCTGGGACCTTTGGTCTGTAGGCCGATGCTCTATCCACTGAGCCAAACCAGCTAGGGCTCAGTTTCCCCATTGATTGTTTTTTTATTTTGAAGCCCTTTATCTTCATATCTACACTAATAAAAAAGAAACATACAAATTGACCATCACTCTGCTATGTCCACCAGCCAATCAGAGCGAGCATGCAAATTAACCCAACAAAGATGGCAGTTAATTTGCATATACAGATGCGGAGTGAAGACAAGACAGCATAAAAAGAAGAAGGAGGAAAAGCAGAAAGCTGGGCATTGGTGGCAGTGGGAGGGAAAGCACAGAGCAGCAGCGGCTGCAGGATGGAAAGTGTGAGGGGATGGGGGTGGCGAGAGGGAAAGTGTGGGGTGGGGGGCAGCAGCGGCAGGAGGGAAACCCTGTTCTTGCAGGAATCTTCCTGCAACAGGCCTCTAGTAGAAAATATAAAGCCACCAATGGGCTCTCCCTCTTGAGGATACATCTTCATCTTTCTCTTCCCATCTTTTCCTTTGCCTCTTTTTCTTCTAAGCTCCAAAGGCCCTTCTTTTGTTTCTGTAACTTATATCTTGAGCCTGTGTAGCCCAGTTAGTTCACTTCTACTACCTCTCTAACTTCATAAATAAATTTTTCTTATAAAAAATAAAGTAACTGTCTGACACAATTTGAGCTTGCTATAGCAACAAAGTCTAACCTATTCTGGTGCTCTCCTCTATGAGACAAACCATCATATAGACTTAGACAGTGTTAAAAAAAAAAAAAAAAAAGTAAACAGTTACCAAGTAGGGTTTCTGATTTCCATGCTTTGGGCCCTAACCAAATCCTAAAGGAGGGTTTTTCTATGCCTAAATCCTAATCACAAATGGGAGCTGCCATAAGAGATGTTGATTCAGGCCTTTCTGAAACTTTGTTCACCAATGTCATAGAATCAGAAAGGACTTTAGACAGGGCCCCTAGATAATACTAATATTGTGAATAATGGGTCATCAAGCCTAGGCAGTGTGATGCTGACATCAGGAAATTCTAAGAAGTTGGAGAAGAAAGAAGCTGACTCATCCTACTAAATGTACAAATCAATAGAATTAGACAGTGGTTACAATATAAAGACAATTTTATTGCCAATAAAAGCCTTTAATAACAAATTTATCCTGTTTCAGTAGGACCTTATTCTTTCTGATGAAAATCCAGTCATAGCATCTCTCATTAAAAATAAAATTATTTTGAAATAAATAAATATATAAAATAAATAGCATATACATTTCATAAATAGTTTGTCCTTATGCACAGTATCCATGCTTACATTTTAATAGCATTTTCTTTTTGCAATATTCCCCATTTCCCACTTCCAATGGCAGGAAAACTGCATGTCAGGACAGATGAGAAATCTGCAGAGCCAAATCAAGGATGGCTTGCATCAGGGCTGTGGCCCTGAGGATTTTTCTGAATGAGACTTTTCCAAAGCTCTGTAGGTAGCATCTGTGGCAGATCTTTTGGTCTTTCATTTACCCATTGTCAAGGTATTTGGGTAGATTGTGGAGTGAGGTACCCTTGGCCCTTGGCAGGGGCCCCCAGTCTTTTTCATACCACCTCAGGGGAAAGTACATGAGTAAAGAAAAAAGTATATACAAGATTCCCTTTAGCCCACCCTTCCCCCCACATCCCTCCCCAAAATAACCCAACTTTGATATACACTTTGAACAACAAGGGAACAGTTGGGTTGAGTTGAACAGTAAGTGTTTCTTTGCTATCTAAATTGATAGGAAAGAGAATTGAAAAGCTACGAGTATAGTGCTTGCAGAGACAACTGTGTCCCCAAAGTATATGGGCTACAGAGGTCACCCTAGGGTCTGTTACCTATAGTGGAAGAGGTCTCTGGACATGGAGGGTAACCTAGAAGGATCTACAGGCCTGGGTAAAAAGTGAGTGAATTTCTGGTGTCGTTTAGTCCTGTATCCCTCCCGGGGTGAGCCGTCTTTATTCAGGGCCACGTAATACTGTCTTTCCGAGTCCAGGTGTTTGTACAAGGTGGAGGCATAGGTGTTGTACCAGTTTTCTTCAAACTGTTCCCGGAAAACACATTCGCGAGTGAGTTTCTTCTGTGAGGGTGAGAAAATAAAGCAGAGCCCATTATATGACTATTTTCCCCATCCCAGCGTGCTGGTGGAGAACCCTGAAATAGCAATAGCACATTGATATCAGAAAATTTCAGTCCTATTTCCCATATTATTGAGGTATTTTCTTTCCAAATAGCAAATTAGTCTGATTTCTATCACCTTCATTCTCTTTCATGAGCTACACAAAAATGTTTTAGGTAAGACCTTTCCTGAAGGCAGGAGACTGGAGAAGAGAGCCTCACTTGGCTCTTTGAGCTGAAAATTTTTTAAAATTATTTTTTATTGAATATATTGGGATAACATTGGCTAATAAAATTATATAGGTCTCAGGGGCACAATAGAGCCTAAGGATGTCTCGTAAGGCTGCCCAATGCCCCACTGGCATCCCTGAGTTTTCTCCCTACTCAGAGCTAATGTTAAAATATATTGAGATTACAGTCAACCATGTCAACTGATAGGCCTTGGATCTATATTAAGTTCCACAGGAGGTGAGCTGTGATCTCTCCTGATGAAGGGCCCAAGGCCTGTCAGTTGGAAAGCTTACAAAAAATCTCCTCGAAAAGTTCCTCCAATCTGGCTACATTAAGCTAGCAGCTCCTGGGTCTCTTGCCTCTGTCCCTTCTCACATTTGATCCTTAGTACTTGCTGGGGTTGCCGATACCGAGTGCTGGGGACAGGCCTATCGCTTAGGTGTCAGGGAAAAATGTGCTCTGATTTCAAAAGGTGCAGGCAGCCAGAAAGCATTCTATGTGACTCAAAGGATGCAGCCAAAGCCACGAGTTGGGATTCCCTGAAAGGGTTAAGGTCAGCAAAGTCACTCACCAGTCCCCAGTTCTTGGCTAGCTTCCAGAACAGAGACCATACACTACAGCCAACTCAGTCCTAGCTGGAGACTCAGGGCTATCACCAGACCCTGGAACCCTCACTCTTCATTTATTTGTTTCATTTGGCCTTTGGGATTCAGCTGAAGCAGTCTGGAAACCAGGGACTGTGTTCTTAATCTAAGAATTCCCAATCTGAAGGCCAGATTTTCCACTGCCTGTTTTTGTGCCAGTTAGTCTGCTACCACTCTGGGCACCCATTAAAATTCCTATGTGCACCTCAAGACAGCAAATGCCCCAAACCCATACTATCTACTAACAAACTAGCACAGCTTACTATTATCATCAGACTGGTTGCCCCTCTAATGAAAAAGGCACAGCAAGTATGCTACAGTAAAGTTTATGTTTTCATGGGGGCTGAATGAGTGGAAAAGTGTTATGGAGCAAGTTCCTGGGCAACCACACGTGACTAGAAAACACTAGTCTTTATAGTTGACAAAAAGGATTTCAAGTGCTAGATTAAAGTATACTTTTTGCCTTACATTGTCCAAATACTGGTAGTAATAGCCTCTGATGAAAAGAAAATCTTAAACTTACCGATCCATATAGCTCTCCTCGTTCATTCATTCCTAAGTATAGGCCAGAGTCCACTCCCCGAATGCTGATCAGCCCCACAGCCAGGCTGATAAACTCCAGGATGCCTATAGCAAAAAAGGTGAATGCCATTTCCATCACTAACATCAAGCTAAGAGGAAGCTGTTCAGGTAACATGAGCTACCAGTCATTTATCCACAACTGGAGGCCAGCCCTGGGTGGCTTTCATGAATGACCTGATAAAACCATCTTTGCAAGAAGAATGGAACTACAGGGAAGACACTGAGTCTCTATGAACCTCAATTTTTCCATATATAAAATGGGGAAACAATCTCTGCCTCTAGTCAACACTCTTAGGCATATTATGAGGAAAATACAGTGAGAAGGCTTTGGTTACAAAAGCTCCTAATTGCCGAAACCGGTTTGGCTCACTGGATAGAGCATCGGCCCTCGGACTGAAAGGTCCCGGGTTCGATTCCGGTCAAGGGCATGTACCTTGGTTGCGGGCACATTCCCCAGTAGGGGGTGTGCAAGAGACAGCTGACCGATGATACTCTCTCATCGATGTTTCTAACTCTCTATCCCTCTCACTTCCTCTCTGTAAAAAATAAATAAAATAAATATTTTTAAAAAGCTCCTAATTATAAGGCACTATTACTGTTAAATACCAACATTTTAAGAAATGGGATTGCATTCTTCCTAAATAGGAGAATATGGCCAGGTTTCTGTATCTCCCCAAAGTCATTTCTCTTCTCCCAGAGAACAGAGCATTACCTCCCTGTCCTCTAGGCTGAACTTGTTTTGCACCCTCTTAGCTCCCATGTACTTGAAGCCACATGAGGCTGTCAACTGCCTGTAGCTGACTCTAACAAAGGCCACACAGGCCACTCACAAGTTGTTTCTCCTGCCATAGGCAGGATGCAGAACTTGGCCTGGCAAGAGCTTTCTCCTGAAAAGTGCTTTCAGCCTGTACAGTCACAGGCTGACAAGCCTGTCATTCTCCCCTTCTCTCTTGAGAATTTTAAGTTTATTCATGGCCGAGCTGGCAGGTAGCACTGGACTTAATACTGATTTGAGATGTTGCAAATTAAAGGGAAAAGGGAAGACATTCAGAAATGTCCCTCTAGCCGACAAGGATAGAGGTAAAGACTTGAAAACGTTTTCATTTATTGAGCAGCAGTAAGAGGAAAAAAAGAAATCAACTACTAAGAGGGAAAAAGGACCAAGAACTGAAACGCTGGTGACACTGAACACTTTATACTTTTATCCTAAGATAGCACCTCTATCAAATGGATGCAAATATAATAGGAAGCTGGATTCTTCTGTGATATTCTGTCTCTAACCATGCTTTTCAATGTACAGAACAAAACTTGGTGGACTGACTCACAGAGGCAACCAAAGGTATGAAATGAGCTCATATCTGGCTGTCTTTCTTATTAAAAAAAAATGCAATTTTAAGGGTAATAATGTTCTATGTAATCTACATAGAAAGTGAGACTAATTCCTTAAAGATCACTTAAAAATGTAAGTGGTTTAATTTTGAAACCATGTGCAAAACTCCAGTGGGAAGTCTGAAGAGCCCCAGTGACCTGGGCTGGTAGATGGTGTGCAAGTGTGGCAGCTTTAGGACACGTTTCCACGGCCCATTTGAAGAATGTCAAGTTCTTTGGCTGCCATCGTACAAAAATTCTCCAAGTTTTATTCCCAGTCTGGTTGTTACTAACTCTTATAGTCCAAAGAAAGGAGTTTTGGGCAAAGAGATAGATACAAGATGGTAGGAGGTAAAAGAGAAAATACCTGGTGCCAAGTAATGGTTAAGCAGATGCTGATTTTATAGACCAAAACCTTTAGTGGTACTGCACAGCATTCTGATTTGGGTGCTTCCCTGTTTCACATTTTAATAAATGACTGTAAGAGGACATAGAGGGACTGCTTACCCTCGTTCCAGAAGACATACAGCTGAGAGGGTGACACAAACAAAATCCGAAGAGATTTCAAGAGAATGGAAAAATGGACTGACTCCAGCAAAATAAGCTTTAGTTGGAATAACTAAAATTCTGCACTTTGGTCCCCAAACCAACTACTGAAGATTTTTTTTTTTTGGGGGGGGGGTTTGCTGGGGGAGTGTGAGCCTCAAGTGCAGACAGTTGAGTAAATCATACTCCTTTTTTGTGTGTCCTACTATCATAATTGGCCTGTGCAAGGACATTTTAGTTATCTATTTCTTTCTTTTTATTTCCATACTCTACTCCCATCCTCCTTCCCACTTTAGGCAACCATGTATATTTTCTTGAAAACATACTGTTCTTTTGTGTTTTCATGCATTTTTATCAAATGCAAGTCTGCCTGTTTCTGGAATGGGGAGATGTGGCTTAGCAAAATATACACAGCAATGGCTTAGGGGGATTTGATTGGATAAGGTAAGTCTAGTATGGGTGATTAATGAGATTATTAAAAAGCTAATGTGTAACTAGTCATGTAAAATTAAAAAATATTTAAAAGCTAATGTAAAACATGGTGGTGGTGGGAAATAAAGCTAATGTGATTTAAGGCTGCACTGATAGAGGTCTAGTAACTGGCTTAAGGGAGAGGATTGGCCCATTCTGCTTTGTTTTTTAGTTGGACTGTGTTTAAAGACGGCTACAGAAACATGGGAGTGTGTTCAAAGGCGAACAGCCAGTGTGGCAAGGAAATGAGAAACCAGGTCATGATTCAGTTTTGGGTGCTAAACTTTGAGGGATACCAACCTGTTGGAGCCTTCAGTGCTTTGATTCGTTTAGGCAGATTACTTCTGAGCCTCAAGTCTTAGTTCCCTCATTCTCTAAGTATCTCATGTCTCTAACCACCGTGAGCTCATTAAGTAGCAGAGGTCAGCTTGTGATCTCACCATCCAAGACCTGGTGTGAGAACAAATCATGAAACCCAAGAGGTGTGGCCATTTGAGTCACCACAGTTTTTCTCCAATTCTCAGTTAACATGATGCCAAAGGACAGATCATACAGGAAGTCGCTTGGGTTGTGTCCAGTAACAGGGGTCTCCAACAGCTGGAATCGTCCCTGCCCAGCTGTCTTTGGGCATCATTCCCCTCTGCCAACTTTCCTATTAGCTGGATTTAAATTGTGGGAACCCGGTGGCACATGATGATGGAACAGATATTCCTAAACCTTCTCTGAATCCCAGCCAGTATGAAGGGAGAGAGAAAACAAGCCATTTTTACATTTTCCCAGCTACAGCTGGAGAGGGGTGTGAACAGGAAAGTGTTGAGGCGAAGTATTAAGTAGACAGATTGTCCTCTCCACTCTCACCGCCTTTAAAGCTCAGGATCTCTCTCTGCTCTGCTTCATCTTGACCGGTCCACCTCAAGCTCTGGCCTTTGCTGGACAGTTTCTGGACTCTTGCCTTCTTATACCTTTTCCCCCATGGCCTCGTTCAAAATGGACATCCTGGGTCCCACTGCTTCAGAACTTAGTTAGATGACTGACGAAGGTGCCATTTGATCTGGTTCCATAACTTGCCTGAGCTCCCTCAGTCACCCTTTCAGACCTTCATGGCCAAGACAGTGCTGCCTTGGCACCTTGCCAAACAAGAACCAGCTCACTCAAAACCCAAAGCAGCTGCAGGAGCCTGCTCCATCCCACGTGGTGGGAGGCCTCTCCTCCAACCTGGCTCCCCAATCCTACTTTGCCAATCCACAGGTGTCCCTCAAGAACATCAGTATCTCCGTGAACCCCATGTTAATGCCACCAGCCAGGCAGAAGTTGTAATACTCCGGCTACTGATGGCAGAACAGGGGGTGGCGAGGGGGGAGGATAGGCTGTGCCAACAGGTTATTATATGGAGTCGGGGCTGCTCTTGGGCTCAGCCTGACTTGTTCTGAACACATGGATTCCAGGGTAATCCTTGGGGGCCCTGCTCTCCAATTACAACAAATAGCTATTTACTTTACATGGCCTTCGGAGACTACCTCCTCCCCCCAAGCAGAAATCTATAATATTTTATATCTTAAGTCTGGCCTACTTTACCCTGCTGGAATGTTGACTGCTAAAGCACTTATGGAATGTTAAAGTTTCGATTTATTGAATACCCTGGCTGATTAACTCAAACGTGGAGGGAGGAGTTAGCAAACTCAAACGCCACCTCTTTCTTTGCCAAAAGCTAAACTGAGAAAGAGTAAACGTGTTAGAAAGTTGGCAGGGGAGGTTACAAAGAGACAGCTTTGACCAGCTATCATCTCATTTACAGGAAATACACAAAACTGCCAGGAAGCCAGGGAAGAAGGGAAGGGAAAAGGTGATGCCGAGGTGGTCTCAGGCAGTGTTTTTTAAAGACAAAACAAAAAAATGAAGCAGTCAGTTAGGCAGCAGTGAAAACATCCCTTCTCCCTGCCAGTTTTATTTCCTTTGGTTTCTCCTTAAACTTAACACCCTTTGCAGGCCCGAGAGATGAAAAGAAATCAAGATGTGTCTTTAGGGAGGTAATTAAAGACCACTTATCCCAAGAGCCTATTATTGATTTATGTTGACCTTGTAGGTTATTGGGCTCAGCTTAGGCACAGAGTCAGACAAACACTTGTAGCTGCTGGGAGCCAAGTTCATAGTTTCTCCACCTCTGCTACCCCCAACCAACATTTCCCTATTATTTCATAAATTTTCTCTTATATTTCAGGAAGGAGCTACTCCAATATTTCTAGGCCATTCTGGGAGTCTTTAGGGGGCTCTGAGGCCAGGGCGGGAGTCCCATTACCTCTGAAGAGAAACAAAAGGAGACTGCAAAGTCATAAGCAATGGAAGGAAAAGGAGCCAAGTTAGCACTCCTTCTCCCTCCTCCCCACCTTATCACCCATTTGAGGACGGGCTGCAAGTTTATACAGACACCTGCACCCCTCCATTACCCCCACCCCACACACAACCTACTGCACTCCAGCTCTGTGAGTGCATTTTTCCAAGATGACATAGACCTCATTAGGGTTCCTGCTTGCTCCCCGCAAGGAAGACCAGCCCTAGCCCTAAGTTGTTTGCTAGACCTGGCCTCTGTGCACCCCCCCCCCCACACACACACTTTTTTACTGTGCACACCAGCAGCAGCTCCAGCAAGGGATGGGGGGGCAGGAGGATGAGGAGGCATGGAAAGAGTGAGAAAAAGAAAAGAACTTATTGTGTGGGAACATAGTCAAAACCTCTTATAGGCTTAAGGGTAGGCTTCCTTGGGCCACTGGGTCCTTGGGAGGAGGTAGGGACATTGGAGGAAAGAGGGCCCGAGGAAGGATAGCTGTCCCAGCACCTGAAAAATGCTTTAGTAGAGAATAGGATATTGAAAATAAAAACGGCCAAATTACTGACGAGTGGATACATTTGTTTAGAAACCTAACGATCTCTGTCTCAGACCAAGGTTTATATTGTGTTCTCTATGTGAGACAGGCAGCTGTGCCCTTTGAACAATTTGCAAAATGGTGGACAGAGAAAACCTTGGATGGAGGTGGCCATTTCCTGTCCTGGGCCCAGAAGACACCTGTTGCTGTTGCTGGGAGTGGGCCCAGGACTTTCCTCACTGAGGCGAGGAGTCCAGAGGCAGCTCCAAGCCAAAGCTGCCCCAGGGCTCGTGCCCTTACACAGCGGACACTGGAAGGCTTTCCTAGTTTCTCGAATCCCCAGCCCATGCCCTGCTGCCTGGATTGGCCCCCACCCTGGGCAGAGCAACCCAGAGGCAGGCAGGTGCTGGCCAAAAGCGACGTGGGTACCGGCTACTCGCCCACCACATCCATGGCCCACGAGGGCTCCTGTTCCAGGCCATCGCCCGCGACAATCCTGCCCTCGAGGCTCTGTCCCGCGCCGCGCCGCAGCTGCTGTGATTCTGCTCCTACCTCTCTCCCAGCTCCACCTGCTCCCAGTCCAAGTACAGCATCCAGGTGCCAGAACGCTCCTCTCTCACTCAAGGGAGGAAGGGAGAGCGGAGTGGAGGAAGGAGAGGCAGCACCTCAAGGCGCCGGCGCCCGCGCCCCCGCCCCCTCCCTGGCGTCTCAGGGTGCCAGGCTCCCTGACGCCTTTCGGCTCAAGTCCGCACCGTCGTGTCCCATCTGCCCCGCGTCCCTGGCGGCCATCCGCCTGGACGGCACCGAGCTGGGGGCGGTCCGCGGGGCCCGGAGCCCGAGCTCAGAGCCGTCGGCTCCCCAGCGCGCCGTCGGGACGCTCGCCTCCCGTCCCTCCCGGTCGGGTCCTCACCGAAGCGGCTGTGGTCGTGGCGGGTGCCGTGGACCGTGCCGTTGGGGAAAATCTCCAGGTGGAAGCCGGTGCGGCAGTAGAGCTGGCGGCGCCGCAAGATCCCCTTCAGGTGGGCGAAGTCTGTGGGCGAACCGCGCTGCAGCTTCCCCTCGATCTGGCCCAGGCGCTCGTTCAGGAAACCGGGGGAGTCGGCTAAGGGCATGTTCCCCAAGGATGCGGAAAAACCGTGCAGATCCCAGTCCAAGGAGGCGAAGACCCCCCCCACCTCCGCCATGGCAGGGTGCGCGGGGCCGAGCCGGGGCGGAGGTGCGCGATCTGCCTCTCCCCGCGGCGGGCGTGGGCGACTCGCCGGCGCTCGCTCCCCAGCTCCTCGCTCTGCGGAGCTGCAGTCGACGTGTGTTCTTGTCCAAGGAACTTCTCAGCGGCGGGGAGCGTGGGGCAGCGCGTTCCTGACCTTGCTCTCAGTCAAAGTGCCGCTTTCCCTCCACGTCCATCTCCTCAGGCCTCTCATAGCTGGCTTCGTCGAGCGATCGGATGCAAGCGGCACTTTATATACGTACCCACTCCCCTTACATTGACATATTGGATATTTAAATACAAGCCACACCTCACTGGCATCCCCTCGGAGATTGGTGTGTGGGTTGTTTTTTTTTTCCCCCTTTCTCCTTCTCGTATCCATTTGGCTCTTTTTGGGAGCGGAGGGGGGTGGAGTGGGGAGGGGGGAAGAGAACAAGCGAGCTTCACTCCCTCTTTTATTGTGAAAAAATGGCAGGAAAAAGCTACACATTGCAGTGAGGCATAACTGCTTTTGGCAGGTTTTTCTGAAGCTGCTGATGAAATAACGGAGCCCAGTGCGTGGAGGCTGCTGGCGCCCACGACCACTCAGGCCTGTTGCGTGGACGTCTGTCCGCTGCGCGGGGGCAGTCCCCACCTTTCCCGGGTCCCCGGGCTGCTGGCTTTGGGAAAGTGGCCTGAGACCCAGACCTGGCGTTCCCAGGTTCCTGAGGCCCTCTTGTTTCCCGGCTGGCCAGAGGCTGCAGAAGGGGTGCCTGGCCTGGGACAAGGGCCTCCCCGGTTTCTTTGTTCGGTTGCCCACCCCGCAGCCTCACTCCCCACCTGTAGGTTGGACGGGGGTTGAGGAAGGGAAAAGTCCGGAAGCGGTGCAGTTGCAAAATTGGGGATTGGGGGTGCTGGCAGTCCCTGCAGGAACCAAGGCGCGGTCTTCAGGAGACTGGGAGGAGCGGGAAACCTCACGGAGAAAGAAGACATTTTTTTAAGGGACATTACAGTTTAGGAGATGGAGGGGGGTGGGGGGAGTAAGAAATAGAAAGCGATCTTTTAGAAAAAAAATGATTTCCACTGGCTTTGTGGGCGTGCTTTTACAGGGCTCTGGAGAGCAGGCTGGATGAAGGGCCATTGGAAACCTGGTCAGGGCTTTCCTCCACACCCCTTTTCTTGTTGGAAACAGGTGTTTCCTCGCTCTGTCCGGTGCCCTGCTCAGAAATATTCTATCAGAAGAGCGGCATTTGGGACGGGAACTGGCGGCAGTCAGGGCAATGGGCCGCCTCAAGAAGAACTGAGAGCAGGTGCCAGGCCTTCCCTGGGGACCACCCCCCCTCCCCGCCCTCCTGCCAGGCACCTGAACCCTGGGGCACTTCTAAGGTCCCAGTGCTCAGCGTCCTGCAGGCTCATTAAACTGCTTTGTTGCTTGCAGTTTGTACTCTCCGAGGGCTCTGGTCTGCTTTTTCCTGCTCTTAAGGGAGAAACAGAGCAATCACCCCCTGCCCCGCCTTTGCAGCGCCTCCTGCTTGAGAATCCGTGTCTCGCGGCGAGTTTGAACCCAGGGTCTCCATTAGAGAAAACAGATTCAGCTCAGTTCAGTTAGTGCAGTTTGAGGTCCTGGTCCTGGGCTCCCATGCACCCCTTGCTCACACTCTGGTACCGTAAAAATTCTTGGTTTGGAACATCATGTCTTAGTTCTAGTGTGTCCCCTTAGCTCAGCCAGAGCCTCCAGAGCCAAGCACAAGGTCTGGCACATATTAGGTGCCCAGAAATCATCTTCTGATGTGTTTGCTCCCAGTAGTAGGGCACAGATGCAAATAGTCTCCAAACAGAACTGCAACAGATGGCCTCTGTAGTGGAGTATTTACGAATGAAATTCTGGGATTTGCTTGAAAATAACCCAGAGTGAGAAGGCAAGAGTGGAGGTATAGACGTGACAATATTATTCATGTGTTACTACCTAGTTGATGAAGCCTGGTGATGGGTACATGGGTATTCATTATATATTTCTTCTACTCTCTAAACACACACACACACACACAGATACACACCACATACACATGCACACGCTGCATTTTTCCACAATAAAAACTTTTAAAATGGGACATAAAACAACAAATAAACCATTCCTTCCTTCTTTATTCTTCCATTCGAAGAGTTTGTGGATAGTAAGACAGTGAGGGAAGAGGGACAGAGGGTAAGACAAGTATATAAATGACTAGAAGGCAGTATAAGGCAGTATAAGGTATACAGTGCTGTGTGGACTCAGAAAGCAGAGAGAAGGCTGATCCCTGGGTTTAGGGATGGGTTCTGGACCAAGGTGGCCCTTGTAATGGATGGGCTGGATTTTGCCAATTCAGGTAGTCCACTACCAGGAAGAGGAAAATGGTAACAAAGAAGGTGGAACAATTTTAGTGAAAGTCAAATGAAATACTGTAGATAGAACTGCTTTGAGAAATATGTGACATAAAGGATTTAGATGCTTCTATGATGATATAAACGATGCATTGATAATGGTGGAAGGCCATTTCCTCGATAGTCATGCCAGGGACCTTCTGCACTCTTTGCCCCCAACATTCCCAAAGTCACCAACCACAGTTGCATATCTGGAGGCCTACCTGATCAAAGATTAGAGATACAAACATTTCATTGCCCTTCTGGGCCTCTTTTGAGATTAAGCTGACTGATGATTGTGCTTTAAATAACGTTTCCATGAAGTGTCCCATTGACAGAGCAATTCCATGGAAGTTATTTAATTTTCACAACCTTATGAAGTAGGAGGTGTCATTATCACTATTTTAGAGGTGAGCTTAAGTGACTAGCATAGAATCATCTATAATAATAATGAGACATAATGTGCTAATTAGACCGGATGTCCTTCCAGAGTTCTTCTGGACGACCTCCTGGACATAGCCGGGGCTGCAAGGGAAGTCCGAGTCCTGGGTGCAAGAGGGAATTTCATGCATTGGACCTCTAGTCTATATATATAAAAGTCTAAGTGACTGACCGTCCAACCTTCACTCACCAGCCAGCACATATGATGTGTATTGGCAATTTAAAAATAGATGTTGAGTCTCGAAATGCATGATGCATATAAAGAGCTCTTGGAATGGATATTATTGTAATCCCCCAAGAAATGATTTGTAACTGATATATTATTGAGGTTAGCTACCTTTGGAAATAGTAAATCTATTAGATAATATAAAAATATATCTAAACATGCGATCTTTGTCCTAAAAATAAGCACATTCATAAATTAAATGAAGAAATTTTGGATATACTCGATGGAGATTTTCACACCTACTTGAGTGATGATTCTATTGATTCAGCAGATGATGCTGAAAAGGAAAATTTTCCCATCAAATTTCTTAATAGTATTTCTCCTTCGGGAATGCTGTGTCATCAATTAAAATAGAAAGTGGGTGCAATCATCATACTACTGAGAAATCTTAATAGTAAATGGGGTCTTTGTAATTGTACTAGATTTATTATCAAAAGATTGTGACCTAACATAATCGAAGCTGAAGTATTAACGTGATCTGTGGAAGGAGAAATTGATCTAAGAACTGATTTGTCTCTGTCTGACACTGGACTCCCATTTAAATTAATTCAAAGACAGTTTCCCGTGATGCCAGCATTTGTGATGACTATTAATAAATCACAAGAACAAACTCTAGACAGAGTAGGAATATTCCTACCTGAACCCCTTTTTGGATATGGTCAGTTGTATGTTGCTTTCTCTCGAGTTCGAAGAGCATGTGACATTAAAGTTAAAGTTGTACTATTGATAGTAAATACTTCATTACAAGGGAAATTAGTCAAGCACTCTGAAAGTGTTTTTACTCTTAATGTGGTATGCAGGGAGAAATTAGACTAGGTTTAATCAATTTATCAGTCATTGTTTTTATTTATGTTGTTTTTATATCATGTCTTTGTTGTTATATCATGTTGTTATTGTTTATTTGTTAATCAATTTATATATTATTTTCATATACATTTTACTAATTTTCTTTAATCTCTGACACTTACCATATATTAAAGAGAAAGGGCAAATAGCAGTATTAAAATACTTCTTCTAATTAATTTCCTTTCAATGTGCACAAATCCGTAGTAGCCTAGTGTAAGGGCCATAACAACCTAACAACTGGTTGCTATGACACCCACTGTGGCCAGCAAACTGGCCTGATCAAGGGGTGGGGCCAGCAGCCAACCTCACAGCCCCTCCCCGCTGCCGGCCTGCCCCTGATCAGACTCTCCCTTTCTCCCTTCCTGATCAAGTGCTGGGTCTGGTGGCCAAATGCTCCCTCCCTTCCGCACCCCACCTCCCGGCCAGCCATGCCCCCATCAGCCTGTCCCACCATGATAGGCCCGCAGCCCTACCCCACTGCTTGCCCTCCCTTGATCACACCCCTACCCCAATAGGGGGTGGGGCTGGCCAGCCAACCTCCTGCAGCCCCTCCCCCCAGCGGCCCTACCCCTAATGCCCCCCCCACCCCAATAGGAGGTAGGGCTGCCCCACCAATCTTCTGCAGCTCCTCTCCCTCCTCCCCCGCCTGGCCCACCCCAGATCGGCGCCCCCACCCCAATCAGGGGCAGGGTCGGCTGGCCAACCACCCATGGCCCCTCCCCCAGGCTGCTGGCTCCCAATTGGCACCTCCACACACCCCATTCAGGGGTGGGGGTGGGGGCAGGGCTGGCCTGCCCACTGCCCACAGCTCCTCTCCATGGCCGGCCCTGCCCCCAATTGGTTCCCCAACCCCAATTAGGGGCAGGGCCCACTGGCCAATTGCCCACAGCCCCTTCTCCCAGCTGGCCTGGCCCTTATTGGGGGCCCTGATTGGGCCCTGATCAAGGCAAGCTGTCCAGCTAACCTCCTGCCAGGCCCAGTTCTGATCCACCCTGATTAGGACTGGGCTGGCTGGACCCCACCCATGCACAGATTCGTGCAGTGGGCCTCTAGTAGTTAATAAGAAGCAGAGTAATATTTTATTTTTATTTTTATTTTTTAAATATATATTTTATTGATTTTGTACAGAGAGGAAGGGAGAGAGATAGAGCAGCGTTTTTCAACCGCTGTTCCGCGGCACACTAGTGTGCCGCGAGATGTTGCCTGGTGTGCCGTAGGTGCAGACAAGACAAGAATTTTATAATTTTTCACTATTTTGTTTACTTAATATTTCATAATAAAGTAATTATAAAATACTTTCTTTGTGTTTATTTGATTCCTATTCAAGAGAATTACTTTATATATAGTCAATATAGGCACAGAGTTAAATTTTTTAACATTTTCTAATGGTGGTGTGCCTCGTGATTTTTTTTCATGAAACAAGTGTGCCTTTGCCCAAAAAAGGTTGAAAAACACTGAGATAGAGAGTTAGAAACATCGATGAGAGAGTCATCGATCAGGTGCCTCTTGTGCACCCCCTACTGGGGATATGCCCGCAACCAAGGTACATGCCCTTGACCGGAATCGAACCCAGGACCTTTCAGTCCCCAAGCCGACGCTCTATCCATTGAGCCAAACCGGTCTCGGCGGCAGAGTAATAATTTAATCTCAGATCCACCGGAGGCAAATTACTCTTGATTTATAGGCCTGGGATTGTGTAGAGTACAATATGTTTAGGATAGTGAGACTTCATAATACTTTGGTTTATCAAAAATCCTCAGCAGGACACAGTCTCTGGCCAAGTGTGTGCTGGATATATGGAATGAGAGAAAAATGTACAAAGAAGAAGCGACCCTTGCTGGATTTACAATAGAATGTTACTTGTAAAGTTTGGATAACTGTACAGCAAGCATGTCAAACTTGTGGCCCTCGGGTCAAATGCAGCCCACAAGAAATATTTTTGCAGTCCAGCCAATATAACGGTATGTTAGAAACGTTTTAATAAAAATTTCATAACTTAATTTTCACAGTATTCTGTTGTACATAATTATTAATAATGAACTACAATGTTCGCTAGTGACTGATTACTATAATCTGTTGCATTCATTTGCCTTATGCACAGGTGCATCATTTCTCTCCTCTAATTCTAGCAGTGAATATTTTAGCAGCCAATTGCCACATCATTGGTCTTGTACTGATTTGTTTGGTGTGCACAACAGAAAATATTTCACTTTTGGAGAACAAGAAAATAGGTTAATTTGCATTATGCTTATTAACCTGTGTAGTTATTCGGTGTCTGGTAAGTTAATGTTCAAGAAAAAAATATTTTTATTAAAATTTTCCATTATTTTATTTCAGCACTTTGTATTCAGCATGTCTCTATCAAAATAAACCTATGTTTCTATGAAAATTGAAGCTTTTGTTTTTTTTGCAGCTCACATAAACTTAAACCTTGTTTATTTGGCCTGTGTTAGCCTTTGAGTTTGACATGCTTGCTGTATAGCTTCACAGTGGTATTGTGAAGATAAAATGAAATCACTGATGAAAAGTGTCCAGCATTCTGTCTGGTACATGGAAAATCTGAGATTCTGTCTTTCTTTCTTATAGAACTGATGTGAAAAATAAAACAATCTATGTAAAAAGGACATGGAAAAACAAAATTCTTTAAGAAATAGGACAGTTCTGACTCAGGCTATAAGTGACCAGAGGCTAGGGGTAATGTGCTGGGATTTGTTCCTTAAGGAAGGAGAGAGTGAGGTTTATTAGCTGGTACTTTCTCCCCTCCACCCCCCATCCCATGCATATACCTAGGAGTGGGGAAAGTATGTCTGAAATTGTTGGTCTGTCCAGTTCTTCATTTTCCTGACAACTTAAAATTTTTTTTCCCCTTCTTAATTTATTTTCCCCGAGAAGGGACAAAGGGAGTTGTACTGCTAGGCATATCCTGTGGGGAGCTCAACAGACAACACTTGCTCCTGTTTACTGAGAACATAAGTTGAATTAAGCATTGCTCTGGGTACTTATCTCTCTAAGCCTCATCACAACTCTAAAAAATAGTTTTATTCCCATTTTACAGTCAAGGAAGCTAAGGCTCAAAGACATTCAATAACTAGTAGTAGTGATAGGACTTCAACCCTGGTCTTAAGTTAGGACCTGATCACAAACTATTTACACTGCCTCAATCTATTTACTTCAAAAAGAACTTGTTCTTCATTTCTGCCTTCCCTCTTCTCTTGCTTTCCTTGTGGACCACAGTATAATTTAGTGGGTTGCACACTTCATCTCTAGTGTCAGACTGTCTGGGTTCAAATCCCAGTTTGAAATCATTCTAACCTCAGTTTCCTCTTCTGTAGGATGCAGATGATGATGATGATGATGATGATAGTCAGATAGTCATCACTTCCTAGGGTTGCTGTGAGGTTTAAATTAAAAAAAAAATTACACAGAATGCGTTGAACTTGTGCCTGGCACACATTAAGTGGTCACTGTTCTTATTATTATTTACATCCTGCCTGGCCCTAGTTATATTTCTTCTCCAAGTTTTTTCCAACTATAATTATTTTGTCCTGAGGAAGAAATGAAGTAGTCGAGAATACTGTGCATAGCACCCCAAAACTATCAATCCCAATCCTATTACTCCTTTTGTGTGATTCTCTCTGGGCTTCAGAAGGCCTGTCTCAGAAACAGGGTGACTGAACTGTCACCTTTGTGTGGTCAAGCAGGCAGTGAGGGACTGGAAGTCAGAGAACAACAGGAAATCACTCATTAGTATCATTCCATCTATTGAGCATTCTAAGTGCCAGGCACTACAGTAGTCCCCCCTTATCTGCAGGGGATATTTTCCAAGACCCCCAGTGGATGATGCCTGAAACCACGGATAGTACTGAACCCTATATATACTATGTTGTTTCCTATACATACATGCCTCTGATAAATTTTAATTTGTAAATTAGGCACAGTGAGAGATAAGCAATGATAACTAATAATAGAACAACAATAATAATATAACTAGAATAAGGGTTACTTGAACACAAGCACTGCAATATTGCAACAGTTGATCTGATAACCCAACTGACTTCTCAGTGAGTGATGGGTGGGCGGGGAGTGGATACACTGGACAAAGAGATGATTCAAGTCCCAGGCAGGACAGAGTGGGACAGGGTGAGATTTTATCATGCTATTCATAACAGCTTGCAATTTAAAACTTATGAACTGTTTATTTCTGAAATTTTCCATTTAATATTTTCGGACTACCGTTGATCGCAGGTAAATGAAAGCAGAAAACAAAATTGTCGATAATGAGGAACTCTGTATCGAAGTGCCTTACATTTAAAACATGTCATACTACCATGAAGTAGATGATATTATTATTCTAGTTTTTAGCTGATGGCAAAACAGAGTGCTAGAGAGGTTAAGTAACTTGCTCAAGGTCAAACAGCCTGTATGTGGTGGGGCCAAAATTCAGACCTGGAGAGTGGCTCCAGAGACCATGCTGTTTGGTCACTGCACTACTCCAAAAAATATTGGGGTCTTGTTCAAAAGGGAAAGTATTATGACACAATTCAATCCTCTTCAAGACAAGGATGACCCTGGTTAAAAGAGCAGTCCTCCTCCTCCCCTCCTCCCATATGATTTGTAGCTAGCTACAGACTGAGAAACCTACAAAAAGTAAGACTACCTCCTGATCTCCCCACCCCCAACTCTAGGGCACAGAGAGGAAAGGAAATCTCTTTGGCTGGAATGAGCCCCCATCTTATCTGTCTGAGCCCCCATCTTACCTGTCTGGTCATTCTCCTCCAGTGACACTGAGCCACAAGTCTCCTTTGTCTCTGCTGTCATTCTTCTGTGGGCCTACCTGTAATGGGGGTGGGTAATGGACCATTTATTCTGGCTGTAACTTGCCATTAGTAGGCAGGTGATGACATCTTTGTGAAACGATCTGTTAGTTCACTGAGGGGAACGGGACACCATGGAATGTGGCTCTAACCCTGGCAGGCCGGTCACTTCTCAACCCAGTGTGTGTGCGCCTGTGAATGTGGGTATCAATGGTGGCTGTGTGTGTCCCGGGCTGGGTGTTGGGAAGAAGTGTGGGCAGAGACTATGATTGTATTGGTTTTCCTAACACAAATGCGTGCTTATGTTTGTGACAGTGTGCAGAAGAATTTGCATGTCTGTGTAACAGCAAGCGTTGTGGGTTTAAGTTGTGAATAAGTGCACATAAGTATGTGAATCTACAGGCAGCCCCTGCTAATTTGCAGAGAAAATATACATGACAGTTGTGAAATTGAATTCATTTAAATTCAAATTCACTCACTTTAAAAAAAAACACTGCATAATGCAGCCATAAAAAAGAAAAAATTCTCATCGTTTGCAGCAACCTGGATGGAATTGGAGAACATCATGCTGAGTGAAACAAGCCAGTGAATGAAAGAGAGACACCACATGACCTCACTTATTTATGGATGATAAAGAACATTATAAACTGAAGAACCAAAAGATAGATATAGAGACAGTAAAGCAACAAGCAGACTGTCAAATTACAGCTGGGAGGCTGGGGAGATCTGGGGGAGATAAGAGATCAACTGAAGGACTTGTATACATGCATATAAGTACAACCAATGGACACAAAACTCAGGGGAGGGAGGGTATGTACGGGAGGGGGGGCATTGGTATATGTACAAAAATAATAACTTAATAAAAAACCAAACAAACAAAAAAACAAAAAACAAAAAACAAAAAAAACTGAGGGCCCAGTTTCTTTGGAGCCTTGCTGTGGTGACCTTAGAGCATCTCTTTCTTACATAAATGAAGGAAAAAAGCAGGGTCTTAGCATCAACTCTTTGCTTCCTGGCTATGGCCTTTGATTAGCAGAACCTCCTCCCTGCTTTGCCTCCCTCTCCCTAATGCTATGGACTTCATCCTGTTTCTGTGAGAGGTTTCTATCTCATCATTTACACTCAGATCTCTGGGAAATGTAGCATTATTCAGTGCATTAGAGACTATAGAAAGGGACTAAAGGGTCTGGCCTGCTCTCAGAGCTGCTGATGCCATAGGCCTCCCAGAGACCTCACCTTATGCCAGGCGAATTCTGACCTTTCCACGGTGGAGTGTAGAGCTCCTCTGAATCTGCATGTTTGCACCAAGTGGGGACCGGTGTTCTGGGGCTCACAGCTGTTCGGTGGTTGCCTCAGCTGTAGCTTTTCAAGCATCTGATAAAATCCACTTTCTCATTCAAGATGGTGTTGTCTCTGTGTCTGAGCCAGTTGCTCTGAGAGGGAACCCAGCAGCAGTGGGGGCTGCCCTGTGAGGGGAACCGCGCCCAACAGTCCCTCACATTCTCCTGGAGTATAGCTGTCTCTTAATTCTCCAACAAACACTCTCCATGAGACCCTCAGCTGTTCTTTCTTTCTGCTCTGGGACAAGGCTCGGCACCCGTCTGTCTATTCTGCCACCATTTTTCTATTCCAACCCATATTTGTTTTAATATAGAAATGTTTTAAATTTCTTATACTTGGGTAAAATTGACACTCTAAGAAAGCATGCCATGTTTATCCTGTGGCTTTGTGGATCCCCTTGGTGCACTGCCATGGACCCCCAAAAGTATGCATACCCCCATTTAAAAGTTTGGGAGCAAATGATTAAGATTCCTTTCTGCTCTAACACTCTGTGTGGTTCAATAACTTGGGGATACCTGTGATGTCTTTGTTAGCTGCTCCCCAGGATGCTGGGGGTTTTCTTAACTAGTTATGTAAAAAGAACAGAAAACCCTGATTTTGTTTCTATGACAAGATTCTTCCCTGTGTCTTTGCTGAGCCCCAACTACAGGTTCAAGTTTATGCTACATGTTCCAGGGAAGTCAAGAAGGAGTCTGATGGTATTATTGTGGAGTCTAACTCACATGGAGCAACAGGAGTTAGGAGATTGGTGAGTTAAATTGTGTGGTTGAGAAGCAGATGTGCTTCCTGGAGGAAGTGATAGGTGAGCAAGAAAAGGGTAAGAAGAATGAGCATGGTTCAAATATATGGATGGAGGGGAGTGACATTCAAGCTGGGAGGAGGGCAGCAGTAAAGGTCTGGAGGCTGACATGATTATGTTCTGCTTAAGCCTAGGCTAGAGTCTTGCTCAGTGGCAGGAGGCACAGAAAGCTGAAATGGAGTCTTTCTCCTTCTGGGCATGAATTATTAACTACTATCAGACTACTGTACTTTTTTTGTAGGAGGTTATGACTAAGGATTTCTTTCCTGTAGGGAGTAAGAAATCTCTGGAACAACAACAATAAAACAGTCATCAAAAAAAGGATTTGGGGAGTGAAGGATAGAAAGATATCTAAATGTTCTCATTTACTGTCATACAATCTAATCAGTGATTAGATATTGGCTTATTCTGTAAATCATTAGACTTATGGTCTTTGGGTGCATGTTATTTCCTCTAGTTTTCTTTAACTTATTGATAAAAGTTTATTTCAAAGAAGCCTGTGTAGTAAGTACTTGCTTATTGTACTTAACATATTGTTAAGGTTAGCTGAGTGCCAGGAAGCTCCAAGTCCCTGCCTGTATCACCTCAGAGCAGAGCACGAGGGCCAGAGTGAAGGGACCTACCAAGGACCTGCTGGTGGCCAGGGATGGCAATGACAGGACTGTTTCAGAGAAGAGCTTAAGAAGAGACACAAGCCAGGGAACAGAGTCTGTTGATGAAGATTGATCTCTTCATCAACAGGCCATGAGAGGACTAGATTGTAAGTTGGCAGTCAGGACCAGGGAGCTAGGCAGCAGGCAGTCAAAGGTGACCTGGCAGTAGGCTTTAGAGAAAAATGCAAAATTTGCGTGCATTTTTAGGATAAGTGAGTTGGTGTTAAGGAAGTGCAGTTGCAGGTGTCAGGGACACATTATGTTTGTCTGGTTAGAAATCTGGTCAAAGTAAAAATACTAATATGACTAACAGAAATAAAGAGGGATGGGAAAGAAAATAGAAAGAAATGAGTAAGTGCTGATTTAATTAATTAATTAAAATTCTTTATTATTGAAAATATTACATATGTCCCCTTTTCCCACATTGTCCTCTCCCAGCCGGCCCCAGGCCCCCACCCCCAGCCTTCATCCCAACCCCTTGTCTGTATCCATTGATTATGTTTATATGCATACAAGTTCTTTGATTGATCCCTTCCTTCCCAACTTCGCCCCCACACCCACCTTCCCCTCTGAGGTTTGATGGTCTGTTCCACGCTTAGATATTGGCCTGTAATTCTCTTTCTTTATAGTATCTTTACTAGTATCTAGTTTTGGGATTGGGGTGATGCTGTCTTCATAGAAAGAGCTTGGAAGTATTCCTTCCTCTTGAATTGTTTGGAATAGTCTGAGGAGGGAAGGTTTTAGTTCTTTTAATGTTTGGTAAAACTCTCCTGTGAAGCCCTTCTGGACCAGGGCTTTTGTTTGCTGGGTGTTTGTTGATTACTGCTTCAATTTCCTCAGGAGTTATGGGCCTTTTCTGATTCCTCCTTTAAAAAAATCTTTATTGTTTAAAGTATTACATATAGTGTTACATATGTCTCCTTTTCCCCCCATTGACCTCTCCCCGGCCACCCACCCCCAAGCACATGGCCTCAGCCCCTTAGTGTCTGTGTCCATTGGTTATGCTTATATGCATGCATACAAGTCCTTTGGCTGATATTTTACCCACTCCCTCCCCTGCTTCCCTCTAAAATTTGACAGTCTGTCCCATGCTTCTCAGTCTCTGGATCTATTTTTGTTCATCACTTTATGTTGTTCATTATATTCCACAAATAAGTGAGATCATGTGATATTTATCTTTCTCTGGCTGGCTTATTTCACTTAGCATAATGCTCTCCAGGTCCATCCATGCTGTTGCAAATGGTAAGAGTTCTTTCTTTTTTTACCGCAGCATAGTAGTCCATTGTGTAGATGTGCTGCATTTTTTTAATCCACTCATCTGCTGATGGGCACTTAGGATGTTTCCAAATCTTAGCTATTGTAAATTGTGCTGCTCTGAACACAGGGTGCATATGTCCTTTCTAATTGGTGTTTCTGATTTCTTGGGATATATTTCTAGAAGTGCGATTACTGGGTCAAATGGGAATTCCATTTTTAATTTTTTGAAGAAACTCCATACTGTTCCCCAGTGGCTGCACAAATCCGAATTTCCACCAGCAGTGCATAAGGGTTCCCTTTTCTCCACATCCTAGCTGGCACTTGTCGTTTGTCGATTTGTTGATGATAGCAATTCTAACTGGTGTGAGGTGGTATCTCATTGCCGTTTTGATTTGCATCTCTCAGATGATTACTGATCTTGAGCATTTTCCATATGTCTCTTGGCTTTCTGTATGTCCACTTTCAAGAAGTGTCTATTTAAATCCTTTGCCCATTTTTGATTGGATTGTATATTTTCCTTTTAAGTTGTATGAGTTCCCTATACATTTTGGAGATTAAACACTTATCAGATGTCACATTGGCAAATATGTTCTCCCATGCAGTGAGCTTTCTTGTTGTTGTTTTTGTTTTTTGGGTTTTTTTTATGGCTTCTTTTGCAGTGCAGAAGCTTTTTATTTTGATGTAGTTCCATTTGTTTATTTTCTCCTTAGTTTCCATTGCCCTAGGAGCTAAATCAGTAAAGATATTGCTACGACATATGTTTGCTATTTTGCTGCCTATGCATTCTTCTAAGATTTTTATGGTTTCCCATTTTACGTTTAAGTCCCATACCCATTATGTGTCTATTTAAGTGTGGTGTAAGTTGGTGGCCTAATTGCATTTTTTTTGCATGTATCTTCCAATTTTCCCAGCACCATTTATTGAAGAGACTGTCTTGTCTCCATTTATGCTTTTGCCTCCTTTGTTAAATATTAATTGCACATAATGGCTTGGGTCAGTTTCTGGGTTCTTTGTTCTGTTTCATTGATCTATATGTCTGTTTTTGTGCCAGTACCAGGCAGTTTTGAGAACAGTGGCTTTGTAATATAGCTTGATAACCAGTATTGGGACTCCTCCAACTTTGTTCTTCTTATTGCTGTGACTATCTGGGGTTGTTTTTTATTCCAGATGAATTTTTGAGAGTTGGTTCTATGTCTGAAATATGCCATTGGTATTTTATTGGGGATTACATTGAATGTATAGATTGTTTGGGGTGGTATGGGCATTTTAATGATGTTGATTCAACCAATCCATGAACACAATATATTCTTCAATTTGTTTATGTTTTCCTCTATCTCTTTTTTTTCTTTAAAAAAATATATTTTATTGATCTTTCACAGAGAGGAAGGGAGAGTTGGAGAGAGAGAAAGCTAGAAACATCGATGAGAGAGAAACATCGACCAGCTGCCTCCTGCACACCCCCCACCGGGGATGCGCCCGCAACCAAGGTACATGACCTTGACCAGAATCAAACCTGGGACCTTTCAGTCTGCAGGGGGACGCTCTATCCACTGAGCCAAACCGGTTTTGGCTATCTCTTTTTTCAATGTCCTGTAGTTTTCTGAGTACACATCTTGTACCTCCTTAGTTAAGTTTATTCCTATGTATCTTAATTTTTTTGGTGCAATGGAAAATGGGAATTTTTGTGTGTTTGTTTCTATCAATATTTCTGTGAGCTCATTATTGATGTATAAAAAGGCCATAGATTTCTGGATGTTAATTTTGTATCCTTCTACATTACAGAATTAATTTAGTCTAGTAGTTTTTTGATAGAGTCCTTAGGGTTTTCTATGTACAATATCATGTCATCTGCAAATAATGACAATTTTACTTCTTTTCCAGTTTGGGTTCCTTTTATTTCTTCTTGTCTGATCCTTATGGCTAGCACTTCCAATACTATGTCGAACAGGAGTGGTGAGAGTGGGCATCCCTGTCTTGTTCCTGTTCTTTGGGGAAATGGTTTTCGTTTTTGTCCATTGAGTATAATATTGGTTGTAGGTATGTCATATAGGCTTTTATTATGTTGAGATATGATCCCTCTATTCCCACTTTGCTGATAATTTTTATCAATAAAGGGTGTTGGATTTTGTCAAATGACCTTTCTGCATCAATTGATATGATTACATGACTTTTGTCTCTCATTTTGTTTATGTGATGTATCACATTTATTGACTTGCAGATATTGTACTATCCTTGCATTCCTGGAATAAATCCTACTTGGTCATGGTGTATGATCCTTCTAATATAATGCTATAACCGATTTGCTAGAATTATGTTGAGGATTTTGGCATCTATGTTCATAAGGGATATTGGCCTGTAGTTCTCTTTCATTGTGTTGTCTTTATCTGGTTTTGGTATTAGGGTAATGCTGGCTTCATAGAATGAATTTGGAAGTGTTCCTTCCTCTTGAATTTTTTGAAATAGTCTGAGGAAAATAGGTTTTAGTTCTTCCTTGAAAATTTGATAAAACTCCTCTGTGATGCTGTCTGGCCCAGAGCTTTTGTTTGCTGGAAGTTTTTTTGATTAGTGCTTCAATTTATTCCATAGTTATTGACCTATTGAGCTGTTTAGATTCTTCTTGATTGAGTTTTGGAAGGTCATATTTTTCTAGGAATACGTTCATTTCCTCTAGGTTGTCCAGTTTGTTGGAATGGAGTTGTTCATAGTATTTTTTACAATCATAGTATTTTTTACAATTTGTATGTCTGTGGGGTCTGTTGTTATTTCACCTCTTTCTTTTCTGATTTTGTGGCTCTTCTCTGTTTGCTTCTTGATGAGCCTGGCTCGAGGTTCATCAATCTTGTTTATTCATTCAAAGAACCAGCTCTTGGTTTTATTGATCTTTTGTATATATTTTTTGTCTATGATATTTATTTTTGCTCTTATCTTTATTGTTTTCTTCCTTCTGACTGGGCTTTTTTGTTGCTCTCTTTCTAATTATTTAAGTTGTAGAGTTAGATAATTTATCACCAGTTTTTCTTTTCTTCCTCTCTCTCTCTCTCTCTCTCTCTCTCTCTCTCTCTCTCTCTCCTTTCTTCTCGCCTTTCCTTTTCCTTCCCTCCCGCCCTCCCTCCCTCCCTCCCGACCACTCCCTCCCTCCCATCCCTCCCTCCTTTCTTTCTTTTTTTCTTCTCTTTCTTCTTTCTTTCTTTCTTTCTTTCTTTCTTTCTTTCTTCTTTCTTTCTTTCTTTCTTTCTTTCTTCTTTCCTTCCTTCCTTCCTTCCTTCCTTCCTTCCTTCCTTCCTTCCTTCCTTCCTTCCTTCCTTCCTTCCTTCTTTGTTTCATGTAGGCCTGTTATGCTATGAACTTCTCTCTCAGGACTGCTTTCACTGTGTCCCATAGACTTTGGATTGATGTGTTTTCATTGTCATTTGTTTCCGGGAAGTTTTTTATTTCATTTATTTCTTCTTTGATCTCTTTGGTAACCCAATCATTGTTTAATAACATGATATTTAGGCTCCATGTGTTTGGTTGTTTTTATTGTAGTTGATTTCTGATTTTTTGCCATTATTATCTGAGAAGATGCTTGGTATGTTGTCAATGTTCTTGAATTTTAATAGACTAAGCCTGTGTCCTAATATGTAGTCTGTGAAAATGTTCCATGTGTACTTGAGAAGAATGTATATTCCACAGCTTTGGAGTGAAATGTTCTGAAAATGTCAATTAGTTCCATCTGATCTAGGGAGTCATTTAGGATTGCTATTTCTTTGTTGATTTCTTTGTCTAGAAAATTCATTTAGTGGCTTCACCTTTTAAATAGAGAGTGAGAATTGACCTGTGAACCAGGAGCTCATGGTTTAATTCCCAGTTGGGATACATGGCTGGGTTGCAGGCTTGATCCCCAGTGTTGGGTGTGCAGTCAATCAATGATTTTCTCTTATCATTAATTATTCTACCTCTCTCTTCCTCTCCCTCACTGAAATAAATAAAAATATATATTAAAGAAGAAGAAAAAATAAAATTCATTTAGTGATGACAATGGGGCATTAAAGTCTCCTACTATCATCTTATTACTGTCGATCTTTCACTTGATATCTTTCTGAAGTTTAAAAAAAATATTTGGATGCTCTTGCATAATGTGCATATATGTTTACCAGAGTTATATCCTCTTATTGTATTGCTCCCTTTAGTATTATGAAGTGGCCTTCATTATCTCTTGTTATGGCCTTCACTTTGAGCACTATTTTGCCAGATATAAGAATTGCTATTCCAGCCTTTATTTTTCATTTCCATTTGCCTGAAATTTTTTTTCATACCTTCACTTTCAGTATGTGTGAGCCCTTTGTTCTGAGGTGGGTCTCTTGTAGGCAGCGTATATATGGGTCACATTTTCTTATCCATTCAACAACTTGATGTCTTTTGATTGGAGCATTTAATATGTGTTTAAAGTTATTATTGATAGGTACTTGCTCATTGCCATTTTAATTCTTTATTAGAGGCCTGGTGCATGGATTTGTGCACTGGTGGGGTCCCTCCACCTGGCCTGTGGGGATCTGGCTAAAACTGGTTCTCCAACATCCCCCAAGGGGCCCAAGATTATGAGAGGGCAGTTCTTGGGTGAAGCTCCCCAGAATTGGGCTCCCTTTTCTCTGGTTCCTGGTGGGCCTCCCAAGAACTGCAGATGCCAAGTCACCACAGCTCAGCAGCTCCTGCATTGAGTGTCTTCCCCCTGGTGGTCAGTGCATGTCATAACTACTAGTCAGAACATCTTCCCCCAGTGGTCATTGCATGTCATAGCTACTGGTTGGACGGTCAATGGTTGGACAGTCACTTTGGCTTTTATGTATATAGAGGCCTGTGATCCTTCTTCCCTTTCTATTCTTTCTACACTAGTCCTTTTAGAATTTCTTGCATTGCTGGGTTGGTGGTAATAAACTCCCTAAACAAAAATTTTTTTTTTGTCTGTTAAGCTTCTGATTTCATCTTCAATTTTGAATGATAGTCTTTGATAGAGTATTCTTGGATTCAGTTCCTTGCTTTGCATCACTTTGTATACTTCATTCCATTCCCTTGTGGCCTGATGTGTTTCTGGTGAAAAATCATTTGATAATCTAATTGGAGATCCCTTGTAGGTAACTTTCTGTTTTTCCCTTGCAAACTTTAAGATTCCTTCTTTGTTGTTAATGTTTGCCATTGTAATTATGACATATCTTGGTATTTTTTTTTTTCATCTTGTTTGGGACTCTGTGCTTATGTGACCTTTTTCTTCCCCCAAACAGGAATGTTTTCTGTCATTATTTCTTCAAATAGGTTTTCTATTCCTGGCTCCTCTTCTTATCCTTCTGGCATCTCATATTATGCATATATTTCTTTGTTTCATGTTGTCCCAAAGCTCCCTTATACTATCCTCCTTTTTAATTTTTTTTTCAATTGCTGTTCAGCTTCAGTGTTTTTTATTACCCTGTCTTCTAACTCACTGATTTGGTCCCAAGCTTCTAGTCTACTGTTGAAACCTTCCATTGTGTTCTTTGTTGCCACTATATCATTCTTCATTTCCTCTTGATTCTTACATATTTCCCATCCAGAAGGTTGAGAATCTTTATAACCATTACTCTGAATTCTTCATCATATTGCTTGCCTTCATTTCATTTAGTTCTATTTTCTGACAATTCCTCCTTTTCTTCCCTGTGGAAATTATTTCTTTGTCTCCTCATTTTTGCTGACCTTATGGTTCTGGGCATCCTGTTTAAGATCCAAGAGCTTGAAGCCCTTAGCAGTTCCATGATCTGGGATTCATTAGTCCTGGCTGTGTCTGCCTGAATTCTCACACCTTTATGACTCTGCTCTGAGTTGTACCCCCTTCTCCTGCTGATCTGGTCTCTCCTTTGTCTGCTTCAGATATTTGGAGTCAATGGGGGCATATGCACAGTTCCTCTTGTGTGTGACTCCCTGTGAGGGCTCAGAACTCTCTGGCCCGCAATTTGCTGTGTGGCCCTGGTACTTGTGGTAGGGTGGTGCCTTTACACTAAGGTGACCAGACATCCTGCTTTTTAACAATTTGTCCCATGTCCCGCGGCGTTTTTAAAAAGTCCCAATTTTTGGAAATATTTGACGCAGGACAAATTGTTAAAAATCCGGACTGTCCCGCCAAAAGTGGGACGTCTGGTCACCTTACTTTACACTCTTTGGTAGTGTACCTGCAGCATGATCTTGTGACCCTTGGCTGGACACACTGGGTCATACCAGCAGCACAGTCCCTGGTCCTGGGTGGGGTGGGGAGCACACTGGGTTGCTCTGGGATGGCACTGGTAGCACTGACATGGGGCTGGGGTTGGGGCTGTCACCATGTGGCTCCCTATGGCAGCACTGATCTGGGGTTGGGGTTTGAGCTGTCACAGGGTGGCTCCTGGTTGCTATGACAGCACTGCTTGAGGCCGGGGCTGGGGCAGTTGTGGGGAACTCTGTGTCAGTCACTATGGCAGCTCTGTTAACAAGGAATTCTGGGACAATGGGTCCAGGTGCAGGGGCAAGAACTCGAGGTGTTGAAGATCTCTCTGGCATGTGCTCACTGCAGATGTCTGGGAGCCCATGCAAGGTATTGTGCCACTCACTGCCAGGGCATAGTGGTGTTCCATACCTTTAACGACTGGCAAGCAGCTCCCTGAATGGGTCCGGGGTCATGTCTGAGGCCAGTCTGAGTACTGGTGTGGCTGTGCTCCTAGCCTCCATTGCTCCCCTCTACAAGATGGCGTGGGCTCCACACCAAAGTCATGCCTGGATTATGAGTGCCCATGGTGGTAGCAGGGGTTCCCCATCTAGGAGAACCCAATGTGTCAGTCCTCCATTTTCCTGTGAACTTTAACTGTCCCTCACTCACCCTCAAACACACCACACATGTCCACAACACTTCTCTTTCACTCTTTTATTTACTCACATCTTCTCCCTCCCTACCATCCTGCCAGCCACCATTTTTGGGTCCAGTGATAATTTTTTAAAACCACTTTGAGTCTTATTTATTTATTTATTTATTTATTTATTTATTTAATATATTTTATTGATTTTACACAGAGAGGAACTGAGAGGGATAGAGTTAGAAACGTCAATGAGAGAGAAACATTGACCAGCTGCCTCTTGCACAACCCCCACTGGGGTTGTGCCCGCAACCAAGGTACATGCCCTTGATGGGAATTGAACCTGGGACCCTCCAGTCCACAGGCCGAAGCTCTATCCACTGAGCCAAACCGGTTTCGGCACCACTTTGAGTCATGATTGATATACAAAAAGCTGTACCTACTTAATAAATACAACTTGTTATGCTTGAGGATAAGTATATACCCATGAAATCATCACCGCAATCTATGCCATAAACATATTCATCACCTGCAAAAGTTTCTTCCCATTCTCTTCATTTTTTACTAGTATTTTTGGTGGTTATACTTAACATATAATATGTACTCTCTTAGCAAAATGTTAAGTATATAATATAGTATTATTAACCACTAGAGGGGGAGTCCCTCAGCCCAACCTGCCCCCTCTCACAGTCTGGAGCTCTTAGGGGTGGGAGGAAACCTGGCAATCAGGGGAAGGTGACTTTCCAATCACCTCTGCTGCTGCCACTGCCAGCAGTGCAAGCCTTGGCCAGCCCTGGTTACCTGAGCCTCGGACAGCTCTGGGCAGCTGGGCAGCCACCATTCAAGGCTTGCCTGCACTTTGGGCTGGCCCTGGGTGGCTGGGTAGCCAACATCCAAGGTTTGCCTACACCTTGGGCCAGCACTAGGTGGCTGGGGGGATGAGGGGGCTGGAGGACTCCAGAGGCAGGTGTGCTGCAAGGCCGGGCCTACCTGGAGGTGGGCCCAGCCTTACCACATGCCTGCTACCTTGGTGGGGCTGAGAGACTAGGTGCTGCTATCTTGTGGCTGTGAGCACCACCATCTTTGAGGGCATGGAAGTCAATTAGCATATTCACTCCTTATTGGCTGTGGGCACCATCCATCTTTGTGACAGCCTGAGGGTAAATTAGCATATTCCCTCTTTATTAGATAGGATAGGTACTGTCTGTACAGTAGATCTCCAGGACTTATACAACCAGTATAACTGAGTGCTGATTCTCTTTTTTTAAATATTTTTTAAAAATCCTGACATGAGGATATGTTTACTGAGTTTAGAGAGAAAAGAAGAGATAGATAGAAAGATAGATAGATAGATAGATAGATAGATAGATAGATGATAGATAGATAGATAGATAGATAGATAGATAGATAGATAGATTGATGTGCCATGGAACTCACAACCTAGGTATGTGCCCTGATCAGTAATTGAACTTACAACCTTTCAATACATGAGAGGACACTCCAACCAGCTGAGACACACTGTCCAGGGTGAGTGCTAATTTTTTAATCTTTCCTAAAATTTAGATATGTAAATCTTAAAATTCCAAAGGACTCAAATTGCCAGAGAGGACTCAGGTTGTGTAGGGATTGGAGACATTGGAAAAGAAGTTCCTTGTCTCCTCAATGCTGGAAGAATTTGGATACCTAGGGAACTATTAGGGTGTCAGATAGGTAGTAAAACAGAAGCCCAATCACAGGAACTGGATTCAAACAGGTACCCCTACATAAGGGAAGAGACAAAAACCCTGTTACTGACTCTGGAATTATGAGATCAAAAGAGGGCCAGATACTACCTACGTGAGCCTCAGCTGGTGAGGTATGGATGGATATACCCAATATTTCCACCTGATTCAGGACAGAATGAATCCCAGAACCCAGTTTTAATAAATATGGAAGGAAATAACCCTATCAGTGTGGGTTAAGTGGTGTTAGAAGGGGCATGAAGCTGGACGGGTTATGAAAATACCACCAACACAAGCTCATGTAGCCATACTACTGTTCAAAATCTCTGCAGCAGTGTCATAGATGTATGTCTTTTCACTTTCCCCCTCCATGTCCTCTTCTCCAGTACCTCAAGAAAGTAGCACAAAATTGTCCTTTCAGGACATTGGTTTTACTGGCTCCATTGTCTGGACCTCCCCAAACCCAGGCCTTTCTTAATTAGCATCCCAGGCCTACAGTGGAAGATGAGGTCACCCTGGTGTGAGATGATAGTATCATGCATGACTTGGCTAGCCATAAAACAGTTGCTTTTAAAGATAAATTTCGTAATCTCATAGTTTACCCAAAAGGTTGTGTAATTCAAAGCAATGGCCATGAAGCTATTTGTAAAATTCTGACTTTCTCCTGAACCAACTGTGGATTAGGCTATAGCTTATGGTAGTGTGGGTGAAGGAAGAGCTAAGAGCTCGGGGAAGCAAGCAAGGCCCAGATGGTTCAAGGGAGAGATCAACACTCATGGTTTCTCTTAATATGACAGGGGTCTCCTTTTTTGCAGATATAAAAAGCTTTGTCTTTTCAAGTGCCTTGAAGAATTCCAAAGCAAAGGCTGCTTAACTTACTGACCCTGACCTGAAAAGAAACAGTAAGTGAAAGAGAGAATTCTAGCAGCAATTGCTTAGCTTCCCAAATGATTACTAGGGACATCTGGCTGTTTGTGTGGGACAAGATGACTTGCCTTCCTTTAAGGTATGGGGCTGGGCTATCCAGAGGCTGACAGTCTGGAATTAGATACACACTATAACTGGTGGGTCTCACGCTCTCTCAGAGTCCAAGAGTGAATTTGTGGAAGGTGTGAAATATCAGATAAAGGTTTTATAAGCAGTGGAATAGAAGATGTAGAATCTGACAGATCTGAGTTTGACTCCTAGCTCTATAATTGGCTATGTGGCCTTAGGCAGGGCATTTAATTCTCTCCAATTCTGTCTCTTCTGCTGTAAATTGAAACAATAATTGAAACCACCTCATACGTGCCCTAGCCCGTTTTGCTCAGTGAATAGAGCATTGGGCTGTGGACCAAAGGATCCTGGGCTCAATTTTGGTGAAGGGCACCTATCTTGGTTGCAGGCTCATCCCTGGCCTGGGCCCTGGTGGGGGTGCATGCAGGAGGCAACCTAATCAATGTGGTTCTCTCACATCAACGTTTCTCGCTGTCTTTCCCTCTCTCTTCAACTCTCTTTAAAAGATCAATGGAAAAATATCCTTGAGTGAAGATTAACAACAACAACAACAAAAGAAACTACCTCTTAGGTGATTGTGAGATTAAAATGTGAATACACACATATCTATATATCTATATCTATACATTTATATCTATATATCTGTATCTGAAGGTCTCAGAGCAAGTTAGTAATACAGTTCCATGGTGTAATGTATGCCAAGAACCCTCTGGTTTGACATTATTTGGTCTTTTGATTCTTTTTTATTTTCACATTGCAAAGTTTTTGAGAGGTGAGTTAAAGTGACTTTGCAGATATGACTGTTTTGTGAATTCATGCTCCTTGTCCAACTTCCTACCTTTTCTCCAAACATCTATTCAATGGAAAAGAGTCAGGATGGAGTAGAGCAGTGAGAGTCAGACAAATGGGGCTTGAACCCCAGCTGTGTTGCTTACAGACCATAGAATCCTAGATAAGCCACATTAACCTTTTTTTCTTTCTTTCTTTCTTTCTTTCTTCTTTCTTTCTTTCTTTCTTTCTTTCTTTCTTTCTTTCTTTGTTTCTTTCTTTCTTTGTTATTCTTTCTTTCTCTCCTTTCTTTCTTTCTTTCTTTCTTTCTTCTTTCTTTCTTTCTTTCCTTTCTTTCTTTCTTCCTTCCTTCCTTCCTTCCTTCCTTCCTTCCTTCCTTCCTTCCTTCCTTCCTTCCTTCCTTCCTTTTTCTTTTTTCTTCCTCTTCTTCTTCTTCTTCTTCTTCTTCTTCTTCTTCTTCTTCTTCTTCTTCTTCTTCTTCTTTTTAAAAAAATAATAAACCTTTATTGTTCAGATTATTATAGGTGTTCCTTTTTTTTTTCACCCCATAGCTCCCCTCCATCTGATTTCCCACCCAACCCCACACTCTTACCCCCTGCCACTGTCCTCATCCATAGGGGTAAGATTTTTGTGCAATCTCTTCCGGTACCCCTCAGACCCCCTTCCCCCTGAGAATTGTTAGTCCACTCTCTTTCTATGTCCCTGATTCTATTATATTCACCAGTCCATTCTGTTCTTCAGATTTTTATTCTCTTGATTTTTAGATTCACTTGTTGGTAGGTATTTGATGTCTTTTTGTTGTTCATAATTTTTACTTTTACCTTTTTCTTCTTCTTCCTCTTCTTAAAAAATACCCTTCAGCATTTCATGTAATCCTGGTTTGGTGGCGATGAACTCCTTTAACTTTTTCTTGTTTGTGAAGCTCTTTATCTGACCTTCAATTCTGAATGATAGCTTTGCTGGGTAGAGCAATCTTGGTTGTAGGTTCTTGCTGTTCATCACTTTGAATATTTCTTGCCACTCCTTTCTGGCCTGTATAGTTTCTGTTGAGCAATCAGCTGACAGTCGTATGGGTACTCCCTTGTAGGCAACTAGCTGTTTTTCTCTTGCTGCTTTCAAGATTATCTCTTTGTCTTTTTCCCTTAGCATTTTAATTATGATGTGTCTTGGTGTGGTCCTCTTTGGATTCCTCTTGTTTGGGGTTCTGTGTGCTTCCTGAACTTGTAAATCTTTCTTTCACCAGGTAGGGAAAGTTTTCTGTTATTATTTCTTCCAATAGGCCTTCAATATCCTGCTCGCTCTCTTCTTCTGGCACCCCAAAAATCTGGATGTTGGTATGCTTAAAGCCATCCCAGAGGCTCCTTACACTATCCTCACACTTTTGGATTCTTTTTTCTTTCTGCCTCTCTGGTTGGGTGTTTTTTGCTTCCTCATATTCCAGATCTTTGGTTTGACTCTTGGGGTATATTGATCTATAGTTGAGTTTCTGTATATTCTTTATTTCAGACAGTGTATGCTTAATTTCTGACTGGTCATTTTCCATTTTTTTTGGCATTCCCATTAAGATCCTTGAAGGTCTCACTAAGCTTCTTATAGGTCTCCTCAAGTTTCTCAAAGGTTTTTAGAAGATTCTTGAGTAACCTTATAAACGTGGTTCTGAACTCTGTGTCATCCAGTAGTTTACTCTCCTCCATCTCTCCCATTCGTGACATGCTTCTGTGTCTCTTCATTTTGGCTGCCTCCCTGTGTTGACAGAGTGGCTTTGTGTGGTAGGTGACCTATAGGGGCCAGTAGCTCAGACTCTGCAATCACCTGAGGTGGTTGCTCTTGGTACACCCCTTCGTTGGCTGAGTGCAAAGTCTTGGTGTAATTAAGCCTTGATTGTTGTTAGTACACTGGGAGGAATTGACCTCTAGGCCAATTGGCTGTGAGGACCCGCTGTATCTATAAAGGAAGAACTGCTGCACTGAAGATGTGCCTTGTTTCAGTGGGGCTTTGGTGCTCACGGAGTCCGTTTCCCGAATGTGTCACTTATGGGTGTGAGGAGTTGAAACTCACCACTAGGAACACTGGCTTCTGGATCTCCAGTGGCGTTTAGTTCAGCTGTCTGAGGGCACCCTGCAGGAGCTACAGTGAGAACCACAGTCCTCTCCTCCCTGCTTGGAGCTTGGAGGCTTTGGAGCTGTGTGCACCAAGTTTCAAGTTTGCTGGGTTATACTGCACTAGAGAAGACCATTTATATGCAAAAGCCACTGCTTAGAGTTTGGGTGTGTTTGTAGATTGTGTGGGGCGGAGTCTCAGGGTGGAATCTCAGGGCTTCACGAGGCTGGGGCATGGCCAACAGCAATTGCTTCCCGTCAGCTGTCTCTGCCTCTCTGACCAGGTCCCTGTGTCTCCTGCCTCTGCACAGCAGACAATTATTCTTATGCGCAGCTCTGCAAGCAAGTCACCCTCACTTTCTGACCTGATGGCAGACAGTCTAGCTTCTCTCCAGAAACTGGATTTCAGAGAGATTGGGAGCTTGTCTCTCTTTGGGTTGAAGAAAGCAATGCCCTCTGCCAGCTAGGATACACTGACAGCCCGTATTGTGTGCCCATGTACCTCAGTCTTTCAGCGCTTGTGCCCTGAATGCTCCTTTCTTTTTCAGTTTAGTTGTAGAGCTTGCTTTCAGCCAGCTTTCCCGTGGTTCTAGGTGATAGACATTTTGTTTTTTAGTTGTAGTTTTGAAATTGTTGTGCACGGCAGCAGTTTAAGTGTGTTTACCTATGCCGCCATCTTAGATCCCACATTAACTTTTCTGAGCTTCACTTTCCTCAAAGGTTTTATTTTTTAAAGAATTAAACATTATATGTGTAACATGCCTGGCACTTAGATATGCAGAGAAGTTTTTATTCTTTTTTTAAATTTTTTTATTTTATTTTATTTTTTTATTAAATTATTATCTGTGTACATATACCATTCCCCTCTTCCCCCAAGAAGTTTTTATTCTATCAATCATTATTCAGAGATTTAAAATTTTAAAAGATGTGTGGGTTAGCTAAGGCTATGAAAGGCTTATTAATACTCCATGATTTCAAGGATTTGAAATGTAGATTTTTTTAAAACAAAATTCATCTTGAGATATTAATCCATAGAAAATCCTTCCCAATGCAGACCCAGAACCACAAGTATGCATCTCCTCACCCTACACCTTGGTTGCTCACGTGACAAAGACTACTGAGTTCAGTATCTTCCCTTCTCTTCTGAAATTTTGTGGCTCTTGGGATTTTTCAGAGCTTTATGGAGATCCTACCATTAGGGCTCCTTTTTTTTTCTTTTCCTTTTTTTCATTTTTAAGGTGCTATGGTGAACTGACTTAAGCTATTAGGTTTTATGGGTGGTCACCAACATTTGGAGGGAGTTGAAGGGGTTACCTACCTCCCCACAACCTCTCTGCCATTTTGGAATAAAAGCAAGTGTCAGACCAAATTTTCCATACATATAAACATTTATTAGTTAACATGCACAAATATCATAAAACCTGTTCTAGAGGCTCAATGATATTTCAGATCCCTGTCCTTTTTGGTTCTTTTTGAACAAAACGTTTACCTGAGGCAAATGTGATAATATTACAGCCATAAATGCAATTAATCATTCATTAGGGTCAGGGAATCAAGAATTATCTGGATATAGCAGGAGAACTCAGGACCCTTTAAGAATCATGTCAAGAACCCCATCATGGCCGGGACCGGTTTGGCTCAATGGATAGAGCGTCGGCTTGGGGACTGAAGGGACCCGGGTTCGATTCCGGTCAAGGGCATGTACCTTGGTTGCGGGCATATCCCCAGTAGGGGGTGTGCAAGAGGCAGCTGATCGATGACTCTCTCTCATCGATGTTTCTAACTCTCTATCTCCCTCCCTTCCTCTCTGTATAAAATCAATAAAAAATATATTTAAAAAAAAAAAAAAAAAAAGAACCCCATCATCAAAACTAGAGATGAGTAGATTTTTATACCCTATTAGAGTTAAGATATTTTAGTCCATATATTTTGCATACCACTAATTTCACCAATAAGAACCCATTTTAGTAATCATTGTGTAAGTTAAAATGCCTGTTTTCTCCAATGAAAACTTATTTCTAACACTTATTTTGCTAATTAGTATAGCTTCTGGTGTTAATAAGTAGTGACAACTGAAGCAGATAGCCATAGTAGCCATCTCTGGAGTCTGACTTTTGAGTGAGATGTCTTGAGAGGGCAACTGTCTACACATAGAGTGTAAAACTTATCACACAGAATATCACATTGTCTCTGCTTTAATATTTTAAAGTAAATTACAAACATCATAACAGGTACTTCATTCTAATGGTCCTGGGATCAAAAGAAGTCAAAGAAGCAGAAAGTCTTTAGGTTTTTCAATATGAGTGAAAGAAGAGAAATATGAAATCAGTACCACCAATACTGCTGGAGTATACCATCCTCAAGATAAGCTCACTCTAAAAATAAAGTGAGAGCCTTTAGCTTTCCTGAGGCTCCTTGGCTACTGTCATAGTTTTCTTCTTCCAAAGGCAACTGTTGCTCATTACGTAGACAGTTTCTGCAATGTTAAGCACTCGATGGTTGGGCTTTGCTAGGATTAACAATTTCTCACCTCTGAAGCTTCTCTCCTAGAGAGTGTGGTCTGATCTGGGTGGAAACCACAAATGCCAGATGTCTTGTGGTGACAACTGGTGATGGCTGTTTGCTCAAGAACAGAGCTATGCACTTTTCAACTAAAAGAGGGAGCCACATGCTTAAGTGCAGTTTAAGACTTCAGGCATGTCTCTAAGGTGGGAAATATTCTGGTGAAGCCCATGCCCTCTGCTTCTGCATTTCCTTCATTGTGCTGCACTGCCATCTCCAGGGCCTCTCCTTTAGTGTTATCAAGCCACTTGCAGATCTCCCTAAATTAAAAGTGGGTGTAAGATTAAAAAAATGAACTGTTGAAATATAAAACAAGTAGAATGAATCTCAAGGGCATTATGCTGAGTAAAAAAAAGTCCCCAAAGGTTGCATACTGTATGATTCCATTTATATAACATTCTTAAATGACAAAATTATAAATGTGGAGAAGAGATTTCTTGTCAGCATTTAGGGAAGGGAGGAGTTAGGCAGGTGTGAGGAGTAAGGGCAACATGAGGGATCCACATGGAGATGGAACCATTCAGCATCTTGCTGTGGTGGCGGATACTTGAATCTACACAGATAATAAAATAGCACAGAATGAAACATGTGCATATGCAAATAAGTACCAGAGGTCCTTGAATAATGCATTTTCATTCAATGTCATTTTGTTGAAATGTTAACGAGATACCTTAGGAACTTAACTCTTGTTTATATCAATTAGGCAATGGTAAAATTGGTTTTGTTATACATTGATTTGCTTAAAGTCGTAGAACCTATTGATGAGATAAATGAGAACTTAACTGTACAAGTAAACGTGGGAAATCTGAACAAGATGAGTGAATTATATCAATATCAATGTCCTGATTGTAATATTGTACTATACTTTTGCAAAATGTTACTGTTGGGGGAAACTGGGCAAAGTGTTCAAGAGATCTCTGCATTATTTCTTACAAGTATATGTGAATGTACAAGTTTCTCAAAACTTTTAATAACAAAATAGGTGATTGTGACAATGGTTGCACAACACTGTGCATATACTTAAAACATTGAATTGTACACTTTAAATTGGTGAATTGTATGGTATGTGAAGTATATCTCAATAAAGCTTTTTAAAAAATGGGTACAAGGATCTTCAGAGAAGCTAAGAAATCCAAGGTGAATTCCAGGCCCAAAAAAGATGACTGCAATGATGGAATTTTCTTTTTCCATGACACTGAATTTAACAATGATTTCTAGGATATGACACCAAAGATACAAGTAATAAAAGAAGAAACAAATTGATCTTCATGAAAATTTTAAATATTTATGCATCAAAAAATACTGTCAATAGAGTTAGAAAAGCAACCCACAGATTGGAAGAAAATGTTTGCAGATTACATCTGATAAGGGATTAATATATAGAAAACTCCTAAAACTCAGTAATATAAAAACAAACAAACCAATTCAAAAATTTGACCCAGTGATCCCACTTCTAGGAACATATTCCAAGAATCTAGAAACATCAATCAGAAAGGATATATGCATCCCTATGTTGATAGCAGCACAATTTACAATAGCTAAGATTTGAAATCAGCCTAAATGCCCATCAACAGATGAGAGGATTAGAAAACTGTGATACATCTCTACACCATAGAATACTATGCTGCCATAAAAAGACATGAACTCCTACCATTTGCAGCAGCATGGGTGGAGCGGGAGGACATTATGCTAAGCGAAGTAAGTCAGTCAGAGAATGATAAATATCACATGATCTCACTCATTTATGGAATATAATGAACAACATAAACTGGTGAGCAAAAACAGATCCAGAGACAGAAAGGCATCAAGAAAACCATTAAACCTCAGAGGGAAGGTAGGGAAGGGTGGGGGTAAAGGGGAGAGATCAACCAAAGGACTTGTATGCATGCATATAAGCCTAGCCAATGAATGCAGACACAAGGGTGAGGGTGAGGGCATGATTGGAGGGTAGGGGACAATGGGGGGATAAGGACACATATGTAATACCTTAATCTATACTAATAAGAGCCTAGGTGGTGTCATGCCCTCATGTTGTCACAAGATGGCCATCACAAGATGGCTGCAAGCACAGCAGAGGTGGGGTCAGGTGGCTGCTCTGCATGGTGAGGCCTGGGGGTCCCGAGGCTCTGCATGGCGAGGAGTAGGCCAGTCCTGATGTCTCTGCTGCCTCACACGGAGGAGGCGAGTTGTATTAATAGCAGGGGAGGGCAGCTGTGGGTGATCAGGCCGGCAGGGGAGCAGTTAGGTGTCAATCAGGCCAGAAGGGGAGTGGTTAGGGGCCATCAGGCTGGAGGGCAGCAAGTGGTTAGGAGCCAGTAGTCCCGGTAGTTAGACATCCCTCGAGGGGTCCCAGATTGGAGAGGGTGTAGGCCAGGCTGAGGGATGCCCCCATGCACAAATTTCATGCACCAGGCCTCTAGTCAACAATTAAAAAAAATGGGCAAAAGACTTGAATAGACATTTCTCCAGAGAATATATACAAATGGCCAATAAGAACATGAAAGATGCTCAAGATCACTAATCACTAGAGAACTGCAAATTAAAACCACAAGGAAAACCTGGTCGGTGTGGCTCAGTGGTTGAATATTGACCTATGAACCAGGAGGTATTGGTTCAATTCTGGGTCAGGGCACATGTCTGGGTTGTGGACTTGATCCCCATTAAGGGGCGTCCAATCAATGATTCTCTCTCATCACTGATGCTCCTTTCTTTCTTTCTTTCTTTCTTTCTTTCTTTCTTTCTTTCTTTCTTTCTTTCTTTCTTTCTTTTCTTTTTCTTTTTTGTCATTGAAAGTATTACGTATGTCCCCTTTTACCCCCATTGACTTATAGCCATCCCCCCTGTCCCACCTCAGGCCTTCACCATCCTATTGTCTGTGTCCATAGGTTATAAATATATGCACACAAGTTCTTTGGTTGATCTCTTCCAACCCACCTACCCCCACCTTCCCTCTGAGATTCCTCAGTTTGTTCCACACTTCTTTGTTTTTGGATCTATTTTGTTCATCAATTTATTTTGTTCATTAGATTCCATATATGAGTGAGATAATGTGATACTTCTCTTTCTCTGACTGGCTTATTTGGATTAGCATAATAATCCCCAGGTTCCTCCATGCTGTCTCAAAGGGTAAGAGATCCTTTTTTACAGCTTCCTAGTATTCCATGGTGTAAATGTATCACAGGTTTTTCATCCACTCATCTACTGATGGGCACTTGGGCTGTTTCCAGATCATAGCTATTGTAAATTGCACTGCTATGAGCATAAGAGTGCATATTTTCTTTCTGATTGGTGCTTTGGGTCTCTTAGGATTTATTCCTAGATGTGGGATCACTGGGTCAAATGGCAGTTCCATACTTAATTTTTTTTTTTGAGAAAAATCCATACTGTTTTTCATAATAGCTGCATCAGTCAACTAGGGTTCCCTTTTCTCCACATCCTTGCCAATACCTGTCATTGGTTGGTTTGTTGATGGTATTCATTCCGACAGGTGTGAGGTGACACCTCATTGTTGTTTTAATTTGCACATCTCTTATGAACACTGACTGAGAGCATTTTTTCATGTGTCTCTTGGCCATCTGTATGTCCACTTTGTAGAAGTGACTATTTAGGTCTTTTGCCCATTTTTAAATTGGATTGTTTGTCTTCCTTCAGTTAAGTTGTATGAGTTCCTTACATATTTTGAATATTAACCCCTTATCAGATGTATCATTGACAAACATATTCTCCCACACAGTGGCTCCCTTCTCATTTTGTTGATATGTTTATTTTACTATGCAGAAGATTTTTATTTTGATGTAGTCCCATTTCTCCTTAGTTTCCTTTGCTATAGGAGATCTATCCGTAAACATATTGCTATGAGAAATGCCTGCGATTTTGCTAACGATGGCTTCTTCCAGGATTTTTATGGTTTCACTTACATTTAAGTCTTTTATCCATTTTGAGTTTATTCTTGTGTATGGTGTAAGTTGGTGGTCTAGTTTCATTTTTTTCTTGGACTTGTTCAATAACCCAACACCATTTATTGAAGAGACTATCTTGATTCCATTGCACATTCTTGTCTCATTTGTCAAATATTAATGACTTGGGTTTATTTCTGGGTTCTCTGTTCTGATCCATTGATCTATATGCCTGTTCTTGTGCCAATCCCAGACTGTTTTGATTACAGTGGCTTTGCAATATAATTTGATGTCTATAATTGTGATCCTTCCAACTTTGTTCTTCTTTCTCAAGATTGCTGCAGTTATTTGGGGTCTGTTTGGTTTCCCTATAAATTTTGGGAGTATTCCAGATTTGTGAAATATGCCTTTGGTATTTTAATAGGGATTTCATTGAATTTATAAATTGCTTTGTATAGTATGGACATTGTAATAATGTTCATTCTTCTAATCCATGAGCATGGTGTATGCTTCCATCTATTTGTATCTTTCTTTTTTTTTTTTAAATCAATCTTTATTGTTCATATTATTACAAAGGTTACTCATTTTTTCCCCCTCCACCAGGTTCCCACCCCACCCTCTGCCCTTTCCCCACCCCCCATTGTCCTCATTCATAGGTGTACAGTTTATGTTGAGTCTCTTCCCGCATCCACCACTCCCCTTTTCCCTGAGAATTGTCAGTCCACTCCCTTTCCGTATCTCTGATTCTATTATAATCAACAGTTAATATTGTTCATCAGGTTTTTTAATTTCCTTGTTTTTTTAATTAATAAACTTTTATATTTTTAAGAATAAATTTTAAAATCTAATAATTTTAAACCTTGTTTTTTCTGCCCTGGGAACTGAGAAGCAAACTTGTTTACATGTAAACTTGCCCTTAGGCTATCAAAAGGCATAGCCATTCAAATATAAATGGACACATTGTTTAAAGATAGCTGCTGGCTGGAATTGGATTACCTATTCTGGGTAGGAGGGGTTATCCTCCCCTTTCTCCATTGAAATTAAGGTGTTAGCTTTAAAACCTCTTTTTGGCAAGAGACCTTAAACTTTCAGAACTTTAAATTTTTCAGGTAGTAAATCAATTACTTAGTATTTTCTGAAATCAATAATACCTCCACATGCCCAAGGATACACTTCACACAAAAGACACTTCCAAATACATCAACCAACCTCATCCAGACCCCACACAAGGCACTCACAGATCAACACCCCAGCGCTATAATAACTCAACACATCCAGATCTAAGCCTTCCTCACTTGATTCAGCAGACCCTCAAGTTCCCCCCAAAGTTTCCAGCCATGTCTGAGAAGCAGCCCTGGGGCATGGGCAGGCGAGGAGCGAGCTGTTCTGGGCCCGGCTGCTTCAGGCCTGGCCTCTGTTGTTCTGGTCCACTCCACAACCAGCTGCTCTGGGTCTGGCCGCTGATGCTCCAGGCCTGGATGCTCCTGCTCCGGGCCTGGCTGCTCCTGGCCACTGCTGCTCCAGGCCCGGCTGCTCCTGGTCTGGCCGCTCCCAGCCTGGCTACCCTGAGCTTGGCCGCCTCCACCTCAGGCCTGGCTGCTCCGGGCCTGGCTGCTACTGCTCTGGTTCTGGATGCTGCTGCTCTGGGGCCTGGCTGCTGCTGCTCCAGGCCTGGCTGCCACTGCCCTGGGCCTGGCCACTCTGGGCCTGGCAGCCGCTGCTCCAACATTCTGTCTTTTTTTTTTTTTTTTTTTTTTTTTAATGCATTTATGTTGCAATGTTGGCTGCTGAGTTGAGTTCTGTCTTAATATTCGATTTTTCAATATCTTCTTTGTATTCTTTCTTAAGTAATTTTACTATCTTTTGCTATAACCTGATTTCTTCACATTGAAAACTTCTTCGGTTTCTTCCTCCTCCTCCTGGGAGTTCAGCAGGCTGGCCTGCGGAGCCCCTTTGGTCTCCGTGGCCTCCTGTGCAGCTTCAGCCTGCTGCCGGGGTCGATGCTGCCCAGGAAGCAGCCCCCAGCCTCGGCTCTGTGGCCTGTGATCAGCGATCGAGGGCCCAGCGGCACCTCCCCCCCAGGGGCCCTGTCGCCAGGCTCCTTGCTGGCGCCCAGCTTGCCCGTGCCCAGCAGCAGCTCCTGCTCCTCATCACGTTCTTCCCAGACTGGAGCTTTTGTCTCCTCCCCCCTAGGGCAGTCTAGCATCAGAGTCAACAGACCGTCCTCTGCATGCAATGTGCATGACTCCGGGGGCTCTGCCTTTCGCCGCTCCCCTGAGATTCCGCCTCACATCTCCGTCTCCCTCTGTTTGAGGCTGGGTCCCCAGGGACTGTCCTAGAACTGGGGTTCAGCGCTGTTGGTTCTGGGGTTCAGCCCAGTCTGGGGCTTTTATTTCCTTCCTGCTAAGCAACGCCAGCAAGGTACTCCGCCTCCTCTTTCTCTCCGGCTCCGTCCTCTCCGTGCGTGTCTCCTTACCTTAGGCTTTTACAGCTCCTCTGATTTTCCTTCTGGTTTTCTCTTTCCTTCTCGTTGTAGAATTTTCAGTCAGTCGACTTCCTGTAGCTCTGGGCAATGTCCATTTTATATTTTAGTTGTATTTTATTGAAATTGTTGTGTGCGGCTGTGGTTAGGTGTTTACCTGTGCAGCCATCTTGGATCCTCCCTCCTCACTCTCTCCTATTTGTATTTTTCTCTATCTCTTTTTTCATACTCCTGTAGTTTTCTGAATACAAGTCTTTTACCTCCTTGGTTAAGTTTATTCTTAAGTATCTTAATTTTTTTTTATTGCAATGGTAAATGGGATTGTTTGTTTAGTTTCTCTTTCTGAAAATTAATTATTGGTGTATAAAATGCCATAGTTTCTGGATGTTAATTTTTATCCTGCTACATTGTTGAAGTTATTTATTAAATTAGAAGTTTTGTGGTGGAGTCTTTTAGGTTTTCTATGCACAATATCATGTCATCTGTGAATAATGAGAGTTTTCTTTCCTCATTTCCAATTTGGATACCTTTTATTTTTTCCTCTTGTATGATTGCTGTGCCTAGGACTTCCAGTACTGAATAAGAGTAGTGAAATTGGACATCCCTGTCTTGTTCCTGTTCTTAGGGGGAATGATTTCAGTTATTGCCCTTTGAGTATAATGCTGGATGTAGGTTTGTCATATATGCCTTTATTATGTTGAGATATAATCCCTCTATTCCCACTTTGCTGAGAGTTTTTATCTGTAATGAAATACAATGTCGGATGCTGTTTGTGACTGGCCCTGATTACCCTATTTGCAGCTATCAGCAATTTACAGCTTACCATTCCCTCTGAAGGGGCTGGGTGCTTTTGGAAAGGAACAAGTTCTGTACCAGAGCCTGCTTTTCTTAGCCCCAAGACCAGAAAGATATCAGGGAAAGACTCAAATCCTTCAGAGATCCTCCCCTGCCCATAGTCCAATTGATACAGTCTTGATCAGCCTCAGGCTATCAACCACAGCATGGAGGGAGAGGTCTTCCAACCAAGTGGAGCAACTGCCTTCCACCAGGCAAAAACTTCCTTAAAAAAAAAAAGTACATCTGCCGAAACCGGCTTGGCTCAGTGGTAGAGCGTCAGTCTGTGGACTGAAGAGTCCCAGGTTTGATTCTGGTCAAGGGCATGTACATTGGTTGCGGGCACATCCCCGGTAGGGGGTGTGCAAGAGGCAGCTGATCTATGTTTCTCTCTCATAGATGTTTCTATCTCTCTATCTCTCTCCCTTCCTCTCTGTAAAATATCAATAAAATATATTTTAAAAAAAGTACATCTGCTGGAGAAAGATGTACTCCACAGTGTGAGGAAATAACTCAGCACAGGAAACTTGGCTGGTTGCCCTCTGAGCTCCAATCCTAGAGCCCCAAACCCTAGACTCTTCTCACACAACTCCAGTCCACTCTGCCCTCCCTCTGCCAGAGCCCAATTTTGGCTACACACAAAATTTTGTGCATTGGCCCTTTAAGAGGGTGCTGTTGCTCACTGGCAGACGGCAGCCCTGCTACTTTCATAACCAGATGGTATGTGGACACCTTTCCTAGTTCTGGTGCTCTGGAAGGGGGAGGTCAGCTTGGGGTGTTATACTGTAAATCAGAAGATGCCTTAATCAATAAGTCAAATTTATTTGGAGTCCTGTTCGCTAGTGCTTGCGGGCCTAGAGGAAAATTTTGCTTCTCAGATTCTGGGGGCCAATATGGTGACAGTCTCCCTTATTTATATGTTTTTCAGCTCTTTGTTTTCCAAATTTAGAATGAGACTTCTGGACCTTCTGAGAAAAAAGTCCTGTGTGTTGGGACAGGGCTGTAAGACCATATCTCAAGGCCTGGCCTAGTGGCAGCACTGACAACTCTGTCTGGGGCATAGTTATGGCCCCTCTGGAACGGGGAGTAGTCTTATTTTCCCCTATTATTTAAGCAAGAAAACGTTTACAGAAGCCAGAATGTAGAGGGCCACCTGAGAAGGCACATGGACATTCTTTAAATATATTTTATTGATTTTGTACAGAGAGGAAGGGAGAGAGATAGAGAGTTAGAAACATCGATGAGAGAGAGTCATCGATCAGCTGCCTCCTGCACACCCCCTACTGGGGATATGCCTGAAACCAAGGTACATGCCCTTGACCAGAATCGAACCCGGGACCTTTCAGTCCCCAGGCAGACGCTCTATCCATTGAGCCAAACCGGTTTCGGCGACATGGACATTCTTTAAATTGTCAGCTGAGCCCAAGGCACTGGAGGCACTGGCAGAGTCCTTGTCCTGGTTACACCCCCCTAAGAGGACGGGGGTGGGGTGGGGTGGGGGAGTATTATTCAGTTTCTGACTTACCTTTGTCCAGGTATCAGTAGGGGCGGGTCTAGATATGTAAATCCAGTAATGCTAGGGCCTAGTTAAGAATGCATTTAAGCTTCTTTGACCCTATAAAATAAACCTGCTGCATGGCTCTGCTGCTCGCTGCCTCTCCATCAGAGAGGATGGTGCACACCTAGTGCCCAGCTTGATGAATCTATTTCTGCCTCTTGGTCTCTTTCTTTCTTTAATTTCTTAATCCCCAGCTCCTCCACTCAGGAACCTATTTTCCTTTTCCGTGATGGAGATGGACACGGAAAACAGAGAAACAGCCTCCCACACCAGAATAGCAGGGTTAAATTTTAAACAGCAATTTTTACCCAATATGGAGGTTATTGTGCTTCAGGGGTTCAGACCCCAGAGTTCTCAGTGGGAATGCCTCACAGCTGAGATATCTCTCCAGAACTTCACCTTCTGTTTGTGGGAGCCCAGCCACCCTTTTCACACCTCTGAAATTCTTACTGATCTCTTTCAGCTTCCATTTTCTGTCCTTGGTTGTCTGGGTTCTCTCCAGCTAGTCTTCAGTAGATTTTTCAGGGTGGTTTTTCTGTACTTCAGTTGTATTTACAGTTTTATACTGGGTGAGTGTCAGTGTAGCTTTCACTTACTCCACCACCATTTTGGAATCCCTGGTTTTGTTATTTTATTCAAGAGGGCTACAAGCCCCTTCCTTCCCCAACCTTTCCTAGTTCCCCACCCTGAGCCCAACCTGAATAGGGTACGGGCTACCTCAGCTACCTTAGTCCATTGGTGTCTGTGGTGAGCCAGAAGAAGAACCAAGTACTTGCATCCCTCTTGTCACAGCCCTTTCCTATCTCCAACTGTGCGGCTCAGTTAATTTGCCTGGGCTTTGGCTTTCTTCTTGGACTAAGGTCTACTTGGTTGTGACCTTGATTCCCCACCTATTTCTTGCTAAGTTCCTCCCATGGAGGCTGAATGCTTTTCCCTATCCTCCCCTGCCAATGTCTGAACTCTAGCTATGAATGGACTAAATGGTATCATCCGTCTAATTTGGGGGATTATTGCCTGCTATGGAAATTCTCTGGCTGTGATGGCAGGGGGCTGCTGCTGCACCTGCCTGCTTTCTGGGAACCTGCATCCCATACTTAACCTAACCCAGAGATCCACATGCTTTTTAACAAGGGTGCATTGTTCTATCCCACTGCTTTCTCCCTCTGGTCCAAGCCTAAGTGGTCAGGGTAGTGACTTCCAGCTTTCATCTCACCTTGGAGTGATGTCTTCATCCTCTCCACTGGTCTATATTGCATGCCTCACATCCAAATCTACTCAAGTGACAGTCAAATGGTAATCCCGTTATCTTGCCCATAATACAAAGAGCATATCCAGGAACTATTGATACTTGCTGAACCTGGTGGCACTGGGTGGGATTCTGATGCTAAAAGTAACACGGTCAGAGGAGTGTAGAGTAGTTGGGGCCGCTCATCCCAGGCTTCCAAAGGCACCTGCCTTTCCAGGGGAAGTGTCTGAGAAGCCTTAGTCAAGAATCTACAATGATTTGGCAATAACAATTCAGAGAAAAGACTCATGTCTGTAGTAGCTCCTTTTTTAGTGGAAGCCTGATGCTCTGAATTCTGTCCCAAACATACCACAACCACACCTATGGGTTCCATCATTTTTAATATGTGGCTGGGGTTTACCTCAGTTGGGCTTAAGAAGTTATTTTAGTGTTTTCTAAGAAAGGAAACTTAGCTTGGTTGTCTCCATCATAGCTCATCACTCTCAAGCAAATGGTCAGGCTAAAAGGATGGTCCAGAGATGATAATACTCTAAAGGGAATAGCTAGGCAGGATTGGCCAACAAGACCTGTCAAGTTTCTCATTGCTTACCACATTGCTCCATGTTTGACAATAGGAGCCAGTCAGTCTTGCTATATTATTAAGAGGAAACAACTTTAAGACTTTGATTCACCATTTCCATATCCATTCAACTGTTAATTCTGCTATCAGCAGTATTTCTGCCTCCTCATAATTTGCTACTCTCATATGTTGTGGTTACAAAAATAATAAATACACTTGTAAGGATTAATATGAAGTAAAATAAATTGGTGTGGCCTTGGACAAGTCCCTGCCCTCTTTGGTTCTTAGCTTTCCTAATAATAAGTATAGTAAGTAGAAAGGAAAACCTTTGGAACCCACAGTCAAAAGTCATAGTAATTATAATACTTGGATTCTTCCTAGCCCTTACTTCATCCCATTCCTTCCTACTTCTCCTCCTTCCAGAAAGCAGTTCGTTAACTGAAAAGCCATATCCAGGAGTATGGTCTGAGTAGAGGGAATTAGTTATTTTTTCACTTCTTAGTATAAAAGATATAATCACAAGGACTCCTCAAGCAAGAAAAGAGAAGTGTTAGGGTTCTGGAAGTGTAGGAATTTTGTGAATAAAGGCAACAAGTTATTCCTCCAACCTTGCCCAGCCCCTTCCACTCAAAGGTCCAGGATGAGGTGTTTGGATCACTATTAAACAAGGAGTTTGGCCTAGGAGCAGCTCATTTCCCAGGTGGTAGTTGGGGTGGGGGGTAAAACTGTTGGTTCAAAAAGGATATACTTGGCTATACAGTATGGGGATTCGTGAGCCCTGTCCCTCTTCCCTTGTAACTTGGAACCTAGAATCAGGGTTGTGGGTCTGCTTTAGTTTGTCTTACTGTGAAAGAAGCAAGAATGGGAACCTCCATGTAGGCCTGCAGCTGCCTTCCAAGGAATTTCAGTGTATCTGGGAGCACAGAGGCTGAGTCATATTTTGGGAAAGACTGTGTTTTTATACCCGAAATACAGGGTGTTGTCATATATTAATCATTATTATGCTTAAAAACAAATAAACTCATCCCACAGTTATGACAAATCTGTGTATTGGCTCTTGCCTGCCCCTGCATTGTCTTTCTTTTAGTGTCTGCCTCAGGGAACCAGAATTTAACTCCATATTGCCAGAATAGGCAACTGACTTTCTAACATCATTTTTAGGGAAGCATGTAAAATGCCCAACTGAAAAAAACAAAACAAATCAAACTTCTACATCTATTTGTTAGGACCTAGAATTCCACTATAATAAAATTTAAATACTCCTTCAATCTCATTAATTACTTCAATATTAATATTAATGGGCTTTTGCGAATATTTCCTGAAAGAAGGAGATTGGATAAAAGGAGAGACCATCAGGGTCCTGAACATCAAGCCAGGGAAAGATTTTCCTCAAGGGAAGAGAAAGGCACAGGAAGGGGATGCTGGGGTACTACAGATAAATAACCAACCTGACAGGTTTTATTTTATGGGCTATTTGTAGACACAGGTCATGACTACTGCTGCAGGGATTCTGTGACTATGGGGAAAGCTAAGGGAGGCATAAAAAGGAGATTCACTTAAGTTTAATTAGCCTTTTTCCAAGCAAGGTCTTAGGCCCTCACTCTAGAACAATAGACTGGCTTTTTTTATTTTTTTTATTTTTTTAGAGAGAGAGATGACTACCTGCTCATGCATTTGGATCATTTTAGGCTGAGCCCCTGGGCATAGGGAACTTCCTGTGGATCAGGCCTTGGCTGCAGGGACTCTGGTTCCTACAGTGTTGAGAGAACTGAACCAGCTTGGGAACTGATGGGCATTTGAGGGAAGAAGAAGAGTGTGTGAGGACATGGACTTAGTGAAAGATGTGAATGTTAGGACAAAGTGTGCCTTTATTTTTATGTTTATTTTTTTCAAAGTGTGCCTTTACATGTAGCCCACTCTGTCAGGCTAAGCCCCCAACCTGATTTTACCCAGTGACACAAAATTACATTTTGCCTTTTTCCATACCCCACCCTGTCTTGAACAAATTAAAAACAGGTTCAAAGCTGCCCTATGTGTCATTCTCCTGGGCTTAGATGAAAGCTAAGCTAGGGTGAAGAGTCCCAGTTATGGTTTCCATAAACATCTTTCCTGTCATATTCTCACCTGCTCTCCTGTATCTACCCTTATTTGGGTTGTAGCAAAAATGGCACCTCCTCAGAGGTTGACCCTCTTACTCCCATACTTAGAGACAGCACGTACAAGTGTTCACCTTGCCGCCATCTTCCCCCTCTCCTTGGGAGCAGGGACTGTTGCAGAAGACCAAAGAAATACCAAGCATGCTTCCTAGAGAAAGGAAGGCTTACTCCCATAGTTAGATAGCTCTTCCCACCACCAGCCATAATGTTAGTGGTGAAATGGCATCAAAAATTAACTGGCAGAATTGGACATCAGTTCAGCAGTCTTGGATCTTGAGTTTGGCTGGGAAAGAATTCAGAGCCAAGAATTGAAATTATACGAGAAAGTTTATTTATAAAGTCACAGAGTTAGAGAAGGTGATCCATCTGGACTGTGGTTACAGAGGCAAAAGAAGGGTCCTTGGAACTTAGGAGAAAGGAAGCAAGAATATACATGCCTGGAGGAAGGACAGGGGGAAAGGTTCCTGTGTGCTGGGAAAAGAAGGGGTGGGGAAAGGCAGAGGAGAGAGAGAGAGAGAGAGAGAGAGAGAGAGAGAGAGAGAGAGAGAGAGACCTGAATCTTTTGTTTTAAGGGGTTTTATCTGAAGGTCTCAGGGGATAATCAAGTAGAATAGTAGAATATTCATCGGAATATTCATCAGCTTTAGAGATGTGCTGCTCAGGGTCATGTTCTCTAGTGATTGGTTGGTGCCAGGACAGGGAGTCATTAGTCACTGCAGCTGGTCCTGAGGTCAGCCATGTTGTTGCCCTGCCTGGCCTTGTTGTTTTTCTGGGCCTGGAGCTGAAACACAACTGAGGCCTAGATGTTACCTCTAAGGCTTAATCCTTAAGAGAGTGGTCATGCAAGGGCTTGCATGGGGATCATTTGAGGTTATTCTATGGCTCCCTTGTTCTTCCTCTAAGGGAGGAAAGGTCAGGGCAAATTCTGAACCCCATAATCAGTAACATGCTGGGAAAGGAAAGGCCACCCTGGAGGCAAGGCCCCATTTTAAATGGTCCATTGCTAGGCACCCAGGGCTTTATAGCTGGGTGGCTTTCTGTACATGGTCTATTGTTCCTACTCTGCTCATGTCTGTCTAAGTGCCTACTATATCAATATCACTCTGTTTATTGACTTTATAGCACCTATTGCTATCTCAAATCTTCATTTGGTTATTTGGTTGTTATTGTCCCTTCCCATCCCTCTGACCCAGGTATGTTCCATGAGAACAGGGGCTGGCTGTGTTTGGTTCCCCACTATAGCTCCCAAATCTGGCAGAATTAGGTAGGCCTCTTCTCTGTCTCCTGAATGCAGCTTTCATGTCATCACTTTGTAACTGTGCTCAAAGTATTTCTCCTCCCTGGAATGTATCTCCCATGTCTACTCAATCTTTCTTGTCCTGCAGTGCTGGACTCAAGTCCTACCTCCTCCAGAAATGCCTTCCTGATCACCTCAGCCCACAGAGAGCTTTCTCTTTTCTGACACTATCGCCTTTTTCTTTGCTATGCATTTTTCTAATTCTTTCTTTATTCTCTTTTATTCCTTCCCAATTTTTTTTTCCTTTGCATTGGCATTTCTTACCTCTCCCAGTAAATGGTGTTAAAGTACAAAACCATTGAAGCCTGTAAAGAATTTTGTGAGTTTATTTGAACCAAACTGTCGACATATGCTGGGAAGCAGAACCTCAACAAATTGAGATAATGCTTTAGAGAATGGCGGGTTACATTTGTATTTACACATTGCAATAAAAGAAAAGGGAAGTAAGTGGGTTACATGAAATCCACTGGTGATAGATTAAGGAGGTGGGAGAAAGTAAAGCAGGATGGTGGTGGGGGAACCCCTGGGATTAGATAAAAAGTAAAATGATAGATACATACTTAGGCAGGTGCAGGAACAATTAACATGATAATGAAGGAATTTGTCCTGGAGCCTAGCACATTATGTTGTGCCCTAAGGGGTCCAGAAAAAGGGAAGTTACAAGTTACCCAGATATTTCAAGGATATGTTATTATAGATGCAAAAAGACAGATAGGCTTAGTTCAGGTAAATGTTGACATTGTCAGTGAAGATACTGGCCTAGGAGGTGACTACCCACCATAACTGCTTTTAGTTAAAGTTTAATTTCAGACCATCCTTTGTGGTTCCTTTAGGTCTCTGAGTCTGCAAGACCACCATGCAAGCCTTCCCTAAGGCTGTCAGGTTAGCATATGGCCCCTTTCGTTCACAATGTTGTCCATAACATTTTACTGCTTTTGATTAGATTTAGTTCGTCAGTCTCACCTCAGAGTGGGAATGAGTTTGATTGTGTTCATTCAGGGATACAGATGATGCAGCAGGACACAAGGAATAGTCTCTCATCTTGTGTTCCAAGAAGCACATTCAGCCCTTATTTAAATGCAGTTTCCCAGATACTATCTCTATAGATTCAGAATATGTATTCTTGGGTGGGGATCTGGAATCTACATTTGAAAGAAGATCCTTCTGATACACAAGGTTTGAGAACCAGTGATTTAGATTCTTTATTCTGGGGCAGTGACTAACCAGCTATGTGATTTTGGGTGACTCATGTGTCCTCTGTGGGCTTCTGTTTCCTCATTTTAGGATAAAGGTGTTAGGCAATGTGACTTTTCAATTCTAAAAATCATCAAGTTTATGTTCTGTGAAATCCTGGAAGGTAAATTCCTTGGCTTACATATTTTAAAATTTCAATTACAGTATATTCAAATATAGTACCTTAAAATGTAGAAGGTTCGTAATAAATACCAATGAGTGAATGAATAGAGAAAGTAGCTGGGAGGCAGGGGATAGGGTAGGTTATAACAATTCAGGGACAGTAGAATAGTGGACCACATTACACAGGCCTAGGTTAGAATCCCAGGCTCTGCCAAGTCATGCAATCTCTCTAGCTCTCCATTTCCTCATCTGTAAATTGGAGGTATTAATAATACTTACTACATAGGGCTTTTGGAGGATGAAATGAGATAATGTCTATGAAAAGCTAGCACAGTGTCCAGCACACAGTAAACACTTAGTACCTTTGTTTTTAATTAGGTCACCCCAATGAGGAGCAAATGATTGATTTTCAATGAGGCAGAACCTGAACTTTAACTGCCAGGGTCTTTCTCAGAATCTATAAGGGTTCAGGAATCTGGAAAAGGGACTATACATAAATGGATTAAAGAGACTAGACAAGAAATATGAATTTGGAAGGCATTTTGGATGGCCAGATGGAAATTGAGTTCTAGTGAATAAACTCCTCAAATCTCTGCACCCAGGGCTTTTTATTCACACATTTTCCCCCATGGCAAAGCAGATATACATATCAAAGGTAAGGACTGGTAAACAATAAAGGCCATCAGGTTGGGGGAAACTGCCCTCAGCTGTTTGGCAGCAGGCAATCATATGCAGATCTTCAGCCCTGCTGAAGCTGTCCATCAACATTTTGATGGACCTCCTGCATTTATTATGCTAACTGCTGTTCCTAGCCACCAGCATTTAACCATGTCACAGACTCCTTAGGTCTCTTTTCCCACTAGCCCACAAGTTAAAGGGGAAGAACAGTCAATGTTGTGGGAAGCCCATAGTGGCCCTGACTATGATAGCAGGACCTGGAAGCCTGACTGATTTGACAGCCACTGCTGTAAGGACCTGAGGTTAGGACTTGGGAATGATGGCCTGGAATTTTGGCGCATGTTATGCCTTATTCATGAGCTGAGAAAACCAAAGTGTCAAAGTGTCACGATGCTTACCATCAAGGGTATAAAAAGAGTGTGGGGTTTGGAGTGAGAATATTTGAGTTCAAGTCTTAATTATTGCAGGAAGCCTTCCTTGACATTGCTGCACCCCACATCTCTGCCTGGATCAGGTGCCCTTTTTTGTGTGTTCTCACAGTGCCTACTATTTCCCTTTTCATGTTGTAGTCTGTCATCTACAGTAGACTGAGCTCCTTGAGAGTGAGGAAGTGTTTTTACTATCTCTGTATCATAGAGAGAAAACATATTGCCTGAGTGGAGCAGATGATCAGAAAATGTTTACAGGCTTCAACTCAAATGATGAACTGATGTACTGTTGGGTTTAGCTATTGATTAACTTAGGTCAAATCAATTAGCCTCTTTTAAAAAAAAATCTTTATTATTGAAAGTATTACAGATGGCCCCGTTATTTTCCCATTGACTCCCTCCATCCTGGACCTCCCCCCACCCAGGCCTACCGCATTATTGTCTGTGTCCATGGTTTATGTATATATGCATATAAATTCTTTGGTTAATTTCCCCCATTTTCCATTTCCTCTGAGATTTGTCAGACTGTTCCATGCTTCCATGTCTCTGGATCTATTTTGTTCATCAGTTTATTTGTTCATTATTTTCTACATATAAGTGAGATCATGTGATACTTGTCTTTCTCTGACTGGCTTACTTTGCTTAGCATAAAACTCTTCAGGTCCTTCCACACTGTCTCAAAGGGTAAGAAAGCCTTTTTTTTTTTTTTGCATAGTATTTCATTGTGTAAACTATGTTCATTCTTCCAATCCATGAACATGGTATATGCTTCTACCTGTTTGTATCTTCATCTATTTCTTTTTTCAATGTCATGTAGCTCTCCAAGTACAGGTCTTCCAGGTCTTTTATCTCCTTGGTTAAGTTTATTCCAAGGTATCTTATTTTTCTTGTTGCAATGGTGAATGGGATTGTTTTCTTAGTTTCCTTATTTTTAAAAATATTTTTATTGATTTTAGAGAGGAAGGAAGAGAGAAACATCAATGATGAGAGAGAATTATTGATCAGCTGCCTCCTGCATGCCCCACACTGGGGACCAAGCCCACAACCTGGACACATGCACTGATTGGGAATTGAACCATGATCTTCAGGTTCATAGGTTGATGCTCAACCACTGAACCATGCTGGCTGGGTCCTTTCTTCCTTCCTTCCTTCCTTCCTTCCTTCCTTCCTTCCTTCCTTCCTTCCTTCCTTCCTTCCTTCCTCTCCCTCTCTCTCTCTCTCTCTCTCTCTCTCTCTCTCTCTCTCTCTCTCTCTCTCTCTCTCTTTCTTTTCTTTCTCTCTTTTTCTCTTTTTTTCCCCTCCCTCCCTTCCTTCATCCCTTCCTCTCTTTGAGAGTTCATTATTGATGTATAAAAATAGGAGAAGGATAACTACTTACAAGGATTTTGAGAGGCCCAAGCTTTTTGTAACCTAAGGGAATAATAATTACTGCCTTTTCCTCCTCATCCGCCCTGCCTCTGCCTAGCAACATTTACCTAAACCTATTTACCATCCCTTTAGGACTCTACTTTCTGTTCTCTAGGCAATTTTATCACTAAATCTGGATAAAGAACCCATGCTAATGTTTTAATGGATATTAATTGAATGATATATTTACATTTCAACAGGGAACTTTCCCTGCCTTAGGAAGAAAGTATAATGGTGGATTCCAGGCACTTGGGCAGGGGAGGACTGCATTTTGTTGTTATGGGGCCTCTTAAACCATTTCTTAAACTTCCCTAATAAGGGGCCACCAACTTTAGTTCACACAGGTCTTGACATGCTACACACACTGTGTGTTTGCATGTAGTTAATTAAGATAACCAGACGTCCCGATTTTTAACAATTTGTCCTGCGTCCTGTGGCGTTTTAAAAAAGCCCCAATTTCTGGAAAGAATGCACGACAAGCTAGAGAACAGTGGGAGAACAGGAAAGGAATATACGGTTTTTGGAAGCCATGTGGCTATTTAGCCAGGATATGAGTTTTATATTATTTTTGTTAATTTTATAATGTTAAACTTTAATAATGACAGATAATTGTTGAGAACTGATTATCAAGAACTGCTTATCAAAGTTTGCATTGTTGATCAGTTGTTAGAATTCGACCACCATTGTTTGGACTTAATGAACAATGGCATTTTTGGGGATTGGCAACGACGAAAACATTTTGTAACTGTCTCTCAGACGATACACATCGTACTGCATGCTAGTAAGCTAGTTAAACAAGTGATGTCATTACAAATCAGCTATTCAGATTGAGAGGGCAAGGCGGAATTATCCTCTATTCTGTAATTGAACCTTAGCCCTCACCCAACCAATCAGGGTTAGCCGAGGCAGTGACATCACCACCGACCAGAGTAAAATCCCTGGACTGGGAGAAATTCACTCTCTCTTCCGCCATGCTGCCGGCGTGAGTGGGACAAAGCCCATGCTAGCATGGAAAAGGCTCTTTTGTTTATTGCATCAGACTCGGCTCCCTGGTGGTCCTTGGGGATCACGAAGTCTGGGCGTAACACAGATAATTTAGGCAAATTATTTATTTATCTCATAAATACATACATTTTCTTGAATTTAGCAGACAGTACTCATATTATTTATATTTTATAGTGGCGGCAAAAAGTCTAGCATCGGCATTGAAAGTGACACTTACGACTTACATTACGGCAAATTCAGAGGAAAAATAATATAAGTTAGTATTGTTATTATTTAGAAAAAAATATAAGATTAAAACAAATAATTTTTAAAATATAGTTACTTTATAACAATCAAATTAATTTAATTTATAAGCTAACAATAAAATATGTTCATGTAATTATGTACCTACTTACTGTGTTTTTAAGCAATATGTATATAATAATTTATAAGTTTAAATTTTTTTTTTTAGATTTTTAACATAATGAGTAAGAAAAGAGGATGCTAATTCAACGATGATCTAATAAGTGAATTTCCTTTTATTAAAAAAGCCAAAAGCGATTACATGGTAAAATGTGAGAAATGTAATGGTGAATTTTCTATTTCACACGGTGGGAAGAATGATATTTTAAAGCACTTGGAGACACAGAAACATAAAAGATATTTAAATACTGCTGCATCTTCCTCCAAAATACAGAAATTTTTTTGGAAAACAACTTATGGGGACAAAGTAAAGAAATTAACATTAGCAGAAGGACTTATGTCTTTTCATGCTATTAACATATAGACCAAATTTTTAATCAAGACCCCCACCCCTGTCAATGGTGTCCCGCTTTACCAATGTTAAAATCTGGTCACCTTAACCCTGCCCCCACAAAAAAGACCCACCTTCATCCTTTCTGAATGACTCAGATAAGGCCACTCCAAGTTTTCCCTCTCTTCTTTGATACATTCCTCATTCATGAAGCTTCTCATTATTGAAATAGCCTGAATAAAATAATCTCCTTAATTGTTGCCTTTTGTCTTTCATGGCTTTGTTGCCATAACCAGAATGGGTAAGATCTCACTGTCAGATGCCTATTTCCCCTACAATGGTAATAAGGCCCCATAGAGCCCTTTGGGTTCCTCTCCTGAGTGGTAATCTAAGAATCCAACCATGAGTCCAGCACCAGATCCTATGTTCTGGACTCTTGTTCACTGTTAACACTATAAAGATTTGATTTTAATTATTTTTGAGTACTTACTTGATTTCTGTTACCTCCTTGCTTTGGTTTTTATGGTCTGACTATTCAGTGATGTCTGTAAATATATTAATGTTTGATATAGATCTTATCTCTGTTGATGAAAGGTGACAGAATCTGATTTTTCCCCCCTCTCTATTTTGAGCTTAAATTAAAAATCCATGCCTAACAGGAAAGGAACAGCTCTTTGATATAAAACAGTGAGTTTTATAATTCTGTGTTTACACTTGACTCATGGATGAAATTTTATAATTGAAGGTATAAGCTGTGTATTCATACATCTGTATGTTTATATGTAATTCAGAAAGGCCTTTGCTTTTCATTGTATGATTATATTGCATTTTTGACCTCTGTATGATATAAAATTAGATTATAAAATATTTTAAAGGAGATCTATTTTGATTATAAATAAGTGCTTTTATAAATGGAATGCTCCTGAAATTCTTGGAAAAATAAGGAAATTATATAGTATTAAATACTTTCAATGTGCTAAACAAATATTGTAAAAATTAAAAATCACATAATTCAGGTAAATCTAGCAAATGAGTTATTTAATATTTTTGATTTAATAAAACAGCTATGCTGTTTCTTATTTATCACTGTTGAAATACTACAAGATTATGTTTTTATTCTACTTCAGTATGTTTTCTTAAAGGTATACAAGTTTGTTGTACTAATAAGCTAGTACTACTTCCCCTAAATATTTAAGATTATGAGAAAGCTAACTTGTGTTTAACCAAATCAAATAATTTGACAAATTCTATTTCAATAGTAATTATGTTTTATCATTAAAATGTCCCACATCACCCCAAGAAATCTGCTGAATCAATGCAATCCCTATTAAAATACTGATGGCATTTTTTCAAAAGACTAGGAAAAAATAACAGTAGCTCTTCACGTTGTTAAAATGTCCATACTATCCAAAGCAGTCTATACATGCAATACAATTCTGATTCAACTACCAGTGGCATATTTCACAGAACTAGGACAAAAAATCTAAAAATCCAAAGGGAGCTCCCAGGAGGCAATAAACTCTGCTGAGATGAAAGCCAATTCAGTCTATTTTTTTTTTTTTTTTGGCATTGTCTCCTTTATTTTTTCTATATTGCTTTCTTATTATTTTGATCTATTTTTTCATACCTCTAATTTCGCCTTTCTTTTTCTTACTCTATTTTTCTTTCCCCTGCTTTTTCTTTTTTCCTTTTCCTATTTTTTGTCTTTCTGATTTCTTCCCTTTTTTTCTTTATCATAAATATTCTTCCTCTTTTCTTTTATACCATTTCCATTCACTTATTCTTTTTTTTAAATTCTTTTTAAAAATTTCGTCATCCTCCCATTATCTTCCCCCTCCCCAACCTTCTTCTCATGCCCTCACCCCCCTGTTGTCTGTGTCCATTGGTTTGGCTTATATGCATGCATACAAGTCCTTTAGTTGATCTAACCCTCTTACCCCATCCTCCCCTACTTTCTCTCTGAGGTTTGACAATCTGATCAATGCTTCTCTGTCTCTGGATCAGTTTTTCTTCATCAGTTTATGTTGTTCATTATATTCCATAGATGAGTGAGATAATGTGATATTCATCTGCTGATGGGCACTTAGGCTGTTTCCAAATTATACCTATAGTAAATTGTGATGCTATGAACATAGGGGTGCATATATCCTTTCTAATTGGTATTTCTAGTTTCTTGGAATATATTCCTAGAAGTTGGATCACTAGGTCAAACGAGAGTTCCATTTTTAGTTTTTTGAGGAAAGTCCATACTGTTCTCCACAGTGGCTACACCAGTCTGTATTCCCACCAGCAGTGCATGAGGGTTCCTTTTTCTTGGCATCCTTGCCAGCACTTGTTGTTTGTTAATTTGTAGATGATTGCCATTCTGACAGGTGTGAGATGTTACCACATTTTCATTTTGATTTGCATCTCTCAGATAATTAGTGACTTTGAGCATGTTTTCATATGTTTCTTGGCCTTTCTGCTGTCCTTGGAAAAGTTTCTGTTTAGATCCTTGGCCATTTCTTGATTGGATTCTTTATCTTCCTTTTGTTAAGTTGTATGAGTTTCGTATAAACGTTGGAGATTAAACCCTTATCAGTGATAACATTGGTAAATATGTTCTCCCATGCAGTGGACTTTCTTCTTCTTGTTTTTTTTTTTTTAAATTTAATAAATCTTTATTTTCAGATTATTACAATTGTTCCTCTTTCCCCCCTCCCATAGCTCCCCTCCATCTGGTTCCCACCCCACCCTCTGCCCTTACCTCCCCCCACTGTCCTCATCCATAGGTGTACGATTTTTGTCTCTTCCCACACCCCACACCCCTTCCCCCCTGATAAATGTCAGTCCACTCTTTTTCTATGCCCCTGATTCTTATATTCACAAGTTTATTCTGTTCATCAGATTTTTAATTCACTTGATTTTTAGATTCACTTGTTGATAGATACGTATTTGTTGTTCATAATTTTTATTTTTACCTTTTCCTTCTTCCTCTTTTTAAAGAATACCTTTCATCATTTCATTTAATTCTGGTTTGGTGGTGATGAACTCCTTTAGCTTTTTCTTATCTGTGAAGCTCTTTATCTGACCTTCAATTCTGAATGATAGCTTTGCTGGGTAGAGTAATCTTAGTTGTAGGTTCTTGCTATTCATCACTTTGAGTATTTCTTGCCACTCCTGTCTGGCCTGCATAGTTTCTGTTGAGAAATCAGCTGACAATCTTATGGATGCTCCTTTGTAGGTAACTAACTGTTTTTCTCTTGTGGCTTTTAATATTCTCTCTTTGTATTTGGCTCTTGACATTTTAATTATGATGTGTCTTGGTGTGGTCCTGTTTGAATTCCTTTTGTCTGGGGTTGTGTGTGCTTCCTGGACTTGTAAGTCTATTTCTTTCACCAGGTGGAGGACGTTTTCTGTCATTATTTCTTCAAATAGGTTTTCAATATCTTTCTCTCTTCTTCTGGGACTCCCATAATTCTGATATTGGTACACTTGAATTTGTCCTAGAGGCTTCTTAAACTATCTTAAAATTTTTTGATTCCTTTTTATATTTATTTATTTATTTATTTACTATTTTACTTTCAAATTTATTACTCTAACAACAATCTTTTTTACCCTGTAAATATTAGTGGAAAGGATTATTTGCCTTCTTGAGTAGGCCCTGAGCATTCCTGGTTCTAGCTTGGATTTAGATATAAAAAATCCACTTCTCCATGCCATGGGTACAAGACAACTCAAACAAGTCTTGTTGCAGTGAGAGGACAGCTGCTGTTGGCCAAGTCTCTGTCTGTTACCTGGGTCCCAATTTGAGTTGTGCATGGGAAGTGAAGCAGCCATGGGGGCAATAGACCTCCCTCAGAAGGGGTGAGGGTTTAGGCCCCTGCAAAGTTGAGGGGGAGCAAGGGCCTGTGCCCCACCTCTATTGACCCCCCAAGTTCTCTCCTGTTGGCTCCTCTGCGACTGTGCCTGTCTTAGGTTGTTACTTCCCTCAGGAATCTCACCTGTATCTGGCTAACCAGCCAGCCTCTGGGGCCAAGTAGGGTGATGTGAGATCATTCAGAAAACACAGATATTTACATTACAATTCATTAACAGTAGCAAAATTACAGTTTTGAAGTAGCAACAAAAATAATTTTATGCTTGGGGGTCACCACAACATGAGGAACTGTATTAAAGGGTCACGGCAGTACGAAGGTTGAGAACCACTGCTCTAGTATTTTTATGGTTTCCTGTCTTATGTTTAAGTCCTTTATCCATTTTGAGTTTATTTTTGTATATGGTGTAAGTTGGTGATCTAGTTTCATTTTTTCATGTATCTGTCCAATTTTCCCAACACCATTTATTGAAGAGAACAGTGGCCTTGTAATACAGTTTGAAACCTGGTATTGAGATCCCATCTACTTTGTTCTTCTTTCTCAGGATTGATGTGGCTATTGTTTGTTTGTTTGTTTATTTATTTATTTTATTCCAGATGAATTTTTGGAGAGTTCTTTCTAGGTCTGTGAAATATGCTCTTGGTATTTTAATAGGGTGTGCATTGAATCTATAGACTGCTTTGGATACTAGGGAAATTTTAATGATGTTGATTCTACGAACATGGTATGTTCTTCCATCTGTTTATGTCTTCCTCTATCTCTTTTTTCAGTGTCCTGCCATTTTCTGCATATAGGTTTTTTACCTCCTTAGTTAAGTTTATTCCTAGGTATCTTAATTTTTTTTGATGTGATGGCAAATGCGATTGCTTTTTTAGTCTCTCTTTCTGTAAGTTCACTATTGGTGTATAGAAATGCCATAGATATCTTGGTATTCATTTTGTATTCTGATACATTGCCAAATTCATTTATTAAGTCTAATAGTCTAATATTTTTTTAATTGAGTTTTTCAGGTTTTCATGTACAATACCATGTCACCTGCAAATAAGGACACTTTACTTCTTCTTTTCCAATTTGGATGCCTTTTATTTCTTCATAATACTAAAGGGAGCAATCCAACAATAAGAAGTAACTCTGGTAAACATATACACACCAATTAGAGAGCTATGTATGGACTTGGAGTAGGGGATTGGTAGGGTGAAATTTTAATAGGTGGTAAACAGAAGAAATAGGGGAAATCTAAAAATGAATAGTGTAAGAGAAACAGAACAACAAAAGGGGAAAAGTGAGGAAGAGAGTGATGGCATAAAGGTAAATTTGAGATAGAGTAAAATTATGCTAAAGGAAAGATGAAAATAGAATGTACTACACTAATCCCAAAGTAAAATAAAGAGAAAATAAAATGCACTTAAAAAAAGGTAAAATAGTAGTAGTAATAATACTGATCGAAAATAAAAATGTAATAATTAAAAAGGTAAAATCAAGTGAGAAAAAAATTTATGTAAAAAATGAAAAAAATAAAAATAAAAATGTGCAATAGTGAAGGTCTTTCACTTCCTCTACTGTTCTTTTTAAAATATATATATATATATTATTGATTTTTTACAGAGAGGAAGAGAGAGGGATAGAGAGTTAGAAACACCGATGAGAGAGAGTCATCGATCAGCTGCCTCTTGCATACCCCTTACCGGGGATATGCCTGCAACCAAGGTACATGCCCTTGACCAGAATCAAACCTAGGACCTTTCAGTCCGCAGGCCGACAATCTATCCACTGAGCCAAACTGGTTTCGGCTCCTCTACTGTTTTGTTTGGTATGACTGTTTCCTAATCAGGACAGCATGAAGTTCTCTGCGTCCCACTGCTCCTCCGTGTTGTAAGACAGTCATGATTTTTCTTATATTCCTTTATTATGTTTACACAAGAGTCAATTTGTGATTCAACCCCTGGGTGGCAGTGTTTCTGGATTGACCTCTGGGTCTATAGGTAAGGTGACCAGACATCCCGCTTTTGGCGGAACAGTCCTGATTTTTAACAATTTGTCCCGTGTCCCGCAGTGTTTTAAAAAAGTCCTGAGTTTTTGAAAGAATGCATGACAAGCTAGAGAACGGTGGGAGAACGGGAAAGGAATATACAGTTTTCGGCGGCCATGTGGCTATTTAGTTAGGATATGAGTTTTATATTATTTTTGGTAATTTTATAATGTTAAACTTTAATAATGACAGATAATTGTTGAGAACTGATTATCAAGAACTGCTTATCAAAGTTCACAACGATGAAAACATTTTGTAACTATCTCTCAGACGATACACATCGTACTGCGTGCTAGTAAGCTAGTTAAACAAGTGATGTCATTACAAATCAGCTATTCAGATAGTTTTTAATCAAGACCCCCCCCCCGCCCCCCCAGTCAATGGTGTCCTGCTTTACCAATGTTAACATCTGGCCACCTTATCATAGGACCTTTTAGAGACAGACACTTACCGTGGCTTAAGTGAGGGAAAAGGTGCAGACTCTTGTCGTGGGTATAGGAGGGGTTCCAGGAGAAGTGGCAGCAAGTCTGGAACTGAGTCATACCTGAACCCGGGACCTGGGCAGCCATTTTGTCCTGAAGAGATAGCCCCTCCCTCCAGTTTCCAGGCAACCAATATAGCCATACCCAGATCCCACCCTGAATGGAACAAAGGATTAAGAAAAAGAAGAATCTAAATAGTTCCTGAGAGTCCAAAGGGACTGGCCTGAAGACAGTACATAAAATTGGGATCTTAAGCCTGACAAAGGAACAACACTTCACTTTTTCATTTTTAAAAATTATTATTTTATCTCTTTGTTTCCCTGTTTTTATTTGTTGCTTTATTTTCTATTTCTTTTCGCATTATTTTTCCATAGCTCTATTTTGTTTTTATTTGCTATTTTTTATTTTTATACCATTTTTGAAATCAATTTTTTATACAGTAATTATTATTATTATTATTATTATTTTCTTCTCATTCTCTTTCTTCTTATCCACCAATCCCCTTTCTACTTCCTCTACACTGAACTGAGGATCTCCCCATATTCATCCAATTCTTAACCTTATTTTCTGTATATAAGCTCAGCCTCTATAGGTTTTGCCCCCACCCTCTTTGCTGGGTGTTTGATGTTTATATTATTTTGCTTTATCTATTGGTTCTGTGATGTTTTTCCCATATATATATATTTTCCCCTCCTTTTTCTTTTCTCTCTTATATTTTTCTCTCTTTGATATTATTTGTGCTCTCTTTTCTCTTCCCTAATTCTCTTTTCTCAGGTGGTTACTTATAGTGGGGTTATTAGTGTCATGAGTATATTTGTGCTTTGTTCTTTTCGTGTTGTGTCTTGTCGAGGTGAATTTTATCCTGTCTGGCCAGTAGCCAGAGAGCGAGTCACATTAACCACCTGGAGAAGAAACACCATCCATGAATGGGTCAATAACACCCCAGATACAGCTACAGAGGCAGGAAGAAGGCAGCAGTGAGGGAGAAAGGGAGCAAAAGAGGAGTGTGTGGTCATGTGTGGGGGTGTGTGTGTATGTGAGTAAGGCACAGTTAGATCCCGTTCATTTGACCCAATGATCCCACTTATAGGAATATATCCCAAGAAACTAGAAACACCAATCAGAAAGGATATATGTACCCCTATGTTCATAGCAGCACAATTTACAATAGCTAAGATTTGTAAACAGCCTACATGCCCATCAGCAGATGAATTGATTAGAAAACTTTGGTTCATCTACACAATAGAATACTATGATTTGTAAAAAGGAAGGATCGCCTACCATTTGTAACAGCATGGATGGACCTGGAGAGCATTGTGCTAAGTGAAATAAGCCAGTCAGAGAAAGATAAATATCACATGATCTCATTCATTTATGGAATATAATGAACAACATAAACTGATGATCAAAAACAGATCCAGAGACAGAGAAACATTGATCAGACCATCAAACCTCAGATGGAAGGTAGGGGAGGGTGGGGGTAAGAGGGAGAACAACCAAAGGACTTGTATGCATGCATATAAGCCTAACTGATAGACACAGACAACAGAGGGGTAAGGGCATGAGTGGAGGGATGGCGGGGGTAATGGGGAAATAAGGACACATATGTAGCACCTTAATCAATAAAGAAAAAAAAAAAAAAACCAGACAGATTTAGAAGGGGCATGGAGTTTTCTTCCCATCTTCCACTGTAGACCCCAGATGGTTGGCTCTCAGATGTGGACAGAACTCCTTTTGGAGATTATATGTGTTAACATACCCCAGGCAGAAGGCCTGGAATGCATCTCTATGTTATCCTAATATATAAAAACCCTGGGTTATAATGACCAGTAAAGATCAAGGTTCCACCAACCGGAAGTCAGTCCTGCAGGCGTGGTGCCCCAAACTGATTGTTGAGTAGGCTGCGAATCAAGGCCAGAGAGAGGCCTGAGGAGAGAAACAGAAACTGATTTTTTGCCTCTATAGCAGTTTTTGATAAGCACTTGCTTCTCTCTCTCTCTCCCAGTCTGGCCAGCAGCCGTGCCTCCATTTCTCTGCAAGCCTCCACCAGGCTGCTGATCATCCCCACCTTTCTGATCAGGCTCCAATGATAGGCCCAGAGACATTGACTGGCATAGGAACTGACCAATCAGAACCAAACCTGGGTGCTGTGGGGTGCTAATGGCTGCCTAGGAGGCAGAGCTTTTGACACTGACTGGCATAGAAATTGACCAATCAGAACCAAATCTGTGTGTTGTGGGAGCCAATGGCTGCCTAGCAGGCAGAGCTTTTGATGCTGACTGACATAGAAACTGACTAATCATAACCAAATTGGCCAGCAGAGGAGGGCAGTTGGGGGCAAGATCAGGCCAGCAGGGGACAGCAGTTGGGAGCAACCAGGCCAGGAGGGAAAGGCAGTTTGGGGTGAGATGAGGCCGGCAGGGGATGGCAGTTGGGGGCAACCAGGTCGACAGGGGAGGGCAGTTAAAGGCGATCAGGCAGGCAGGCAGAGGCAGTTAGGAGCTTGCAGTCCTAGATTGTGAGAGGGATGTCCAACTGCCAGTTTAGATCCCCAATTAGAGCGGGTGCAGGCTGGGCTGAGGGAACCCCCTCTCCATGCACAAATTTCATGCACCAGGCCTCTAGTGTTTATTGAAAATAAATCACTCAGGTCTTTCTAGGAGTCCTGATATAATATGGCTAGACAGATACTTATTCAAAACATCAGATTGTGGGTGATGGAACAATATCCACCTACCAGAAAGCTATTTTGAGGAGTTGGTCAGTTGGGCCATTGTGAAAAGGAAGTAAAAATAAATCCAGGACCAAGTCAGGGAAGGCTTTATCCAACTTAGTAAAGGAGTGTTTGAAAGCTGACCTTATGTGTAAGTATAAATGGTAAGTAACCTATTTTGTGGTCACCTATGTAGAATGATTTGAGGGTCATCCATATTCCTTAATGAGATCTTTTATTATATTCAAATTATACTCTTTGTTCTTTTCCCCTGGACAGACATATTTTCATTCAGTCTCGCTTAATCTTGCATATCATTCAAGGTCCCATTCCTCCAAGAAGTCTCTTTGAACATTAGGTCTCAGTGCCATCTCTGAAATCCAATGTCTGACTGGGAACCTTAGTACTTCTTTGCATGTACTGCCTGCATTTATCAGTGACACAGTGATATAACTATCATTGTCTGACTCTATGGATGTGTTTTCCTGAAGGATGATACATTCTATTAGAGGACAGGGACCATGTCCAGCATTTCCTTAGTATTCCCAACACTTTATAGCACAATCTTCTGCATACTTTGGTTCTTAGTAAAGATTTGTTCAATACATGGAGTCAGGCAATCAACCTTTGTGAAGCCTTCTCTGCCCATCTTACCTGGAAGAGATATCTCTATCCTCAGAACAGTATATTGTCTTGAAAATTTACTATATTCCAGAGAAAATTTGGGGTAAAGAAAATTATGTAGTAGGGGATAATACAAATATGATCATGACCTTGGCCTTACATTCTCCACTGACGAAACAAGAATAGTTTTTGGCACTCAGGGTCAACCCAAACACATTTTAAATGCAGGTAGAGGTGGTCTTTAGTGTCCTGGATTCCTTTTTGATTCTTTTACCCTCTTGCCCATGTTCTTGTTAACCTCACTGCTATCCTTTCCCTTTAGCAGTGCTTTCACAGTCCAAATACATGCAGGCTGCTATCATTTCCATTCTCAGAATTGCTCCAGTCCAAATTTAGTTTCTTTCATCACTCATACTGGTTGATTCTCCAGGGTCATATTTCAAGACCTTCTCTAGGCCTCTTGCTGCCAGTCTGTCCAAGTATTGCTAGTGACTAGAACCCTGGATAGAAAGCCAAATATTCCTGTGTCCCACTTGGATCTTGGACAGGCCAGGAATCACAAAAATGACCTCTGTAGCTCTACAGGTTAAGGCCATCCTGGCTCATTCATTATCAAGACCAAGTATCTCTCATCCCTGATATTCTTCAGCTTCTTCCTACCTCAGAAGCTTTTGTCTTTTTTATTTTTCCCAGTTATATACTTTATTTTGTGAGGCCTAGGTGAAATATTTTTTGGATTTTCTTTTGCATATTATGAAACTTGCTCTCTCTGCATGCTGCCCATGTTTTGTGTCTATTTCTCTGTTTTTCTTTTCATGTACTTCTCTGCTGAGAGATGAATTGGAGCATTGCTTTTAGAGCTCTTAAGCAAAAGACATCCAACTTTTATCTGAGACCCTTTTGGGCAGGAACTGGACATTGTGGTACCTGGACCCTGGCATTCCTCCCTTGCCTTATTTTCTACTTCATTCCATATTTTTAGGTAAAAGAAACAAATTTCTCCATCTTCAGCTAATGTCTTACACTCTAGGTCAAACTTTGTCATCCTTAGCAGGGTTGACATTTTGGGTCAGATAATTCTTTGACCCAAAATGTGGGTTGTCCTGTGGATTGTAAGATGTTACATAAAATAAACTGAGTCTGTGTTGGCATTTTTTTTTTTTTTTGCCTTTGTCTTTTTAGTAAAAAAAGTTACTTTTAAAATATATTTTATTGACTTCAGAAAGGAAAGGAGAGAAACAGAGAGATAGAAACATCAATGATAAGAGAGAATCATTGATCAGCTGCTTCCTGCATACCCCACACTGGGGATTGAGCCTACAACCCTGGCATGTGCTCTGACCTGGATCGAACTGTGACCTCCTAGTTCATAGGTCGACACTCAACCACTGATCCATGCCAGCCAGGCTATAAAAACTCTTTTAAACAAATTCCAACCTTGTCTTCATTGAACTAAGGAAAGGAGGGCTTTTTCATACACGATTAGTTTTCTATTTCTGTGTAACAAATCACCGCATTCAATGACTTAAAACAACACAGATTTATTATCTCACAGGTTCCATGGGTCACTGTCCAGGTATAGATTAGCTGGGTCTTCTGCTCAGGGTCTCAAAAAGCTGAAAGCAAGGTGTCCACAGGGCTTCAATTTCCCCTGAGGTTTGGGTTCCTCTTCTGGGTTCACTAATTTTTGTCAGAATTTGCTTTCTTGTGATTGTAAGGCTGAGATCTCTGTTTTCTTTCTGGCTGTTGGCTGCAGACCACATGTGACCCCCTCCACAGGCATTTAACAATGGTTGTTTGCCTCTCCAAGGCCAATAAAGAAATCTCTGCTACTTTGAATGTGTCTGATTTATTTTAAGTGTCCACCCAGGCTAACTTAACTAAAATAGAGTAAATTGATTAGAGGTTTTAATTGTATCTGCAAAATCCCTTCATAGCAACACCTAAATTAGTGTTTGATTGAATAAATGGGAGATGTGTATACCAGGGGCTGGGAATCTTGTGGGATCATCTTAGAATTTTGCCTACCACATACAACTTGTTCAAAAAGAAGTGTAGTGCTGGGGCTAAGAGAGAAAACTGTCCAGGGCAGCAGAAGGATTATGTACCTTTGGGTTAAGGCTTTCCTCACTCAGTTATGCATAACAATAGTGAACATGACTGCATTATTAGGCAAGTCTCTTCATCAACATGGCTTCTCTTGGAGAAGGGAGGAATTAACGTTTTTTACTACATTGCTTATGTGACTTATAGGGGCAATATTCCAGGTTTTTTTCCCCCTCCCATTTGTAATTATCAAGTTAGATTGGACTGTGGTTTGAAAAAAAATTAAGAGCAGTGTGGTGTAGAAGAAAGACACTACTTTTGACAAATATCCTTTTAGCCTTTGCATGTGTTCTCTCTTCAAATGTGCCAACCAGGATACAGCAAAGAGAAATGAGGAAGGAGTCACACAGCCAAAAAGGAAGATCAATCATTTCAGGTGACTGAGTGTCTAGGGATGTGAAAGTCAGAGGAAGTTGTCTCTTTGGGCGAAAGAATAAATCCCTATTAGTGTGGGGACCTCAGAAGGCCTAGGAGATAGTGAATTTGTGTGTATGTAGGGATTAGAGTGGAAGGAGGAGATACAGTACTGGAATGCTGGCCTGCTTTTCTTAGGAGCAATTGAATAGAGGGGATTTGCTAGAGCAATTACAAAATTAACTCTTTTGACTACATTACATAAGTAGGCACTATGTAAGTATTTGTATCTCCAGATTTTTTGAGATAGGCACTATCATCATTCCTATTTTATAGATGAGGAAACTGAGGAACATATAAGTTAAATGCAAATTATACAAACTTTAGTTAAGAACATAAATGCTAAAGTGTCTAGGGAAAGTGTACTGATGTCTGCAACATACAATCTATAATAATAAAAGCATAATATGATAATTAGACTGGATTACCTTTGGGATGAAGCCGGGGCTGCAAGGGAAGTCAGGTCCCGGGTGCCAAGGAAAGCCGGTGCAGGCAGCCAGGGGAAGGAAGACCTACTCTTGCACGAATTTCATGCATTGTGCCTCTAGTAAGATATAAGAACAATAAAAGGATGGTCTGATGGTGGGTAGAGAGTTGCATAATAAGTATGCATATGATAAAACAAATATAGTAAAATGTAAATAGTAGAATATATGGTAGTAATGGATATATGGGTGCTCACTGTAAAATTCTTCCAACTTTTGCTTATGTTTGAAAGTTTGAAAAAAAGTGAATTGTCTACAATTACACAGCTAAACAATGGAGCTAGGAATCTAATCTAAGCAGTCTAGCTCTAAAATATGTGCTATTAAGATGATTGGATCCAAAAACTATGGTACATCTACACAATGGAATACTATGCTGCCATAAAAAAGAAGGAATTCTCATCATTTGCAGCAACCTGGATGGAATTGGAGAACATCATGCTGAGTGAAATAAGCCAATCAATGAAAGAGAAACACCACATGACCTCACTCATTTGTGGATAATAAAGATCATTATAAACTGATGAACCAAAAGATAGATACAGAGACAGTAAAGCAACAAGCAGATTGTCAAATTTCAGCGGTGAGGGGAGGAGGAACTGGGGGAGATAATAGATCAACTGAAGGACTTGTATACATGCATATAAGCACAACCAATGGACATAAAGCTCTGGGGAGGGAGGGGATGTGTGGGAGGGAGGGAGGGGGAAAAATCAATAAAATATGTAAAAATAAATAAATATATAAATTAAATTAAAAAAAAAGTATGTGCTATTAACAACTATGCTTAATAGTTGTTAATAGCACATTAACAACTTCTCAGGAGCTCATTTTGCAAAGATATATAGTACTGTATATTGAATGCTTGAAATCAGATTGCTCTCTCAAGCCAATTGGTCTTTATAAATGTTGCCATGTAAACTATGCAACAGTGTAACACAGTCTCTGCCACAAGAAGTTCAGGGTCTTGTTGGGAAGAAAAGATGCCTATATCTTAACATATCTGAGAGGGGATAAAATGAGGGAGCAGAGTTCTTGAGGGGACTTGGGGGAACTGAATCAAATGCATTGATTGGGACATTGGTGTTCTCCTCAAAGACAAGAAAAAGGAGAGTGAGAGCAAGGGTGTAGAGTTTGAGGTAAAGTGGAGGAAGCTTGATCCTGATTAAACTGTCTTAAACATATAGCAGGAGGTGAGATCATCTCCCAAGAAAGAGTAGATGGAGGCCAGTCCATTAAGGAAAATGGATAAGCATTTGAACCATTGCTTTGGGGAGTGAACATGAGATGGCAAGAAAATATGTTGGGCAGTAGGCGGATCCCAGTTGGGTTCAGAGGGCAAATATTTGTGGTGGTTTCAGATTTATTTTTAACCTTTTTTTCTTTATTTATTAAGGTATTACATATCTGTCCTTATCCTCCCCCAATACTCCTCTTTCACCCCACCACTCATACCCTCACCCCATTGGTGTTTGTGTCTATTGGTTATGCTTATATGCATACCTACAAGTCCATTGGTTGATCTCTACCCCTAAACCTCACCCTTCCCTACCTTCCCTCTGAGGTTTGAACATCTGGTCAATGCTTTCCAAGTCTCTGGATCTGTGTTTGTTCATCAGTGTGTGTTGTTCATTATAATCCACAAATGAGTGAGATCATGTGATATTTATCATTCTCTGACTTACTTATTTCACTTAGCATTATACTCTCAAGCTCCATCCATACTGTTGCAAATGGCAGGAGATCCTTTCTTTTAACAGCATCATAGTACGAGTATTCAATTATGTAGATGTACCACAGTTTTTTAATCCATTCATCTACTAATGGGTACTTAGGCTGCTTCAGAATCTTAGCTATTGTAAATTGTGTAGCTATGAACATAGGGGTGCATATATCCTTCTTTTTTATTTTTTATTGTTTAAAGTATTACATATAGTAGTACATATATCTCCTCTTTCCCCCCCATTGACCTTCCCCCAGCCTCCCCTCCCCCTTGACGCATTCCCTCATCTCCCCCCACCCACAGTGTCTTGTGTCCATTGGTTGTGCTTATATTCATGCATACAAGTCCTTCGGTTGCTCTCTTTCTCCTGCCTCTCCAACACTCCTCAGCCTTCCCGCTGTAATTTGAGTCTTTTTGGTGCTTTACTGCCTCTATATCTATCTTTTTGTTCACCAACTTATATACAGAAAGTAAGGCTAAAAAAATTGGATGAATATGGGGAGGTCCTCAGTTCAGTATAGAGGAAGTAGAAAGAGGATGAATGAATAAGAAGAGAAAGAAAAAGAAGAAAAAAAATTAAAAAATTAATTAAAGATGGGATAAAAAATAAAAATAAAAAGTAGAAAAAATAGAATGATAAAAAAATAATGCAAATAGAAGATGACTGCTGATGGGAAGGCAGATTGCAAGATAGTGTGTGAGTGAGAAAACAAAGGGAGAGTGTGTGGTCACATGGGAATGTTTGTTGGTGAGTTGAGGGACAGCTTTACTTCAGGAGACTGGGGGATTGCTGGACAAGGCTCTCCTGACCAGGAAACCCCCAATGCTGCTGGGTTCTCTCCTGGAGTGACTGGCTTGGACGTGGAGACAACGCCATCTTGAAGGGGAAAGTGGATATTATCAGAAGCCTGAAAAAGCCTGGAGAATCTATTATACAACTACAGCACCCCCCAAACAGCTGTGAACCCAAGAACACCGCTCTCCAACTGGCACAAGCATGTGGATTCAGAGGAGCTCTACACTCCCTCACAGACAGGTCAGATTTTGCCTGTGATAAGGTGAAGTCTATGGTCCCAGCAGGAGAGAGAAACACGCACGAGGGAGCTGGAGGACCGGGAGAAGTCTGCGCCTAGAAAAATCCGTGGCTGTTGGGGTTGGTGTAATCTGTGAATGTGAATGGGGGTCCTCAGAGCTGCTAACAGAAGGGAATTCTAAAAAGCAATCCATTTTGATCTGGGCGCAAAAGGACAGCCTAAAAAATTAAAAAACAAAACAAAACATATTTTATTGATTTTTTTACAGAGAGGAAGAGAGAGGGGATAGAGCGTTAGAAACTTTGATGAGAGAGTATCATCGATCGGCTGCCTCTTGCACACCCCCTACTGGGGATGTGCCTGCAACCAAGGTACATGCCCTTGGCCAGAATCGAACCTGGGATCTTTCAGTCCTCAGGCCAACGCTCTATCCACTGAGCCAAACCGGTTTTGGCAAGCCTAAAAAAATTTTAAAGTGTGCCACCTGCTTAGACCCAAGGGGAAAAAAGACTGCACATACTTGTGTGCAGCCCCGGAGTTTGCACATTTACTCTGGCTCTTTTATTTTTCCTCTTTAAATCATTGCTTTTGATTACTAAACCCAGGACATAGGATCACTCAATTGGGGACACTCTAAGAGACTGCAGGGGAAAGTTGTTTTTCTGGAACCCGGGGATCAGAGCGGGGAATAACCAACAGAGAACCAGCTCTGGTGCAACCCACTCCCACAAAGCTGTATTAAGTGCCACAGGGAAAACAAAATCTAAACACTAGCTAGACAGGACCTATAGACCCAGAGGTCAATTCAGAAACACTGCCACCCAGGGGCTGAATCACAAATTGACTCTTGTGTAAACACAAATAAAGGAATATAAGAAACAAAGACTTACTGCCTGCTTAAAAATTTGAACTGGCTTACAACACTGAGGAGCAGTAGAATGCAGGGAACTTTAATACTGTCCTGACTAGGAAACAGGCATGCCAAACAGAACAGTAAAGGAAGTGAATGACCTTCAAAACTGCACATTTTTATTTTAAATTTTTTCATCTTTTTCTTAAGAAACTAATTTATTTTCTTTTCTCCTCACTTGATTTTACCTTTTAAATTATTACATTTTTATTTCCAATCAGTGTATTACTAGTAGTTTACCTTTTTTTTTTTTTTTTTAAAAACCCTATCATTTTATTTGCTCTTTATTTTACTTTGGGATTAGTGTTCTATATTCTATTTTCATCTTCCCTTTAGCATCATTTTACTCTATCTCAAATTTACCTTTATGCCACCACTCTCTTCCTCACTTTTCCCCTTTTGTTGTCCTGTTTCTCTTACTCTATTCCTGCTTTAGATTTCCCCTATTCTTTTTACCCTCTGTTAAAATTTCACCCTAGTTATATATATAATTTATTATATATATAATTATATATATAATTTCCAATACCCTGCTCCAAGTCCATACACACCTCTCTATTCTCTTTCTTCTATCCAATTTTTTTTCTATCTGTCCTTTTGTTGTTGTTTGCTTTATTGTTGAATATATTGATTTTTTATGCATGTTTGTGATATTGTTTTGCTTATTTTGGTTTTGTTTTGTTTTTGTTTGTTTTCTGCTTCTGTTTTCCCTTGCCTCACTTGATATTAGTTGTTGTTTGTAGTTTGCATTCATCTTCAAGTACTTGTTGCTGCCATGTGATGAGATTAGTGGCTGTTTTTTTGAAATTTTCTCCCATATATATGGTTTCCCCCCCCCCACTTATTTCTTATTTTCTCTCTTTTCTGTTACTTTTATTCCTTTTCCCAATTTCATTTTTTCATTAATTTTTCTCCACTCTTCTTTTTTCTCCTATCTTCTAATTTGCCTCTCTCTAGTGGTCACCTTTATTTGGGGTTATTAATATTGTGAATACATTTCTGTTCAGTGCCTTTTTATTGTACCTTGCTATGTTGTATTTTGTGACATTAAATTAATGCAGGAGAGAGAACTACATAACCAGACACCCAGAGAAGAGAGATCATATGTCTAAGAACCAAGAGGAAATAAAGAAGTACCAAGAAGAAATGAAAAATGACATTGCTGCTGTAAAGAACTCAATATAAAGCATCAAGAGTAGACTAGAAGAAGCAGAGGACCACATTAGTGAGCTGAAAACAAGGTGGGAAAAAATACCCAAGTATGGCATCTTCTAGAAAAAAAAGAAAAGAAAAGAAAAGAAAAGAAAAAGAAAAAGCAGGAAGAGAGATTAAGGGAACTTTGGAACAACACTAAAGAAAATAACATCTGAATAATAGGGATTTAAGAAGGAGAGAAAACTGAGCAAGGAATAGAAAACCTGTTTGAAGAAATAATGACAGAAAACTTCCCTGATAGAGGGAAGAAAAAACCCACAGAGTTCCAAGCAAAATGAACCCCAAAAAGACCAATGCCAAGGCACATTATAATTAAATTGGCAAACACCAACAACATACTAAGAATCTTAAAAGCAGCCAGAGAGAGACGAAAAGTTACCCACCAAGGATATGCCATCAGATTAATGACTGATTTCTCAACAGAAACACATTAGGCCAGAAGGGAATGGAATGAAATATACAAAGTCATGCAAAGGAAAGGTCTGAATCCAAGAATACTATACCGAGCAAGGCTATCAGTCAAAGCTGCAGGTAAAATCAGGAGCTTCACAGACAAAAAAGGACTAAGGGAATTTATCACCACCAAACCAGCAATGCAAGAGATGCTAAAGTGTCTGCTGTAAACAAAAAAGAAAAGAAAAAGAAATAGAAAGCAGAGAAGGAACACAGGGGTATAGAGTAAAAATGGTGACAACTAAATAACTATCAATAATAACTTTAAATGTAAATGGATTAAATACCCCAATCAAAAGACATAGGGTAACAGATTGGATAAGAAAAGAAGACCCATATATCTGCTGTCTACAAGAAACACACCTCAGAAAAAAAGACGCACACAGACTGAGGGTGAAGTGATAGAAAAAATGTTTTCCAGGCAAATAGAAAGGAAAAAAAAAATCTGGGGTAGCAATACATATATCTGAAAAATTAGATCTCATAGTGAAGGACATCACAAGAGATAAGAAAGGCCACTTCAAAATACTAATGGGAACAATCCAACAAGAAGAAATAACTCTGGTAAACATATACACACCCAATACAGGAGCACCCAAATACATACAAAAACTCCTGGAGGATATCAAGGGAGAGACTGACAGCAATACACTCATAGTAGGAAACTTTAATACCCCAATATCACCATTGGAAAAATCCTCTAAACAAAAAATCAGCAAAGAAACATCAATCCTAAATGACTCACTAGGGATGTGAGGGCGATCTGGCTGCGACATCTGTTACCCCATTGATTGCCAGGGTTGATTCGGCTGATCTGGCTAGCTAGGCGGGTGTCCCCCTCCTCCCTCACCGATCCATGTGCATCCCTCCCGAAGCTGCGTGCTCGGTCGAAGAGGACGACTTTCCCCCAAGAGGAGAGGACCGGTCTTTGGTCAAGGGTATATGAGTAGCTGCGCTCCCCTGCTAGAACCTCCAAACAAGCTCTAAATGACTCACTAGGCCAGATGGAATTAACTGACATCTTCAGAACATTTCACCCCAAAGTCATAGAATATACATTCTTCTCAAGTGCACATGGGTCATTTTCAAAGATAGACTATATGTTGGGATATAGGCAAAGTCTCTTCAAATTAAAGAAGATAGAAATCATATGAAGCATCTTCTCAGATCACAGTGGCATAAAACTGGAAATCAACGTCAATAAAAACAATCCAAAAAATCAAACACCTGAAGACTAAAGAGGATTCTATTAATAAGTGACTGGGTTACCAGAGAGATCAAAGAAGAAATTAACAAAAAACATTATGGCAACAAATGACAATGAAAACACAACAATCCAAAATCTATGGGACACAGCGAAAGTAGTCTTGAGAGGGCAGTTCATAGCTCTACAAGCCTACTGCAAAAAAACAAGAAACAATGGTAATAAATTACCTAACCCTACAACTCAAAGAGTAAGAAAGAGAGCAACAAGAACAGCCTAGTGTAAGCAGAAGAAAAGAAATAATAAAGATCAGAGTAGAGATAAATGACATAGAGACTAAAGAAACAATCCAAAATATCAACAAAACCAAGAGCTGGTTCTTTGAAAGGATAAACAAGATTGATGAACCTTTAGGCAGGTTCACCAAGAGGGAAAGAGGAGAACTCACAACAGACCCCTCTGAAATACAAAGGATTGTTTAAAAATACTGTGAATAACTATTCCAACAAACTGGATAACCTGGAGGAAATGGACGTATTCTGAGAAAGATATAACCTTCCAAAACTCAATGAGGAAGAATCTAAATATCTCATAGGCCAATAACTATGGAATAAATTGAAGCAGTCATCAAAAAGCTTCCAGCAATCAAAAGCCCAGGGCCAGATGGCTTCACTGGAGATTTTTTTTTTTTTACCAAACATTGAAAGAAGAACTAAAACCTATCCTCCTCAGTTTATTCCAAAAAATTCAAAAGGAAGGAACATTTCTAAACTCCTTTTATGAAGCCACCATCATCCTAATACAAAAACCAGGTAAATACAACACAATGAAAGAGAAATTACAGGCCAATATCCCTCATGAACATAGATGCCAAAATCCTCAACAACATTCTAGCTAATCGGATTCAGCAGTACATCAGAAAGATCATACACCATGACCAAGTATGATTTATCCCAGGAATGCAAGGATGGTGCAATACCCGAAAATCAATAAACATGAAACATCACATAAACAAAGTGAGAGATAAAAATCACAGAGTCAGCCGGGACCGGTTTGGCTCAATGGATAGAGCGTCGGCTTGGGGACTGAAGGGTCCCGGGTTCGATTCCGGTCAAGGGCATGTACCTTGGTTGCGGGCATATCCCCAGTAGGGGGTGTGCAAGAGGCAGCTGATCGATGACTCTCTCTCATCGATGTTTCTAACTCTCTATCTCTCTCCCTTCCTCTCTGTACAAAATCAATAAAATATATTTAAAAAAAAATCACAGAGTCATATAAATTTATGCAGAAAAACCATTTGACAAAATCCAACACCTTTCTTGAGAAAAACATTAAGCAAGGTGGAAATAGAAGGATCATACCTCAACATAATACAAGCCATATATAATAACCCCACAGCTAACATCATACTCAATGGGCAAAAACTAAAACCATTTCCCCTAAGGACAAGAACAAGACAGGGATGCCCACTCTCACCACTCTTGTTCTACATAGTACTGGAAGTACTAGCCATTACAATTAGACAAGAAGAAGAAATAAAAGGCATCCAAATTGGAAAAGAAGAAGTAAAGCTGTCCTTAGTTGCAGATGACATGATATTGTACATAAAAAACCCAAAAGACTTCATAAAAAATCTATTAGATTTAATAAATGAATTTGGCAATGTAGCAGGATACAAAATTAATACCAAGAAATCTATGGCATTTCTATACACCAATAGTAAACTTACAGAAAGAGAGACTAAAAATTAATCCCATTTACCTCCATACCAAAAAAATTAAGATACCTAGGAATAAACTTAACAAAGGAGATAAAAGACTTATACGTAGAAAACTACAGGACACTGAAAAAGGAGATAGAGGAAGACATAAACAGATGGAAGAACATACCATGTTAATGGACTGGTAGAATCAACATCATTAAAATTTGCATGCTACCCAAAACAATCTATAGATTCAATGCACTCCCCATTATAATAGCAATGGCATATTTCACAGACCTAGAAGGAACTCTTCAAAAATTCATCTGGAATAAAAATAGACCCTGAATAGCCACTGCAATCCTGAGAAAAAAGAACAAAGGAGGTGGGATCTCAATACCAGATTTCAAGCTATATTACAAGGCCACTGTTCTCTAAACAGTCTGGTACTGGCACAAGAACAGAGATATAGACCAATGGAATAGAATAGAGAACCCAGATATTGACCCAAACCCTTATGCTCAATTAATATTTGACAAAGGAGGCATGAATATACAATGGAGCCAAGACAGTCTCTTCAACAAATGGTATTGGGAAAATTGGACAGATACATGTAAAAAAATGAAACTACACCACCATCTTACACCACACAAAAATAAACTCAAAATAGAAAAAGGACTTAAACATAAGATGGGAAACCATAAAAATATGAGAGGAATCCACAGGCAGAGAAATGTCAGTCATATGCCGAAACAATTTCTTCACCGACTGCTTGTAGGGCAATGGAAACTAAAGAGAAAATAAACAAATGGGACTACATCAAAATAAAAAGCTTTGCACAGCAAAAGAAACCATCAACAAAACAATAAGAAAGCCCACTGTATGGGAGAACATATTTGCAAACGTTATCACTGGTAAAGGTTTAATCTCCAATATCTACAGGGAACTCATACAACTTAATAAAAGGAAGATAAATGATCCAATAAAAAAAATGAGCAATGGATCTAAATAGATACATTTCAAAAGGAGATAGAAGGAAGGCCAGAAGACAAAAGAGAACATGCTCTAAGTCACTAATTATACGAGAGATGCAAATCAAAACGACAATGAGTTACCGTCTCTCACCTGTCAGAATGGCTATCATCAACAAATCAACAAATGACAAGTGCTGGTGAGGTTGTGGAGAAAAAAGGAACACTGGTGCACTGTTGGTGAGAATGCAGACTTGTGCAGCCACTGTGGAGAACAGTATGGAGTTTCCTCAAAAAACTAAAAATGGAACTCCCATTTGACCCAGTAATCCCACTTCTAGGAATATACCCTAAGAAACTATTATAGAAACACCAATAAGAAAGGATATATGCACCCCTATATTCATAGCAGCACAATTCACCAAAGCTAAGATTTGGAAACAGCCTAAATGCCCATCAGCAGATGAGTGGGTTAGAAAACTATTGTACATCTACACAATAGAATACTACACTGCTATAAAAAGATGGAATTCCTACCCTTTGCAGCAGTATTGTTGATCCTGGAGAGCATTATATTAAGTGATATAAGCCAGGCAATGAATGAAAAATTCCACATGATCTCACTCATTTATGGAAAATAAGCTGATGAACAAAAAGATAGGTATAGAGGCAGTAAAGCACTGAACAGACTGTCAAACTACAGCAGGACTACTCTTGAGTGTTTGGAGGAGGCAGGGAAGATCAACCAAAGGACTTGTATGCATGCATATAAGCACAACCAAGGGATACCAGACACTGGGGGTGTGTGGATGAAGGCATGTGACAGATGCTAGGGAAGGCTGGGGGAAGGTCCATGGGGAAAAAAGGAGATATAGGTACTTCTATATGTAGTACTTTAATCAATAAAAAGATTAAATATGCAATGTTAAGTGCTCAATCAAAAAATAATGCAAGAAGAAATAAAAATAAACAAGAAAAAAGGAAATACAGAATAAAGAAAAAAAGAGATAACAAAATTATAAAAACATAAAATTAAAAATAAAAATATGAAGTGTCCACCAAGTTTTATTTCCCCATGTGGGTTGGTTTAAGATCCCACTTTTCTGTACTGACTGCCATTTCTCAGTTTCCTGTTAGATTGTTGAAGTTCCAAGTGGTCCACTGCTCCTCTGTTTGTGGATATCTCCAGCAGGCAGGATCCATCTTCCCATTTAGCCTATCTACCCACTTTCAATCTTAATCTCTCAAGCTGCTGTTTCTGACAGGGCTATAGTTGGTGAGGATGCCATATGGCTTTCTGCAACTGAATGGCCTCACTTCAGGCTAGCTCAGGGACTATCCAGATTTCCCCCCGCCCCAATTAGTTTATTTTTTTAAAAATTTCTTTATTGATTGAGGTGTTACATATTTGTCCTCATCCCTCCTATTATCTCCCCTCCCCCTCATGCTCTCACCCCCTGTTGTCTGTGTCCAATGGTTAGGTTTATATGCATACATACAAGTCCTTTGGTTGATTTCTCCCCTTTACCCCCACCCTCCCCTACCTTTCCTCTGAGGTTTGACAGTCCGATCAATGCTTCCATGTCTCTGCATCTGCTTTTCTTCATCAATTTATGTTGTTCTTTATTTCCCATAGATGAGTGAGATCATGTGATATTTATCTTCCTCTGACTGGTTTATTTCACTTAGCATAATGCTCTCCAATTTCATCCATATTGTTGCAAATGGTAGGAATTCCTTCTTTTTTAGTGCAGCTTAGTATTTCATTGTGTAGATGTACCATAGTTTTCTAATCCACTCATCTGCTGATGTTGCATGCTTCTATTTTACTTCTTTCCTTTTTTTGGCAATTCCTCCTTTTCTTTCCTTTGGAAATTGTTTCGTTGTCTCCCTATTCTATCACCAGAAGTTTCAAATGTCAAGTTGTGGGAGTCTGGGTCATGTTTATTGGGAGTTTTGCATCCCTAAGTGTCACTTAAGAGCTCTGACACCAAGATGTGTGGCTGCTGTGGGTTGGTGGGAGCCACGCTCACCCCAGGTCAGAGTCACAGGTGCTTAGTGCACCTAGAATCAGGGACCCTGTCTGCATCACGTTGAAACAGAGAACCCTCTGGCATGTGCCAAAAATTAAAGTCTCCTAGTGAATCTCAGGGGTCAGAGGCTGCCTGTGTCCATGCCAAGAATCTAGTATCAGAGTCTCTGTTGCTTGGTGCTACCTTGCACTGAGAATCGGGGTCCCTGTGTGTGCATGTGCCAAGAATTGGAGTAGCTGGCTCTTAGTGTGAATGCACTGGGAATCCAGGATCCCAGGTGCACGAAATGAGGAACAAAGTCTAGTCACGTGTGTTTATTGCTGCCTCTCGCATGGAGATTGAGGCCCCCCCAATCTGCTGGGGAGGTCAGGTTGCACAGTTGCACTGTGTTGGCAGGAGATCCACTTCTGGTCATGAAAAACAACCTCCCCAAGGTCATGTATCTAGGTTCAAATTCAGCACAATCTCCCTGCCTGAATGTGGAGCCTGGGCGAGGGAAACAAACTCCCCAAGTTTGATCATCTAGGTTCAAATTCAGAGCAGCTTCTCTGCTAGAGTGCAGGGTCTGGTCCTGGGAAACAAACTCCCCGGGTTTGCACCCCCAGGCTCAAATTCAGCATTGTCTCCCTGTGTGGGTACAGAATCTGGTCTCAGAAAACAATCTTCCTAAGGTTGTGCACCTATGCTCAAATTCAGCTCAGCCTCCCTGCCTGAGCTCAGAGACTAGTTTCGGAAAACAAATTCCCCGAGTTCGCAAGTCCAGACTCAAATTCAGTGCTGTCTCCCTGCCATCTGTGGGAGCAGGATGTGGTCGCAGAAAATAATCTCTCCAAAGATGTGCTCTTAGGGTCAAATTCAGCACAGTCTCCCTGCCTGGGTGAGGAGTCTGGTCAAGGGAAACAAACTTCCCGTGTCTGACACCAAAGCTCAAAGTCAGGTTGTGCTGTGGCTGCTGTGTGTGTGCAAAAAGCCCTATTGTGTGGCCAGGGTTTGGCAGATCTTATGTCAGTGTTGCAGGGGCAGTGTGGGAGGGGGATTGGCTTTGTGACTCAGAAATCTGCTGCTGGGGTGCCTGGAGTCTTGGTGTCCCTGGGACTGCAGCTGTGGTCGCAGGTCTTCTACCAGAGCGGCTTTAGTTTGCTACTGCAACCAGACTGGGTGGCAGTGAGGCTAGGATCCTAGTCTCAAGCAGTTCTGTTCTTCAAGATGATGTGGTCTCTGTGCTGCCAGTGTCTTCCCCGGAGTGTTTGTGGTGGCAGCGGAGTTTTGCCTTGTAAGACTGCCTGAATTGGCAGCCCCTTGGAAGACCTGCAGGATCTAACTGTCCCTATTTCTCTCTCTCTCTCTCTCTCTCTCTCTCTCTCTCTCTCTCTCTCTCTCTCTCTCTCTCTCTCTCTCTCTCCCACACACACACACGCACACACATTTCTATTGCTCCCTTACTCTTTCACACACTCTCCCTCTCTACCTTCTTGCCGGTTGCCATCTTGCCAAGCCCCCTCCCAGATTTTTTTTTTTTATATCCTTTGTAGCACTCATGTATTGGTTGCCTGGAGAATGCAGGGAGGGGCTATGTCTCTAGGGGGAAATGGCTGTGTAGGTCCATGTGTCAGGTATATCTCTGTCAGACTACTGCCCACCTCTCCCCAAACTGCTCTTCCTCCCCAGAATCCACAAGTCTGCACCCCAGCCATGGGTAAGTGTCCATATTTGAAAGGTCCTATTAACTGGGTTTAGTGAGCAAAGCAAAGACCAAAGAGGGGAAAGAGCTGCGCCACTGCGGACCCCCCCCCCCCCTTGGCATAGTGCGGCTTGAGCAGTTGTTCAGGCTACCACCTCTGGACTCAGCCTCTTGTGGCTGTGGGCTTAGATCTAGAATCACCTGCCGCCAGCAGCCCTGTGGACTTACCTTCCATAGTCAGATGTTATGCCTGTCCCAAGGGACACACCTTTGGTGCTGTGTGGCTTCTTTTGACCCTCTGGGCTTGGAGGTCTCATAATTCTCTCCAGCCCAGGTCCCTGATTTTACCATTCTCCAGGCATCCTCTGACCTTCCTGGTTGCAAATTGTCTCACCAGCTGTGTCTATTTTGCCAATTTGGGGTGGATGCGAATCGATATAGTTGCTCCCTCTAACTGCTCTGAGACAAGGCTTGGGACACATCTGCCTATTCCACCACCATTTTGTCTCTCAGTTACAGATTTCTTTAGTCATGTTCATTACAGCCTATTAGAAATAGGGTAGGACAAGGCAGAAAATGGGAAAGGCTAAGAAGATGACAGTAATAAAACCAAGGAAGCTAAGATGACTTTGATAGGAGAATGATACCGAGGACAGAAAGTCCAATGCTTGAACTTGCTGTTCCATTTATTTATTTATTTATTTATTTATTTACTTACTTACTAAAGGCCCGGTGCACAAATTTGTACACCAGTGGGGTCCCTCGGCTTGGCCTGTGGGATTGGGCCAAAAACGGCTCTCTGACATCCCCCAAGGGGTCCTGGGCTTTGAGAGGGTGCAGATCAGGCCAAGTCCCACCGGTGCATGATTGGGGCTGGGGAGGAATACGGGAGGATAGCTGGCTGGGGAGGGACTGTCAGAGGGCTCCAGGGTGTGTCTGGCCCATCTCACTCAGTCCCGATTGGCCAGACCCCAGCAGCAAGCTAACCTACAGGTTGGAGCATCTGACCCCTGGTGCACATCATAGCAACTAGTCAAGTGGTCAGTGCACGTCATAATGAGCAGTTGAACAGACTTAGCATATTATTATCATATTACACTTTGATTGATTGAACAGATGACTGGATCACAGGACACTTAGGATATTAGGCTTTTATTATACAGGATTATTTTTTCCCTTCATGACAATCTGATTTTATTTTTTTCATTTGAATTCTTTATTGTTGAAAGTATTACACATGTCTCCTTTCCCCTGCAATGAACTCTTCCCACCCCCCAGGACAGGCTCTAACCCTTCTACTTTCTGTGTCCATTGGTTATGCTTATATGCATGCATATAAGTTCTTCAGTCAATCTCTTACTTCCCCTCCCCTTCATCCTCCCCTGCCTTCCCTCTGAAGTTTGATGCTCTGTTTTATGCTTCTGTATCTCTGGATCTATTTTTTTGTTCATCAATTTATGTTGTTCATTATATTCCACAAATAATCAAGATCGTGTGATATTTATCTTTCTCCAACTGGCTTATTTTTCTTAATGTAATGTTCTCCAGGTCTATCCCTGCTGTTGCGAATGATAATAATTCGTTCTTTTTTACAGTAGCATAGTATTCCATTGTGTAGATGTAACACAGTTTTTTAGTCCACTCATCTGCTGATGAGCACTTAGGCTGTTTCTAAATCTTAACTATTATAATTTGTGCTGCTATGAGTATAGGGGCACATATATAACTTACTGTTCTTATAAGAATTTGGCTGCTCCCTCCATCATGTCATTGACTTGCAAATCTTTCAAACCAGAGTACCAGCTTTGGCGACCTGACCTCTCAAGGCTTTCATTCTTTGCTGTCTAGATTTTTACCCTCAAGGCTAAATTATACCTACTTTTTCAAAGGTCACCTTATCAAACAGTCTTCATTCTGTTTTCATTTTCTTGATTATTTTTCTCTGTGGTCACCCTCTTTCTGATAAATTTCCTCCTTTGATTGTCATGATGATTTCCTCTTGGTTTTTATACTTCCTGATTGCTATTTCTCATACTTTTTGGTTGAACCATTCTACTTCTTACTTCTTTTTCTTAAAGTAATTGGGCCTCGGAGTCTATCCTTGACTTTCTTCCATGCTTTCTCTAGAAGGTATCTCCCAAAATTTCTGAGAGATCCTATTTACTCCCATGGCTTTAACAATGATCTCTTTCAAGATGTTTCTTAAAGGTTTACCTCCAGAGTTTACCTTTTTTTGAAGTGTCAGATACACATATTTAATTGGCTGGCAAAACCACAAATTAGATAGTTCAAATTAAACATGTCTTAAATAGTAAGGTCAATTCTTCAAGTCTGTGATTGTCTCTTGTCCCCATTATAGGAATGAGCTCCTAGAGGGCAGAGCCTGGGCTCCTTGACTGTCTTCATAGACTGGAGCTAAGCCAAGATTGCAATGAGAAGAAGGGACCTTATTCTTGCACAAGCTTTAACAAAGGGTGGTCTTGTTGGAGGAGTTAGTAGCAGGTAGAAAAGAGGGCTGAGTGAGGGTGGGCACTGCTGTGCTTTGTGCATGTATATAACTGTTTCTGCCTGCCAGCCTGATCAATGCCTAACTGCTTCCCTGCCAGCCCAGTCGCCCTCAACTGCCCTACCATGCTGGCGTGGTCACCCCTAACTGCCCTCTTCTGCTGGCCTGATTACCCACAACTGTCCTCCCCTGCTGGCCATCTTGTGGTGACCATCTTGTGATGACATGAGGGTGGCAATCTTGTGACCACATGGGGGTGACTATTTTGTGTGAGGGTGTGATGGTCAATTTGCATCTTACCTCTTTTTACATAGGACTAGAGGCCAAGTGCTGACCCACATCTTAGGGCCACTGCAGAACATCACTCTCTGCAGGCGAGGCAGATTTCCCACCCACTAGCACCCTGCCCCGGCCCAAGCCCCCTCTGGTGTACCCCACCTCGGTGCTGCTTTGCACCCCTTGGGCCAACTGCCTTCTGGCCGGCCGCTTCACCAAAGCCATGGTGCTCACCTGGGAGCTGACCCTCAGGCAGGCCAAGAAGGACAAAGCTCAAAGGGAGTGAGTCTTGAACCCCCACATCCCATTCTCTGGCTTTTCTCCTGCACCTCCTCTCTGTTTCATATCTTGAATGGGCACTGGGAGCCCATTGGTTTGCCCTGAAGGGTGTCCTGGATCCAGGTGGGGGTTCCCTTGGGGCGTGGGGTGGCCTGGGTGAGGGGCCTGTGGCTGTTTGCAGGTTGGCCATACTCCCCAGCAGGAACTCATACTCCATGGCAGCATGGCCAACCTGGGTGAGGGGTTGATGGCTGTTTGCAGGCTGGCCACACCTCCTTTAGGGTGGGGGTCCCTGCTGGGGTGCCTGGGCAGCCTGGGTGAGGGGCTGATGGCTGTTTGCAGGCTGGCCACGCCATTCTGGTGACCCAGGTCTCTAGCCTCTCCTTGAATGGAGGCTAGGGAGGGCAGGAAGCTTGGCTTCCTCTGTCACCAGGGGAAACCCAATCCTCTTGCTCGCTCCAGCTCCATGGCTGCCAACATATTTGTTGGGTTAATTTGCATACTCGCTCCTGATTGTCTGGTGGACATAGTGAAATGACAATCAATTTGCATGTTCCTCTTTTATTAGTGTAGATGAGGATGGGCCTATCTACCTCACAGGATTGTTGAGAGGATTGGGTAGCTACAATAAATGTGAAAATGACCTTATAAACCATAATGCCAGGACTGGTGCAGATATGAGGGGGTCAATATCATTATTACTATTGTACATGGCCTTCTTTCTGGCTTCTCTTAATTAGTACTTTTAGGAGAGAATAAGGAAATCCAAGGATCACTGGGGAAACAGAAACAAGTCTATTTTAGTCTGGGTGACTTCTAAAGAGGAAAAATGCATGATTGGGGAGGCTGGAGCTCTTCCAATTATATTTGTTCTGCTGGATTATATGTTCACTTTGTCCTGAGGGTTAGGGCATAAAGTTGGGCATTCATCACTTCCTTTTGGATGTCATCTTAGGTTACCTCTCTGCCTGGTTGGAATTTGAGCAGACAAATAAAACCAAGTTCAGGAGTTAGAGTCCTGTTAAAGGCCAGTAGCTTTACATCATAATGAAGATTGGTTCCATAAATAATATTTGGATCAATAATCAGCCGAGGAGAAAGGCAGTACAGAGTCAGGGAAGAGCACCTGAGTAGGAGTTAAACCACAGGTTCTGTACTGGCTCAGCTCCTCACCTGCTGTGAGACCTTGCATAACTTTGAGAGTTTTGTGTATTCTATGAAATGAGAAATATTATGTGAGAACCATTTCTAAGCTGTTAGGCAGCATATAAATGTAAGCAGTTATTATTAATACTTATGTAATGTAGATAATTGTTATTTTTGTTATTTTTATCTTCAAATGTGATGTCTTTGGTTGCAAAGGGAACAGGCATGTTGGATGGTATATCCCATTTCTATTTATTAGATAAACAATATAAAATGCAGGATCCATTTATTTTAATATCATTAACATAATTGAAGAACAGGTTTATTCAAGAGTAGAGGAGGATCTTAAAGATTTCCACCCAGATATGAAGTTTATTTTGGGGAAGTAGAAATATTCTGAAATTATAAGGGGTGATAGTTGCACAACACTGTGAATATACTAAAAACCCCAATGAAATAACTAGTTTTTCCTCACTCAAGGGTATTTTTTAATTGATTTTAGGGAGAGAGGAAGAGAGAAACATCATTATGTGTGAGAAATATTGATCAGTTGCCTCTTGTATACACCCTGACTGAGAATTGAACCCACAATCCTTTGGTGCATGAGATGATGCTTCAACCAACTGAGCCACACTGGCCAGGGCCCCACTTAAATCACTTTAAAATTAAAAATATTTATCTCAATATTAAAAATTATTTAGAAAAAACCCCCACACAAACAAAATAACCAACCCTGCCCAGAAATCATGAAGGCAATGAAGACTATGGTATATATGAAGCAGTTAGAATAGATACATAGCAGGCAAAATAAACATTGCTCTTCACTGTGTGGACAGTGTACTTGTGAGAGATAAGGGAGTCTTCTGGGTGGTGTGTGTGTGTGTGTGTGTGTGTGTGTGTGTGTGTGACAGACTATCTATATATATATATAAAGCCCAGTGACCATTACAGCTGAACGACCTGAAAGACTGGTTGCTATGATGTGCATTGACCGCCAGGGCCCAGATGCTCAGTGCAGGAGCAGTGAGCCAAGCAGTAAGAAGCGAGCAAGTGGGCAGTTAGGAGCAAACAGGTGGGCAGTAACGAGTGAACAGGTGGTGGTTAGGAGTGAGCAGGTGGGTGGTTAGGAGTGAGAGGTCCGGATTGTGAGAGGTTGCAGGCAGGCGGAGGCCTCCCCACCATGAATTTCATGCATCAGGCCTCTATTTTACATATAAAAGCAGTATATTCTAGTCTGGAGGTCATGGTTCATTTCCTAGTCAGGGCACATGCTTGGGTTGCAGGCTCAATCCCCAGTGGCGGCATGCAGGAGGCAGCCAATCAATGAATTTATCTCATCATTGATCTCTCTCTCTCTCTCTCTCTCTCTCTCTCTCTCTCTCTCTCTCTCTTTTTCTTCTCTGAAATAAATTAAAACATATTTTTAAAAAGCAGTACATTCCACAAATAGTCAAGATGTAGAAGCACTGATAATGAGTGTTGAAATGGTAGTCCCAGTACAGTGTTTGCTAATCTCAATTGAAGGGTCCCTATTGGCTCTAGGGATGGATAACCCTCATTTATTTATCTGAGGGGCAAGGTAAACAAACAGTTACTGTAATAGATTTAAACTTAGCGTAAAGTTTGCCCAGAATTGAGGGCTTTCCTGAGATGAGGAGGATTGTCTTTTTTAAAAAAGATTTTCAAAAAGATTATTTTTTCTAGCTTTATCGAGGTATGATTGCCAAATAAAATCATAAATGTTTAAGTTGTATAATATCATTATATAAGGTATATACATGATGATTTTATATACATACTAGAGGCCCGTGCATGAAAATGCATGGGGTAGGGGGGTGTCCCTCAGCCCAGCCTGCATCCTTTCCAATCTGGGATACCTCGAGGGATGTCTGACTGCCCTCTCATAATCCAGGACTGCTGGCTCCCAACTGCTCACCTACCTGCCTGCCTGATTGCCCCTAACCTCTTCTGCCTGCAAGCCTGATCACCCCCTAATCACTTCCATGTCAGCCTGGTTGATGTTTAACTGCTCCCCTAACAGCCTGTTTGCCCCCAATTTCCCTCCTCTGCTGGCCTGGCCCCCACTAACTGCCCTCCCCTACAGGATTGATCGCCTCCAACTGCCCTCTCTTGCATGTCTGGTGCCTCCCAACTGCCCTCCCTTGCTGGCCATCTTGTGGTGGCCTTTTTGTGTCTACATGAGGGCAGGATCATTGATCACATGGGGGCAGCTATTATGTGTTGGAGTGATGGTCAATCTGCATATTACTCTTTTATTAGATAGGATAAAGGCCTGGTGCATGGGTGGAAGCCAGCTGGTTTGCCCTGAAGGGTGTCCTGGATCAGGGTGGGGGTTCCCTTGGGATGTGGGGCGGCCTGGGTGAGGAGCCTGTGGTGGTTTGCAGGCCAGCCATGCCCCCCAGTGACCCAAGTGGAGGCCCTGGTATCTGGAATTTATTTACCTTCTACAATTGAAACTTTGTAGACTGGAGCAGAGCCAAGCCCCCTGCTCACTCTGGCTGCCACCATTTCTGTTTGGTTTTATGTATCTTCTATAATTGAAACTTTGTATTCTTGAGTGGAGGCCGAGGGCAAGTGGAAAGCTTTGCTTCCTTCATTGCTGGAGGTGGGGGGGGGGGGGGGGGTGAACCCTAGCCTGCTCTTTCCAGCTCTGTGGCTGCCGCCATTTTTCTTGGGATTTCTCTTTTATAATTGAAACTTTGCATGAGTGGAGGCCTAGGCCTTCCAGGATGTGTGGACAGCTTGGCTTTCGTTGCCAGGGAAACCCAAGCCTCTCAACTGCTCTCTGGCTGCAGCCATCTTGGTTGGGGTTAATTTGCATACTCACTCTGATTGGCTGGTGAGTGTGGCTTTAGCGGAGTGATGGTTAATTTGCATATTACTCTTTTATAAGGTAGGATATGTTGTTTAAGCATTACCACAATCAAATTTATTAATACATCAATACCTCACTTAGTTACCATTTTGTGTGTGTGTGGTGAGAACACTTAAAATCTACTCTCTTAGCACTAGCTGGTTTTGTTCAGTAGATAGAGCATTGGCCTGTGGACCAAAGGGTCCCAGGTTCAATTCCAGTCAAGGGCATGCATGTTGGTTGCAGGAAACTCCCTGGCCCAGGCCCTGGTTAGGGCTCATGCAGGAAGCAACCAATCAATGTGTATCTCTCATACCAAATTTTCTCTGTCTTTCCCTCTCTCTTCCACTCTAAAAATAAATGGAAAAATATCTTCCAGTGAGAATTAACAGAAAAACCCCTACTCTTTTAGAAAATGTTAAGTGTACAAAACAATATTATCTACACTAATAAAAGAAACATGCAAAATGACTGTCACTCAATACACTACCAGCCAATCAGGAGCAAGTATGTAAATTAACTCAACAAAGATGGAGACACCCATGGTGGTTCTGGGACTGCTGGGGGACAGATCAGAGACACAAACCCGCAGTCCTGGTACCCAACAGCCCCAAGCTGCAGCCGAGACGCTGGGGCTCTTGGAGGGTGGGTGGGCAGCAGAGACACAAACCCACAAGAAACCTGTGTAAAGGGAGATAAACTATCATAACTTTATCTTCCTTTCCACAAGATGAGAAAACTCACCCTGGTTTATTTAGTGATGTGGCCCACACCTTTCTACAAGCACAGGGTATGTTATGACCACTTACAGGAAGGTCTGGTCAGAATACTGTCTCCAGGGAATAACGCCAGTGTAGAAAATCATCCAAAAGAGGAAACAAGCTTTTTTTGGGTTTATTCTGAAGGTCTGAGAACATGCCAGCCCAACATATGCTGTGTTGTTATATTGATCATCTTGAGCTGCAGATGCTTGAAAAACAAATGCATGCAGAGGCTTTCACTGAAGACTCCTGATCTGCCTAAAATTGGACCCCAAAAGGAGCTTAAATGTCTCAAGTCATCCCCTTGATGGGAGAAGTGTCATCAGGCAGAGAAGACTGACTCCTAACACAGGACAAGGAAGTAGAAGTTGACATCACACCCTAACTTTGTTACAAACTATTTCCCCCTATCCCCATTCATCTTTCCTTAAAATCATTTACTCTCCTCTAAGAGGCCTACATTTCCCATCCCCTTTCCCTAGGAAGAAGGTATTTAAATCTGCATTCTAAGCCACCTTGGGGAGTTCCTCATTTTTCCCTGGGATCTTCCACATATATACACTAGGTACACATGTTAATGAACTTTTGTTTTTCTCTTGGTGATCTGTCTTTCATTACAAGGGCCTCCACTAAGAACTCAGAAAGGAAGAGGAAACTATTTTTCCTCTTCCATAATTCTATCTTGGGAAATCAAGTCCCAGCTGAACAATGAGGTTGGCTCAAGTACCAAGCAGTCTCAGCTGATGGGAGGGAAGCTTCTAGGGAGAAATCAATGATATTGGCATCAAAATGGGATGGAGGGCACATGCATGGTTGCTGGTGGGAGTTTAAAGTGGTTCAACATTTTTGGAGGATGATTTGGCAAATTTGATAGAAATGTTCAAGAGCCTTCTTCTAGGAATCACATCTGCTGAGATAAAGCACAAGTGCATAAGCCCTGGTCAGAACCCAGAATGCTACTGTGGGCTCCCCTTCCATGTTAACAAAACCTGAGAACAACCTGCATTTTTAGGACAAGGTGGCATCTATATTAATAAAGGGGTAATATGCTAATTAGACTGAACATCTTCTGGATGTCCTTCCAGACAAAGCTATATTAATGGGGCCAAGGCAGAGGAGGTTAGAAGCAATCAGGCAGGCAGAGGAGAGCAGTTAGGGGGATCAGGCCAGCAGGGGAGAGCAGATAGGGATAGGGTGAACAGGCTATCAGGGGAGAGCAGTTAGGGGGATCAGGCCAGCAGGCAGGTGAGTGGTTAGTAGCCAGAGGTCCCAAGGGGTCCCAGATTGGAGAGAGTGCAGGCCGAGCTGAGGGGACCCCCTTCCTGTGCACGAATTTTGTGCATCGGACCTCTAGTTAACTATAATCACAATACTATATGTTAGATCCCCATAACTTATTTATCTTATAACTGAAAGTGTTTACCCTTTCACTAACAATCTAAGTGTCCATCAATGGTTGAATAAATAAAGAAAGTGTGGCACTGGCCAGGTGGCTTGGTTAGTTGGAGCATCATTACATACACAAAAAGGAAGCAGGTTCGATTCCCAATTGGGGTGCATATGGGAGGCAACTGTTCGATCTGTCTCTCTTCCTTTCCTTTCTCTAAAAATCAGTAAACATATCCTAGGGTGAGGATTTAAAAAAGTGTGTGGAATATTATTCAGCCACAAGAAAGGAAGAAATCTGCCAACTTTGATGAAGCTGGAGGACATTATGCTAAGTGAAATAAGCTGGACATAGAAAGACAAATACTGTATGATATTACTTACATGTGGAATCTAAAAAAGTCAAACTCACAGAAGCAGTGAGTAGAATGGTGGTGGCCAGGATCTGGGAAGTAGGGGGGAAAGGGAGATGGGGCACTTTCTATATTAAAAGTGGGAATGTCCTGGGCAAGTCAGGTTGCCCTAATACTGCTATCATTATTAGCAGAGAGGGTGAAAGGTGAAAGGGCCTAGGGAATAATTTACAACCCTCTCATTTAGATGAAAGTGCAATGTTCTCCCCAGTTGGGATAAGATAAAACCATCCAGAAATGAATCCAGAAGGGAAAAAAATCTAAGTGATGCTGGGCAATAAAAGCCCCATTTTTAAGATGCTGGTGAATGGGAAACTATGTTAGGGATGACAAAGAACATCTTTTGGTGTATTCCTGGGCCTTAGAAGTGATTAGGGGTGCCACCTACAGAGGATGAAATTTTTGGAAGCAGTTTTTCTACAAAGCTCAAGGAATGTTCATACAAACTAGAAAATGGAGAAGAATTGAATTCCTGTATCTGAGTCTAAAGCTAGATTTGCAGCTTGCTCTCTTTTGAGGCTGACAGGTGCTATCTTACCTAGATTGCAAATGGCCAATTGAATTTAGATTTCCTTTGGGATCTGTATTCAAGATAAGACATTAATTTAAATGTTTTACTGAATGACATTATGTCATATGATGGAGTGTGTTAGGGATAAAATGGTAAACAAGATTGATATAATTTCTGCCTCCATGGCAGGTAATCAAGTAAGTGATAGAAAAGAAGTATAGAGCTCAGAAAGAATATAGGAGGGACACCTGGCATGGGCTGGAATTCAAGAAAGCTTTCCAGAGGAAAAGAGGGTTAAGCATAGGTGTGAAGGACAAATAAAGATTAGCTAGGTGATCAGATAGGGGATAGGCATCCCAGGCACAGGGAACAACATGAGCAAATACAAGAGAAAGAGCATGTGTATTTGAAGAATTGTGGTATGGTTCACTATAGCTGGAGCAGGCTATAATTCTCCAAGCATGGTTCACAGATCATCTGCATTAGAGTTACATAGGCTGCTTCCTAAAAATTCAGATTCCCAGAGTTACTGTATCTCTGTGGTGGGGTCTATGAATTTGCATTATTCTGATGCCTTATAATGTTCTATGTAATCTATAAATTATATATAATCTACATGGCATTCATATATCAAGAAAAAAGTATGTGTGTGTGTGTGTGTGTGTGTGTGTGTGTACTATTTTTGATCTGAATAGAAGATTATAAAGGGCAGGATGGAGTAGCAGAAGGATGCCAATATAGCAGCAGAGTAAGGGGAAGGTACACTGACATGCTCCCAGGACCAAACTGGAATTACAACTAAAGTACAGAAATACCATCCTGAATAATCAACTGAAGACTAGCTGGAGAGAACCCTGATAACCAAGGACAAAAAGTGGAGACCACATAGGAAGTGTGAGAGGCTGGCTGGGCTCTCACAGGCAGCAGCTGAAGTTCAGAGATGTATCTCAGCTGTGGGTGGGTTTCACACTGAAAACTCTGGGGTCTAAACCCTAAGCTTGGAAACCAGCCCAGAGCAACAAAACTGAGAAAGGTGCCTATACAACATCTGGTTGTGAAAATCAGCAGCATTGCTGACTGCCTTAGAGATATGGCTGGAAATGCAGGCACCTCTCACCTTGAGCTTTGACAGAGTATACTAGAGCTGTGTGTGCAGAATAAAGGGTTGGAGGCTCAATGTTAGAGACTGGAAAGCAGCCATCCCAGTTAACTGTGTGGAGTCATTCCCTCATCTCATACTGCAGAGGACCTTTACAATCAAGGCAGCTTATGCCTGGGGGAGAGGGGGAAGCAATTGCCTCACTTGGTTGGAAAATTTCTTGCCCCACACTGTGGTTGATAGCCAGAGGCTAACTAACACTGAATAACAATCAGACTACAGGCAAAGGCAGTTCTCTGGAGGCTTTGGGTATTTAGCTGATCTTGTTCATGTCCTGGAGCTAGGAAAAGCAGAACTTAGTGCACATCTTTGTCCTTTCCAAAAGCACCAAGCCACAGGAGAGTGAACCACAAGTTATGGATTGATGATAGCTCCTAACAGGGTACTCAGAGCCAGTAACAAGCAGCATCTGACATTGTTTTGCACTAGATATTGATAGTCATAGCAGAATTACTTAGTACATAGACACAAACCCAAACAGGCAGCCAAAATGAAGAGACAAAAAATACAACCCGAAAATGAAAGAATAAGAGAATTCTCCAGAAGATGAGATAAATGGAATGGAGATAAGAAATTTATCTGCTACAGAGTTCTAACAGAACTAACAAATAACATTGCACAAATAAAGATAAAATTAGAAGGAATGCACAGGGGAAGCTGAGAATTAAATCAGTGAATTAGAAGATAGAGTTGAAAAATTACTCAATCAGAGAATCAAAAAGAAACGGACAAATAAAAAACAAGAAGATATCTCAAGTGAGATGTGGGACTACATGAAGTATAATAATATTTGAATAGCAGGTGTGTCAGAAGAGGCAGAAGGGGAAAAAGGGATAGAGAACATGTTTGAAGAAATAATGATAGAAAACTTTCTTAACCTAGTAAAGGAAAAAGTCACAAAAGTCCAGGAAGCACAGAGAACCCCAAGCAAGAAGAACCCAAACAAGCACATGCCCAGACACATCACAATTAAATACAAAGAAAGAATCTTAAAGGCAGCATGAGAAAAGCAAACTGTTACCTACAAAGGAGCTCCAGTAATGCTGACATCTGATTTCTCATCAGAAACTCTACAGGCCTGAAGGGAATAACATGAATCACTCAAGGTAATTGAAAGCAAAGACCTGAAACCAAGATTACTATATCTAGCAAGGCTATCATTCAAAATAGATGGACAAATAAAGATTTCTCAGACCAAAAAAAGCAAAAAAAAAAAAAAAAAAAAAAAAAAAAAAAAAAAAAAAAAGCTAAAGGAGTACATCACCACCACGTCAGCAATATAAAAAATGATAAAGAAATTGCTGTAATGAGAAGAAGAAATAGAGAAACCTAGACATACAGAATTAAAATGGCAATAAATATGTACCTATCAATAATAGTCTTAAATGTAAATGGATTAAATGCTTCAATTAATAGGCATAAAGTAGCTTAATGGATATAAAAACATGACCCGACTATATTCCTTCTACAAGAGACTCACCTCAGAACAAAAGACACATACAGGATGAGAATGAAGGGATGGAAAAAACATTTTCCATGCAAATGGAAAAAAAAAAAAAGCTGGAGTACCAATATTCAGATCCAACAAAATAGAGATCAAAATGAAGGCCATCACAAGAAACAACAAAGGTCACTATATAATACTAAAGGGATTGATCCAACAAAAGGACATAACTCTATTAAACATATATACACCCAATATAGGAGCATATATATAAAAAAGCGGTCCTGAGAGGGAAGTTCATAGCACTACAGGCCTACATTAAAAGCAAGAAAAAGCAACAATAAACTATTTAACCCTACAACTTAAAAACTAGAAAGAGAACAAGGAAAGCCCAGAGTAAGCAGAAGGAAAGAAATAAAGATTAGAGCAGAAATAAATGACATAGAGACTAAAACACACACACACACACACACACACACACACACACACACACACACACAAACAAAAAAAAAACACAAAAAAAACCCCAACAAAACAAAACAAACAAAAAACAACAAAAAGTCAATGGAACCAAGAGCTTGTTCTTTGAAAGAATAAGTAAGATTGATGAACCATTAGCTAGATGCATCAAGAAACAAAGAGAGAGGACTCAAATAAATAAAATCAGAAATGAAAGTGGAGAAGTAACCACCAACACCACAGAAATACTAAGGTTTGTAAGGAAACACTATGAACAAGTATATGCCAAGAAGCTGAAAAATAAGGATGAAATGGACACATTCATAGAAAAATACTATCTCCCAAAACTGAATCAGGAAGAATCAGAAAATCTGAATAGGCCAATAATATCAATGAAGTAGAAGTAGTAATAAAAAATTAAAAAAAACTCCCATAAAACAAAAGCCCAGGTCTGAATGACTTCACAGGAAAGTTTTACCAAACATTCAAAGAAGAACTAACACTTACACTCCTCAAACTATCCCAAAAATCTAAGAGGAAAGAACATTTCCAAGCTCTTTTTAAGAGGCCAGCATTATCCTAATTCCAAAACCAGATAAAGACAGTACAAAAAAAGAATTACTGGCCAATATCCCTGATGAACATAGATGCTAAAATCCTCAACAAAATATTAGCAAATTGTATTCAGCAATATATTAAAAAGATTATAAACCATGACCAAGGTATTCCAGGGATGCAAGGCTAATGCAATATTTGCAAATCAATAAACATGATACATTACATAAACAAACTGAAAGACAAAAATCACATGATCATATCAGTAGATGCAGAAAAAGCATTAGACAAAATCCACCACCCATTCTTCATAAAAGCTCTCAGCAAAGTGGGAATAGAGGGAGCATATTTCAACATGATAAAGGCCTTATATGACGAACCTACAGTGAACATTATATTCAATGACAAAAACTAAAACCCATTTCCCCTAAGAAAGAGACAAGACAAGGATATTAGCTTTCACCACTCTTATTTAACATATTACTGGAAGTCCTAGCCACAGCAATCAGATAAGAAGAAGAAATAAAAGGCATCCAAATTTGAAAGGAGGAAGTAAAACTTTCATTATTCACAGATTACATGATATCATACACAGAGAACCCTAAAGACTCTACCAAAAAACTACTAGATTTACTAAATGAATTTGGCAATGTAGCAGGATTCAAAATCAACACCCAAAAATTGATGGCTTGATTATACACCAATAATGATTTCTCAGAAAAAGAAACTAAAGCAATCCCATTTACCATTGCAATAAAAATTAAAATACTTTTTTGTTTAAAAATTATTTAGTTCACAGAGGGAGAATGGATTAGAGTAGGGTGAGATTAAAGATGTGGAGATTAGCTAGGAGACAATTGCAATAACCAAATTCTCCAACTCATCACATGATGAATAAAACATATTTATTCAATAGGTTAACAACATTTTCTTCACTCCCCTGTGTTCTTTTTTCTCTCTTCTCTTTCCTGTTTTCTTTATGCTTGTTATAATCAGACACTGACATGAGTGTCAGGAGCTGCAAGGAAAAAATTCTGTGCCAATTTGAATTATGTATTATGATCCCCTCATTGTATGGGAGAGGTGAGATCAGAATCCCTGAGATGCAATGCAAAATTAGAAGTCAGGAAGATCCCAATTGTTACATAAACCCGAAGAAGCAGAAGTAACAGAAGACCAAGAAACAAAATACCCAAGTTAAGCAGGGCACATTCTTCCTGATACACTTCTCACTCTGCTAGTACCCATGGGATCTATGCAAAGTCATCCCTTGCCTCCAATGATGGTAACCCAGACTAAATTCATCTCAAAGGCATAAGGGTATCTGCAGAGGGCAGTAGCATGTGAGCCTGGGGATTTGAAAAACTGCTTATCTATGGAGCATTTCTCATTTGGGTGGAACCTGCTCCTGATGTGTGGTGTGGTATGACCCTGGCTGCTCAGGGTCAGTCTTCCCACCCTAATTAAGACTTTGCTGCAGGTAAAAGAAATAGCTGCTACTAACCAGAGTAAATTAGTCACAAAGAAATCTGCTCCTCACTCTGTCTCCTGGCTTCTCATAAATGCCTGAAGTCCACCCTTGGAGTTGGTATATACTTTTAATTATTTCAAGAACTGGCATCGTTTGCCTCATAGTAAAAGTGTCATGAAATTATTGTAAGGTTGCATGAGTTTGGGCCATAAATCTTATTCACTTCAGCTACATCTCATACCTTAATTCACTGGAGTATAAAATGCCATTTACACTGGTTCTTAGTTCACTTAATCATAATTAAATGACCTCAGAGGGCAGTAATTCATTGGGGCTCTGGCTTTGATGTGACACAAATAACAAACTTGGTTTGCCATGTGGACTGGTTCCTACACACTTTTACATTGGCCACAGACCTCATGGAGCATATAATGTCGACTTTTTGGTGTGGGCATGTGCTCTGGTTACATGAAACATCTGGGCCACAGATGTGGTTGAGAGGACCAGTTAAATGGTCCCCTTTGGAATTTTGTTGCACCATCTTCAGACCCCTCTAGGCCTTTCCTTATTTCCTTTCATTTCTTTAAAGAATGAGTGTTTGCCGCATATTGAACATGATTAGGGCTTCTCATCCTTTTGTTATCATCATTCTACAATGACTAGGAGATCAGTGGCTTAAGGGCTTTCAGACTTTACCTCCAGATATAAGTTTCCTTAAGATCATGTCCCTAATCATAATGAGTTCCTGGGATTCAGATCCTTAAGACCAACAGATCCAGGGACCATTGTCATTTGGATACTACACTGAATTTAGCAAAAACTTTGTTGTCTTCCCATCCAAATGGATTCCCCTAATCTTATCCATCATCATCAGTGGCACTACCATTTTGTGGACTCCCAAGTTCTAAAGCTTGTGGTAGGCAGAATAGTGCTCTGAAAACTCTAAATATGCCCACATTCTAATTCCCCAATACATGTGAATATGTCAAGTTTCATGGTAATGGAGAATTAATGTTACAGGAATTAAGAAATTAAGGTGGTTAATCAGGTGACCTTGAGATGGGGAGAATCACCTGGATTATAGGATGGGCCCAATGTGATCATAGGGTGCTTAAAAGTAGAAGAGGGAGTCATAGGCAGATGTGACTAGGAATGAAAGGCTCAGAGCAATACAAAGTTTCTGATTTTGAAGATGGAGGAAAAGGATCATGAGGCAAAAAATGTGGGTGGCCTCTAGAAGCTGAAAAAGGAAAGGAAAAGAATTCTCCTCTAGAACCTACAAAAATAAATGCAGCTTTGCTGACACATTGATTTTAGCCCCATGAGACATGTCAGACTTTTTACCTGCACAATTGTAGCATAATACTTTTGTGTTGTTTTAAATTGTGGTAATTTGTTATAGCAGTAATAGAAAACAAATACAAAACCATTTTTACTTTTTTCTAACCATATATAATTAGATGACAAATCTTGTGGTCAGCCACATCTCTTAGATTCTTATCACTTTTCTTGGTATCTTCCACCTGCATTACAAGTTGGCTTGTATAAATTCCAAGATTCTTTGCTCTAAATGATTTTATATATGGCTAATGAAAAAATTATTCTGAAATATGATTTTCATATTGATTTTGCTCAGGAATAAGTTATGGCACTACATTGCATCAGTTCCCAAATTGTTATTCTGACCTCCAAGAGTACACCAAGTATGGGGTTCACAGGAAAGCAACTTGCTATCTGTGAACCACTTAAATAAATGTAGGGAATTACTACTAATAATAAGGGATTTCCAGTCTCTATTGCTTGCTAATGAGGTCAATAGCTTGCTTTTTTCCCTGCTCAGACAAGCTAGTTTCACACAGAGAAGAGCCTAAGATACACTCTATGCTCACATCCCACCATATTATTATTTTGTAAGTGCTATTAAGAACTCATTTTTTTCAGAGGTTTTTTTTTTTTTAAGGAAAGTTTCTGGTTTCATTTAATTATTGCTACATAGTAAACTACCCCAAAATTTAGTGCCTCGAAATAATAGCAATTTATTATTTCTCATGATAGTGTTGCTTGTCTGGGAGAATCTTCTATTCAAGTGATATTTGTTAGGATCACTCTTATGTCTGAGGTGGTGAAGCAGGGGTGCCTGGTTCCCCTCTCTGTGTTTCTCTCTCTTATCTTCCAGTGCCTTTTAAGTAGCCTCTTTCTCTCTTCAGCAGGATTAGTCCAGGCCTTGTTATAGCGTGGCAGCTGAGCTCCAAGAAGGAGCATTCTGCCTCTATTTGTATAATTCTTGCTAATAATATAACATTGACTAAAACAAGTTATAGGTCAAACCTAGAGTCAATGTGGGAGGGACCTACACAAAGGCATACACACTGGAAGAAGTGATTCATTGGGAGTCACCAATATAAGTCTACCACAATCCCCCCTCTTTCCTTTTGTATAATTTTATTTTTTTAAATTATTTTAAAAAATATATTTTATTGAGTTTTTACAGAGAGGAAGAGAGAGGGATAGAGAGTTAGAAACATCAATGAGAGAGAATCATTGATCATCTGCTTCTTGCTCACCCCCTACTGGGGATGTGCCCACAACCAAGGTACATGCCCTTGACCGGAATCGAACCTGGGACCCTTGAGTCCGCAGGCCGCCGCTCTATCCACTGAGCCAAACCGATTTTGGCACCTTTTGTATAATTTTTAAAAATCAATAGAATTTTTAGAGAAGTTTTAGGTTTATAGAAAAATTGAACAGATAGTGCAGAAAGTTCCTGTATACTGCTCTCACAGTTTCTCTTATATTTTGTTTTTTACTTATTTTTGACAAATAAAAATTATATACATTTAAGGTATACAATATGATGTTTTGACATATGTATGCACTGCGAAATGATTACCACTATTTAATTAACATATTATCATCTCCCATAGTTACAATATTTTGTGTGTGGTAAGAACACTTCAGATCTACTGTTGGCAAATTTAAAGTGCACAAAACAGTATAGATGGTCCCTGACTTACAATGTTTCCACTTGTGATTTTTTGACTTCACAATGGTATGAATGCAAAATGAGTTCAGTGGAAACCATACTTTGAATTTTGATTTTTTTTCTCAGACTAGCAATATGTGGCATTATGCTCTCTCATGATGCTGGGCAGCAATAGCAAGCTACAGCTCCCAGTCAGTCAAGTGATAATGAACAATCAATATTCTAGTATATTCATTATGTTAGATGATTTTGCCCAACTGGAAGGTAATGTAAGTATTCTGAGCATGTTTGAGGTTAGGTTAAGCTATGATGCACAGTAGGTTAGATGTACTAAATGCATTTTTTATGTATAATATTTTCAACTTACAATGGGTTTATTAGAATGCAATCCCATTGTAAGTTAAGGAGAATTTGTATTACTAACTATAGTTACCATATAATACATTAAGTGTCCAGAATTTATTCATCTTATAACTGGAAGTTTGTACCTTTTCCTCTATTCCTATCCTCTTGTAACCACCATTTTATTTTCTGTTAGTATATGTTGATTTTTAATATATATTTTTTATTATAAATTTAAGCAAAATCATGTTATATTTGTCTTTCTCTACCTGGCCTATTTTTACTTAGCATGTTGCCCTTCAGATTCATCCATGTTGTTGCAAATGGCAGGATTTCCTCCTTTTTTTTGAAAAAATATTAAAAAAAAAACTTGATTTTTAGAGAAAGAGGAAGGGAGAATGGGAGAGGGAGAGAGAGAAACACATTAATGTGAGAGTGAAATATCAATCAGCTGCCTCCTGTATTCCCCCTACTGGGAATTGAGCCTGCAACATAGGTTCCCTGATGGGGAATCAAACCAGCAACTTTTCAGTATACTGGATGATGGCCAACTAACTGAGCAACACCAGCTGGGCAGGATTTCCTTCTTTATATTTTTATTTATTATCATTTTTTGAAATTTTATTTATTTATTTATTTATTTATTTATTTATTTATTTATATTTTTAATCCTCACCTGATGATATTTTCCCATTGATTTTTAGAAAGAGGGAAAGACAGAGAGAAATGTCGGTGTGAGAGAAACACATTGATTCGTTGCCTCCTGCATGTGCCCCAACCATGGCCAGGGCCAGGGAGGAGCCTGCAACTGAGGTATGTGCCCTTAATCAGAACTGAACCCAGGACCCTTTGGTCCACGGGTTGACGCTCTGTCCACTGAGCCAAATTGGCTAGGCAGGGCACCTGAGAGTGGGGCAGGTTGCATCACCTATGACAGGTTTTTGTTTTCTTTACCTGCCCTCTGGCTTCTGGGAGCAGGTAGCTCCTCTCAGGAAAAATGACCATTTTGGTTTGGGGACCTACCTCTTTTATGAATTCTCCCTGAAATGCTTCCCACTCCAGCCTCTCCCCAGGCACCTCTAGTGGAGTCCATGCCTCCCTCCCTTCACCAAAGCCTCTGGTGAGTAATTGCAAATGAAAATTCCTGGGCTCTGGGTTTACACACACACACACACACACACACACACACACACACACACAAAAAAAAAAAAAAAAAAAAGATTAAAAAAACAACAACCCAAAAACCATAAAACTGCTGCTTTATCTCCAACTGGCACTTGTCTATGGGCTCAACGTTCTACTGCAGCCAGCATCCCTGCCGCCTTTCATAGCTGGGTGTTACAAGGGCTGCAGGTCAGAGATCTGGTGCTTGGGGCTGTGGAGCCCAGCCTAAATTCTGGGCCTCTATCTTCTGAGGGAACACACTCTCCTATACAAGGGAGTTGCCTCCTCCCTCTTGGTCCACCGGCCTGCTGCCCCTAGGAGCTGGGTCCACTGCTCTTGTGACCTCACCCTTACTACCAGTCTCCAGGTGTTTTCTGTCCTTCCTTGATATGTCTCCTCAGCTATACCTTAGTTGGTAATTCCTGGTGAATGTTCTCCAATTTAGTTGTATTTCCAGTATGGCCCTGGGATGAGGTTCAGAACAGGTCTGCCTGTTTAGCTGCCATTTTATCTAGCATCTCTATAATGTTTAAGTTTTATAATATTAAATTGTTGGGATGCAATTTAAAAATGGGACACATTTGAAAGTAAATTGAGAGTAAATGCTATTAAATAATCATATCAGGACAATAGGTATAAAGTGGGGTTGTCCAAAGCAAATCCTAGTCATAGCCCTATGGAGGTAGACTCCTAATATGTATCCAGTTAATTCTTTATGAAGTGTTGAAGTATGGAAGCAACCGTACTTGGGTAAAAATTGCTGTTTAATATTTTAACCTTCTTGTTTTGGGTTATGTACACATTTAAAAGTTATTTTGATTTTCTAAACTTATGTATGTGATCCCAATACTCCATTGATGATGGTTTGAATATCCCATTGATTGTGATCTCACTGGTTACTGAAGTACATTTTTCTGGGAACCAAGGCAGATCAATTATCCCAAATTGTCTCAATTGCTACAGATAACTGAGTTTTGGGTGACTCAGTGATCCCAGAACCAGAAAAGCACAAATTATCCTAAATTGCCTCAGTAGCTACAGATAGTGCATTCCTGTTGACTCAGTGATCCCAAATCTGGACAGCACAATTATTCTAAATTGTCCTGGTGGTCCCAGATAATGTGTTTCTGTTGATTCAGTGATAACTAACTTTAGATAACTAACTTGCTCAGTTTCAGTTCTGTAAAATGCTTTTCTCAAAACAGGTTCCTCATTCCAGACCCAAAGATGTAATACCTTTGTGATATTCTGCCAATGTAAGCCAGAGTGGCAAGCTGTTCGGGGCTGCGAGGTCTGGAGCGCTTTTGCTCCCTCGTATGCCGCCGGCTTTTAATAAATGACTCCATAATTTGACTTTTTTTTGAGGTGTCCTTTGTAAGATGGAGGTTACACTACAACAGTGTTAGCTGCTATTTATAGAAGGAGTTGTATTTTCACATGGGGCTTTAATATACCAAAGAGCCTTTAAGATATAAAATAACACAGATGTAAGAATATTAGGGTTCACAAGCAGTGGGGAAATTAGGAATAGGAAATTCTATTTGGGGGCTCCTCAAATTCTAATAGGCAGGATTTTGGTGGAAGTCAATAGTTCTGGACTCGTATGGAACCTGTCTTTTATGACAAATTTCTTCTTTATAAGTGAATCTTTCTTCTTTATAAGTGACCACATGACTGAAACAGGGAAGTCACCTTGACTAACTAGTGATAGAAGACGCACAGTTTGTAAGTAAGGTAGGCAGTTGGCATTTGGTTTCTAGAACCAGCTTAACACCAGCAGATGGTGCTGAAAGGTAGTTTCTCCCTCTTAAAACAAGTATCTAAAATTTTCCTTAAAACAATAGACTAGTTAAATGGAGGCATATTAACCAATTACCTTGGAAAATTCAGATGAGGGTGATGCTCATCACCATTTAACTTTCTTTCACCTGGAATTTAGAGGGCCCTTTTACCCATACATCCTGGCTTCTTTCAAGCTAAATCAGATTCTTTCAGTTAGAATCTCACCCACAGTAAGGTAATTAAAGCACAGAAGATTTTCGCCTCTTGCTCTGACTAGAAAACAAAATCCAACCAAAGATCTCTTCATATAGTTTAGTGAAAGATGATTATTTGCTACTTCTTGAGGTTTTTAGTATAATTTCCTCCCAAAAGAGTATCAGTCTCTCAAGAAAAGAATAATCCTTCTCAATTTATGACTCTTTCATCATAGACATATAGAACATTAGTTATTTATAGGACACTTAGAAAGCATGCAAACCATTAGCTTTCCAAGTGTTTTTCACATTGGAACATCACCTCCCAGTGGAATCTTTTGTGAAAGCTCAATATGTAAAACAGATAAAAACTGAATTGCTTTCTTGAAATGTGTGCTGAGGTGGGGAGTGTTTCAAGATATCTGCTCTCTTGGCCTCTCTTTGCCTTTCTCATTCATAAGGTAGCCCTTGAAGCATGTACTCAAGCCATGTCATTGAGTCTGAACTAGGCTCCACAGAACAGTTTGAAAGCTATGATTGCATTCCATCTCCCTCACTTATATACTGAGAAACTGAGTCCAGTGAGGGAAAATGCTCAAGGGTATAAAAATATAGATAGAAAGGCCAGTTAATCTGGTCAGCAGAGTTAGAGACAATATGTAGTAGAGATATGTAGTCAGGGAGAACATGTAGTAGAGCTCTTGTTCTCTGGAGCCTCTTGTAAATGGATGTAGATGTGTACCAAGTTTTCACCTATTTATTCCCATACTAGTGGCCCAGTGCACGAATTTCATGCATGGGAGGGGGGGGGTGTCCCTCAGCCCAGCCTGCACCCTCTCCAATCTGGGACCCCTCAAGGGGATATCTGACTACTAGCAGTTGGACATCCCTCTTGCAATTAGGGACTGCTGGCTCCTAACCACTCACCTGCCTGCCTGCCTGATTGCCTCTAACCACTCTGCCTGCTGGCCTGCTTGCCCCCAACTTCCCCCCAGTTGGCCTGATTACCCCCAACTGCCCTCCCCTCTTGGCCTGATCACTCATAACCACCTCTGCGTTAGCCCCGCCAATATGGCTTTGTCTGAAAGGATGTCCAGAAGGATGTCCGGAAGGTCTCCTGGTCTAATTAGCATATTACCCTTTTATTAGTATAGACTAGAGGTCCAGTGTACATATTCATGCACCGGTGGAGTCCCTAAGCCTGGCTTGCACCCGCTCTCAATCTGAGACCCCTCAGGGGATGTCCGACTGTTGGTCCTGCCTGCTGCTCTGCTGTGCCTGCTGCAGGCTCACACCCAGTCAGTCCTGATTGGGGAGAGGCTTGCGCTGTCACAGCAACAGCACTCATCAGCTGTGAGCCCTGTGTCTGGCGCTCATTGGTCAACTGAATGGCGCTCCCCTTGTGGAAGCACACTGACTACCATGGGGCAGCTCCTGCATTGAGTGTCTGCCCTCTGGTGGTCATTGCGCATCATAGCAACTGGTCTACCAGTTGGTCATTTGGTCATCCAGTTGCTTAGGCTTTTATATATATAAAGATATGATATTTTAATAAAACTTACTCAGTTCATTCCACTGGGATATATGGAAGCTACTCACCTCTGCCAAAGATACCGTTGGTGAAATATTTCATAATCCTCTGATATATCCCCTGGCTGGGTATAGATGGTGTACTCTTGGCTTGGCCAATGAAATTTGTGGAATCTTCCACTTAGCTTAAAACATCAAAACATTACCTTTCTGTGACCTCCTTCTCCCCTAGGCACTTGGGCTTTTGTGCTAGATGCCCAAGATTTTGCCTTCAGCTCTGTTCATCTTCCTGTATACCAAGAAGTTGTGGGTTTGATTCATGGTCAGGGCACATATCAGGTTTCAGGTTGGATCTCTAAATGGGTTGCAGGAGGAAGCAATCTCTCTCTCTCTCTAAAATAACAAAAAATGTTATCTTTAAATGTTTTATCTTCAACCAAATTGAACCTTTTTGTTTCTTTTATATAATTCTAGCTCTCCTTCCTTTGACCATAGATGTCATTCACTATAGGTTTTACTTTTTTTGTGTGTGAAGATACCAAGACAGATAGGTGGTTTCTTAGTGAAGAGGAAACATGTGGGTTTGGAGTGAGGGACTTCTGTGCCAAGGGTTAGTGAGAAAAAAAGGCTTTTAAGCAGCATGCCTAACCCAAGACAAACATATATCATGGCAGGTATCATATTCAAAAAACCTTTGTCATGTTCTCTTAAACATGAGGCCAGATAATCTCTGGGCTTCAGGTAAGTGGTATGCACCACAATGTAAATGGTACCCTTGGAGTTGTGTGAACTCGGGGTACTAAAGATGACTTATAGCCCCAACTTCTGGGGGAATGTATTAAAACATGGAATAGAACTGACTAGGCCACATACATGATGGCAGAACTTGGACCAGAAGCCAGTCTTCTTAAATTCCACTGATTGCCTTTACCAGTGTACACGCCGGTCTTTACTTGTGTTAGAACCATGAGGCCAGATCCTCAGAGGGAAACAAAGTTCCATGAATGGCACTAAAGTATTTTTAGTCTTCATTTGTCTTTTGAAGGGTAAAAAGAAAGATGAGGAAACTGTTAAAAAAAAAAAAAAAAGCTGGGGTACTCAGAGGAGCAAAGGAAAACCACCTGGGTTAACCCAGTAAGATTTAGGCCCAGGTGAGTGCTGGAGCCTTTGTTAAGGATCAAGGCAATAGAAAAATAGTCTTTAAAGCTTAATAGGAAGAATGTGTTCGATGCTTCTCTGTCTCTGGATCTATTTCTGTTCATCAGTTTATGCTGTTCATTGTATTTCACATATGAGGGAGATCACGTCATATTTATCTTTCTCTAACTGGCTTATTTCACTTAGCATAATGCTCTCCATGTACTTTCATGCTGTTGTGAATGGTGAGTTCTTTCTTTTTTCCAGCAGTATACTATTCCATTGTGTAAATGTACATTTTTAAAAAATTAATTCATCTGCTAATGGGCACATAGGATCTTTCCAAATCTTAGTTATTGTAAATTGTGCTTCTATGAACATAGGGGGGTGTATGTTCTTTCTAATTAGTGTTTCTGATTTATTGATATATATTCCTAGAAGTGGGATTACTGAGTCAAATGGAGTTCCATTTTTAACTTTTTGAGGAAACTCCATACTGTTTTCTATAGTGGCTGCACCAGTCTGCATTCCCACCAGCAGTGCAGGAGGGTTCCTTTTTCTTCACATCCTATCCAGCACTTGTTATTTGCTGACTTATTGATGATAGCCATTCTGACAGGTGTGAGATGGTATCTTATTGTTGTTTTGATTTGCATCTCTCAGATGATTAGTGACTTTGAGCATGTTTTCATGTTTCTCTGCTTTCTGTATGTTCTCTTTTGAAAAATATCTATTTACATCCTTTGACCATATTTTATTTGATTATTTATCTTCCCTTTGATAAGATGTATGAGTTCCCTATAACTTTTGGAGATTAGGCCCTTATTGGATATAACATTGGCAAATATGTTCTCCCATGCAGTGGGCTTTCTTGTTCTTTTGTTGATGATTTCTTTTGCTGTGAAGAATCTTTTTATTTTGATGTAGTCCATTTGTTTATTTCCTCATTAGTTTCCATTGCCCTTGGAGCTGTATTAGTAAAGGTATTGTTATGACACATTTCTGATATTTTTCTGCCTATGGCTTCTTCTAAGAATTTTATGGTTTCCTATCTTACATTTAAATCCTTTATCCATTTTGAGTTTATTTTTGTGCATGGTGTAAGTTGATGGACTAGTTTCATTTTTTTCATGTATCTTTCTGATATTTCTAGCACCGTTTATTAAAGAGACTATCTTGACTCCATTGTATGCTCTTGCCTCTTTTATGAAATATTAATTAAGCAGTTTATTCTAAGTCTGTGAAATATCCATTACTATTTTAATGGAGATTGCATTAAATCTATACATTACTTTGGGTAGAATGGACATTTTAATGATGTTGATTCTACCAATCCATCAACATGGTATATTCTTCTATTTGTTTATGTCTTCCTCTATCTTTTTTTTTTCTTTCCAATGTCCTGTAGTTTTCCAGGTACAGGTCTTTTACCTCCTTAGTTATGTTTATTACTAGGTATCTTAATGTTTTTGGTGCAATGGCAATTGAAATTTGTTGTTGTTGTTTTCCTTTTCTTTTTGTGAATTCATCATTGGTGTATTAAAAAACCATAGATTTCTGGGTGTTACTTTTGTATCCTGCTACATTGCCATATTCACTTATTAAATCTATTATTTTTTTATGGAGTTTTTAGGGTTTTCTATGTACAGTATCATGTCATCTGTGAATAATGACAGTGTTACTTCTTTTTTAATTTGGATGCCTTTTATTTTTTCTACTTGTCTGATCGCTATGGCTAGCAATTCCAGTCCTATGTTAAACAGGAGTGGTGAGAGTGGGCATCCCTGTTTTGTTCCTGTTCTTAGGGAATATGGTTTCAGTCTTTTCCCATTGAGTATGATTTTGGCTGTAGGTTTGTTATATTAGACTTTTCTTATGTTGAGGTATGATCTCTCTGTTCTCACCTTGTTGAGAGTTTTTATTAAGAAAGGGTGTTAGATTTTGTCAAATGCTTTTTCTGCATTAAATGAGATGTTTATGAGATTTTTGTCTCCCAGTTACTTATTGATTGCAGATACTGTACCATCCTTGCATTCCCAGAGCAAATCTCATTTGGTCATGTTGTATGATCTTCTAATGTTATGCTGGATCTGATTTGTTAGAATTTTGTTGAGAATTTTAGCATCTATGTTAATCAGAGATATTGGTCTGTAATTCTCTCTCTCTCTCTCTCTTTTTTTTTGTACTGCCTTTTTCTGGTTTTGGGATTAGGATAATTATGTCTTCATGGAAAGAGCTTGGAAGTGTTCCTTTGTCCTAAAATTTTTGGAATAATCTGAGAGGGATAGGTTTTAGTTCCCCTTTGAATGTTTGATAAAATTCCCCTATGAAGCTGTCACATCAATGGCTTTTATTTGCTGTAAGTTTTTTGATTACTACTTTAATTTCCTCCATAGTTATCTGTCTATTCCAGTTTTTTTTTTAATTCTTCCCGATTGAGTTTTGTAAGGTCATATTTTTCTAGGAATATATCAATTTCTTCTAAGTTGACCAGTTTGCCAGAATACTAGAGTTGTTCATAGTATTTTTTTTTTTAACAATCCTTTGTATGTTATTGGATATAACATGTGGGGTCTGTTGCTATTTCACCGCTTTCATTTCTGATTTTGTGGGTTGTCTGTATTTGCTTCTTGGTGAACCTGGTGGAGATTGATAAATCAATCTTCATTAATTTATCCTTTCAAAGATAAGCTCTTGATTTCATTGATCTTTTTATTGTTTGGTTTTTCTTTGTACCTATGTTGTATATTTCTATTCTGATCTTTATTATTTCCTTCCTTCTGCTTATTCTGTGCTTCTCTTCTTGCTCTATTTCTAATTCTTTAAGTTTTAGAATTAGACAATTTACTTCACGTTTTTCTTGTGTTTGTTGTTTGTTTGTTTTTGTTTTGGTAGGCCTATAATATTTTGATCTTCCCTCTCAGGACTGCTTTCACTGTGTCCTATAGATTTTGGATTGTTGTGTTTTCATTGTCATTTGTTTCCAGGATATTTTTATTTCTTTTTTGATCTCTTTGATAACTAAATAATCATTTAATAGTATGCTATTCAGCCTTCATGTGTTTTAATTTTGTTATTGTTTTTATTATAGTTGATTTCTAATATTGTGTCATTGTGGTTTGAGAAGATGCTTGATATGATTTCAAACTTCTTGAACTTGGTGAGACTTTTCCTGTGTCCCAATATGTGGTCTATCTTTGAAAATGTCCCATGTTCACTTGAGAAGAATGTACATTCTGTGTCTTTGGGGTAAAATGTTCTGAAGATGTCCATTAAGTCCATCTCATCTAATGAGTCAGTTAGGATTGCTGTTTCTTTGCTGATTTTTTTTTTTTAAATCTAGAGCATGTATCCAATGATGTCAATGGGGTATTAAAGACCCATACTATGATTGTAATGCTCTTGATCTCTCCATATATTCCAGAGGTTTTTTTTTTTAATGTATTCGTGTGCTCCTACATTCAATGCATATATGTTTACCAATTATATTCTCTGTTGTATTGATCCCTTTAGTATTATGAGGTGGTTTTCCTTGTCTTGTTATGGCCTTCGCTTTGAGGTCTATTTTCTTAGATATAAGTACTGTCATCCCAGCTTTTTTGCTTTTCCTTGTCATTTGCCTGAAAAATATATTTCTATCCCTTTACTTTACATTTGTGTGATCCTTTGTTCTGAGGTGGGTTTCTTTAAAAAAAATTTTTTTTTAAATTAAGGTATTATATGTGTACATATCTTACCATTGCTCCCCCCACTCCCATACATGCCTTCCCTCCCCAGAGTTTTTCATCCATTGGTTATGCTTATATGCATGCACACAAGTCCTTCTGTTGATCTCTTATCTCCCTAACCTACCCCTAACCTTCCTGCTGTAATTTGACAGTCTGTTTGATGCTTCACTGTCTTTGTATCTATCTTTTTGTTCATCAGTTTATAATGTTTTTTTATTATCCATAAATGAGTGAGATTATGTGGTATTTTCCTTTCATTGACTGGCTTATTTCACTTAGCATGATGTTCTCCAATTCCATCCAGGTGGCTGCAAATGATAAGAATTCCTTATTTTTTATGGCAGCATAGTATTCCATTATGTAGATGTACCAAAGTTTTTTGATCCAATCATCTACTGACAGGCACCTAGGTTGTTTCCAAATCTTGGCTATTATAAATTGTGCTGGTATGAACATAGGGGTGCATATATCCTTTCTTATTGGTGTTTCCAGTTTCTTAGGATATATTCCTAGGAGTGGGATTACTGGGTCAAATGGGAGTTCCATTTTCAGTTTTTTTAGGAAACTCCATACTGTTCTCCACAGTGGTTGCACCAGTCTGCATTTCCACCAGCAGTGCACAAGGGTTCCTTTTTCTCTGCAACCTCACCAACACTTGCTGTTTGTTGATTTGTTGATGTTAGCCATTCTGACAGGTGTGAGACGGTACCGCATTGTCATTTTGATTTGCATCTATGGGATAATTAGTGACTTTGAGCATGTTTTCATGTGTCTCTTGGCCTTCCTTCTGTCTTATTTTGAAAAGATTCTATTTAGGTCCATTGCCCATTTTTTAATTGGATCATTTATCTTCCTTTTATTAAGTTGTATAAACTGCCTGTAGATGTTGGAGAGTAAACCTTTATCAGTGATAACATTTGCAAATATGTTCTCGCATACAGTGGGCTTTCTTGTTGTTTTGTTGATGGTTTCTTTTGCTGTAAAAATGCTTTTTATTTTGATGTAGTCCACAGGCAGCAAAATCTCAGACATATGCCGATGTAACTTCTTCACTGATACTACTCCTAGGGCAATGGAAACTAAAGAGAAAATAAACAAATGAGATTACATCAAAATAAAAAGCTTTTTCACATCAAAAGAAACCATCAACAGAACAGCAAGAAAGACCACTGTATGGGAGAATATATTTGCCATTGTTATCACCTATAAGGGTTTAATCTCCAACATTTACTGGGAACTCATACAACTTAACAAAAGGAAGATAAACAATCCAATCAAGAAATGGGCAACAAACCTAAATAGATACTGTTCGAAAGAAGACAGAAGGAAGACCAAAAAATGTATGAAAACATGCTCAAATTCACTAATTATCTGAGAGATGCAAATCAAAACAACAATGCGGTAACATCTCATGCCTGTCAGAATGGCTATCATCAAGTAATCAGCAAATGACAAATGGTTGTGAGGATGTGGAGAAATAGGAACCCCCGTGCAATTTTGATGGGAATGTAGATTGGTGCAGCCACTTTTGAGAACAGTATGGAGTTTCCTCAAAAAACTAAAATGGAACTCCCATTTAACCCAGTAATACCACTTCTAGGAATATATCCCCAGAAGCTAGAAACACCAATAAGAAAGGATATATGCACCCCTATGTTCATACCAGCACAATTTACCACAGCCTAAGTGCCCATCAGCAGATGAATGGATTAAAAAACTAGTCCATAAACACAATGGGATACCATGCTGCATTAAAAAAGAAGGAATTCCTACCATTCGCAACAACATTTATAGAACTGGAGAGCATCATGGTAAGTGAAATAAGCCAGTAAGAGAAAGATAAATATCACATGATCTCACTCATCTATGGGAAATAGTGAATAACAAATACTGATGAACAAAAGCAGCTCCAGATACAGGGAAACATCAATCAGAGTGTCAAACCTCAGGAGGAAGTTAGCAGAGGATGGGGGAAAGGAGAAATCAACCAAATGACTTGTATGCATGTATATAAGCCTAACAAGTGGACAAAGAAAACGGGTGGGGTGAGAGCAAGAGTGGAGGGAGGATTGGGAAGGTAATGGGGAGATGAGGACAAATATGCAATACATCAATCAATTAAGAAGTTAAAATGAAAAAAAAATAAACAATGGTAATGAATTATCTAACTCTACAACTCAAAGAGTTATGAAGAGATCAATAAGAAAAGCCCAGCATAAGCAGGAGGAAGGACATAAAAAATATCAGAGCAGAGATAAATGACATAGAGACCAAAAAAATGATACAAAAGATCAACAAAATCAAGAGCTGGTTCTTTGAAATGATAAACAAGATTGATGAAACTCTAGCCAGGCTCACCAATAAGTAAAATGAGAGGACCCAAATAAATAAAATCAGATATGAAAGAGGTGAAGTAACAACTGATCCACAAAAATGCAAAGGATTATGAAAAAAATATTATGAACAACTCTATTCCAAAAAATTCATCAATCTAGATGAAATTGACATATTTTTAGAAAAACAAAGCTCGCAAAACTCAACCAGGAAGTCAAAAAACCTGAATAGAGTGATAACTACCGAAGAAATTGAAGCAGTTCTCAAAAATCTTCTAGCAAACAAAAGTCCTGGTCTGAATGGCTTTATAGGGGAGTTATACCAAGCATTCAAAGAAGGACTAAAACCTATCCTCCTCAGACTATTCCAAAAATTTCAACAGTAATGTACACTCCCAAGCTCTTTCTATGAAGCCAGAATTACCCTAATTATAAAACCAGATAAAGACACCACAAAAAAGAGGACTATAGGTCAATATCCTTGATCAACATAAATGCTAAAATCCTTAACAAAGTTCTAAAAAATCAGATTCAGCAATGCATTAGAAAGCTCATACACCATGACCAAGTGGAATTTAATTTTGGGATGCAAGATGGTACAATATTGACAAATAAATAAATGTCATATATCAAATAAATACTGAGAGACAAAAATCACATAATCATATCAATTGATGCAGAAAAAGCATTTAACAAAACCCAAAACTCTTTCTTGATTAAAAAAAAAAAACACCCCAAAACAGCCAGGATTGGTTTGGCTCAATGGATAGAGCATCGGCTTGGGGACTGAAGGGTCCCGGGTTCGATTCCGGTCAAGGGCATGTACCTTGGTTGCAGGCATATCCCCAGTAGGGGGTGTGCAAGAGGCAGCTGATCGATGACTCTCTCATCGATGTTTCTAACTATCTCTCTCCCTTCCTCTCTGTACAAAATCAATAAAATATATTAAAAAAAATAAAAACAAAACAAAACAAAAAAACAAACTCTCAGCAAAGTGGGAATCGAGGGATCATACATCAATAAAATAAAAGCCCTATATGACAAACCTACAGCCAACATCATACTCAATGGGAAAAAACTAAACTCATTTTACCTAAGAACAGGAATAAGACAAGGATGTCCACTTTCACCACTCCTGTTCAACATAGTACTAGAATTACTAGCTATAGCAATCAGACAAGAAGAAGAAATAAAAAGCATCTAAGTTGGAAAAGAAGTAAATTTGTCCTTGTTCTCAGGTGACATGATACTATACATTGAAAACCCCAAAGACTCCATAAAAAAACTATTAGACCTAATAAATGAATTTGGCAATGTAGCAGGATACATAATTATCACCCAGAAACCTTTGGAATTTTTATAAACCAATAATGAACTCACAGAAAAAGAAACAAACAAATAAGAAAACATTTCCTTTTATCATCACACCAAAAAAAATTAAGATACCTAGGGGTAAACTTAACTATGGAGGTACAAGACCTTTACTCAGAAAACTATAGAACATTAAAAAAAAAAGATAGAGGAAGACATAAACAAATGGAAGAACATACCATGTTCATGGATTGATAGAATGTACATAATTAAAATGTCCATACTATCCCAAGCAATCTACAGATTCAATGCAATCCCCATTAAAATACCAATGGCATATTGCAAATATCTAGAACAAACTCTCCAAAAATTCATCTGGAATAAGAAAAGACCCTGAATAGCCATTTGGTTGGAGGGATCACAATACCAAATATCAAGCTATTTTACCAAGCCACGGTTCTCAAAATTGCCTGGTACTGGCACAAGAACAGACATATAGACCAATGGAACAGAACAGAGAACCCAGAAATCAACCTAAGCCATTATGCTCAATTAATATTTGACAGAGGAGGCAAGACCATACAATGGAGTCAAGTCTATCTTCAACAAATGGTGCTGGGAAATTTGATCAAATACATGCAAAAAATGAAACTAGATCACCAACTTACACTATATACAAAACCAAACTCAAAATGGAAAAAGGACTTAAATGTAAGTTAGGAAACCATAAAAATCCTACAAGACTCCATAGGCAGCAAAATAGCAGACATAAGTCATAGCAAAATCTTTTCTGACACAGCTCCTAGGGCAATGGAGACTAAGCAGAAAATAAACAAATGGGACTACATCAAAGTAAAAAGCTTCTGCACAGAAAAAGAAATCATCAACAAACAATAAGAAAGCTCACTGCATGTGAGAACATATTTGCCAATGCTATTTCAGTTGAGGGTTTAATATCCAAAATTTAAAGAAAACTCATGTAACTTAACAAAATGAAGAGAAACGATCCAATCAAAAAATGGGCAAAGGCTCTAAATAGACACTTTTCAAAGAGGACATCTAGAAAGCCAAGAGGTATATGAAAACATATTCAAAGTCACTAGTCATTGGAGATACGCAAATCAAAACAATAATGAGATACCACCTCACATCTTTCAGAATGGCTGTCTTCAACAAATCAACAAATGACAAGTGTTGGTGAGGATGTGGAGAAAAAGGAACCCTTGTGCACTACTGGTGGGAAGGCAGACTGGTGCAGTCACTGTGGAAGACAGTATGGAGTTTCTTGAAAAAGTTAAAAATGGAACTCCCCTTTGATCTGGTAATCCCATTTTTAAGACTATATCCCAAGAAACCAGAAATGCCAATCAGAAAGGATATATGCACCCTTATGTTCATACCAGCACAATATGCAATAGCTAAGATTTGGAAACAACCTATGTGCCCATCAGCTAATGAGTGGATTTAAAAACTGTGGTACATCTACCCAATGGAATACTATGCCACTATAAAAAAAAGGAACTTTTATCATTTTCAACAGCATGTATGGACCTGGAGAGCACTATGCTAAGTGAAATAAGCCAGTTGGAGAAAGATAAATATAGCATGATCTCACTCATATGTGGGATATAATGATCAACATAATTTGATAAAAATAGATCTACAGAAAAATGGCAGGAGAGGTGAGGAGTGTTATAGAGCAACCAGAAGACTTGTATGAATGCCTGTTATCATAACCAATGGACAGACACACTGGGTCAGTGGTGGCTTACCTGGGGTGGGAATGGCTAGGGGGTTGTTAATTGGAAAAAATTGAGACATATGTAAAACTTTAGACAATAAAAAAATACGGTAGTACATTTACACAATGGAATATTGTAAAAAGGAAGTAATTCCTACCATTTGCAACAGCATGGGTTGACCTAGAGAGCATTATGCTAATTGTAGTAAGACAGTCAGAGAAGGGTAAATATTACATGGTCTCACTCACTTGTGGAATATAATGAACAACATAAACTTATGAACCAAAACAGATCCAAAGACAGAGAAGCATCAATCAGATGCTCAAACTTCAGAGGGAAGGTAGGGGAGGGTGGGGGCAAGGGGAAGAGATCAACCAAAGCACTTGTATGCATGCATATAAGCATAACCAATGGACACAGACACCAGGGGGGTGAGGGCATGAATGGGGTAGGGGGGAAAGGGGAGGATAAGGATACATATATAATACCTTAATCAATAAAGAAAGAAAAACTATGGTACATTTACATAATGGAATACTATGCAATACTAAAAATGAAAGAACTCATTTGCAACAGCATGAATAGAGCTGAAGAGTATTAAGCTTAGCAAAATAAACCTGTCAGCCAAAACCAGTTTGGCTCAGTGGATAGAGTGTCAGCCTGCAGACTGAAAGGTCCCAGGTTCGATTCCGGTCAAGGGCATGTACCTGGGTTGCGGGCACATCCTCGGTGGGGGGTGTGCAAGAGGCAGCTGATTGATGATTCTATCTCATCGATGTTTCTAACTCTCTATCCCTCTCCCTTCCTCTCTGTAAAAAAATCAATAAAATATATTAAAAATAAATAAATAAACCTGCCAGAGAAAGGTAAGTATCACATGATCTTACTCATATGTGTAATCTAATGAACCAAATAAACTGATGATAAAACATGGACCGAGAGTCATAAAAGCATGAACAGACTGTTGAACCTCAGTGGGTAGACTGCAGAGGGTGGGTGGGAAGAAATCAACCAATGAACTTGTTTGTATATATGCATAACCCATGGGCTCATACAATGGGATGGTGGGGGTTAGGGGATGTAAAATGGGAGCAGGATGGAAGAGGTTAATTGAAGTAAGTATGGTTCTCAAAAAAGGAGGACCTATGTCATACTTTCAACAGTAAAGATTTTTTTTAAAAAGATTGCACCACTGAATATAGAAAATTGCCAATCAGATGGAGGAAAGAATTAATTATATCAAAGATAGGAATCCAGAAATGATGTAGAGGGAAGAAGAGAGAGAGAGACTTGAGCATAATGAAAAATGAATGAGCTCTATGAGAACTATTTCACTCCATTAGAAAAAGCAATATTAGAATCATAGGCATTCTGGAAGAGAAGGAGAAGGAGCAGGGAACTGAGAGTCTATGTAAACAAATATCTGAAGAAAACTTTCTAAATCTACGGAAAGAATTAAATCCTTGAATATCAGAAGCAAACAGACCACCTTGTTATCTTAATCCAAGGAGGCCCTCTCCAAGGCACTTGGTATTAAAACTGTAAAAAATTAATGGCAAAGGAAAAATCCTCAAAGTAGTCATGGAAAAGAAGGAAATGGTTACAAAAGAAAACCTATCAGAATTTCATCTGCTATCTCAACAGAAACTCTACAAGATAGAAGGGAGTAGAACAAAATATTAAAATGTCTGAAAGAGAGAAATTAGCAACTACAAATAATATATCCAGCAAAAGTATCCTTTAAATATGAAGTATAAATAAAGTTGTTCCCTGCATACAGAAGCTGAGAGATTGTATCATGAGAAAACCTCCATTGCAGGAAATATTCAAGCGAGTTATTTTATCTGAAAGAACATCAGGTCCCTATACTATGAGTGAGATCACCAAGAACTTACATATAAACAGGGAAAATTTGTGACAAGAAAAACATAAAAGGGAAAGGTTAAAGTCTAAACTGGCAAAGGGGGATGAAGATCAGATGTACTTAAAAGGGGTGGGGGAATTACTGTATATATGCAACTTTATTTTATATAAAAGGAATGGTAACCACACACACAAATTCTCAAGCCAGGACATATAGCTTACAAAAAAAGAAGAATCAGAGAAAATCAGTATAGAATAACAGACAAAAATACAACAGACAGAATCACAAAGGAAAAGAATCAATGGAGGCACAGTGCTACCAGAAAATGATAAAAGTGTTATAAGAAAAAATCATACATCAATAATTACCCTAAATGTAAATGGTTTGAATTCACTAATAAAGAGTCATAGAGTAGCAGAGTGGATAAAAAAACAAAGCCCAACATATGCTGCCTACAAAAGACGAATCTAAACTGCAAAGACGAAGGCAGATTCAAAGTAAAAGAGTGGGAAATGATTCTCCTAGAAAATAACATCCACAGAAAAGCAGGTACATGATAAAATAGATTTCTAGGTAACAAAGATTAACAAGTGACAAAGATGGTCAGTTTATTTTATTTTTATACTAGAGGGCCAGTGCACGAAATTCGGGTAGGGTCCCTAGGTCTGGTCAGTGATTAGGGCTGATCAGGGCCTTTTGGTTGCTGGCTGGACCCTTCCTTTATTCCCCTTTTTGTGGGCATCATGATTCTGTGTATAGCAAACTCTAAAGACTCCACCAAAAAATTATTAGAAAAGTCATCAAATACAGTAAAATTGTAGGCTACAAAATCAATGTGCAAAAATTAATTGCCTTTCTGTATATGCACAAAAAACATCAGAAATAGAAATGATTTTTTTTTGCAATTGCAACCCCAAAAATAAAATACATGGGAATGAACTTAAAGGATGTGAAATGCCTATATACTGAAAATTACTAAGTATTATTATTTTATTTATTTATTTATTTTTTAAAATATATTTTATTGATTTTGTACAGAGAGGAAGGGAGAGAGATAGAGAGTTAGAAACATCGATGAGAGAGAGTCATCGATCAGCTGCCTCTTGCACACCCCCTACTGGGGATATGCCCGCAACCAAGGTACATGCCCTTGACCGGAATCGAACCCAGGACCTTTCAGTCCCCAAGCCGACGCTCTATCCATTGAGCCAAACCGGTTTCGGCTAAAAATTACTAAGTATTATTAAAAGAGATTGTAAAAGACACAACAAAATGGGAAAATATCCCATGTTCGTGGACTGGAAGAATCAATATAGTTGAAGTGTTCATATTGCAATATACAGATTTAATGCAACCCCCATCAAAATTCCAATATCATTTTTAAGAGAAATAGAATGAGAACTCATCAGATGTGTATGGAATAAAAAAAATAAAAACAAAAACAAAAAGCCAAAGCAATATTGAGAATAAAGAATGAAGCTGGAGGGATCATGCTACCTGACTTCAAATTATACTACAAAGCTATGATAATAAAAGCAGCATGGTATTGGCAAAGAAACAAGCACACAGACCAATGGAACAAAAATAGAGAGTCCAGCTGTAAAGCCACATGATTAAAATAATAAAATAAGAATAGAAGAAAACTACAACATAGTAAAGGCCGTATATAATAATCCTTCATCGAATATAATATTCAATGATGAAAAACTGAAAACTTTCCCTCTAAGATCAGACACAAGACAAGAATGTCCATTCTCACCATTATTATTCACATGTATTTGGACAGATAATTTTTAACAAGGAAGCCAGAAACACGTACTAGAGTAAAGATAGTCTCTTCACTAAATGGTGATGGGAAAACTGGAAAGCCACATACAAGAGAATGAAACTGAATTACAGTTTGTCCTTATGTATAAAAATTCATTCAAAATAGATTGAAGACCTAAATATAAGACACAAAACAATAAGATACATAGAAGAAATTAAAGGTGCCAAATTTATGGACCTTGGTATTTATACACTTGGATCAGGGCTTGGAAATTAGGTCTGAGAGCTTTAGCAGGGGGTATACAGAAAGAATAGAGGAAAAACTAAAGCCGGAAAGGGATAGGATAAACAGGAGACTAAAAGGGTAAAGGTTTGTAAGAGAGTGATGGTGTAAAGGTCGAGTTGAGATAGAGTTGAACGATGCTATAGTAGAAATTAAAATAGAATGAAGACTACTCCCAATGTAAAATAAAGAGAGAATAAAATAGTACTGGAGAAAAAAAGAAAAGAAAAAGGAAACAAAAAATGCAAAATAGCAGTAGTAACACTGAGATTGAAAAATGTAATTGAAAAGGTAAAATCAAGTAAGGAAAAAAGAAAAAAATTCAGTTCTTAAGTAAAAGATGTAAAAAAATGAAAATTAAATAAAAGATGTAAAAAATGAAAATAAAATAAAAAATAGTAAAATTAGCATAAAAATGACCAGTAGTGGTCATTCACTTCCTCTGTTATTGTATTTGGCACACCTGATTCTCGGACCAGACAGTCTTGCAGTTCCCAGCGTTCCACTGCATCTCAGTTTTGTAAGGTAGTCCTTAATTTTAAGTAGGCTATATCTTAGTTATTTGTGTCCATTTATTTTTGATTAATTAAAAGTAAAAAAAAAAAAAAAAAAAAAAAAAAAAAAAAAAAAAAGGCAGTTTGTAATTCAGCCCCTATGTGGCAGTGTTTCTGGTTTGACCTCCCAGTCTTTTTGGTTGCTCTGGCCTTCTTTCTCTATGACTCTAGCTGCCAGAGTGCCTGCTGGCTCCCAGACTATCTCTTCTGGCTCCGATCTCCCGTTTCCAGGAAGGCAATTTCCCCCTGCAATTTCCCTGGATATGCCCAACTGGGAAGTCCTTCCCTAGTATTCAGAAGCAAGGGGGTGAAGGGGATCAGGCTCCAAGGTGTCCAGATGTTCCGCCCTTGGCAGGACAGGCCCGATTCTTAACAATCTGTCCCGTGTTCCTTGGCGTTTAAAAAAAAAAAAGTCCCGCTTCTGGGGAAGATTACACCAAACCCAGCACTGGGTCTCGCAGGGAAGGATTTTCTCTGCAGTGCAGCCTTCTTTCAGCGCAGCTTGGCACAGGGGCCGCTCAGGCGCTCCACTGCTACCGTCGCGGTGGGAACCGCTCAGGCGTGCAGCGGCTGCAGTTGCTGCCTGTGCCGCAGGGACCCAGAACCCTCACACTATCCCCACAAACTCTGACCTTTCTGTGGGTGATCGAAGAACTCCCTTGAATCCACGTGTTTGCGCCGATTGGGGCATCACAGCTGCTCAATGGTCTCCTTTGCTGTGGGTTTTCCAAGCCTCAGAGAAGACCCTCCTTTCCTGGTAAGATGGCACAGCCTTCCCTCTGAGACCGTAGCTCTGGGCAAGGTCTCTGCTGCCGCAGTGCTGGTTGCTTGGTCAGGAAATCCTGTCCAGCGGACCCTTCCTCACCTTCCTTTAGAGTTCCGCTGCTCCTTCGCTGCCAATCAATATTCCGTGAGCGACTCAGATGCTGCTTATATCTGTTCTGGGACCAGGGTCAGAACAAGTCCGTCTGTTCGGTCGCCATCTTCTCTCCCCCACTTCCAATGTCTTTTTATGAAGCTAGCATTACCCTAATCCCCAAACCTGATAAAGACACTACAAAGAAAGAGAATTATAGGCCAATATTTCTGATGAACAGAGTTGCTGAAATCCTCAACAAAATTCTAGCAAAAAGGATCTAGCATTACATTAGAAAGAACATGCACATGACCAAGAGGGACTTATTCCAGGGTTGTAAGAATGATATAGTATCTGCAAATCAATAAATGTGATACATCACATAAACAAATTGAGAGCTAAAAAAATCACATAATCAGCTGAAACTGGTTTGGCTCAGTGGATAGAGCATCGGCCTATGGACTGAAAGGTCCCAGGTTTGATTTTGGTCAAGGGCATGTACATTGGTTGCGGGCACATCCCCAGCAGGAGGCAGCTGGTCAATGTTTCTCTCTCATCAATGTTTCTAGCTCTCTATCCCTCTTCCTTCCTGTCTGTAAAAAATCAATAAAATATATTTAAAAATCATATAATCATATCAATTGATGCAGAAAAAGCATTTGACAGAATCCAACATCATTCCTGGTAAAAACTCTCAACAAAGTGGAATAGAGGGATCATACCTCAACACAACAAAAGACTTATATGACAAACCTACAGCCAACATCATACTCAATGGGCATAAACTAAATTCATTTCCCCTAAGAACAGCAACAAATCAGGAATACCCACTGTCACCACACCTATTCATCATAGTACTGGAAGTGCCTAGCCATAGCAATCAGAAAAGTAGAATTAAAATCTACCCAAATTGTAAAAGAAGTAGTAAAACTGTAATTATTTGCAGATGAAATGATATTGTGCATAGAAAACTCTAAAGAGTCCAACAAAAAACAACTAGATTAATAAATAAATTCAATAATGTAACAGGATACAAAATTAACACCCAGAAATCTATGGCTTTTTTTTTATACACTACTAATGAATTTACAGAAATAAAAACAACAAAAACAACCCAATTTACCATTGCCTCCCCAAAATTAAGATACCTAGGAATTAACTTAACTAAGGAGGTAAAAGATCTATACTCAGAAAACTACAGTACACTGAAAAAAGTGATAGAGGAAGACATAAACAAATGGAAGAATATACCGTGATCATGGATTGGTAGAATTCACATAATAAAAATGTCTATATTACCCAAAGAAATCTGTAGATTTAATGCAATCTCCATTAAAATACCAACAGCATATTTTACTGACCTAGAACCAACTGTGAAAAAATTCATATGGAACAATAAAAGACCTGTTATAGTCACAGCAGTATTGAGAAAGAAGAGCAAAGTTGGAGGGATCACAATACCAGATATCATGCTATATTGCAAAGAAACTGTTCTCAAAACTGCCTAGTACTGACAAAAGAACAGACATACTAAACAATGTAACAAAACAGAGAACCTCAGAAATTCACCTAAGACAATATGTTCAATTAATATTTGACAAAGGAGATAAGAGGCAATGGAGACAAGACAGTCTCTTCAATAAATGGTTTTGGGAAAATTGAACAGATACATGCAAAAAAAAAAAAAATGAAACTAGACCACCAACTTACACCATACCTAAATTAAAATCAAAATGGATAAAGGACTTAAACATAAGACAGGAAACAATAAAAATCTTAGATGAATCCACGGGCAGCAAAATATCAGACTTATGTTGTAGCAATATCTTTACCAATACAATTCCTAGGGCAACAGAAATTAAAGAGAAAATAAACAAATGGGACTATATAAAAATTAATAGTGTCTGCATAGAAAAAGAAACCATCAAGAAAACAACAAAGACCACTGCATGGGAGAATGTATTTGCCAATGTTATATGCAATAAGGGTCTAATCTCCAAAATTTAGGGAACCCATACAACTTAAAAATAAACAATCCAATTAAAAAATGGGCAAAGGAGTTAGACATTTTTCAAAAATGGACATACATAAGGCCAAGAGACATATGAAAACATGCTCAAGGTCATCTGAGAGATGCAAATCAAAATGACAATGAGGTACCATGTCACACATGTTAGAATGGTTATCATCAGCAAATCTACAAATGACAAGTACTGGTGAAGATGTGAAGAAAAAGGAACCCTTGTGTACTGCTGCTTGAAATGCAGACTGGTGCAGCATTATGGAGTTTCCTAAAAAAATTAAAAATGGAACTCCCATTTGACCAGTAATCCCACTTCTAAGAATATATCCCAATAAACCAGAAACCAATTAGAAAGGATTTATGCACCCCTATGTTCATAGCAACACAATTTACAATAGCTAAGATTTGGAAACAACCTAAGTGCCCATTAGCAGATGAGTGGATTAAAAAACTGTGTACATCTACACAATGGAATACTATGCTGATATAAAAGAACTTTTACCATTTGCCATAGCATGTATGGACCTGGATAGCATTATGCTCAGCTAAATAAGCTAGTTGGAGAAAGATAACTAACATTTTCTCACTCATATGTGGAATATAATGAACAACATGAACTGGTGAACAAAATAGATCTGGAAATGAAGAAACACTGAACCAACTGTCCAACCTCAGAGGGAAGGCAGGGGAGGGTGGAGGAGGGTAAGAGATCAACTAAAAGACTTCTATGCATGCATATTAGTATTATCAATGGACATGGACATTAGGGTAGTGGGGGCTTGTCCTGGCAGGGTGGGAATGGCCAGGGAAGTGTCAATCGGGAAAAAGGAGACATCTATAATACTTTAAACAATAAAAATAAAGGAATTATTAGGTCCTGGCCAGATAACTCAGTTGGTTAGGCAATTGTCCTGATACACCGAAGTTGTGGGTTTGATCCCCAATCAGGGCCTCGCATAAAGAACGCCTCGCACAGCGAACGCTGCACACAATGAACTTCATTTCATGATTCATACAACGAACTTCGTTTCACACAACGAAGTCGCCTGAGCTTCCACGACCGCTTTGCCCGAGCTTCCACGACTGCTTCGCCCGAGCTTCCATGATCGCTGCCGATGTATTGCATCCTTCCGCGCAGGCACTGCAGGCAGTCGTTAGTCACTGCGCTTAACTTAAGCACGTATCGCGGCAATCGTTCTTCATTACGAATTAAATCACGCACATATCACGGCAGTCGTCCTTTTAAGTTAAACTCAATATTTTTTTTATATCATGGCTTCTAAAAAAAGCAGGAAGGTGATTTCTGTTGAAATGAAACAGGAAATAATTAGAAGGAGTGAATGTGGGGTAAAACAGTGTGACCTCGTCAAAGAGTTTGGCCTCAGCAAGACTACCATTTTCACCATTTTGACAAATAAGGATGCAATCAAATCAGCCAAAGTAGCCAAAGGAGTATCAAAACTATTTCATGAAAAACATAGGTCTTCAATCCACGAGGAAATGGAGAGGCTATTAGCGATTTGGATTAAGGACAGGCAGGTGAAAAGAGACGTAACAACCCAAGATATTATCTGTCACAAAGCCAAGAGAATTTATGACGATCTAAAGAAAAACGTCCCTGGAAGTAGCAGCAATCAAGATAATGAAGAAGAATTCAAAGCCAGCAGGGGGTGGTTTTTTAGATTTAAGAAAAGGTGTGGAATCCACAGCGTTACTATGCATGGTGAGGCTGGCAGTGCTGACAAGAAAGAAGCAGAAAAGTTCTCTATTAACTTTCAAAAATGTATTAAGGATGAAGGATACTGCCCACAACAAGTGTTCAATGCCGATGAAACGGGTCTTTTCTGGAAAAGAATGCCGAGCAGAACCTTCATTACAAAAGAGGAGAAGAAATTGCTAGGACACAAAGCCATGAAGGACAGACTTACCCTTATGTTTTCGTCTAATGCCAGCGGAGACCTCAAGATCAAACCTCTATTGGTTTATCACTCTGAAAATCCAAGAATTTTCAAGAAAAATAACGTTATTAAGTCCAAACTGCCCGTCCATTGGAAGTCCAATCTAAAAGCCTGGGTGACCCAAGTTATCTTCAATGAATGGATTCTGGAAACCTTTGCTCCTGCCGTGAAGAAATTCTTGCTGGAAAAAGAACTGCCGCTCAAAGCCCTTCTGATACTTGACAATGCCCCTTCTCACCCAAAAGACCTAGAGGAAATATTGCAGGAAAATTATCCTTTTATCAAGGTGCAGTATTTGCCACCAAACACCACATCCATTCTTCAGCCAATGGATCAGCAAGTTATTGCGAACTTTAAAAAACTCTACACTAGAGCCCTCTTTAATAAGGTGTTTGAAGAATGCGAGTTTGGTGGAGACAATATGACTGTCCGAAAGTTTTGGAAGGAGAAATTTGATGTCCTTATGGCAATGCGACTTATACAGAAGGCCTCGGAAGAAGTGTCACAAAGGACCCTCATTTCTGCTTGGAAGATGCTTGTGCCTTCGTGGACCCAGGAAGAAGCAGTAGTTGATGACACAGAAGTGGTGAAGGACATCATCACAGTGGCCCAAAGGTTGGAATTAGAGGTAGAGAAAGAGGATGTAGAGGAGCTTATTGAGGAACACGAAGAAGAGCTGACAACTGAAGAGCTCCAAGCACTTCTGGTCCAGCAACAGGACAATGCTCAAAGGGAAGCGTCATCTGATAACGAGGAGCAACAATCAAACAATCAACCAATCCCAACTGCTGACATCAAGAACATCCTGGTCAAATGGAAAGCAGTTCAGGAGTTTACCAATGCCCACTATCCGGATTCAGCTGAAGCAAACAGGATCAACGATCTTTACTCCGATACTCTTGTCCGTTATTTCCGGCAGATGTTGGAGAAAAGAGAAAAACAAACGACTTTGGACAGGTTTTTCATGAAACCATCGGCCAAAAAGCAGAAAATGGATGAAGATGTGCAAGATTCGGTAGACTCTACTTAGTCTGTCTTAAAATTAAAAAAATGTGTGTTTTTTTTTTTAAATTATGTTTTTAGATGTATCTAAATAAAAATAATAACAAAAAATTTATCTTTTTTATGTCATCTTAGCATATTTTATGCTACAGAACGAATTATTTTTTTTAACATGTATTGTTATGGGAAAACGCATTTCACATAACGAACTTTTCGCATAACAAACTTGCTCCTGGAACGAATTAAGTTTGTTGTGTGAGGCACCACTGTACAACAATCAACCAATGACTGCATAAATAAGTGGAACAACAAATTGATATTTCTCTCTCTTTTCCCCTCTCTCTTTCAAATCAATAAACAACATTAAAAAATGATTTTTAAGTTGACACCTTCTGCTTCATAAACTGTCAATAAATTCTTGAAGCTACATTAAAAACAACAAAAGGAAAAAGGAGATATATAATATTATATGTAATACTTTAAACAAAAATAAAATTATAAATAAAAAAATAAAAATGTTTCTCCAGATTATTCCACCATGAGGCAAAGACTGAGAACAAGGGCCCAAGCTAGACCCTGAATTATTTACAGCCAGATACATAGTGCCTAGCTCACTACCTTTTATGTAGTTTGTTCTATGTTCATTTTTGTTAAAATTAATTTAATTAATTATAATTGATATTATAATGAATTTTATAACTCTACATTTATTTCATAATGTCCCAAATTATTGAAGAGACATTCAATTTAGTAAAAAAGGTCCAATTCTTTTTTGCAACATAAGTATATTAGGTGTTGGGCAATTAATTCATTAATGCACAATTCTACCCCTTGGATATCCCATAGTTTAGTGGGAAAGACAGATCCATAAGTGAATAATTAAAATACAGCATGGCTAGTGTAAGCCATATAATTTTATGTAAGATACACAAAGAATGTAGAGATGAACTTTGTCTGTGAGATGAGACAAAGAGATGTGAACACACTCTTGGAAATCATTTTTATAAATATTTTATTTAAAAAAATCTCCACTATGTTGATGTATATTGGCATAAGAAATGCTGTACATATTTAATGTATACAACTTGATGAGTTTGCAAATAAGTATACATCTGTGAAACCATCACAGCAATCTAGGCCATAAACTTATCTATTACCTCCAAAAGTTTTCTTCTGCCCTCTATTAAATACTAGAGGCCTGGTGCATGAAATACGTGCAAGGAGGGTAATCCCCTCAGCCCAGCCTGCACACTCTCCAATTTAGGATCCCTCTCACAATCCAGGAACGCTGGCTCCTAACTGTTCCCCTGCCTGCCTGCCTGATTGCTCCTAACTCCCCCCCCACCCCCGCCACCAGCCTGATCACCCCTAGCCACTCTGCCTGATGACCTGATCACCCCTAACTATCTCCCCCCCCCCCCCCATGGCCTGGTTGCCCCTAACTGCCCTTTCCCACAGGCCTAGTCATCCCTCACTGTCCCTCCTGCCAGCCTGGTCACCCCTTACTGCCCCCCTTTGCTAGCCTGGTCGACCCTCATTTTCCCCTTCTTGGCCTGGTCACCCCACACAGCCTGCTGTTCAGTCATTTGGTCATCCCTCACTGACCCCTCTGCTGGCCTGATCGTCCCAGACAGCCTGCTGTTTGGTTGTTTCTGTGAGGGAGTCCTGACCAATTTGTATATTACTCATTTATTAGTATAGATTATTTTTGTGATAATGCTTAACATAAGATTTACTTTAGTATCAAGTATTTTTAGTATAGATTATAATATTGTGAACTACAGACACTAAGCTGTACAGTGGATTGCTAGGACATATTAATCATGTACACGTTATAGTTCATACCATTTGACTAATACCTCCTCATTTTCCACTTCCCCCAGTCCCTAACAAACACCATTCTACTCTCCGCTTCTATGAGATTGACTATTTTAAATTCTTAATTTAAGTAGTGTTGCGTAGTATTTCTCCTTTTGTGTCTGGCTTATGTCTCTTAGCATAATGTCCTCCAGATTTATCCATGTTGTTACAAATGACAGAACTTCCTTCTATTGTATTTGAAGCTGAATAGTTTTCATTTGTATGTATGTACTATATTTTCTTTATCTATTTATCTGTTGGTGGATTCTTAGGTTGCTTCCATGTCTTGGCTATTGTGACTAATACTGCAATAAATATGAGAGCGAGGATATCTGGGTATATATTTCAATTTCAATAGAAATTCCTTTGGATGTATACCCAGAAGTAGGATTGCTGGCTTGTATGGAAGTCATATTTTAAAAATGTGAGGTATCTTCAAAATTTCTACAGTGTTTGCACCAATTTACATTCTTACCAACAGTATACAAGGGTTCTAATAGAATATATTTAGTGAAAATTTAGAGGGGTTCAAATAATAAAATAATTGGTTCCACATAGATTCTTTCCTAAGTAGGAGAGATTTGAGACTAATCACCCTGAAAGATTAAAATACTACAGCCAGTGTTGACAGAGACCTGGTGCTAGAAACCTGTTGGGATCTCCAGGTGTTTGTTGCACTCCTCAGAAAAATCCCACTATGTCATTGTGGCAGGGATTATTTTATTTGTCAATTACAGTTGACATTCAATATTATTTTATATTAGTTTCAGATGTACAGCATAATGCTTAGATTTTGTGTAATTTATGAAGAGATCCCATGGTGGGGATTAATATCCCCATTTGACAGAGGAAGAAACTTAGGCTCAGAGAGGTTACATGATTTTCTTTTCAAGGTTACATAGCCTGTTAATAGGAATGTGAGGTCTTGAACCTAGGTATCATGACCGAGAGTGAGTCCAATGCTGTTTTTGATGGAGCCATCACTAGATTTATCTAATTTCATGGATCTCAGACACAATCTGAGGAAGGCTTGAAGGCAGGTTTGGACCAATTTACTGAGGCCTCACATTGAACACAAAGGAGTTTGGACTTTTCTTGGTAGATAGTGGAAAGCCATATAAAGATTTTGAACAATGGGAGTGACTGTACCTGTTGACAGGTCTTCCTTGACACTTAAGCATTCACTGTTTGACACTTAAAATCAAGCTGACAAGTTAGTTTTACACCCCTATCAGCAAGTCAGAAACTGGTAGTTTGTGGTCAAACTGTTTATGTACTTTCTTTTAACAGTTTTTCTCTCAGTTGCTTTCTGCTTTATTTAAAGGCATTCCAGTCATTTCCATCTGTCCTCTATTAGTGGCCAACCATAGGGTAGCCCTGGTCTGTCTCTCCACCCACCCCCCCTGCCCCATCTTGCCTTAACGAGAAATCTGCTTTCTCTAATTCTGAAATCAGACCCAGCCAAACAAGCAAAGACACAATCACTTTGGACATGAAACACTGAAATGGTGATTAATCTTTCTAAACATTCTTGTCAAACGCTTACTTCACTTCACACTTTCTTCATTTCTAAAAAAAAAACCCCACCAAAAAACCCCCAACCATCTGGCATGCAACTCCCCCCCCCCCGCCCCTTCCTTTCTACAGGTTACCTACTCCCCCCCACCACCACCTTCTGTCTTCTATTTTTTTCCTAGTTGGGGAAGAAAATACTAAAAGCAAGATGAAGATGTCAATGAGGCAGAAACCCGGTATTGCCTTGCTAGATTCCCACTACAGCTTTGTGAGAGAGGACAGGTAAGAAGAGATCATTCCCATATTACTAAAATATAAAAAGAAATGTTTCAAAATCTACCCAGAAATTAATGGGATAAAAAAATATGGGCAAAGAGCCAGGGCTTTTGATGTCCTGGGCAGTACTCTGCCCTGCATGTCATGTTTTTTAAGAACATAGACACTGAGGCTCAGGAAACCCTAGGGAATTGGTGAAGGGTGCAGAGCCAGTGAAGTTGCGAAGTCAGGGTCTAACGTGTCTTGGTTCCTCTATGGTATGAAAAGAGTCAAGACAAGAACTTCTGTACATTGCAGGACTTCTTAGACTATTGCTCTATTTTATTTTATTGTTTTAAACTTTTTATTTTTAAATATTTTTTGACTCATAATAAGTTGCAAAATTAGTATGGAGAGTTCTTGTTACCCCCCCCCCCCCCCCCAGCTTCTGTTATCTTACATCACCATGGTACCTTTTAAAATCAAGAAATTTGACATTTGTACAATACCATAAACTAAACTATATTAACTTTGTTATGAACTGATTTGTTCCCCACCTCCCAACTTATATGTTAAATCCCTAACCTGCAAAGATAGGCTTTTTAGGGGAGTCTTAAGGGTAGAGCACTGATCTGACAGAACAGGTGTCCTTATAAAGAAACACCAACTCTCTCTCTCTCTCTCTCTCTCTCTCTCTCTCTCTCTCTCTCTCTCTCTCTTTCTCTCTCTCTCTCCCTCCCTCTCCATGTGCGCTATGCACAGAGGAAAGGCCATGTGAGGACACATAGAGAATATGGCTGTTTATAAGCCAGCAAGAGAGGTCTCAGAAGAAACCAACCTTAGCATCTTGATTTTTGAACTGTGAGAAAATTAATTTATGTTGTTTAAACCTCCCAAATCTGAGATATCTTGTTATGGCAGCTCAAACAGACTAACATAATCTTATTCTATTTCACCATTTTTATATGCACTAATTTTATTTTTGGTGTATAATGCTATATTAGCCTGCTTGACCTGCCATAACAAAATACTACACACTAAGTGTCTTAAACAACAGAAATATATTTTCTTACAGTTCTGGAGACTAGAAGTACAAAATCAAGCCATTGGAAGGTTCGATTTCATTTTAAGGTCTCTCTGGATTGTAGATAGATGCCCTATTGCTGGCTCTTTACATGGTCATCCCTCTGTGTACATGTGCTCCTTGTGTCTCTCAGTGTGTCCTAGTCTCCTATTATAAAAACACCAGTAAAATTAGATTGGGGTGTACCCTAATAGCCTGTTCACATCTTTAAAGGCTCCATCTCTAATTACAGTCACATTCTGAGGTATTGGAGGTTAAAGCTTCAATATATGAGATTTGAGGGAAAACAATTCAGTCTATAATGAGTGCTTTGATATTTTATATGTATAGATTTGTTAACAAATACCACAATTAATACAAAGAACTGGTACAACAATACAAACAAATTTTGTAGTGCTACCACTTTATAGTTACACCCTGCCCCATTCCTAATACCTGGTACCACTGATCTCCATCACGAATTTTTGTTATTTTAACAATGGTATGCAAAGGCAGTCATATAATATGTAACCTTTTGAGTTTGGCTTCTTTTCACTTGTCATAGTGCCCTGAGGTCCATCTAAGTTATTGCATCTGTTTATAGTTTTTTCTTTTTACTTTTAAGTAATATTCCATATATGGTGTACCATGGTTTGTTTATCCCTGTGGTTGGTAAACTGCGGCTCGCAAGCCACATGTGGCTCTTTGGCCCCTTGTGTGTGGCTCTTCCACAAAATACCATGGTCTGCGCAAGTCAATTTTGAAGAAGTGGCATTAGAAGAAGTTTAAGTTTAAAAAATTTGGCTCTCAGGAGAAACCAAGATGGCGGCATAGGGTAGACACCCCAATGCAGCCTACCACAACAAATTTGAATTTAGAACTGAAAAACAGGGGAGGCATTGCCCTGAAGCGCCAGACGGCTGGCTGAGAGGAGGCTCTGCCATCTGGGAAGGAGAGAGAAGGCACGCTGAACCTCAGGAACTGTGAAGGTACGGAGAACTGTGTGCGTGAAAAGGCGCTGGCTTAATCCCGGTGCGGAGAGGAAGGGCCGGACCGAGATTGCTGCTGGCTTACTCCCGGCACGCAGAGAGGGCGGGCCAGGCTGAGTTCGCTACTGGCTTACTCCTGACGTGGAGAGGGAGAATAGCTAACGCGGCTGGCTTTCTTGTCCGAGAGGAAAACAGAATCACCCTATTGCTCTGATAAACGGCCCCAGACAGGGAGAGGCCAGACTGTCAGGCAGTGGGCAGAGATCTCTTGGAGGTGTGTGAAGCCAGAGGCCATTACTGCGGGACTTGGGGAGGAGCCGAAGGGAAAACAAAGTTTGTCTGCACCAACCCGAGACTCCGCCCTACCTGTGGCTGAGCACAGAAGCTCTCCCAGAGGCTGGCTTTCTCTAAGGAGGGACTGTCCAGAATCCAAAGCTTATCTGCGCCTTTACCAAAGAGGTGCATGCACCTGCAACCAATTTTCGAAACTCACCACTAACAGGACTTTTCTAAGGAGAGATTGACAGAGAATCAAAGATTGTCTGCGCCACCCCGAGACCCCGCCCCATCCAAGCGGAGTACAGAAGCCCTCCTAGCTGAGACACTGCTGATCTTTGCAGCCAATTGGCTTAGAGATCAACAGTTTCCAGTGATACTAACAATAAGCTTAACAACAAGACTGCACACACAACCCACAAAGGGCTACACCAAGACTGTCCAACGCAGGTAACTGGAAAGGCTGTGCTACTGGGCTTTACCAGAACACCTAACACACAAAACTATTCCATCAAATCAGGGAAACAATTAAAATGCAGACAAGAGGAAGGAGATGGAGGAAAAGAAAAGATTGGACATTGAGTTCAAAACTACAGTTATAAGGTTATTCAAGAATATCCTAAAAAAGGCCAATAAAATAAATGAGACCTATGAGGATATGAAAAGAGAGCAACTAGAAATTAAGAAAACATTGTCTGAAATAAAAAATATTACACAGAGTCCTAAAAACAGATTGGAAGATCACAAGGATCAAGACAAAGATTTAGAACACAAAGAGCCAGAGGACACTCCTCCACAGAAGCAAGAAGATAAGAGAATCCAGAAAGTTGAAGATAGTGTAAGAAACCTCTGGGACAATTTCAAGCGAACCAACATGAGAATTATTGGGATCCCAGAAGAAGAGAGAGAGCAAGATACCGAAAGAATACTGGAAGAAATAGTGACAGAAAACTTCCCCCACCTGGTGAAAGAAATAGACTTACAAGTCCAGGAAGCCCGCAGAACCCCAAACAAAAGGAATCCAAGGAGGACCACATCAAGACACATCACAATTAAAATTCCAAGAGCAAAAGACAAAGAGAGAATATTAAAAGCAGCAAGAGAAAAGCAGGTAGTGACCTATAAAGGAGCACCCATAAGATTGTCAGCTGATTTCTCAACAGAAACCATGCAGGCCAGATGGGAATGGCAAGAAATATTCAAGGTGATGAATAACAAGAACCTACAGCCAAAAATAATCTACCCAGCAAAGCTATCACTCAGAATCAAAGGACAGATAAAGAGCTTCACAAATAAAAAAAAGCTAAAAGAGTTCATCACCACCAAACCAGAATTATATGAATTGCTGAAGGAGGTTATTTAGGAAGAGGAAGAAGATAAAGATAAAAATTATTATCAACAAATACGTAGCTATCAACAAGTGAATCTAAAAACCAAGGGAATTTAAAAATCTGATGAACAATATTAACTGGTGAATATAATAGAATCAGAGGTATGGAAGGAGAGTGGACTGACGATTCTCAGGGAAAAAGAGAGTGGGGGAGCGGGAAGAGACTGAACAAAAACTGTGCACCTATGGATGAGGACAATGGGGGATGGGGAAAGGACAGAGGGTGGGGTGGGAACCTGGTGAAGGAGAGCAATTGAGGGGGGGGAAGAGGATCACATTTGTAATAATCTGAACAATAAAGATTTATTTAAAAAAATTTGTCTCTCAAAAGAAATTTCAATTGTTGTACTGTTGATATTTGGCTCTGTTGACTAATGAGTTTGCCAACCACTGATTTATCCAATCACTATTAAAGGATATTTGGGTTCATTCCAGTTTTTGTATATAAATAAAGCTTCTATGAACATTTGCACATAGGTTTACTTATCTCCAGAATAAATATTCTAAAATTATATATGAGAAATTCAGTTTCTCCACACCTTCACCAAAATTTTGTGTTGTCACTGTTTTTTTTTAAAATTTTATTTTAGACATTTTGATAGGTATGAAGTAATCTCTCTTTGTGGTTTTATTGTATTTTTAAAACTATATATTTTTATTGATTTCAGAGAGAAAGGGAAAGGAAGAGAGAGATAGAAACATCAATGATGAGAGAGAATCATTGATCCACTGCCTTCTGCATACCCCTTAATGGGGATCAAGCTGCAAACTGGGCATATGCCCTTGACTGAAATCGAACCTGGGACCCTTCAATCCGCAGGCCGATGCTCTATCCATGGAGCCAAACCAGTCGGGGCTCTTTGCAGTTTTAAATTGCATTTCCCTAATGGCTAGTGATATTGACCAAGTATCTCTTTATGTTCTTTATCACTTTTTAAAATTGTATTTTTCAATTAATGTTGACATACAATTTTATATTAGTTTCAGGTATACAATACAGTGATTAGACAAGTACATGCTGATGAAGTGATCACTATGATAAATCTAGTACCCATTTGACATCATACATAATTATCTATACTAATAAAAGGGTAATATGCTAATTAGACTGGGAGACCTTCCAGGAGACCTTCTGAATATTCTTCTGGACAAAGCCATGGTGGCAGGACCGAGTTAGAGGTGATTAGGGGCCAAGAGGAGAGGGCAGTTGTGGGTTATCAGACCATTGGAGGGGGGCTTGGGGTGATTAAGCTGGGGGGGCAGTTGGGGGTGAGCAGGCTGGCAGGGGAGCATTTGTAGGCTAGCAGGCCAGCGGGGAGGGGCAGTTGCAGGCAGAGTGGTTAGGGGCAATCAGGCAGGCAGGCAGGTGAGTGGTTAGGAGCCAGCAGTCCCAGATTTTGAGAGGGATGACCGGAGGGGTCCCAGATTGGAGAGGGTGCAGGCCGCGCTGAGGGATCTTCTTCCCCACCCCCCATGCATGAATTTTATGCATCGGGCCGCTTGTTATAACATAATTGATTATATTTCCTATGCTGTACTATACATCCCCAAGACTATTTAAAATATATATATATTTATTTACTGATTTTTCACAGAGAGGAAGAGATAGGGATAGAGAGTTAGAAACATCGATGAGAGAGAATCATCCATCAGCTGCCTCTTGCACACCCCCTACTGGGGATATGCCCGTAACCAAGGTACATGCCCTTGCCTGGAATAGAACCCGGGACCTTTCAGTTCGCAGGCCGATGCTCTATCCACTGAGCCAAACCAGTCCCGGCCCTATGACTATTTTTTAAATTCTCACCTGAGGATATGTTTTTATTGAATTTTAGAAAGAAAGTAAGGGAGGGAGAGAGAGAGAGAGAGAGAGAGAGAGAGAGAGAGAGAGAGAGAGAGAGAGAGAGAGAGAGAGGAGAGAGAAACATCAATTGGTTGCCTCTAGTACCCACTATGATTGGGAAATGAAACCCACAACCTAGGTATGCACCCTAACTGGAAATTGAACCTGCCACCTTTTTTTTTTTTTTTTTTTTGTATGTGTGTATGTGTGTATAGATGCTGCTCCAATATCTTTATCCACCCATCTATCAATAGACAGGTTACTTCCATAGCTTAACTATTGTAAATAATACTGCACTGATCATAGGGGTGCAATATATCTTTTTGAAGTAGTGTTGTGGATTTCTTTAAAAAAAGAAATACCCAGAAGTAGATAAATGTTTTCAATTTTTTTTTGTGTAGGTACCCAGAAAAGGGGTTTCTGGGACATATAGTAGCTCTATTCTAAATTTTTTGAGGAACCTCCATAGCATTTTTTGTAGTGGCTGAAAAAATTTACAATCCCACTAACAGTGCATGAGGGTTCCCTTTTCCCTACATCATCACCAACACTTGTTTCTTTATCTATTTTCTAATTGAATTTGTATGTGTGTTTTACTGTTGAGTTTGAGAGTTTTTATATTTTAGTTACAATTCCTTTGTCAGATACGTGGTTTGAAAATATTGTTTTAATTTTCTTAAGATATTTTACAAAGTTTTTATTTTAATCAAGTAGATTTTTACCAAGGTTTTTATGTATCATGCTTTGGTATCATATCCAAGTACCCTTCACCAAACCCTGGGTCCAGAATATTTTCTCTTATGTTATTTTTTAAAAGTTTTATAGTTTCATGCTTTATATCTAAATCTGCGATTCATTTTTAGTTGTTTTTTTGTATAAGGTATTAAGTTTAGGTTGAGGTTCAACCTATACTCAAAAACCTTTGAATGTTTCCATGACTTTAAGGATAGTCTAAATTCTTCACTCTGGAATTCAAGGTCTTTTATGATCAGGATTCATCTTTCTATCCCATCTTTTTTTCCTTTGATTTCCTACCATGCATATTGCCTATTAGCTGTTATCTATGACTCAGTGTTATCATTTGTAAAATTACTATACTAACAGTACCTACTTTGTAGGATTATTGTGATGATAAAAATTAATTTATATAAGTAGCACAGTGCCTGGAAAGTAATGCTCAACAAATGCTAGCTCTTATCATTATTATACAAAATGTTTACTTCAAGCAAGCTTTCCATTTACTAACCTCATATCCCCATTCTCTCCTTTACTTTGACGTAATAGTCTTCATATATCAAATCTCTACCTGTTTTTGTGGTTGCCTCTGATGATGGTATGGCAGTCAAGATTGACTGGAAAGAGGAGATTCTGGGCTGATGGCAAGGTTCTATACTTGATAGAGATTTGAGTTAAAAAGATACAATATATATTTCAAAACTCATAAAATGTTCCCTTAATATTTGTGTTTTAAAATGTATGTGCAATTTATCTTATAAAAACTGTTAACATATGTATATTAAACATTAATGACAAGAAATGCTGAAATGGTTAGTGGTAAGTTGTACTGATGTCTGCTATTTGATTTAAGACTCCACCATCATTCTTTTGAAGTTCTTAATAATTTCATATTTGAACTTACGTATTTTATATGAAATCCAGTGGGATAATGGAGCATGCACATGAGAAGAGTAAATAGACATAACATGTGTGTCTACTATTTTTTGCACCCCATTTGAATATTGTATCTGCAATGCTCCATGAGCATAGAATTCCAGTGGATCTACAATGGGTGGAAATTCGGCAAGATTCAAATCAAATACAAGGTAAACAAGTTAATGTAAGACTGAGTCAGTGGGAGCACTGACAACCTCAAGGATCTACACCTTCCATTCAAACCAGAGCTTACTTTGAATGTAAAAAGAAGATAATAGCATTAAAAATCAAGGATGAGCAAGGAACCCAGTCATATTTTCTTACTCATGTTACTTCCCTATATTAGCCAATCATTAGTGCTAAGTATGATTATATAGAAGCAACAAGAAAGAGAGCAACCCATAGTTACTTTTCATTTTATTTCATCCTTACCAGTAAATAAAAGGTAGAGAATGTTGGTATCAATAGAATGTGTGCATATAAAAAAGTGAAGTAAAAACCAGTTGAATTAAGTTTGTGCAGCATTTCCACTGTTCTGGTAAAAATGAATTACATAGGCATGTGAGATATATAAAATATGAATTGTGTAATTTTGGTGATTCTGCATATGAGTTAAATGTTCTTATATTTTCATTTAAAACTGATATGAAATAATATAAAGATAAAATAAAATTTATGCTAACAATTTAAAATTTTAATCATTCTTTACTTAGAACAACATAAACTAACAAACAGAAAACACCAGGAAAAGTTGAGAGAGGGAGCAAGTGAGTGATAAAGATGAGTTCACACACAGAAAAGTAAAAAGAAAAAAGTCCTTTGCATTCCTAGTATAAAGATAAGTTTAATTATTACCTGGACACGTAAACTTGGGAATACTCTTTTCCTATTTGGGCTTCTGCCTTTACTTGGACAATGAAGAAACTTAACTAGATGGTCCTTTCTAAAAGTCCTTCACATTAGCATACTGCTTCTCTTATTTACAGCATTTAAAATCTTTTTCATATACAACTGGGCAATGTTGTGAATGAGTATAAGCCATGTCTTCTTCTGTGTGTAAGCTTTTGGAGAATAAGCCCCTGCCTTGTATATTTCTATTCCCCATGATACATTGCACATAGTAGATACATAAATATAGTTGTTTGAATATATAAATGAATATGCTAGTGAATGCAATGGGAATTATTTGTATTTCACTTCAAAGCTGCTTCAGGATAAACCATTTTCTCTACTTTTAATGTGGGAAGGTTTTTTTAAACTAAATCATTTTAGTAGAAAATCTGAATGTGATAGAAGGTGGCATCAATACTAACCTTGGGACATCAACCAGACTTTTGAGATCACTCTTCTCCCCTGTCTGGAGATTTCCCTGCTCCACACTTCTGCCTTTCTAAAGCTCTTGTACTCTTATCTTACACCTTCAGGAGGAAGTCAGACTGCCCTACTTCACTTGGCTCAGGGTTGTGTGCCCCGCTCAGAGGCCCATAAAGCAATTGGGTAATAGAGAGAGTGCCTAATGTGGGTCAAAGGTTCAGCCCCATAAGAGTCCTTTAAAACTTCCTTCTATACTTGAGACTTTTATTTCCCACACCAATTGGAAGGATAGAATAGGGAATAGGGTGGGGAGGATGGTTTTGTGAAATCCACTATCTTGAGGCTGTGAGCCATGAACAAGTCCATATCAAAAGAAGAATAGCCCTGGCCTTTGGAGAGCTTAGGCTGTCCATCTCCTTGTACACATTGGTAGCAATATAAACTAGGCTAGCCCCATTCCCTCCAGAGCCTACTTCCCAATCCTATTTTCCACTTCCACAAGCTCTACTCATCACTTCTCAATCATTCAAGAAGAATTTTTCCAGCTGGGCTCGGTATTGGTTTCCCTGAATGACCCTTAAAAAATTCAAATTTCAGCCCACAAATTTGTCTGAGCACCAGGCAGACCTCATACATCATTGAACACTCATCTTAGAAGGTCGAGACCTTGGCATAGTTGGGTGTTGATATTCTTATTGATGGAAATGTTGGTTTTGCATTCTATCTTTAACCCCCTCAAAAGTGATATTGGGATTTAGGGATCTGATCATTCATAAAATGCTTGATTAGAGCCAGCTTTAGACTCATTTATATTTTGGAAAGAAAAGATAATGACTTATACTATGGAATCAGCTGTAAGACAGAGTGTGGAGTTGAACAAATCAGGAATGTCATCAGGGAGGCAATTCCAGTAAGAGACCTACCAAAGGATAAGAAGCAGTAGTAGAAATTAGTGGTTGGGAGTCAGCAAATCAAGGTCTTGTCTGACTCTGTTATACTCTTATTCACTTATGTGACATTTAACAAGTTTCTCTCTCAGAGCCACATTTCCCTCATGTATAAAATAAAGAGATGCTATTTGATGACCCTGAGGATTTTCCCAGTTCTGATATTTGACATTGGAGAAAATACTTATCTTCCAATAGTTGGGTTAAGAACATAAGATACGGAGTCAGACTGTCTGGGTTGGTATCCTGGACCTACTCCTTCTTCACTGTGTGACCTTAAGGAAATTACTTAACCTCTCTGTGCTTCAGTACCCTCATCTATAAAACAAGGATAATAATACGTGCCTTATAGAATTGTTATAAGAATTATTTAAATTTATATGAAGCAGTTTATATATATATTACTTGGCACATAGTGTTATTACATGTTGGCTCTAATTATCATTATAAAAACCCATCTCTAGGGTCTCATAGGAAATCAATGTAGTGTGGGATTCCAGGCTCTCACATTTCTCTCATTTTTGAGAAAAGAGCCACATCATGGTTGCTTTCCTAGGCCTCTGGAAACACACCTTACCTCCCTTTTGGGAAGGCCATTTTCTGTTCCTCCAATGTATAGCACCCTGAGGCTACTGTATCTGGGTCCTTAATTTGGAGCTCATAGGAAACAGTTAATCTAGGATTTTGTCTTATTTCCTCAGCCTGGAAGGTCCTTACCATCTTTCCAAGTGTGTTTCTCTACCTTCTTCCCTGGATGTTAACTTCTTCCAACCCAGATAGTCATTGGTGGGGAATAGAAGGGAGTGAGGTGGGATGAGGCAACTAGGGAAGAAAGGAAGATAACTCTTTAATCTCTGGTTGTTCTATAAGGATTTATTTTCATGAATGATTTCTGTATCTTTTGGATATCTATGTGACCTATCCATGTCCCTAGCTCTTTCTTTTTTCAGTGATATTTCTAGTCGATATAAACAAATGTATCACTAAATACTAGCAATGTAATGGTAGCCTGGGCAAAGTGACATTTGATCTTAAATTTGAGTCAACCTAATATAGAATGTTATGGTCAGAAGTGGCCTAAGGGATGACCTCATCCAATCCCCCCTTATGTAGTATATTTAAGAAATTGAGGACCAGAAAAGGGAAGGGACTTGTCCAAGATCATATAGCAGAAATAGGGCTAGAATCTAGGTAATCTTATACTGAGTTGCGGGGTCCCTTTCCTATATCATTTTGCTTTTGGGGCATTTTTGACAGCATGGTTGCTTAACCTAAAGGAATGACTCAAAATATACTGGAGTGTAAGTGGGTGAATAAAGATGTTTTGAGATAGAGAAACCGTTTAGTTCCCCTCCAAATCCCTTGTAGACAATTTTTTGCTCTGCCTCAAGATAGGGTCAGAACTTACTGTTGCTCAAAGCAGTCTAGAAGAGCCAGTGTTTCAGAGTTCCATGTCTTCAACTGTACTGCCATTTTGGGTGGGGCAGGAGGAGAGGCCTTGCAGCTGGATTTCCTGTCTCCAGGGCCTGGGAGGAGCTTGTAATTCTGGATTAGTACACAAGGGTTTTAGCATCTGCTTTGAGGTTCTTAATCACATCATCCAAAGACAATGAGGATATACGAATAGAATTGGTGGAAGAGTGAATCAGGGGTCACTGTCTGGTTTTCTGGGCAGCCAGTCCATGGGAGTGGCAGAGCAATGAGAACAAAGCACAGTGTGGACTCCTGGCCAAAAAAAATAACCTAATGAATAGAGGTTGCACACACAGAGAGCACAGTGGAGTTTCTGGCAGGATGTGGCAGTAGTCATTCTGAACAAACAAAATCTTAATTTATGTCTAAGCAGAGCAAGATTAGAAACCTAGTTCACATTTCTCCTAGAGAGTGTTTCTAAAAAATCAGCCAAATGAATTCCTCCATGTAGAGATGGGGCAGAGAAGCAGTCCACCTAGCCTTCAAAATCTAACTCCCAGGTCAGTGCTCTGGCAGCATATGGTGCCAATTTGTCATGCCAGGCGATGGTAGGAACAGTCTTATCTGGATCAACATCAAGATCTAGAAGGCCTGGTTGTAGCTGTATATATCTGTGGCAATAGCTTACTAATAGTACAATCCACCTTTACCAGATCATTTTTCCTTGTATTTTAAAAATACAGTTGACATACAACCCTACATAATGAAAACCTAATATGCTGAATGTCAGGTCATCCCGTCAACCAGTTGACTATCTACCCCCTGATGGTCAGTACTCATCATAGCGAGTGGTTGAGTGGCCTTAGCATATCATTAGCATATTATGATTTGATTGGCCAACTGGATGACTGGACACTTTGCATATTAGGCTTAGGCTTTTGTTATATAGGATACTTGCCTTCTTTGTCATAGATTAATTGATCATATAAAAATGGGTTTGTTTCTGTGTTCCATTGGTTTATGTATCCGTTTTTATTCCAGTACCATGCTGTTTTGATAAGGAGAGGATTGTAGTATAGTTTTATATCAAGTAACATACCCGCAGCTTTGTTCTTCTTTCTCAGTTGCTGTGGCTATTCAGAGCCTTTTTTGGGGTACATATAAATTTTAGGATTGTTTATTCTACTTTTGTAAAAATGTCATTGGTATTTTGATAGCAATCTTATTGAATCTGTAAACTTCATTGGGTATTATGCACATTTTAACGACTTTAATGAATTCTTCCTATCTATGACCACAGTATATGCTACCATTTATTTGTACCTCCTTTGATTTCTTTCTTTAGTGTTTCATAATTTTCTGAGTACATGTCTTTTACTTCCTTGAATAAATTTATTCCTAGGTGCTTTTTTAATACAATTTAAATGGAATTGTTTTCTTAATTTTTCTGTCTGATACTTTTATATTGGTGTATAATAATGCAATGGATTTCTGAATATTAATTTTGTGTCCTACTATTTTACCTATTTTATTGCTCAGTTCTAGAAGTTTTTGGTATAATATTTCAAGTTATTTATATATATTATAGTATTATGTCATCAACAAACAATGAAAAATTATTTATGTATTAATTTTTCTCAAGCACCACTGTTGTCCATTTCCCTTAACTATTTTTTTTCCTTTTTTTCTTTATCCCTTCATCCTCCACCTTCCCCAGAGCTGTCAGTCTGTTCTCTATCTATGAGTCTGTCTCTATATTGCTTGTTAGTTCAGTTTGTTCATTAAATTGAGCATAAGAGTGAAATAATATGATATTTATTTTTCTCTGACTGGCTTATTTCACTTAGCATAATGTTCTCCAGGTCCATCCTTATTGTCACAAAGGGTAAACTTTTATTGTTTTTTATGGCTGAGTAGCATTCCATTTTGTAAATGTGCCACAGCTTTTTTATTCAATCATCTACTGATAAACACTTTTGCTACTTCCAAACCTTGGGATTGTAAATAATGCTTCGATGAACATAAGGGTCCATATATTTTTTGAAATTAGTGTTTTGGGTTTCTTCAGATAAATTCCCAGAAGTGGAATCACTGGGTCATAAGGCAGTTTCATTTTTAATTTTTTTGAGGTGTCTCCATACTTCTTTCCACAGTGGCTGCACCAATCTGCATTCCCACCAACAGTGTATGAGGGTTCCCCTTTATCCACATCCTTGCCAACACTTGTTTGTGATGATAGGTCTGAGGTGATATGTCATTGTGTTCTATAAAATATATTTTTATTTATTTTAGAGAGGAAGGGAGAGAATCATTGATCAGCTGTCTCATGCATGATCTCCAATAGGGATGGAACCTGCAATCTGTGCCTGTTCCCTGACTGGGAATTAAACCATGACCTCCTGGTTTGTAGGTGGATTCTCAACTTCTATGCCACATTGGCTGGTCATCTGTTGAGGTTTTATTTTTCATTTCTCTGATGATTAGTGGCACTGAGCATCTTTTCATGTGTTCATTGGCTATCAGCATGTCCCCTTTCAAAAAGTGTATATTCACATGCTTTGCCAATTTTTAAATTTGATTGTTGTTTTTTTTGTTGGTGTTCAGTTGTTTGAGTTCTTTACAAATTTTAGATATTAACCCCTTATCAGATGTATCATTGTTGAATATGTTCTCCCATTCACTGGGTTGTCTTTTCATTTTGTTGATGGTTTCCTTTGCTGTGTAAAAACTTTTTAGTTTGATGTAGTCTCATTTGTTTATTTTTTCTTCTGTTTCCCTTGCTTGAGAGATATATCAATAAAAATATTGCTATGGGAAATGTCTGAGATTTTACTGCTTATATTTTCTTCTAGGATTTTTATGGTTTCAAGTATAACATTTAAGTCTTTAATCCATTTTGAGTTTAATCTTCTGTATGGTGTAAAAAGGTGGTTCAAGTTTCATGTTTTGAATGTATCTGTCCAATTTTCCCAACACACTTTATTGAATAGACTATCTTTAGCCCATTTGTTTTTTATGTTTTTGTCTCCTTTGTCAAATATTAATTGAATATAAAGCTGTGGCTCTCTATTCTGTTCCATTGATCTATAAGTCTGTTTTTATGCCTGAACCAAGCTGTTTTGATTACTATGGCCTTGTAGTATAGTTTGATACTAGGGAGCATGAGTTATCCAACTTTGTTCTTCTTTCTCAAGATTGCTTTTGTTATTTGGGGTCTTTTGTGGTTCCATACAAATTTTGGAATATTTGTTCTAGGTCTGTTAAATACATCATTAGTATCTTGATAGGAATTTCCTTGAATATATAGATTGCTTTGAGTGGTTTGGACATTTTAGTGACGTTAATTCTTCCTATCCATGAATGCAATATACTGTATGCTTCCACTTATTTGTATCTTCTTCAAATTGTTTTTTCAGTGTCTTGTAATTTTCTAAGTACAGATGTTTTGCATCATTGGTTACATTTATTTCTATGTATTTTATTCTTTTTAAAGCAACTGTGAATGAAGTTGTTTTCTTATTTTACCTTTTTAAAAAAATATATTTTATTGATTTTTTACAGAGAGGAAGAGAGAGGGATAGAGAGTTAGAAACACAGATGAGAGAAGATCATCGATCAGCTGCCTCTTGCACACCTCCTACTGGGGATGTGCCTGCAAACCAGGTACATGCCCTTGACCAGAATCGAACCCAGGACCTTTCAGTCTGCAGGCCAACGCTCTATCCACTGAGCCAAACCAGTCTCAGCTTATTTTACCTTTTTGATAGTTCATTATTAATGTATAAAAATTAAACTGATTTGTGGGTATTTATGTTGTATTTTTTTCCTTCTTTTTCAAATACCAATTGACCATAATAGTGTAGGTCTATTTCTGGGGTCTCTGTTCTGACCCATTCGTCTATGTGCCTGTTCTTATGCCAATAGCACGGTGATTTGGTTATAATGGCTTTGAAGTATAGTTTGATATCTAGTATTGTCATCCCTCCTACGTTATTCTTTTTTTCTCAAGATTGCTGCAGCTCTTTGGGGTCTTTTATTTTTCCATATAAATTTTTGGAGTATTTGTTATACTCTGAGAGGTATGACATTGGTGTTTTATGAGACTGACGCGCTACCTACTGCGCTAACGAGGCACCTTGACATTGGTGTTTTAATTGAGATTGCATTGAATCTGTAGATTGCTTTGTGTAGTATAGACATTTTAAAGGTGTTAATTCTTCCAATACATGAACATGTATACATTTCCATTTGTTTGTATCTTCCTCTATTTTTTTGACATCCTAAAGTTTTCCAAGTACAGTTCTTCTACCTCCTTGATTTAGTTTATTCTTTTTTGTTTATTTTTTTATTATTTATTTATTTTATTAAATTATTATCTGTGTACATATTTTAACATTACCCCCCCCCCTTCCATACATACCCTCCCTCCCCCAGAGTTTTATGTCCATTGGTTGTACTTATATGCATGTATACAAGTCCTTCAGTTGATCTATTATCTCCCCCAGATCTCCCTACCCTACCTGCTGTAATTTGACAGTCTGCTTGTTGCTTTACTGTCTCTATATCTATCTTTTGGTTCATCAGTTATAATGTTCTTTATTATCCATAAATGAGTGAGGTCATGTGGTATTTCTCTTTCATTGATTGGGTTATTTCATTCAGCATGATGTTCTCCAATTCCATCCAGGTTGCTGCAAATGATGAGAATTCCTTCTTTTTTATGGCAGCATAGTATTCCATTGTGTAGATGTAGCATAGTTTTTGGATCCAATCATCTGCTGACGGGCACCTAGGCTGTTTCCAGATTCTAGCTATTGTAGATTGTGCTGCTATGAACATAGGGGTGCATATATCCTTTCTGGTTGGTGCTTCTAGTTTCTTGGGATATATTCCTAGGAGTGAGATTACTGGGTCAAATGGGAGTTCTATTTTCAGTTTTTTGAGGAAACTCCACACTGTTCTCCACAGTGGTTGCACCAGTCTGCATTCCCACCAGCAGTGCACGAGGGTTCCTTTTTCTCCGCAACCTCGCCAACACTTGTCGTTTGTTGATTTGTTGATGTTGGCCATTCTGACAGGTGTGAGATGGTACCGCATTGTTATTTTGATTTGCATCTCTCAGATAATTAGTGACTTAGAGCATGTTTTCATGTGCCTTTTGGCCTTCCTTCTGTCTTCTTTTGAAAATATTCTATTTAGGTCCATTGCCCATTTTTTAATTGGATCATTCATCTTCCTTTTATTTAGTTGTATAAGTTATCTGTAGATGTTGGAGGTTAAACCTTTATCAGTGGTAACATTTGCAAATATGTTCTCCCACACAGTGGGCTTTCTTGTTTTGTTGATGTTGTTTTTTTTTTTTTTTTTTTTTTTTTTTTTTTTTTTTTTCTGTAAAAAAGCTTTTTATTTTGATGTAGTCCCATTTATTTATTTTCTCTTTAGCTTCCATTGATTTAGTTTATTCTTAGGTATCTTATTTATTTATTTATTTATTTAGCAATGGTAAATGGGATTGCTTTTTTTTTTTAGTTTTCTTTCTGAGCATCCAGTATTGGTGTATAAAAATACTATCGATTTATTGATTTATGGATGTTGATTTTTGTATCCTGCTACCTTGCTGATTCATTTATTAAGTCTAGTTATTTCCTGGTGCAGTCTTTAGGGTTTTCTATGTATAATATCATGTCTTCTGCGAATAATGACAGTTTCACTTCCTCTTTTCCAATTTGGATGCCTTCTATCTTTTCTTTTCTGATGGATATGGCTAGGACTTGAAGTATTATATTATATTGAATAAAAGTCGTGAAAGTGGGTGTCCTAGACTTCTTTCTGCTCTTAAGGGAAACATTTTTAGTTTTGAGATTATGTTAGCTGTAGGTTTGTCATATATGGCCTTTATTATGTTGAGCTATGATCCCTCTAATCCCACTTTACTGAGAGTTTTTATAAAGAAGGGTTTTGGATTTTGTCAAATGTGGGTTGTTTTTTTTTATTTATTTTTTTTTATTTTTATCTTTCCATAAGATAATGTGATTTTTGTCTTCAATCTGTTAATATGATGTATCAAATTTATTGATTTGAGAATATTGTGCTAGCCTTGCATCCCTGGAATGAATCCCACTTGATCATGGTGTATAATCTTTTTACTATGTTGCTGGTTGCGATTTGGTAATATTTTGTTGAAGATTTTAGCATTTGTATTCATCACGGGTATTAGCCTGTAATTTTTTTTCTGCCTAGTGTCTTAATCTAGTTTTGGATTTAGGATAATGGTGCTTCATGAAAGGAGCTTTGAAATGTTCCTTCCTCTTGAATTTTTGGAATCGTTTGAGGAGGATTGGTGTTAGTTTTTCTATGTTTGGTAAAATTTACCCATAAATCCAACTGGTCCAGGACTATGTTTGCTGGAAATTTTTAAATTACTACTTCATTTTCATCAGTTGTTATTGCCCTACTCATGTTTTTTTATTCTTTCTGATTGAGTTTTGGAAGATTGTATGTTTCTAGGAATTTGTCCATTCACCCAGGTTGTCCTTTTTGTTGGTATATAGTTGTTCGTAGTATTTGCTTACTATCCTTTGTATTTCTGTGGTATCCATTGTTATATCACCCATTTAATTTATGATTTTATTTATTGAGATCCTGTCTCTCTGTTTCTTGATGAATCTGGCCTGGGGTTCATTAACCATGTTTATCTTGGAACTATTGATTTTTTGTACTTTTTTTTGTCTCTGTCATTGATTTTCACTCTGATCTTTATTATTTTTATTTCCTTCCTTCTAATTCCTCTGGATTTTTCTTGTTATTCTCTTTGTAGTTCATTTAGTTGTAAGGTTAGATAGTTTATTAGTCCCTTTTCTTGTTCCTTGATTAGCCTGTAGTACTATGACTTTCCCTCTCAGGACTGCTTTTGCCATGTCCCATAGGTTTTGTGTGGTTGTGTGTTCATTTTCATTTGTTTCCCAAATGTTTTTAATTTCCTGTTTGATTTCATTGGTAACCTATTCATTGTTTAATAACATGTTATTTTTCTGCATGTATCTGAGTGTTTTTCAGTTTTTTATTTTATTTCATTTTATTATAGTTGATTTCACATCATTGTGATTTGAGAAAATGCTTGGTATTATATCAGTCTTCTTGAATTTGTGCAGACTTGTTTTATGTCCTAACATGTGGTCTATCTTTCAGAATGTTCTATGTGCACTTGAGCAGAATGTGTATTTTGTTGCTTTGGAGTTATATGTTCTGTAAATATCAGTTAAATCCATCTAATCTAATGTGTCATTTAAGATCTCTATTTTGTTAATTTTTTGTCTGGAAGATCTATCCAGTGATGTCAGTGGGATGTTAAAACCCCCCACGATGACTGTATTGCTGTCAATCTCTCCCTTAAAGTCTATCAAGAGTGTTAAATGTGCTTGGGTGCTCATATATTTGGTGCCTATATGTTTGCAAGGGTTATATTTTCTTGTTGAATCATTCCCTTTAGTATTTTGAAGTAGCCTTCTCTGTCTCTTGTTATGGCCTTTTAAAAAATATATGTTTTTATTGATTTCAGAGAGGAAGGAAGAAGGAGAGAGATAGAAACATCAATGATGAAAGAGAACCATTGATCAGCTGCCTGCTGCCCCACTCTGGGTATCGAGCCTGTAACCTGGGCATGTAACCCTTGATCAGAATTAAACCTGGGACCTTTCAGTCCACAGGCCAACATGCTATCCATTGAGCCAAGCCAGCTATGTCCTTTGTTTTGAAGTCATTTTGCACGATATAAGTATTGCTACTCCAGATTTTTTTCCTTTCCATTTTCAGGAAATATATTTTCCATTCCCTTCACTCTCAGTCTGTGTATATCTTTTATTCTGAGGTGGTTCTCTTATAGAGAGCATATATATGGGTCATGTTTTCATATCCATTCAGTCATACTGTCTGTCTTTTTACTGGAGCATTTAATCTATTTATATTTAAGGTTATTGTTATTACTTTTAAAATTTATTTATTGATTAATGTATTACATATGTGTCCTTATCCCCCGTAAGGTTATTATTGATAGGTATTTATTTATTGCCATTTTTATTTTCTTTATGCATATGATCCTCTCTCTCTCTTTTTCTTCTTAAAGCATTCACTTTAACATTTCTTACATTGCTGGTTTGATGGTAATGTACTCCTTTAAACTTTTTTTTTTGTCTGGAAAGCTTTTTGTTTAATCTTCAATTTTAAATGATATCCTCACTGGATATATAAGTCTTGGGTTTAGACTCTTGGTTTAATTATTTTGAGTACTTCATGCCACTCTCTTTTGGCCTGAAGTTTTTCTCAGTTGACATTATAATGGGAACTCCTTTGTATGCAAGTTCCTCTCTCTCTCACTTGCTGCCCTTATGATTTTTCTTTGTCTTATAAAACATCTGCCATTTTAATTACGATGGGTCTAGGTGTGGGTCTCCTTGAGTTTATCTTGGTTGGAATTCTCTGTGGCTCCTGAAATTGTGTGACATTTTCCTTTACAAGGTGGGGAAATTTTCTGTAATTATTTCTTTAAATGGGTTCTCTGTTCTTTGCTCATCCTCTTCTCCTTCTTGTATTCCTATAATGTGAATGTTGTTTCATTTCTTGTTGTTCCAGAGCTCCCTTAAGCTACATTCCTGAATTTTAATTATTTTTTCTATTTTTTGCTCCAGTTGGGTATTTATTTATACCTTGTTTTCTAAATCGCTGATTTGGTCCTTTGCTTCATCCAGTCTACATTTCATCCCTTCCAGTGTGTTCTTTATGTCAGATATATCATTCTTCATTTCTATCTGGTTCTTGTTAATGGCCTCTATTTCCTTTTCATGCTGTTATAATTTGCACTAGTTCCTTAAGCATCTTTTAAATCAGTGTTTCCCAAACTTTTGACATATGTGTACCCCTTCTATAATTTTCGTAATTCTGAGTACCCCTCGTACTCATGAGAACGTAGAATTAGGCTGAGCTAAGCACGGTGCAGTGCATATCCCCACCAAACTTCGGTGCAACGCATACCCCCATCAAACTCTTCCCGTACCCCTGGGGGGGGGGGTACGCGTACCACACTTTGGAAAACACTGTCATTGCTTTGAACTCTATTTCTGATAGGTTGTTTGCCTCCACCTCGTTTAGTTCTTTTTTTCTTGAAATTCCTTCTTTTCTCTTATTTGGGGATTGTTTCTTTGTCTACCCATTTTAAATGTCTCTTTGTGTTTGCTTCCATGTTAGCTAGAACTGCTATGATTCCCAGTCTTTGTGAGATGTCCTTATGTAGAAAATGTATTAAGGTGTCCAGAGGTGTAGTATCTTTGTTCATCTGAGCTGGATGATCTAAGAATGCCACTTGTGTTTTTTGGCTCTCCTGTTGTAATTTGGACTTGATTTTTGATGTCCCATGTGTGGGAAGATATCGCTCCTCCCACTTGCTGTGAGTGCTTTTCAATTCCAATTTTGTCATGCCAGATGTCCAGTGGTTGGGGACTCCTTAGTCTATAGGCTGGGTCTGCCTTGGGTCTTATATCTTGTTTGATCCTGTTATGAGCTATACTTCCTTCAACCACAGAGCTGGTCCTGCAGGTATCAGCTGCAGGCACTTGGGGTAACACTGGTTTTGCCTCACTGAACAGTCTGGGATGGTGTCTGAGGTAGGGACCCAAATGGCTATTTCTGACTAATTAGATCAGGCAATGACTCAAAGCCTCCAGAGACCATCTCTGCCTGCAGTCTGATTGGATTCAGTCTTGAGTAGACCTCAGGCAATCATCCACAAGGTGGTGTGAGAGGTTTTCCAACAGAGTGGGTGACTAATTGTTATTCTCAGTCTCTTAAAGGGCCTCAAAAATTCCACAGGGTGGGGCAAGGAATTTCCCAATAGGGTGGGTCAACTGTATTTCCCCCAGGCAAAAAACAGCAGTATAGCAAAGATTTTCCAGAGAAATATGACCTCCACAGAGTGAGTGAATGGCTTAACACAGGAAAGCAGGGTGTCTGCCTTCTGAGCTCTAACCCAGAACCACAACCCTGGTTTAAGTTTATATATCCCCAGTCCACTCTGCCCTTCTTCTGCTGGAGCCCAAGGTGAGTGGCTACACTCAAAATGTGTGTTGTCCTTTTAAGAGTGTGCCTGCATTTCCACCTGTCTCTTCCTGGAAGACAGAAATCCAGATGTTTTTCACAGCTAGATGTTATGTGGGCACCTTTCTCAGTAATGGTACTCTCTGCTGGTGGCTCATCTTGGGGATTAGGCCCCAGAGTTCTCATTGGTAAGCCCTTATATCTAAAATATCTCTCCAGAACTTCAGCTGCAGTCTAAGGGAGTCCAGCCTGCCCTTTCACACTTCTGCCCTTTCTACCAGTCTCTACTTCCAATTCATGGTAATCAAGGTTCTCTCCAAATAGTCTTTAGTAGATTATTCAGTGTGTTTTTTGTTTTATTGTTTTTGTATATTAGTTGTAATTACAGTCTTATATGAACTCTCTTGTATGTAACTAACTGCTTTTAAAATTCTCTCTTTGTCTTTTACCTTTGGCTGTTAAATTATGATGTGTCATGGAGTGGAGTAGGGCCTCTTTTGGTTCAGCTTGTTTGAGACTTGCTGCACTTCATGAATTTGTGTATTTATTTCCTTTGTTGGGTTAGGGTAGTTTTCAATCATTATTTCTTTAAATAGGTTCTCAATCCCTTGCTCTCTCTCTTCTTATTCTGGTACTCTTAATATACGAATGCTATTATGCTTGGTGTATCCCAAAGTGTCTTAAATTATCTTCATTTAAAAAGTTTTGTTCATTTTTGAGTTCCAATTGAGTGGTTTCAGCTACCTTGTCTTCCAAACTGCTAATTCAGTCTCCTGCTTAATCTAATGTGCTATTAATTCCATCTGATGTATTCTTCATTGCAGTTACTGTACCTTTCACTTCTGACTTGTTCTTTTTATGATTTTAATATTTTCTTTATATTTACTATCTCTTTATTGAGTTCATCTATTTTTCTGTGTTCATTGAGCATCCTTATAATCAGTGTTTCCAACTCTGCATCTGGTAAGTTATTTACCTCCATTTTGTTTTGTTCTTTTTATGAAGTTTTCTCTTGTTGTTTCATTTGGGGTGATTTTTTTTAATGTATGGAACTCTTCAGTTTCCTATTTTTATTTATTTTATTCTATATTTTAATTTCTTTTTAAAAAAATATTTTTATTGATTTTTTACAGAGAGGAAGGGAGAGAGAAAGAGAGCCAGAAACGTCAATGAGAGAGAAACATCGACCAGCTGCCTCTTGCACACCCCCTACCAGGGATGTGCCCACAACCAACATACATGCCCTTGACCAGAATCGAACCTGGGACCTCCCAGTTTGCAGACCTATGCTCTACCACTGAGCCAAACCAGCCCTGGCTATTTTAATTTCTTTATTGATTAAGGTATCACATATTTGTCCTCATCCCCCATTTCCTTCCCAATCCCCTCCTCATGCATGTCCCCACCCCTCTCCCTCTGTTGTCTGTGAGCACTGGTTAGGCTTATTTGCATGCATACAAGTCTTATGGTTGATCTCCCCCCCTTTATCCCATCCTCCCTTACCTTCCCTCTGAGGTTTGACAGTCTTATCTATGCTTCCCTGTCTCCAGGTCTGTTTTTGTTCATCAGTTTATATTGTTCATTATTTCCCCTAGATGACTGAGGTCATGTGATATAAGAAATACACTTATAAGAACTGAAAATGAGACAAGCATTAATGGTTATGTTGGGAGGCAAATGAATCAGTCTGTAGTGATTTTCATTCTGGGCCAACAGTTCTTTTGAGTCCCAATTTCAATGTCGGACAATTACTTATGTGTTCATGTCAGCAATGATATTTCAGTTCTGAATGGTGGAAAAATGCTGGCAATGTATGTCGACCCTCTCTGGTTTGGTCCTGGGCAACCTGCAGTGACAACGCACATCTGCTGACTGCTAGTATGGTAAGGTGTCATCAACGTCTTCCATCTCTGGACTGTTTCTCTTCTGTCTTCATGGCTAGAGCAGTCCTGTCAATTCCTCTCTGTTGTAGGAATCCACATGGTTGGTCTTGGAGTTGTTTTCTGAAAATATACAAACATATTCTTGACCAAAAGTTAATAAAGGAATATTTTCTATAAATTTGACTTGGGATCCTTTTTCATTTTTTGCCCCAAATAATTTTACTTTGGCTTTTTTTGACACCATGTTTTTTTGTTTGTTTGTTTGTTTGTTTGTTCCCCCCCCCCCCCATGGGTGTCTCGCTGTTAGCATTACAAATGAAAGTTAATTTTCTAAAGTAAAAATTTTCTATATGTAATTTACTTACAGGATATTTCTTTATCTCTTCATTTTGGCTGCATCTGTTTTTATCTATTAGCTAAGTCTGCTATATATCCCAATCTTGGCAGGATGGTCTTATATAGTGGCTATCCTTTGGGGCCCAGTGGTGTAATCTCCGTGGTCACCTGAGCCAGGTACTCTAAGAGTGACCATTGTGTGGGTTGTGTATACCCTCCTGTTGTAGTTGAGTTTTGACCTTGATTTCTGTTACATCATTAGTGGGGTTGGGCATCAGGCTGTTTGACTTTGAGGAATGGCCTTGACCACAGTATACAAACAGGTGTGTGGCAGCTGATCCCACCAAGCAGTTCCACCACAACCAGATTCTATTGCTTGCCAAGGCCACTTTTTGTGTGTGTAATCTGTGGAGCTAATTGGGTGGTTCTCTGTTGTGGTCTGAGGCTGGCCATCAGTTGTGTTGGTTCTGAGGCCTCTTGAGAGGGGCTCTGTTGCAGGTTAAGTTTAGATGCTGCTTGTGCCTGTCATGGACCTCCTGGTAGGAGCTTCCTTGCTATCCGTGATTATTAGCTGCCTGGGCTAGGTTCAGATGCATGTGTGAGAGACCACATTGTGAACTGAAACTGGCTGCCACCAGTGTTAGGGCATGGGGCCACTCAATAAAAGGCACAGGGCATGCCAAGGTTAGCCCCTTCTTTCTGGTGTCTATGAATCTTTGAACATTTTTAGGATAAGAGGCTAGCCAACTCCTGCCTGGTGTATATGAACCTTTGAGCATTTTTAGGAGGACTATAGTTTTGGCCAAGGCTGACTGCCTGTGAGGAACAACCACTGAAAGAAGCTTAAGTTGTACACTAGTTTGGTGGAGCATGATCTCAGGAAATTATCAGGATGTTGTGAGCTGTGTTCACCAAGTTAATGCAGATTCAGATCTAATGCCTGTCTACAACTGCAGGCTGTGTGAGATGAGGGAACAGCACAGCAACAATGGTGCCCACCTGTGCATGTGGCCTTTATGAAAGGAGGGATTAACATAGAAAAAACTGTGGCTGTTTATTCAGCTCCTATGCTGAAGGCATACAATTAATTTTTTTTCTCCATATGTCCATGGCACCATATGAGCTGCCCTCCTTTTGCTGAAGTTTATGCTGAGCATTTTGTGAGATAGTGAGTCTGTGGGCCATTTAACAGATTTCTTGGCTTTCCAGCTGCCTTTAATCTCACCTGGACAGAATCCCCACTGATTTTCATAGTTAAACATTATAGAAATTCCTCTTCCCAGCAGTTGAGCTCCTGAGGAGGGATCCCAGTGTGGGGCTGGAACTCCCTTGCTCTTCAGCAGGGACGTCTGCAGTTAATATATTCCTCCCAATTCTCAACAGTGACATGTGGGTGTGGGACCAGTCATTTTATGTCTTTGCTTCTATCATTCTCAACATGTCTTCCTTGTATCCTTTGTTTTAAAGGTTTCATTCAGCAAGTTGTCAGAAATTTTCTCCAGGGTTATTATTGTACTAGAGGTCTGGTGCACAAAATTCATGCACAAAGGGAAAGGCCCTCTCAGCCCATTCTGCACCCTCTCCAATCTGGAACCCCTCGGGAGATGTCCAAATGCCAGTTTAGGCCCAATCCTGGGGATTGGGCCTAAACTGGTATTCGGACATCCTTCTCACAATCCTTGACCACTGGCTCCTAATCACTCACCTGCCTGCATGTCTGGTCACCCCTAATTGCCCTCTCTGCTGGCCTGGTCATCTCTAAGTGCCCCCCATTGCCTTCCAGGTCACCCCCAACTGTCCCCTCCATTCCAGCCTGGTCACTCTTAACTGTTCCTCCATGCCCCCTTGGTCACCCCTTACTGCCCTGCCTGCTGGCCTGATTACCCCAAACTGCCCACCTCTGCTGGCCTGGTTGCCCCCAAATACCCTCCCCCCCCACTGGCCTAGTTGCCTCTTTCTGCTCCCCTTGCTGGCCTGCTCACCCCCAACTGACCCCCTCTGCTGGCCTGGTAATCCCTAACTGCCCTCCTGTAGGCCTGGTCGCCTCTCACAGCACCCGCCACAGGCCTGGTTGCCCCATGGAGCCTTCTTGTTCATTCATTTGTTCATCTAGCACTAACCACCCTGCCAGCCTGATTGTAGGTAGCCATCTTGTGAGGGTGTGATGGTCAATTTGAATATTACATCTTTCTTATATAGGATAATTTATTCATTTTTAAAAATTTTATTATATTGTTTAAAGTATTGCACATAGTAGTACATATATCTTCTTTCCCCCCATTGACCTTCCCCCAGCCTCCCCTACCCCCTGTCACATGTCCTCATCCCACCACCCCAGTATCTATTGGTTGTGCTTATATGCATGCATACAAGTCCTTTGATTGATCTCTTTCCCTCTTCCCCTCTTCCCCAACACTCCCTGGTCTTCCTGCAATTTGACAGTCTGTTTGATGCTTTACTGCTGCTATATCTATCTTTTTGTTTATCAGGTTATAATGTTCTTTATTTTCCATAAATGAGTGAGATTATGTGGTATTTTTCTTTCATTGCCTGACTTATTTCACTTAACATAATGCTCTCCAGTCCCATCGAAGCTGTTGCAAATGGTAAGAATTCCTTCTTTTTTATAGCAGCGTAGTATTCCATTGTATAGATGTACCACTGTTTTCTAATCCACTCATCTTCTGATGGGCATTTAGTCTTGTTTCCAAATCTTAGCTATTGTAAATTGTGCTGCTATGAACACAGGGGTGCATACATCCTTTCAAATTGGTGTTTCTAGTTCCTTGGGATATATTCCTAGAAGTGGGATTACTGGGTCAAATGGGAGTTCCCATTGTAGTTTATTAAGGAAACCCCATACTGTTTTCCAGAGTGGCTGCACCAGTCTGCATTCCCACCAGCAGTGCACAAGTGTTCCTTTTACTCCACATCCTCACCAGCACTTGTCATTTGTTGATGATAGCCATTCTGACATGTGTGAGATGGTACCTCATTATCCTTTGATTTTCATATCTTGGATAATTAGTGAATTTGAGCATGTTTTCATTATGTCTCTTGGCCTTCCTTCTGTTGTCTTTCAAAAAGTATCCATTTAGGTCCATTGCCCATGTTTTTATTGGATAGTTTATCTTCCTTTTGTTAAGTTGTATGAGTTCTCTATAAATATTGGAGTTTAAAACTTTAGCGGTGATAACATTGGCAAATATGTTCTCCCATACAGCGGGCTTTCTTGTTGTTTTGTTGATGGTTTCTTTGACTGCAAAAGGTTTTTATTTTCATATAGTCCTATTTATTTATTTTTGTCTTTAGTTTCCATTGCCCTAAGAGCGGTATCAGTGAAGAAATTGCTCGGCATATGTCTGAGATTTTGCTGCCTGTGGATTCCTCTAGTATTTTTATGATTTCTTGTCTTATGTTTAAGTATTATACTTTATCCATTTTGAGTTTATTTTTATGTATGGTGTAAGTTGGTGGTCTAGTTTCAGTTTTTTTTGCATGTATCTGTCCAATTTTCCTAATACCATTTATTGAAGAGACTGTCCTGACTCTATTATATGTTCATGCCACCTTTGTAAAATATTAATTGAGCATAGTAGTTGGGGTCAATTTCTGGGTTCTCTATTCTGTTTCATTGGTCTATATGCCTGTTCTGTGCCAGTTCCAGGCTGTTTTGAAAACAGTGACAATGTAATACAGCTTGAAATCTGGTATTGAGATCCCTTCTACTTTGTTCTTTATCAGGATTGCTGTGGCTATAACAGGATCTTTTTTTATTCCAGATGAATTTTTGAAGAGTTCTTTCTAGGTCTGTGAAGTATGCCATTGGTATTTTAATGAGGAGTTCATTGAATCTATAGACGGCTTTGGGTAGTATGGACATTTTAATGACATTGATTCTACCAATCCATGAACATGGTATGTTCTTCCATCTTTTTACGTCTTCCTCTATCTCTTTTTTCAGTGTCCTGTAGTTTTCCACGTATAGGACTTTTACCTCCTTAGTTAAGTTTATTGCTAGCTATCTTAAAAATTTTTTTTTGATGCAATGGTAAATGGGACTATTTTTTAGTCTCTCTCTCTGTAAGTTCACTATTGGTGTATAGAAATGCCATAGATTTTTTGGCATTAATTTTGTATCCTGCTACATTGTCGAATTCACTTATTAAGACTAATAATTTTTTGATGGAGTCTTTAGTTGTTGTTTTTTTAATGTACAATATCATGTCATCTGTGAATAATGATAGTTTTACTTCTTCGTTTACAATTTGGATGCCTTTTATTTCTTCTTCTTGTCTAATAAAAATGGCTAGTACTTCCAGTACTATGTCAAACAGGAGTGGTGAGAGTGAGCGTTCCTGTCTTTTTCCTGTTTTTAGGTAAAATGGTTTTAGATTTTGCCCATTGAGTATGATGTTGACTGTGGATTTGTCATATATGGCTTTTATTATGTTGAGGTATGATCTTCTATTCCCACCTTGTTGAGAGTTTTTATCAAGAAAGAATGTTGGATTTTGTCAAATGCCTTTTCTGCATCAATTGATATGACTATGATTTTTATCTCTCAATTTGTTTATGTGATGTATCATGTCTATTTATTTGTGGATATTATACAATCCTTGCATCCATGAGATAAATACTACTTGGACATGGTGTATAATCTTTCTGATGTACTGCTAGATCTGATTTGCTAGAATTTTGTTGAGGATTTTGGCATCTATGTTCATGAGGGATATTGGCCTATAATTCTCTTTCATTGTGTTGTCTTTATCTGGTTTTGGAATTAGGGTGATGCTGGTTTCATAGAAGGAGCTTGGAAGTGTTTCTTCCTCTTAAATTTTTTGGAATAGTCTGAGGAGTCAAGGCTTTAGTTCTTCCTTGTATGTTTGGTAAAACTTCCCTGTGAAGTTTTCTGGCCCCTGGATTTTGTTTGCTGGAAGCTTTTTGATGACTGCTTCAAATTCTTCCATAGTTATTGGCCTATTGAAATTTTTATATTCTTCCTAATTGAGTTTTGGAAGACTTTATTTTTCCAGGGATATGTCCATTTCCTCCAGGTTTTCCAGTTTGTTGGAATAAAGTTGTTCCTAGTATTTTATAACAATGTTTTGTATTTCTTTGGGGTCTGTTGTTATTTCATCTCTTTCATTTCTGATTTTGTTTATTTGGGTCCTCTCTCTTTGCTTCTTGGTTAGCCTGGCTAGAGGTTCATCAATCTTGTTCATCCTTTCAAAAAACCAGCTCTTGGTTTTATTGATCTTTTGTATTTTTTTTTTTTTGGTCTCTATATCATTTATCTCCTCTCTGATCTTTATTGTTTCCTGCCTTCTGCTTAATCTGAGCTTTTCTTGTTGCTCAGTTTCTAACCCTTTGAGTTCTAAGGTTAGGTAATTTATTACCAATGTTTCTTGCAGTTGGCTTGTAGAGCTATGAACTTATCTCTTAAGACTGCTTACACTGTGTCCCATAGATTTTGTATTGTTGTTTTTCATTGTTGTTTGTTGCCATGATGTTTTTTATTTCTTCCTTGATCTCTCTGATAACCCAGTCCTTGTTTAATAGCATGCTACTTAGCCTCCAGTTGTTTGTTTGTTTTTTGCATTGTTTTTATTTTAATTTATTTCCATTTTTTCCCCTTTGTGTTCTGAGAAGATGCTTGATATAATTTCTGTCTTCTTGAATTTGAAGAGACTTTGCCTGTGACTCAATAGATGGTCTATCTTTGAAAATGACCCATGTGCACTTGAGAAGAATGTATATTCTTTGGCTTTGTGTTGAAATGTTCTAAAGATGTCAATTAATTCCATCTGATCTAGTGAGTCATTTAGGATTAATGTTCTTTGCTGAATTTTTGTTTAGAGGTGATAGTGGGGTATTAAAGTTCCCTACTGTGATTGTATTGCTGTTAATCTCTGCCTTAATATCTCCCAGAATTTTTTTTTTATGCATTTGTGTGCTCCTGTATTGGATGCATATATACTTACCAGAGTTATTTCTTCATGTTGGATTGCTCCCTTTAGTATTATGAAGTGGCCTTCCTTATCTCTTGTTATGCTCTTCACTTTGAGATCTAATTTGTCAAATATAAGTATTGCTACCTCAGCTTTTTTTTTTTTTTTTTTTTTTTTTTTTTTTTTTTTTTTTTTTTTTCCTATTTCCACTCAGCTGGAAAACCTTTTTTTCATCCCTTCACTCTCAGTCTGTGTGTCTTCTGAGGTGGGTTTCTTGCAGACAGCATATATATGGGTCTTATTTTCTTATCGAATCCATTACCCTATGTGTTTTGATTGGGCTTTTTAATCCATTTACATTTAAAGCTATTATTGACTAGAGGCCTGGTACATGAAATTGGTGCACGGGTGTTTGTGTCCCTCAGCCCAGCCTGCACCCTCTCCAATCTGGGACCCCTCGAGTAATGTCCAACTTCTCATTGGGATCGGGCCTGGACAGGCAGTCAGGCATCCCTCTCACAATCCAGGACTTCTGGCTTCCAACTGCTTGCATTCCTGCCTTCCTGATTTCCCCTAACCGCTTCTGCCTGCCAGCCTGATCTCCCCCTAACCACTCCCTGCCAGCCTAGTTGATGCCTAATTGCTCCCCTGCCAGCCTGTTTGCCCCTAACTGCCCTCCCCTGAAGGCCTGGGTACCCCCTTTCCCCCAACTGCCCTTCCCTGCATGCCGGTCACCCCTAACTTCTCTCCTCTGCTGGCCTGGTCCCTCCCAATTGCTCTCCCCTGGTTGCCATCTTGTGGTGACCATCTTGTGTCCACAGAGGGGCAGGATCTTTGACCACATGAGGGCAGCAATCTTGTTTATTGGAGTGATGGTCAATCTGCATAGGGGCCTGGTACATGGGTGGGGGCTGGCTGGTTTGCCCTGAAGGATGTCCCGGATCAGGGTGGGGATTCCCTTGGGGAGTGGGGCAGCCTGGGCGAGGGGCCTGTGATGGTTTGCAGGCTGGCTATGCCCCCTGGAGACCCAAGCGGAGGCCCTGGTATCTGGGGTTTATTTAGCTTCTATAATTGAAACTTTGTAGCCTGGAGCGGAGCCAAAGCCTCCTGCTTGTTCTGTGGTGCTAGCCATTTCTGTTGAGATTTATGTATCTTTTATAATTGAAACTTTGTAGCCTAAAGTGGAGGCCTGGGCCAGCCAGGGTGTGAAGAAAGATTGACTTCCTCCATTGTTGGGGGCAACCCTAGTCTCCCGCTCTTTCCATCTTTGTGGCTGCCATCATTTCTGTTTGGATTTGTTTACCTTCTATAATTGAAACTTTGTAGCCTTGAGTTGAGGCCTGGGCCAGCAAGAGGAGGCAGAAAGCTTGGCTTCCTCCATTTCTTTGGAAACCTAAGCCTCCCATGTGCTCTCTGTGGCTGTAGCCATCTTGGTTGGGGTTATTTTCATATCTGCTCCTGAGTGGCTGGTGGGTGTGGCTTGTGGGCATGGCTTATGACTCTAGTGGAGTGACAGTTAATTTACATATTACTCTTTCATTAGATAGGATAGTTACTTATTTGTTACTGTTTTTATTCTTTACCTCTGTCTTCCTTCTTTGCTTCCTATTTCTTTGCTTCCTATATCTTTCTTTCCTTTCCTTTCCTTTCCTTTCCTTTCCTTTCCTTTCCTTTCCTTTCCTTTCCTTTCCTTTCCTTTCCTTTCCTTTCCTTTCCTTTCCTTTCCTTTCCTTTCCTTTCCTTTCCTTTCCTTTCCTTTCCTTTCCTTTCCTAACAGCAGACCCTTTAGCATTTCTTGCATTGCTAGTTTGGTGGTGATAAATTCCCTTAGTCCTTTTTTGTCTGTGAAGCTCCTGATTTCACCTTCAATTTTGATTGATAGGCTTGCTGGGTACAGTATTCTTGGATTCAGACCCTTCCTTTGCATGACTTTGTATATTTCATTTCATTCCCTGCTGGCCTGATGAGTTTCTGTTGAGAAATCAGTTGCTAGTCTGATACGGTTTCCTTTGGATGTAACTTTCTGTCTCTCTCTGACCAGTTTTAAGATTCTTATTTTGTCGTTGGTGTTTGCCAATTTAATTATAATGTGTGTTGGTGTTGGTCTTTTGGGGTTCATTTTGCTTGGGACTTTGTGAGTTTCTTGGATTTGTGTGGGTTTTTTCTTCCCAGTATCAGGGAAGTTTTCTGTCATTTCTTCAAACAGGTTTTCTATTATTTGCTCAGTTTCATTTCTTTCTAGAACCCTTATTATGTGAATGTTGTTTTGCTTCATGTTGCCCCAAAGTTCCCTTAGGCTCTCCTCCTGATTTTTAAATTTTTTTAAAATTTTTTATTTTATTATTTTTGTTTGTGTGTGGAAGCTGCTCTACTTGGGTATTTTTTCCCATCTTTCTTCTAGCTCACTCATGCAGTCCTCCACTTTTTCTTGTCTACTGTTAATGCTTTCTATTGAGTTCTTTACAACAGCAATGTCATTTTTCATTTCTTTTTGTTTCTTCTTCATTTTCTCTTGGTTCTTACTCATATTGTCAAATTATTTATTTATTTTTTTTTTAAAATAAATCTTTATTGTTCATATTACAAATGTTCCTCATTCCCCCTCCCCCTACATTGCTCCCCTCCACCAGGTTCCCACCCCACCCTCTGCCCTTTCCCCACTCCCCATTGTCCTCATCCATAGGTGCACAGTTTATGTTCAATCTCTTCCCACACCCCCCTCTCCCCTTTTCCCTGAGAATCATCAGTTCAATCCCCTTCCATACCTCTGATTCTATTATATTCACCAGTTAATATTGTTCATCAGATTTTTTAAAAAAAATTTAAAATTGATTTTAAATTCACTTGTTGATAGTTACATATTTGTTGTTCATAGTTTTTATCTTTATTTACTTTCTCTTCCGAAAGAACCCCCTTCAGCAATTCATAATTCTGGTTTGGTGGTGATGAACTCCTTTAGCTTTTTTTTTTTTTATTTGTGAAGCTCTTTATCTGGCCTTCGATTCTGAGTGATAGCTTTGCTGGGTAGATTATTTTTGGCTGTAGGTTCTTGCTATTCATCACCTTGAATATTTCTTGCCATTCCCGTCTGGCCTGCATGGTTTCTGTTGAGAAATCAGCTGACAATCGTATGAGTGCTCCTTTATAGGTAACTACCTGCTTTTCTCTTGCTGCTTTTAATATTCTCTCTTTGTCTTTTGCTCTTGGAATTTTAGTTATGATGTGTCTTGGTGTGGTCTTCTTTGGATTCCTTTTGTTTGGAGTTCTGTGCACTTCCTGGACTTGTAAGTCTAATTCTTTCCCCAGGTGGGGGAAGTTTTCTGTCACTATTTTTTTCAGTATGTTTTCGATATCTTGCTCTCTCTCATTGCTCTCTCTCCCCATAATTCTGATGTTGGTTCACTTGAAGTTGTCCCAGAGGTTTCTTACATTATCTTCAACTTTCTGGATTCTCTTGTCTTCTTGCTTCTGCGGAGGAGTGTCTTCTGGCTCTTTATGTTCCAAATCTTTGACTTGATTCTTGCGATCTTCCATTCTGTTTTTAGGACTCTGTATAATATTTTTTATTTCAGACAATATATTCTTTATTTCTTGTTGATCCCTTATTAGTTCTTGTTGATCCCTTATTAGTTCTTGTTAATCCCTTTTCATCTCCTCATAGGTCTTATTGACCTTTTGTAGGAAATTCTTGAAAAACCTTATAAGCGTGGTTTTGAACTCTATATCCAGTCTCTTCTTTTCCTCCATTTCTTTTGTTTGTGATCTATTTCCTTGTCTCGGCATTTTCACAGCTTCCCTGAGTTGGTAGGGTGGCTTTGTGTGCTAAGGTGTTTTATATGGTTCAGTGAGTCAGCCTCCCAGTAACCTGAGGTGACAGTCTTGGTGTAGCCCTTTGTGGGCTGTATGTGCAGTCTTGTTGTTAAGCCTTGCTTGTTGTTGGTATCACTGGGAAGCATTGATCTCCAAGCCAATTGGCTATGAGGATCAGAGGTGTCTCAGTGAGGAGGGTTTCTGTATTCCGCTTGGATGGGCGGAGTCTCAAGGTGGCACAGCCAAACTTTGTTGAATCCAGTACAATTGGTTGCAGGCGCATGCACCTCTTTGGTATAGGCATAGACAAGCTTTAGGTTCCTGTCTGCCCCTCCCTAGGAGAGTCCTATTGGCAGCAAATGAGGAAGCTAGCCACTGGAAGGGCCTCTGTGCTCTGCTTGGATGGGGTGTAGTCTCGGGTGGTGCAGACAAGCTTTATTCAGCCCCTCCCTACGAGGGTCTGGTTTCTGAGTCCCGCAGTAATGGCTGCTGGCTTCACACACCTCTGAGAGATCCCCACCCACTGCCCGACATTCTGGCCTCTCCCTATCAGTGCAATAGCGTGGTTCTGTTTTCCTCCTGAACAAGAAAGCCAGCCACGCATTAGCTGTCCGCCCTCTCCGAGCGCAAGGAGCAAGCCGGTAGTGAACTCAACCCTCCCTCTCCGTGCTCTGCAAGCAAGCCAGCAGCGAACTCTGCAGCCACCTTTTCTTGCGCACAGTTCTTGGCACCTTCACAGTTCCTGAGGTTCAGCACACCTTCTCTCTCCTTCCTAGATGGTAGAGCCTCCCTTCAGCCAGCCATCTGGCGCCTCAGGGTGATGTTTCCCCTGTTTTTCAGTTCCAAACTCAAACTTGTTGTGGTAGGCTGCATTCGGGTGTCTGCCCTATGCCGCCATCTTGGTTTTTCCCATTTTGTCAAATTTATCTTCCATTCTTTTCAGCCACCTTATGACCATTTCTCTGAATTCTTTCCCTGATAGGTTGCATGCCTCTATTTTGTTTACTTCCTTTTCTGGTGATGCCTGCTTTTCTTTCATATGTGGGCCATTTCTTTGTCTCTCCATGGTCTCTCTTCTCCACATGTCTGGTTATGTAGTTCTCTCTCCTTATCCAAGCAAAAACTGACCCTTCTATGGTAGAGTGCAGAGCTCCCTTGAATCCACGTGTTTCTGCCAATTAGGGACTGGTGCTCTGGGACTCACAGCTATTTTTTGGCTGCTACAGCTGTAGATTTTCAGGCTTCCAATAAGATCCACTCTCTCCTTCATCTTCCTTATCTCTTGTTATGTCCTTCACTTTGAGATCTAATTTGACATATATAAGTATTGTTACCCCAGGTTTTTTTTTTCTTCCCCATTTCCATTCGCCTGAAAAACCTTTTTCCATCCCTTCATCATCAGTCTGTGTGCATCTTTTTTTTCTGAGATGGGTTTCCTATAGACAGCAGATATAATATATGGGTCATGTTTGATTGGAGCATTTAAACCTTTTATATTTTAAAGTTATTATTCTGGCCATTTTTATTCTTTACTCCTGTGTTCCCTCTTCACTTCCTATTTCTTCTTCTTTTTTTTTTTTTTTTTTTTTTTTTTTTTTTTTTTTTTTTTTTTTTTTAGCATACCATTTAGCATTTCTTGTGTTGTTAGTTTGGTGATAGTAAACTCTTTTAGTCCTTTTTTGTCTGTGAAGCTCCTGATGTCAACTCAATTTTGATTGATAGCCTTGCTGGGTACAGTATTCTTGGATTCAGACCCTTTTTGCATGACTTTGTATATGTAATTCCATTCACTTCTGGCCTGATGAGTTTCTGTTGATTAAATCAGTTGTATTTTAATGGTGGATCCTTTGTAGGTAACCTTCTGTCTCTCTGGCCACTTTTAAGATTCTTAGTTGTTGTTCTTTGCCAATTGCTTATAATATGTTTTGGTGTCAGTCTTTTGGGTTTCATTTTGTTTGGGACTCTGTGAGTTTGAATTTGTGTGAATTTTTCCTTCTCTATATCAGGGAAGTTTTCTGTCATTATTTCTTCAAACAGGTTTTCTATTCCTTTCTGTTTCCTCTCTTCTGTTACCCCAATTATGTGTATATATTTTCATTTTGTGTTGTTCCTAAGTTCTCTTAGGCTCTCTTCCTGTTTCTAAAAAATTTCCCCCCCTAGATGTTACTCTACTTGGGTATTTTTTCCTACCTTGTCTTCTAGCTCACTCTTGCAGTTCTCTGCATTTTCTAGTCTACTGTTGATGCTTTCTATTGAGTTCTTTATAGAAGCAATGTCAGTTTTCATTTGTTCTTAGTTCTTCTTCATTTTCTCTTGGTTCTTTCACAAATTCTCTCCCATTCTTTTCAGCCACTATATGACCACTTCTCTGAATTCTTTCTCTGAAAGTTTTCTTGCCTCTATTTTGTTTACTTCCTTTTCTGGTGATGCCTCCTTTTCTTTCATATGAGGGCTTTATTTTATTTTATTTTATTTTATTTTATTTTATTTTATTTTATTTTATTTTATTTTTGGTCTCCCCATGATCTCTCTTCTCTTGGTGTCTGGTTATGTAATTCTTTCTCTCCTTTCCCTAGGCATAATCTGACCTTTCCTTTAGAAGGTGCAGAGCTCCTCCAAGTTAGGGTATTTGTGTTGCCTTAGATTTGCTGTTTCTGGGTTCACAGTTGGTCCCTGTGTTTTCTGTTTGTAGAGTCACAGCATATATAGGTTTCCAATAACAGTCACTCTCCCCTTCAAGATGGCGCGACCTCTGTGATAGAGCCCATTGCTTCAGGATAGATTTCAGCAGCATTGTAGGCCACCCAGTCAGGGGAACCTGGTCTGGCAGTCCCCAACAATCCCTTGGCATATAGCTGACCCTCACCCACAAATATACACTTTACGTACATCCAAACACTCCCCTTTAGTTCTTTCACTCACACGCTATCTTGCAGTCTGCCTTCCCCTTAGCAGCCATCTTTCTCCTCCATTCAATCATTGTTTTTATTTGCATCTCACTATTACATTTTTTGATTTTATGATTTTTACTAGTTTATAAATCTCATGTAAATGGTATTATGCAGTATTTGTCTTTCAGTGACTAGCTTTTCTTCACTTAACATAAAATTCTTGAGCTTCATTTATGTTGTCGCATATTGCAGAATTTCCTCCATTAGCCATACTGTGAGGTGTGAAGTTTTGATTTACATTTCCCTGATGATTAGTTCTGTTGAGTAGTTTTTCATCTCTGTATAGGCCATTTTTAATTATATTATTAGATTTTTTTGATATATATAGGCCATTTTATTATATATTTGAGATATTAATCCCTTATCATATATATGATTTACAAATATTTTCTCCCATTTTTGAGATTGTTTTTACTATATTAATTGTTTCTTTTGAAGTTCAGAAACTTTTTAGTTTGTTACAATCCTATTTTATTTTTGTTTCATGTGCTTTGGTATCATCTGTAAGAATTCATTGCCAAGACCAATGTCAAGAAGTTTGTCACCTGTTTTTCTCTAGGAGTTTTATAGTTTCAGGTCTTATGTGTAAATCTTTAATTAATTTTGTGCATGGTATTAGTTAAGAGTCAAATTTTATTTTTTGCAAGATATCCAGTTTTTTAAAATACCATTTGTGGTAGAGACTACACTATCCACATTGTGTATTCTGGGCAGCAATGTGAAAGATTAGTTGACAAAATATATGAGGGTTTGTTTCTGGGATTTATATTCTGTTCTGTTAGTGTATAAATCTGTTTTTATGCTAGTACCATACTGTTTTAATTACTGTAGCTTTGCTGTATAATTTAAAATCAAGATTAGTTTTTCCCCCTCATGATTTATTGGGTAATTTGTGGATTCATATCAATTGTAAAATTGTGTTTTCTACTTCTACAAAATATGCCATTGGGATTTTCATAGGAATTGCATTGAATCTGTAAATTGCTTTGGGTAGTATGGATATTCTACCATTAAATTTTCCAATTTATGTACATGATAGTTCTTTCCATAATTTTGGAATCTGCTTCCCCTCCCCCCTAATTTTTGTGCCTAATTTTTGAGGGAAATGTTTTAGATTTTCACCGTTGTGTACAGTGTTAGCTGTGGGTTTTTCATATATGGGTTTTATAATGTTGAGCTATTTTCCAATCTTAGTTTGTTGAGAATTATTTTCATGGAAGGTTATAAAATTTTATTTTTTCCCCTAAATCTGTTAATACATTATGTGATTTTTTTTTATTCTTTACTCTATGTGGTTTATCACATTAATTGATTCACATGTGTTGAGGATTTTTGCATTGACACTCATCAGGAATATTGGCTTGCATTTCTGCATTTTTTGGTGATGTCTTTGCCTTGTGTTGATATCAGGTAAATGCTGGTGTCACAAAATGAGTTTGAATAAATCTGTTTTATGCTAGTACTATACTGTTTTATCTTCTTCTTATCTTCTATTTTTTTGGAAGAGTTTGAGAAGAGTTGGCATTAATTCCATTAAAAGTTTCTTAGGGCAAAACTGAAAAACAAAATGTTATATTTTAAAAAACTGAGGAAAATAATAACTGGTCAAAAGGGTTTTGTTTAAAAAAAGTTTGTTAGAATTCACTAGTGAAGCCATCTGGACCTGAACCTTTTTTCATTGGGAAGTTTTTGATTACTTATTAAAACTCCAAGCTAGTTATAGGTCTCATCAAACTTTTTATTTCTTCATGATTCATTCTAGGTAGTTAGTATGTTTCTGTGAATTTATTTTATTCTTCTAGGTTATTCATCATGTTGTTGTATAATTATTTATAGTGGTCTCATGATCCTTTGTATTTTTGTGGCACCAATTGTAAAATCTTTTATTTTATTTACTGGAGGTTCCCTGCACAAAGATTCATGCAAGAATGAGCCTTCCTTTCCCTGACTTCCAGCACCACCTTTGCTCTAGCCTGGAGCCACCTTTCTGCCTTCCCATGCTGCTCAGAGGCCTGGAGCTGCTGGGGGCAGTGCAGACTGCCTGTATCGTTGCCATGGCAATGATACAAGCATCCCACTCTGAACCCAGCTGTTGGGCACCTGAATATGCAAATTAACCCACTACCTTTGTTGGGTTTATTTGCATACTCACTCCTGATTGGCTGGTGGGCATCATGAAGTGATGGTAAATTTGCATATTTCTCTTTTATTGGTGTATATTTGAATATTCTGTCATTTTTCCTAGTTAGCTAAGGTCTTATAAATATTAATTATCTTTTTAAAAAACAGTCTTAAAATTTATTAAATTTTCCATTTTATTCATGCTGTAATTTTTATTTCATTCCTTCTATTAATTATGGGCTTAGTTTGATTTTCTTTTTGTAGTTAATTGAGATGTAAAGTAAGGTTATTTGGGATCTTTAGGAAGACACTTATCAGTATAAATTTCCTTTTTGTCTCATCTTTGTGGCATTCCATAAATATTAGTATTTTGTGGTTGTTTTTTCATTTGCCTTTCATTATTTAAAAAAAGTTTTTAATTTCTTTTTTGACCAATGCTTGCTCAATAATGTGTTGTTTAAAAATAAAAGATACAAATAATATGATAATATCAATAGATTAAGAAAAAGCATTTGACAATCTAACACCAATTTATGGTAAAAAAAAAAAATTCTGCAAAGTGAGAATAGAGGGAATATGCCTCAACATAATAAAAGCCATGTATGACAAACACACACAACATCATACTCAGAGGGGGAAAGTGTGTTTCCCTTAAAAACCAGAAAGAAAAGACATTCAAGGACAACATGGAGCAAGATAGTGTGAGTGATTGAGTGAGAGAGCAAAAGGAGAGTGCATGGATGTGCGGGGAATGTGTGTATGCGTGAGTGAGGGACAGTTATATTCCATAAGACTGTTGAGGACTGGAAGACCAGGCTACACTGGCCTGGCAGCCTCTACTCCCACTGAAATCTATCCTGGGTTGGTTGGCTGTGCTACAGAGATCATGCCAGCTTGAAGGAGAGAGCAGCTGTGATTGGAATCCGAGCCTTACCTTCACCCATGGAGACCATGGATACCACCTGGGACCCTTCAGCCACAATGCCCAGGGACTAGCTGCTTCAGCTACAAACCCACGAATACCAAGACTCCAGACTCCCAGGCTGTGAGCACCAAAAAATTTGTCCAGGGGGAGAAAAGGTGGTGGCTGAATAGACAGGTGGGTACTGCACCATTTTACAGCGCAGATAGAAAGAACAGCTGAATCAAATAATATCCACCCAGAACTGGTGAATTAAACAAAGCCTGTGAGTCAATCCTTGGACAGAAAGGTCAGAGATTGCCTGGAGAGAGGTGGGATCAGGGATCTGGAGGAAGGAATATGCCCAGCCAGGACTAGAGACTCAGAGGGAGATTGTGCTGCATCAAATACATGTCTCTTGGGGTCAGTGTAGCCCTGGAACGTGCAAGGAGTTCCACAGGGCTGCTGGCAGCAGAGGACTCCAGATCTAAGCCCACTACCCTAGGAGACTGCACCCAGAAAGGAAGCCTGAAGTTCTATACTAACAAAACATTGCCAGGGGGAAAAGGACGTGAGGCCGCACAGTTGTTCTGTCTTTATAACTTCCTTGCTTTTATAATACTTGCTAAACCCAATGCATAGGATCTTTCAATTAAGAACACTCACCGAGATTTCAAGGGAAGGTGGTTTTTCTGGAAACTGAGAAGTAGAATAGGGAGAGATGAGCAGGAAGCCATCTCTGGGACAGTCTGTCCCTCCAATTCTGAACAGACATTTTTCTCCTGAAGACCAGGCTCCTCCTAGCAGTGCAGCTGCACCCATTCTTGAGCATGGGAGGGAAAGGAAGATTCTAAATAGCCTCTGAGAGCCCGGGGGACTGGGTTGAGGGGCCAATTGATCCCCGAAACTAATACAGAAACAGCGCCACCTAGGGGCCATATCAGAAATAGACGTTTGTGTAAATACAACTGAAAGCAGGCAGAAAAACAAAGTGGGCAGATTGATCCTGCCTGCTTGAAACCAAGGTTGTGGCAATATGACACAGAGTCATGGTGGATCACTGGGAACTTCAACACTGTGCTGAGTACCTGACAGGAAACTGAGATGTGGCAGGCAGAACAGTAGAGAGGGGTCTTAAACCAACCACCATGGGACATTGAAGTTCCACTGAAGTGAATGAACTTCACTACTTCACTTTTTTGTTATCTTTTACTTAAGAAACTATAAAGTTTTCACTTTACTTTATTACTAGAGGCCCGGTGCATGAAATTATTGCACTCAGAGGGGAGGTTCCTCAGCCTGACCTGCACCCTCTTGCAGTCCAGGAGTCCTGGGGTGTTGTCCGGGGGAAGCAGGCCTAAGCCAGCAGCTAGACATCCTTAGTGCTGCCATGGAGGCAGGAGAGGCTGTCACTGCTGTGCTGCGTTTGCCAGCAGTGAGCCTGACTCAGGGCTTCTGACTGAGTGACGCTCCCCCTGTGGGAGTGTACTGACCACCAGGGGGCAGCTCCTGCATTGAGTATCTGCCTCCTGGGTGTCAATGTGTGTCATAACGACAGGTCGTTCTGCTGTTTGGTCAATTTGCATATTAGCCTTTTATTATACAGGGTTTAATTATACTAGAGGCCTGGTGCATGAAATTCATGCATTGGGGGGGGGGGGTGTCTCTCAGCCTGGCCTGCACCCTCTCCAATCTGGGACCCCTAGAAGGATGTTCTACTGCCAGTTTACAGGGATCCCTCTTGCAATTTGGTACTGCTGACTTCTAACCGCTTACCTTCCTGCCTGATTGCCCCTAACCATTCTGCTTGCTGGCGTGCTCACCCCCAACTTCCCCCCGCTGCTGGTGTGCCTGCCCCCAAGTGACCCCCCACTAACCTGATCACCCCCAACTGCCCCCCATGCCAATATTCTTGCCCCAACTGCCTCCCCTGCCATCCTGATTACCCCCAACAGCCCCCATGCTGGCCTGCTCACCCCCACCTTCCTTCTTGATGGGCCTGCTTGCTTCAACTGCCTCCTGTTGGCCTGCTCACTCCAAACTGCCCCACCCCCTTGCCCTGTCTTGATCACCCCCAACTGACCCCCACTTATGGCCTGCTTGCCCCTAACTGGCCTCCCTGCTGGTCTGCTTACCCCCAATGGCCTTGCCCCCCACCAGCCTGATCACCCCCAACTACTGTCCCATCCTGGCCTGATCACCCACAACTGCCTACCCCTCTTGGCCTCTAACCACCTCTACCTTGGCCCTGCCACCATAGCTTTGTCCAAAAGAATGTCCAGAACGTCTCCTGGAAGGTCTCCCAGTCTAATTAGCATATTACCCCTTTATTAGTATAGATAGAGGCCTCGTGCACAGGTGGGGGTCTGTTGGTTTACACTGAAGGGTGTCCTGGATCAGGGTGGGAGTCCCTCTGGGGTGCCTGGCCAGCCTGGGTGAGGGGCTGAGGGCTGTTTTTAGGCTGGCCCCACCCCCTTCAGGGTGGAGTTCCCTGCTGGGGTACCTGGCTAGCCTGGGTGAGGGGCTGATGGCTATTTGCAGGCTGGCCAAGCCACCCAGTGGGGACCCTCATCCCATGGGGGTGTGGCCAACCTTGGAGAGGGGCTGATGGCCATTTTCAGGCTGGCCACAGCCTCTTCAGGGTGGGAGGGTCCTGCTGGGGTGCCTGGCCAGCCTGCGTGAGGAGCTGATGGCCATTTTCAGGATGGCCACGCCCCCCAGCCACCCAAGCTCCCAGCTCCTCCTTTTATTCTTTCTTTCTTTCTTTCTTTATTTTTTTCAGTGCCTCCTTGAGCGGAGGCTAGGTCCAGCTTGAAACTGGTATCTGGGATTTATTTATCTTCTATAATTGAAACTTTGTAGCCTTGAGCAGAGGCCAGGGTCAATCAAGTCGGGTGAAAAGCTTGGCTTCCTCCATCGCCAGGGGCAACCCAGTCCTCCTGCTTACTCCAGCTCTGTGGTTTCCGCCATCTTAGTTGAGTTAATTTGCATACTTGCTACTGATTGGCTGGTGGGTATAGCAGAGTGATGGTTAATTTGCATTTTCTCTTTTATTACTATAGATTTTTATTTATTACTAGAGGCAAGTTGCATGAAATTTGTGCATAGGGGTGAGGTGTCCGTCAGTCAGGTCTGCACCATCTCCAATCTGGGACCCCTCAGGGGGTGTCTAATTGCCTAGGCAGTCAGATATCTTCTCACAATTCGAGATTGCTGGTTCCTAACCACTCACCTGCCTGCCTGCCTGATTGCCCCTAACCACTTCTGCCTGCCAGCCTGATCGCCCCTTAACTGCTCCCCTGCCAGCTTGATTGCCCCCAACTGCTCTAAACTGCTGGCCTAATCACCCCAATTGCCCTCCCCTGCCAGCCTGATCATCCCCAACTGCCCTCCCCTGCTGGTGTGATCATCCCCAACTGCCCTCCCCTGCCAGCCCAATCACTACCAACTGCCCCCTCCTGCCAGCCTGATCGCCCCCAACTTCCCTCCCCTGCTGGATCCATCACCCCCCAACTGCTCTCCCCTGCCAGCCTGATGGCCTCCAATTGCCTTCCCCAGCCAGCCAGATCACTGCCAACTGCCCTCCCTTGCCAGCTTGATGGCCTCCAACTGCCCTTCCCTGCTGGCCTGGTTGCCCCCAACTTCCCTCCCATGCTGGCCTGGTAGCCCCCAACTGCCCTTTCCTACCAGCCTGGTCACCCTCAACTGGTCTCTCCTGTTGTCCTGGTTGCCCCCAACTTCCCTGCCCTGCAAGGCCATATTGTGATGGCCATCTTGTGGCAGCCATCTTGTGATGACGTGAGGGCATTACATGAGGGTGTGAGGACCACCTAGGTTTTTATTAGTACAGATTATTACTAGATGCCCAATGCATAAAATTCTTGCAAGAATAGGTCTTCCTTCACTCTGCTGTCAGCACTGGCTTCCCTCTGGCACTTGGACCCAGGCTTCCCTCTGGCTGCTGGTGGGTACCTGGGACCAGGGCTTCCCTCACAGTCCTGGCTTCATCCAAAAGAAAGGAAGCACATCTGGAAGAATGTCTAGTCTAATTAGCATATTATGCTTTTATTATTATAGATTATTATTATTTTTTACCATTTAAAATTTTTGGATTACTGTTCTACATTCTATTTTTATTTTTTATCATATTTTACTCTATCTTGCTTTTTCCTTAATGCCAACACTTTCTTCCTCAATTTTCCCTTTTTCATCTTATTTCTCTTCTGTTCCTGCTGTAGTTTTTCTTTATCCTTTCTTTTTACTCCTTGTTAAAATTGACCTTCTTTATTGATGTATTACTATTAAAATAGTCTCTGTTGGCTTACTCATATATCTAATTCCTCTCCTATGTTCCAAGTCTATGCACACTTCTCTTTTCTCTTTCTTCACTACCATATTTTGTTCTTTCTCACTTTCTTATTGTTGTTGTTTGTTTCATTGTTAGTTTGTTTTGTAGTTTTAAAATTTTATTTTGTGCTTCTGCTTTTCCTCTCTTTGCTTGTTTTCTTCTTCTACTAGTAGCTTAATTAGTTTCAGTCACCAACTCAGGCCTATCTGCCTTTTCTTCTCATTTTCCAAAAATATATGAATACATAGATTAAAGAAAGGGAAAATTATATTTAAGGAAGAACTAAAACCTATTCTCCTCATACTATTCCAAAAAATTCAAGAGGAAGAAACACTTCTAAGCTCCTTCTATGAAGCCAGCTTCACCCTAATACGAAAACCAGATAAAGATAACACGATGAAAGAGAACTACAGGCCAATATCTCTCATGAACCTAGATGCCAAAATCCTCAACAAAATTCCAGCAAATCGGCTCCAGCAGTACATCAGAAAGATCATACACCATGACCAAGTAGGATTTATTCCTGGAATGCAAGGATGGTACAATATCCGCAAATCAGTAAACGTGATACATCAAATAAACAAATTGAGAGATAAAAATCACATAGTCATATCAATTGATGCAGAAAAAGCATTTGACAAAATCCAACACCCCTTCTTGATAAAAACTCTTAACAAAGTGGGAATAGAAGGATCATACCTCAACATAATAAAAGCTATATATGATAAACCCACAGCAAACATCATAGTCAATGGGCAAAAACTAAAAGCATTTCCCCTAAAAACAGGAACAAGACATGGATTCTCACTCTCACCACTCCTGTTTGACATAGTACTGGAAGTATTTGCCATTTCAATTAGACAAGAAAAAGAAACAAAAGGCATCCAAATGGGAAAAGAAGAAGTAAAACTGTCCTTATTTGCAGATGACATTACATTGTACATAAAGAAACCCCAAAAGACTCCATAAAAAACCCAATAGACTTAATAAATGAATTTGGCAATGTAGCAGGATACAAAATTAACACCAAGAAATCTATGGCCTTTCTGTACACCAATTGTGAACTTACAGAAAGAGAGACTAAAAAAGCCATCCCATTTACCATTACACCAAAAAAATTAAGATACCTAGGAATTAACTAAAGAGGTAAAAGACATATACTCAGAATACTATAGGACACTGAAAAAAGAGATAGAGGAAAACGTAAAAAGATGGAAGAACATACCATGTTCATGGATTGGTAGAATCAATGTCATTAAAATGTCCATACAACCCAAAGCCATCTATAGATTCAATGCACTCCTCATTAAAATACCAATGGCATACTTCACAGACCTAGAAATAACTCTTCAAAAATTCATCTGGAATAAAAAAAAGATCCATATAGCCACAGCAATCCTGATAAAGAAGAACAAAGCAGGAGGGATCTCAATACCAGATTTCAAGCTGTATTACAAAGCAACTGCTATCAAAACAGCATGGTCCTGGCATAAGAACAGACATATAGATTAATGGAATAGATTAGAGAATCCAGATATCAAGCCAAATCACTATGCTCAATTAATATTTACAAAGGAGGCATGAACATACAATGGAGTTAAGACAGTCTCTTCAATAAATGGTGTTGGGAAAATTGAACAGATACATGCAAAAAAAGGAAACTAGATCCCCAACTTACACCATACACAAAAATAAATTCAAAATGAATACAGGACTTAAACATAAGATGGGAAACCATAAAAATACTAGAGGAATCCACAGGCAGCAAAATCTCAGACATATGCCAAAAGAACTTCTTCACTGATACTGCCCCTAGGGCAATGGAAGCTAAAGAGAAAATAAACAAATGGGACTACATCAAAATAAAAAGCTTTTTTACAGCAAAAAAACCTATCAACAAAACAATAAGAAATCCCACTGTATGAGAGAACATATTTGCAAATGTTATCACTGATAAAGGTTTAATCTCCAACATCTACAGACAGCTTATACAACTTAATAAAAAGGAAGATAAATGATCCAATAAAGAAACAGGCAATGGACCTAAATAGAATCTTCTCAAAAGAAGACAGAAGGAAGGCCAAGAGACAGATGAAAATATGTTCAAAGTCACTAATTATCGGAGAGATGCAGATCAAAACGACAATGCAGTACCAGCTCACACCTGTCAGAATGGTTATCATCAACAAATCAACAAATGACAAGTGTTGGCAAGGATGCGGAGAAAAAGGAACACTCGTGCACTGCTGGTGTGAATGTAGACTGGTGCAGGCACTGAGGAGAACAGTATGGAGTTTCCTAAAAAAACTGAAAATGGAACTCCCATTTGACCCAGTAATCCCACTCCTTAGAATATATCCTAAGAAACTGGAAACACCAAAGGAAAGGATATATGCTCCTCTATGTTCATAGCAGCACAATTTACAATAGCCAAGATTTGGATACAGCCTTGGTGCCCGTCAGCAGATGACTGTATCAGAAAACTATGGCACATCTACACAATGGAATACTATGCTGCCATAAAAACGAAGGAATTCTCACCATTTGCAGCAACCTGGATGGAATTGGAAAACATCATGCTAAGTGAAATAAGCCAGTCAATGAAAGAAAAATACCACATGATCTCACTCATTTATGGATAATAAAGAAAATTATAAACCGTTGAACAAATAGATAGATACAGATACAGTAAAGTTATCAAACAGAATGTCAAATTACAGAGGAAGGTTAGGGAGAGGTGGGGAAGATAAGAGATCAATCAAAAGATTTGTGTGCACCCATATAAGCATAACCAATGGACACAAAACTCTGGGGGGTGAGGGCATGTATGGAAGTGGGTGGGGGGGGAATGTTAAGATATGTACACATATAATACTTTAATAAAAAATGAAAAGAAAAAAAATTCATGCATGGGCAGGGTCCCTAGGCCTGGCCAGGGATCAAGGCTGATAAAGGCCTTCTGTTTGCCACCTGCTGGCCAGTGTCTTTTTTCCTTCATTATGCGCCAACCCCTGGTGGTCAGCGCACGCCATAGTGAGCAATCAAACTCCCAGTCATCCAGTTGAACTCCCGATGGGACACTTTGCATATTAGCCTTTTCTACAATATATATAGACTGGAGGCCCGGTGTTCAAAATTCTTGCACGGGGGGGGGGGGGGTATCCCTCAACCCGGCCTGCACCCTCTATGATCTGGGACACCTCAGGGGATGTCCAACTGCTGGTTTAGGCCCTATCCTGGGACCGCTGGCTTCTAATCACTTGCCTGCCTGCCTGCCTGATTGTCCCTAACTGCTTCTTGCCTGCCAGCATGATTGCCCCCTAACCACTCCCCTGTGGCCTGATTGACACCTAACTGCTCCCTTACTGGCCGGATCACCCACAACTGCCTTCCCTTACCGGCCTGATCACCCATAACTGCCCTCTCTTGCTGGGACCTGCCTCCTCTACGTGAGGAGGCATAGATGCTGGGACAGGCCTCCTCTGTGCCACACAGAGCTGCGGGGCCCTCAGGCCTCACTGTGCAGAGCAGCCACTGGGCCCTGCCTCTGCTGTGTGAATGGCTATCTTGTGGTGGCCATCTTGTCATGACATCATGTGAGGGCATGATGCCACCTAGGCTTTTATTATGTAGGCATGAGTGGGGTTGGTGGGAAAGAAATGGGAGGATAAGGACACATATGTAATACCTTAATCAATAACAAAAAAAATAAAGAGCAACACCACTAATCAAGTGTCTCTTTGCCTATTGCCAGGATGTTCCTTATACTTCTTTAACACGGATAACATCATCAAAGTGTAGAAAATCTGGTCTTGTCATTTATCTCTTAAAGTTCAGGAAGCTGAAGAACCAACCCCAGCTTAATTTGACTTGTGTTTGGCCTTGAATCAATCCTTATGGAAAACCCTTAGCTGCCATTTGTTTGGTTCTTTGGCTTCTTACAATAGACTCATGTATTCTTAAATGAAAATGCACTCCAGTCTTATACCACCAAGACCTCTATTTTGACATTTTTATTGCCACCTGCTGGAATGAGGCAATCTCCTTCAGCTAGATAACTAGTTGAGCATCACCAGTAGCTGAAGGGCATAACCCTTTTAGCAGAAGAGCAGGCTATTCACATAAAGTATGGACCAGAATGTAGCCCATTCACCTCTTGCTCATCCTGGAAGGCTGTTGCCTACAATGCAACTAAACCTGAGATATGTAGTTAGGTGGGGTGTCTAAGGTTCTGTCATATTGGGAGGGATGATGAGGCAAATGCTATGTTTCTTTAAGAAAGGTTAAACAAGGAGGTGAGAATGAGGGGATAGAAAATGAGGGTAAATAATGAGCAATGGATATTTATTTTCTCTCATTGTTAAACTTTAGAGTGACCTCTGGGTAAGTATGAATACCACTGAGCCAGTTACACAGCTGGGATTCCTTGATGTTTCTGTCCTTCTTCTCTTGCCTGGTTGAATCTATCCTCAGCCACCAGGGTCTGGGTGACTATCAGTCCTTTTCTCCCAGGCTTAAGAGTCTTTAGGAAGACTAAATGAAATATTCATGTGTAAAGTTCATGATATAAATCAAGTAAGGAAAAATCCATTTTGGTGTGGTCATTGTGTTAACTCTTATTTCAGTTCATTATGGCCATCCTATATAATAAAGAGGTAATATGCAAATTGACCATCACTCCAACACACAAGATGGCCACCCTATGTGCTCAAAGATGGCTGCCTCCGTGTGGACATAAGATGGCCTCCACAAGATGGACAGCAGGGGAGGGCAATTGGGGGGGGGGGAGACCAGGCCAGCAGGGAAGGGCAGTTGGGGGTGATGTGGCCTGCAGGGGAGGACAGTTAGGGGTGACCAGGCTGGAAGGTGGGGGGGAGTTAGGGGCAACCAGGCTGGCAAGGGAGGGAAGTTAGTGGCAATTAAGCCAGCAAGGGAGCAGTTAGGCATCGATCAGGCTGACAGAGGAATGGTTAGGGGGTTATTAGGCTGGCAGGCAGAAGTGGTTAGGGGCAATCAGGTAGGTAGGCAGGAGAGCAGTTGGGAAACAGCTGTCCTGGATTGTGAGAGGGATGTCTGACTGCCCCATGGGGATGAGCCTAAACAGGCAGTCAGACATCCCTCGAGGGGTCCCAGATAGGAGAAGATGCAGGCTGTGCTGAGGGATACTGCCCCCCCCCCGCCACTGTGCACAAATTTCATGCACTGGGCTTCTAGTATATATTAATCTCCTTTAAGGAACCAGAAAAGGGATATATGAAATAACATTTCTAAGAGGCATGGTCACTTGCTTCTATTAATAATTACTACTTGCAAAACCTGGAAGTGCTTAAGTTCATATTTTTTGAATGATTGATTTGTTCCTTTATTTATACATATAAGAAAAAAGCCAAGTGGGGAGAGGAAATGGTCTGTGGCCACAGAAATGTGAAAGTCACACTTTTGGCACCATTCCCTGGCTGATGTCATTCTGGGGAATGTGCTAAAGGCCATGATTTTCCAGAGGGAATATATATATATCGATATATATATTACCCGCCTCCCCCCCCAGCAGGCTGTTTGTAGGCACTTAATTGCTTTTTCTGAAGTTAGGCCTAAACCAAGCCATGCCTTTTTTTTTGCCTTGTTTGGCAGTACCAGATCAAGCCCACTTTGAAGCAGGAGCCTAAAATCTTTGCTGGTCACTATTCCCAGCAACTGCCTGCACACTCTTATACCTTTGGAATATTTTTTTTAGGGAAATCTCAGCTGCTTGGCCTTTTCACAGGCTTCTGGGAAGGTTGATTTTCCCCTGCTGTGTGGAAGCACTAAGGGCTGCCAGGGGTCAGAGAAAGCCTCACAAAGGAGATGATGCTTAAGACTGGGTCTCTATGGTTCAGAAGGAGTCCACCAGAAACACATGATTCAGTGATAAGGAGAAGAAAAGTTTTTCAGATATTGACATGGCCCCGATACTTCTCTTGGGAGTGGTGGCTAGAATTTTTCTCACAGTCTCATTATCCTTGTATCCTGCTATAAGAATCCTGGAGCCAATTATCTAAGGAGGTCAAGCTCAGAGAAAGGAGCTCAGTGTAGAATCATATCTCATAGAGTGTCAACAGTAGGGGATAATTCCTTAAAGAATGTATAGTTCAATTAATTTATTTTACTGATGAGGAATCTGAAACCCTGAAAGGTGAAGGCCACACAGTTAGTGACAGAGATAGAACTAGAAGTAGGATTCCTGAACTCTTATTACCAGGGCTCTTTTTGCAAGGTTGCTTTGTGGCCTTAACATCTCCCAGTTGCCCATTTTATCTCCTGTGAGCGCTCCAGTAGACTTCATTTCACTCAGAGGAATTCCCTTTCAAATCTGAGCAGCAATGTTTGTTGCCACTAGCTCCCTGTGTGACTTTAGGAAAATTAAATTCCTTCTCTGAGCCTTAGTTTTTAGTTTCCCCATCTTTAAATGAGTAAGGGTTAACTAATGCTTTTATATCTAAGCTGTACTGAGAGAGGCACACAGCTCGTAGTTTTTACAGGAGCTTCAGTTTTTTAACCTTATACTGGAGTAGAATACAGGGATCTGAATGAGACTGGGTGAAAGCGATGACAAAACAGTGGAGACAGACTCTGGAAACTTCCTACTGGCTTGGAAACAGATACATACTCCAAGTGTAGAGGTCTTATTTCTAATGTAATAAAACTGACACCCAATATGGGGGTAGGGGAAATTCTCATACAAAGTTAATGAGGATCTGAGACTGGAACCCAGGTCTTCTGACTACAAGTCCAGTGCTTTCTACCAGCCCACACTACATCATTGAGCTGGTTGTGTTGCATCCAGGGCAATTAAAAATAAACAAACAAAAAACTACAAGCTCAAATGTATATTATAAGTATAGTTAAGTTGCAATGTGGGCCAAGGTATTTGCAGCTGAATATTATAAAGGGAGAGATTCCAGAGCTTTGAGAGTAGAGGAGGATCCTCCTCAGACTCCATTTGGGGATATTAAAGATTTCCTTGGGCCTAAGCCCCAACATGAATGAGGGCTAATGTCATGGTTATCTCCACTTTCCTTCTTTCTAATTGCTTCCTATTCATACTGTCTGTCCTCTCATCTCCTCTTACAAGCATATGACTAGCCCACCATTTTCTGGTCATAAACAAAGATTACCAATCTTTGTTAGTTTACCTCAATTTTTCATTACCCTTCATAGTAACTTTCAAAGGAGCAAAACATCTCACAAGCCACTTTTGCATTTACTTTTAATTTCATGCTGTTTGAGACTGATTTTGTGATCTTCCAGAGCGCTCTGGTGGGAAAAGGAGATACTTAAAGTACAGCTTCTTCCTTTTTGGAAAAGGACTTGGCTTATACCATATAGGCAATTACTCACTCATCACTATACTTACCAGCACCTTTTATTCTTTGGGTTGGTTCACATGGTCTTTAAGCATTGGTGCTTCTTCCCTGCAGGTGGAGCAGGTGCTGGTTTTGGAAAATGGGGGATATCAGGAGTTTAGTTCTGTTCATGTTGAGTTTCAAAGGTCTATTCAATATCTGAATAGATATGTTAAAAAGATAATTGGATTTATGAGTCTGTAATTTGAGAAACAGTTGTGGCTGGAGATATAATTTGGGAGTTATCAGCAAGCCAATTACATTTTGAGCCATCAGAATTGATGAGATAAATTAGAGAGTAAAGGTAGATAGAAAAGAGAGTTTCATGAATGTTCTCAGGCATCAGTTTATCAAGGAGCTGGGAAGCATTTGAGGTTCATATCTAGAGAGAAGCAGCTATTATTTCATTTCTAAGTGTGGTGCAGCAGAGAGTGAAGCCACTTTTTCATTGTATACCTTGTGTAAATCACCCACATTATCTGGCTCTCAGTTTGTTATCTGTATAATGAGAGAGTTGGATGAGGGGATATGATCTAGAATGGTTTATCATTTCTATTTGTGGAATTGCCAAAAGCCTGATAATATATGCTACCTGTTTGGATGACAAGCATGGGAAGAGACTTTCTAAAGTGACAAGTCTTATGCAAATAATAATCAACACTGTTATGATTATGCCCCTTTTATTTGTGAACTGTGGTGTAAAAATCATCAACCTAGAGAGTCAGCACACCTAGGTTTCTCTTTTGGCTCTGGCTAAGTCATTATATAAACTTGGATATCACCCTCACCTTCTCTGGGCCTCAGTTTTCACATCTATAAATAAGGGACTTTGTTTTCTGTATTTAAAGGTGGAGAAACTTATTTATTTATTTATTTATTTATTTATTTATTTATTTTAAAGAACAGTTTACTGATTTTTAGAGAGAGAGAAAGGTAGAAGAGAGGGACATCAATATGAAAGGGTAACATTGATTTTTTTGCCTCCTGCTGGGGATTGAGCCCACAGCTTGGGCATGTGCCCTGGCCTGGAATCAAACTAACAACCTTTTGCTGTACAGGACAATGCCCAACCAACTCAACCAGGATGGAAGATAAACTCATTTAAAGAAAAAATCAGTTTAGTTTTTCTGAGAAAGCAGGTTGAGTAGGGGATGACTCAGGTAACCTCAGAGGCATCTCTTGAGCTACTTTTAGAACTCCAGGACATCAACAAATGAAGTTTGATCCTCAGTTAACTTAGGTTTCAAGGCCCTTCCAGTTTGGGCATTCTATAATTTAAGGGTTCCCTTGGCATCAATATAAAGTCCAGAGTCAGAAAACTGTGTAAAGGTTAGTTAGTAAGTATTTTAGGCTTTATAAGCCACTATGGTCTCTGTCTTTTCCTCTTCTTCCTACTTTCTTCTTTCTCCTCCTCGTCCTCCTTGTCCTCGTCCTCCTCCTCCTCGTCCTCCTCCTCCTCCTCCTCCTCCTCCTCCTCCTCCTCCTCCTCCTCCTCCTCCTCGTCCTCCTCCTCCTCCTCCTCCTTTTCCTCCTCCTTCTTCTCCATTTAAAATGTAAAAACCATTCTTAGCTCATGGACAGTACAAAAATAGGCCATGGATAAAATCCTACATGTGGATCATAGGTTGCCAACTTCTGGAAAATCTGGTGTGACTTCAGCACAGTGGGAGGACTGTAGATTATCCTACATCCCCATAAGATCTGTGTGCTGCCTGAAATTTCTAGACTGCTCTTGGCTGCGTGTGGTGAGGGTGGGAGAAGGTGCAGATTGTAGGTGGAACCTGAGGCTCGGGCCCATCTGGGGTGCTGCTTGAAGCAAACCAGCTTCCCTTCCCTCACAATCCCCTTGTCTGAGATGGGCCATTTCATGTGCATACAGCCTCAGGGAACGCACAGCTAGTAATAGTGGTCCAAGCTGACTAAAATCCAAGAGTAGTGACTGTTTGTTCCAGACACAGCTGGGACAGGGTGGGGGCAAAGGGGATCATCTAAACATCAGAGTCCTGGCAGAGATAAGGAGAGGCCTTATTGGGATCATATGTCTCTGCAGAGTAATAACACTGCCACCTGGTCATGAGCATTTTAGCTTTGGAGAATCCAAAGGGCTTTTCCAGACAGCATTTATTTCATACTCACTGCACCCTTGGGAATGAGAAAAGACGGGGAGGAGGTTTAGCTGTAGTAATAAAAAAATAACTCTGGCTTAGGAGTCAGGAGCCATAACTTAGTCAATTATTTGTGAGGTAACCTTGGACAAGTCTCTTTCTTGCTCTGGGCCTATTTCCCTCATTTGTTAAGTGGTGGGATTGAACCAGATCAATGGTTCTCAAAGTGTGAATCCTGGATGAGCAGTAGCAGTATCATCTGGGAACTTGTTAGAAATGCCAAATCTCAAGTTTCATTTCAGAACTAGCAAATCAGACACTTTAGGGGTGGGGCACAGAATGTGTGTTTTAGGAAGCCTTCCAGGCAAGGAGAATCAAGGCCTTTCCATCTTTGTTCTTTATACATTTTAAATTGTGTTCTACATATTTCAGGGATAATGGTAGTGGCAATAATAATGATAATGCTGATGCTTCTGTTGACTTCAAGCCATACTTCAACACCAGGTACATCCCCCAGACCAGGACCTTATTATCCCACCCCTTATCTCCCATGGAGTTTTTCTCAGTGTCTGTAAGAGAGAGATACCCTCAGGACTTTATTTATACACTGTGCAGCTAATTTAGGTAAGGCAAGCTGTTCCAGATGTTTGTGAAGAAAAAAAATCACAAGATAGCTATTTGAAGAGCTAGATAATAGTGGTGCTGCCAGTATTAGAGATTTGTGTGGGGAAAAGCTCACTATGGATGGGGGACTGCAGTATTGGAAAGGATGCCTAGTATTATTAGTAGTGAGGTCTTAAAGGATGGAAAGCATTTCAACACTTTCCAGGAAGGTGGGATGACATTATAAGGGATATATATGAAAGAGAGACACAAAGAGAAAAAAAGCATATGACCTCAGCTTGTTATAGCATTAAAACTGGAATGATTCTTATGTATTCCCATGGTTCTGGGTGATTCCTGTGTGCTGGTTGTAATACGAGGCATTTACTTCTCATTCTGGAAAACATATTTTTAGAAAAGTAATATGAATGGTATGAGGTACTAGACTCTGTTCTAAAATATAAAATTATACTTTAACTCAGTAACAAATTGATTTTAATACAATTTCCAAGTGATCTAAACACTACAGATATTTTGGATGAATAAATGATTTATATAAGGTGAACCAGAATGTTAATGTGACTGGAACCCAGTTCTTCTGACTTCTAGTACAGTGTGTTTTCCTTCTAATATGTATTTGATTTGAGGTTTCTAAGATGGAGCAGTTTGGCCAAAATACAGTTTAAAAATTATGTGTTTGAAGAACATCTGGGAGACTAGGGCAAGACTAAAGAGAACTTAGAATGCCAAGCTAAATCTTTTGAATTTTCTCCAAAAGTAATGGAATACTGTTGAAGGTTCTGGAGCTGTGGTGTGACATCACCTATAATTTATAAAGGTTACTCAGATGGGGTAGTGCAGCAGTACGTGGTGAATTGGAGTGTCAGAGTACTTTTAGGGAGCTAAGCAACTAAGAAGTAGCCCTAAATGCAGGTAGGCTGAGAATGCCACAGACTTGCCCCCATTCCCATGCCATGGGTACATTTGGATTTTTAATGGAAAAAAATGGTTTAGCTACCCAAACCTCCCAGATTTTCTTCTGGGATTTCAGCCATTAGTTATGGGAATATTTGGAAGCTGGCGGTTTCCTGGTTCTGGAACATAACACTGTGAGATCCCCCTGCACTCAGATCAGCCTTTGCTAAACTCAATGCTGCTCTCTGATTTTATGTTGTGTTTATATTTCTATGTATTATGAGACAGGGATCCAGAATTTAGGAGTAGTTTTTTTTTTAATTCCTCTCTCAAAGTCCCAGGCCCAGAAAGGCTACCTGAACGTGTCATGGTGCCAGTTGCATGACCAGGTCAGCTCTAGAGACTAGCTACAAGCTTCATAGTTTACAGCTTCTAAAACTCACTCATACCCATGATCTCATTTGGTTCTCATAAGAGCTTTGTTAGGTGAGGTGACTTTTTATGCAGCCAGGAGTGGTACAGCCCAATTCTTCTGCCTTTCAAGCAATATTCCATTCTTCCAAATGTGTTGTGTGGGTTGTGATGCTCATTTTTATACCACTAAAAAACCTCTCAAACTTCAGAGCATACTGAAAACCCTTTATGATCACAGATAGGGCCTAGGCTGGGGTGTAGAAAGATACTGAAAGCCAAAGTCTCTCTTCATTACAGATTAGGACCTCTCCTTCAATACTATACTGTCTGCCTTGCATGTATTAAAAAACATAGGTGGGAAAATTGTTGGCTGTACGGCTGTCTGTACCCACTCATAACCTTGTTCCCCCTCTAACCCCCCCTCCCCCGGCTGATACAAATGATATTCTGGCTGAGAATGTGTCAACTTTGCCTGCAGATCGCCATGTTTCCTTTTTGCAACTCTCTCCTGGGTTGCTGGAACAATGGCATAGCCAAGGAGCTCCCTTTCTCTTAGATGCCACAAGGAGTGAAACTCACAAACCCAGATCTTCCTTGGACAATACAAAAAGCCCGTTGACTGAGAGACCAGGTCACCACTACACATAGAAAGCCTTTAAATATGGATGGCACAAGCTCTTTCACTAAAGCTGTTTTGGCCAGACATTTCCAGGACTCTGACTGGGTCCTCAGTGTGAGCCAAAGGCAACAACAACTAGAGTAGCATCAATCTAGCTTTCATAGTTCATTCAATGTCATGCTGTCTAGATTTTCATCATGAATGTTCCTGAGACTCAAACGCACAGGGAATTGGATTGATTTCAACTGGAAAATATTCCTGCCATCTAAATGTTCTCTGGAATAACCTGCTTACATCTGTCATGGGGCGGCCCCCTTTCTGTAGAGCATGGCTTTTCCAAGGCTGAAGCTCCAGGGATCTGGACTGGAAAAGGAGGAGGGGACCAGATTCTGTACTCCCCTCATCAAGCGATCAAGCGTGGCTAGCACTTGCATTTCTCAGGCTGAAATTGGCTCTCTAGGGTTGGGGTCATGGGTGAGGTAAAGATTTGATGGAACAGGCCCCGGCTGGGTGGATCCCTGGTTGCAGCTGGTTGCATTTCTTTAACTGACTGGCTTCCAATAGGAAGAAGTCATCTTCTGATGGAGAAACATATTCTTTTGGATAGAAACTCTAGTTGGCTGGAGAGCAGGAGATCTGAGTTTAGGTTTTGGCTCAGTCATCAACTTGCATTGTGGCTTTATGCAAGTTAGTCATCACCTCTCTCTGTTTAAAGTGGAGCTACTAATACCTGCTGATCACATATATGGAGTAAGAACAAGGTATAGGGTCTATTGATGAATATGCTGAGGGAAATTAAGGAACACTAGGAATTTTTATCTCCTCTAGACTCACGGAACCAAACTAGTTGTTCTTCTTTCCTTTCCCCACTGTCTCATGATGTTAATAGAATGGCAGGGTATGGGAAAGTCTCCCAGGATTTAGACAATCATAGGGCCAATGGAATAATGCTGTTATAAAGAGTAACATAATCCAATATGAAAGTGGAGATACCATTATATCTTTAAAATATTTTTAATCCTCACCCAAGGATATGCTTTTTTGATGTTTAGAGAGAGGAGGAAGGGGAGAATGAGTAATGAGAGAGAGAGAGAGAGAGAGAGAGAGAGAGAGTGAAAGAGAGAGAGAGATTGACCAGTTGCCTCCTGTATGTGCCCTGACCACAGAACAAACCCACAACCTAGGTATATGCCTTGACCTGGAATTGATCTTACCACCTTTTGGTGTATAGGTGTTGGCACTCCAACCAACTGAGCCACCCAGCCAGAGAACACCATAAGATCTTATCAGGGAGATACTGATAGTTGGAAGCAAAGTCCTGTAGTAATGGGAAACAAGATGTTGAGATCATGGGTGAGACATGGAGTTCCAGGAAGGTGTAGTGCCAAAGAAAAATTTTATTGTTTTTTACCACTATATGCCAGACTGGTACTAGTGCTACTCCAAAAACTGCCTTCATTGGCTAACTTGATGGTCAGACCCTTGACTTAGCTTTGCTATCTTTAAGCCTCTTATATCCTGGAGATCAGGGTGATACTTGGGCTGCATATACCTAGGAGAGGGTGTCAGAGAATGCAGAGAACAAGGAATCTCTCCCTGGCAACAGAGCTCTCTTTGGTTTTACCTGTGCTTACTGCTCCTATCTCTAACTTACTGGCTTCCTAAGATCCAGATATGTGCTGTCCAATATGGTAGCCACTATTGCTCAGGACAAGGCCTAAGTAAAAGTATGGATGATTTGGAGGCAGCCCAGCTCTGCTTCGGACCTTAGGGCTCATAACCTTCTGAGAGAAGAATAAGGACTTTTTCTTTACAAGGGTTCTTATATATGGAACATTTAGAAAAAGGAAAAAAAAATCTGGGAATGTCTGACTGGACTAGGCATCTTACCATCTGTTGATCTCACACTTGAATTGTCATTGAACCTAAACCCCTGGGTTATCCTCTGATCTCCTGTTTCATAGCCTTTTGTAGTTTAGAAAGAACATTCACAGTCATTAATTTAGTTTCCCTAATATGGTGGAGGCAAGTATATCAGGAATTATTATATTCATTGTCACAAAGAGAAACAGATTTGACTCAACAAAGTGAAATGATGGACAAGGGCCTCTAGTTATAAGTGATAGTGCCAGGGTAGGAAAAGGAAAAAAATATTAGACAGCAAGCATTCTTGACTCCTTTCTTTTCATTTCCAGTCAACTGCAAAATCTGGAAGATTTTCTTCCTTACCTCTTTCTTGATTAGTTTATTTTCCTCTATCATCATTATTATCACTGTAACCTAAGTTCTACAATCTATCCTCCAGCCTATCTTCACATAGTTGTTGGATTAGTCTTTCTAATGTGGTAAGCTGGTGATGACACTCTCCCTATGGAGAGTATTTAAAACCCTTTCCAGTGGCTTTTAGGATAAAGAGCAAGCTTTTAAATCTAATCTACATAGATCTATATGATCTGTAAGGCATATCTCTCCACTATCTTTATCTTTTCCCCTTCCTTCCTTGCATCTATTATTCAATAACTTTAAAATTATTCATGTCTTTGAAGATTCTGGCTCTAGTCTGTGCATATGCTATTCGCTTTGCCTGCTACTCCATTACCATTCTCTGTATTGGTAAATTTTGTAATAGAGGCCAATGCAGCAAAAAGCTAGTATGATCAAAATACTGAATTTGAACTCTATTCGTGGAGCATCTTCAGAAGATAGGTTGGGGTTGCCTCCTTCAGAACATAGTTGTGAGAATCAGACTGAGGTTTTATGTCATTATACTAATGCTCTCAATTTTGTAAGGCATTGCAGTTAACAGATCACTTTTACATCTTCTACTGTATTTGAAACTTAGAACTTCCCTATTCATTAGATAAGGAAACAGGCTCAAAGACATTGTGTCACTTGTTGAAGATCACATGGAGTTAGGACTTAATGGTATAGGTTTCCCAATTCTGAAAAACACTACCTAATTATATTGTGCTTATTATAATTTTCTGGGGAGGGAGGCTGTTCCTCATAGATATATATATGTTAAGGGACAGATAGTAGAACAGTCAGGCTGTAGAATGCTTGTAAACTATGCATGAGGTTTTTTTTACTTTCTTTGCTTCGTGAGGTATAGTTGCTAGTTGTTCAATATTGATTCTATCTTCCTCTATAGTAGGCAGAATATATACCATCGTACTAGAAATTTAGCTGGACAGAAGCCTGCCCAACTAAAGATTATAGTTCTAAGTTTTCCTTGCAGCTATGTGTGACCATATGATTAGGTTCTGTCCAATGGAACTACCTGATATTGTACACAACTTCTGGGTTGTGTCTTTTATTTTCTTTTTTCTTCTTCCTCCTGACTGGAACTGGATGTGATGGTAGGATCTATGACATTTATCTTGGACAATGAGTTGGAAACTGCATGTTGAAAATTTATTCTCAACATTATCAAGACAACATACTATTTATTTTTTTCTTTATTGATTAAGGTATTACATAAGTGTCCTTATCCCCCCATTGCTTTCCCCCCCCCCACTCATTCCCTCACCCTCTGGTGTCTGGGTCCATTGATTAGGCTTATATGCATGCATACAAGGTCTTTGGTTCATCTCTCTCCCTTATGCCCACCCTCCGCTACCTTCCCTCAGGTTTGACAGTCTAATCGATGCTTCTCTTTCTCTGGATCTGTTTTTGATCATCAGTTTATGTTGTTCAGTATATTCCAGAAATGAATGAGATCATGTGATATATATTTTTCTCTGACTGGCTTCTTTGCTTAGCATAATGCTCTCCAGTTCCATCTATGCTGTTGCAAATGGGTAGGAATTCCTTCTTTTTTTTTTTTTTACCACAGTGTAGTATTCCATTGAGTAGATGTACCACAGTTTTTTAATCCACTCATCTGCTGATGGGCAATTAGGATGTTTCCAAATCTCAGCTATGATAACTGTGCTGCTATAAACATGGGGGTACATATATCCTGTCTGATTGGTATTTCTGATTTTTTAGGATATAGCCCTAGAAGTAAGATTAATGGGTCAAATGGGAGTTCCATTTTTAGTTTTTTGAGGAAACTCCATACTGTTCTCTATTGTGTCTATACCAGTATGCATTCCCACCAGTAGTGCAAAAAGGTTCCTTTTCCTCCACATCCTTGCCAGCACTGGTCATTTGTTCTCTTGTTGATGACAGCCATTCCAATAGGTGTGAGATAGTACCGCATTTTCATTTTGATTTGCATATCTCAGATGATCAGTGATATTGAACATGTTTTCACATGTCTCTTGGCATTCCTTCAAAAAGTATTAATTTAGGTCTGTAGCCCATTTTTTTGATTGGGTTGTTTATCTCCCTTTTGTTAAGTTGTATGAGTTCCCTGCAAATGTTGGAGATTAAACCTTTATTAGTGATAACATTGGCAAATATGTTCTCCAATGCAGTGGACTTCCTTGTTTTGCTGATGGTTTCTTTTGCTGTACAAAAGCTTTTTATTTTGATGTAGTCAAAATTTCTCTTTAGTTTCCATTGCCCTAGGAGTTGTATTGGTGAAGAAATTGCTTCAGCATATGTCTGAGATTTTGCTGCCTGTGGATTCCTCTAATATTTTATGGTTTCCAATCTTCTGTTTAAGTCCTTTATCCATTTTGAGTTTATTTTTGTGTATGGTGTAAGTTGGTGGTTTAGTTTCATTTTTTGCATGTATCTGTTCATTTTCTCCAACACCATTTATTGAAGAGACTGTCTTAAATCTATTGTATGTTATGCTTCCATTGTCAACTATTAATTGAGCATAGTGTTTGGGTCGATTTTTGGTTTCTCTCTTCTATTCCATTGATCTAGATATATGTTCTTGTGCCAACACCAGGCAGTTTTGAGAATAGTGGCTTTATAATACAGCTAGATATCTGTTATTGAGATTCCTCCTACTTTGTTCTTCTTTCTCAGGATTGGTACAGCTATTCAGGGTCCTTTTTCATTCCAGATGAATTTTTGGAGAATTTATTCTAGGTCTTTAAAATATGCCATTGGTATTTTAATGGGGAGTGCATAAAAACTATAGATTGCTTTGGGAAGTATAGACATTTTAATGATGTTGATTCTATCAATTCATGAATACAGTATGCTCTGCCATCTGTTTATGTCTTCCTGTATTTTTTTTCCAACATCCTCTAGTTTTCTGAGTACAGGTCTTTTATCTCCTTAGTTAAGTTTATTCCAAGGTATCTTAATTTTTTTGGTTTGATGGAAAATGAATTTTTTTTTTAGTCTCTCTTTCTGTAAGTTCACTATTGGTGTATAGAAATGCCATAGATTTCTTGGTGTTAATTTTGTGTCCTGCTACATTGCTGAATTCACTTATTAGGTCTAGTTATTTTCTGATGAAGTCGTTAGGGTTTTCTATATACAGTATCATGTCATCTGCGAATAATGACAATTTTATATCTTCTTTTCCAATTTGGATACCTTTTATTTCTTCTTCTTGCTTAATTGCTATGGCTAGCATATCCAGAGCTATGTCAAACAGCTGTGGTGAAAGTGGGCATCCTTATCTCGTTCTTGTTCTTAGGTGAAATGATTTTAGTTTTTGCCCATTGAGTATGATGTTGGCTGTAGGTTTGTCATATAAGGCTTTTATTATGTTGAGGTATGATCCCTCTATTCTCATTTTGCTGAGGGTTTTTATCAAGAAAGGGTATTGGATTTTGTCAAATGCTTTTTCTTCATCAATTGCTATGACTATGTGATTTTTATCCCTCAATTTGTTTATGTGATATATCACGTTTACTGATTTGTGGATATTGTACCATCCTTGCATCCCTGAGATAAATCCCACTTGGTCATGGTGCATGATCTTTCTGATGTAATGGTGGATCTGATTTGCTACAATTTTGCTGAGGGTTTTAGCTTCTGTGTTCATGAGGGATATTGGCCTGTAATTCTGTTTCATTGTGTTGTCTTTATCTGGTTTTGATATTAGGGTGATGCTGGCTTCATAGAATTTGTTTGGAAGTGTTCCTTCCCCTTTATTTTATTTTATTTTTTTTGAATAGTCTGAGGAGAATAGGTATTAGTTCTTCCGTGAGTGTTTGGTAAAACTCACCTATGAAGTTGTCTGGCTTGGTTTGCTGGAAGCTTTTTGAGGACTGTTTCCATTTCTTCCACAGTTATTGGCCTATTGAGATTTTTAGAAACTTCCTGATTGAGTTGTGGAAGGTTGTGCTTTTCTAGGACTATGTCTTTTCCCTCCAGGTTTTCTAGTTTGTTAGAATAGAGTTGTCCATAGTAGTTTTTAACAATCCTTTGTTAAAAATCCTGTGGAGTTTGTTGTTATTTTTGCCTCTTTTATTTCTGATTTTGTTTATTTGGGTCCTCTCTCTTTGCTTCTTAGTGAGCCTGGCTAGAGGTTCATCAATATTGTTTATCCTTTCAAAGAACCAGCTCTTGGTTTCACTGATTTTTTTTCTATGTCTTTCATTTCTGCTCTTATCTTTATTATCTCCTTCCTATTGCTCACTCTGGGCTTTTCTTGTTGCTCTTTTTCTAATTCTTTGAGTTGTAAAATTAGATGATTTATTACCATTTTTTCCTGTTTTTTTGTTTTTGTTTTTGTTTTGTTTTGTTTTGTTTGTTTTTTTGAGGTAGGCCTGTAGAGCTTTAAACTTCTCTCTCAGGACTGCTTTCATTGTGTCCCATAGATTTTGGATTGTTGTGTGTTTATTTTCTTTAGTTTCCAGGATGTTTTATATTTCTTCTTTGATCTCTTTGGTAGCCCAATCATTGTTTAATTGCATGCTATCCTGCTTCTAAGTGTTTGCATTGTGTGATTGTTTTTATTGTAGTTGATTTCCTGTTTTATCCTATTGTGATCTGAGAAGATGCTTGATATAATTTCTGGTTGGCACTGTTTGTAACAGTGGTGGGTGGGTGGGAAGAGATCAACAAAATAACTTGTATACATATATGCATAACGCATGGACACAGACAATAGAGTGGTGAAGGCCTGGGGCAGGGGAGGTTGGCTAGAAGAGGTCAATGGGGGATGGGGGAAGGAACATATGTAATACTTTCAACAATAAAGAATTTAAAAATAAATAACTAAAAACTAGGATTAAACCACTGTGGAAGGAAGAGAGCAAATTTCTTAAAGCAAATTTAAATTATTTTTAGTAAAGTAAAAAAAAAAATGATGTTCTGTAAGACAGAATTAAACTTTGTTTTTATAGTTAGTAAAGACTCTGCCCCCAATCTTTTGTATTTCTGTGGGGTTTGTTTTTGTTTTGCCTCTTTTATTTCTGATTTTATTTTTCTGGCTGGCAGGGGTAGGCTGCTTGTGCAGCTGCAGCTCCTCACACTGGGTCTGGCTGCTCATGGGGCTGCTACTCCTCAGACTGGAGTGGGCTGCTCACTGGCTGCTGCTCATGTGGTCACAGTGCACTGCACTAAAGTTTTGGGTTGGTCAGAGGGGAGCATGCTTCAGAACTCATAGGAGCCTGCACATGGGGTACCTGGAATCTTGGTGTCTGTGGGACCACAGCCAATGTAGCAGGTCGCAGGGGGGTGGAGGGGGTGGTGGCTGTAGACTCTTGGGTATTACCTGAAGGCACCCTGGGTGGAGGTGAGTCTGGGCTCCCAGTAATAGCAGCTCTCCCCTTCAAAAAGGCGGAGCCTCTGGGGAAGAGCTGGCCACTCTGGGACTATTTGTAACAGTAGCAGAGGCTTCCAGGTTAGGTGAGCCTGGTTATCCTGCCCCCAAAGGTCCTACTGTGACATACACACACACACACACACACACACACACACACACACACCCCACAGGACCACACACTCCTCTTTTGCTCACTCACTCAATCACTCACTCATGCTCTTTCCCTCACTAATACCTTCTTTCTGCCTCTGTAGTTGAAGCTGGAGTGTTATTGACACATTCGTGGATGGAGTCTTCTCTCTGTGTGTCAGGTTATGTGGCTCGCTCTCTAGCACATTGGCCAAACAGGATAAAATTCACCTTGACAAGACATGACAAAAAGGGAACAAAACACGAATGTACTCATGATACCGATAACCCTAATGTAAGTGACCACCAGAGAAAAGTAAATTAGGGGAGAGAAAAGAGAGCACAAATGATATCAAAGAGAGAGAAAATAATATGAGATGAAAGAAAAATAAGAAAAAAGAAAAAATATATATATGGGGAGAAAACACTGGAGAACAAACAGATAAACCAAAACATACAAACAAGAAATATCCAGTAAAGAGGTTGGAGGCAGAGTCTTATATACAGAAAGTAAGGTAAAGAATTAGATGAATATGGGGAGGACTTCAGTTCAGTATAGAGGAGGTAGAAAGAGGATGAGTGGGTAAGAAGAAAGATAAGATAATGATAATAATAATTTCTCACTATCCTTTTCCTCCCTCTTCCTCTTCTTCATCTCTCCATGTTCTTCTCAGCCAGTGTCTGAAACCTGGCCCCTGCCCCACTATGATGAAGGGCGGCTGGCTCTTAATTAAATAAAAATGCTTGGTTAAACTCTGTTTTGACTCTCAGCTTGGCCTGTGAGCCAGCAAGAACAGTGGGTACTTAGCTCATTGCTACATTCCTCCTCTCTCTCCCCTAAGGAAGCGGAGGAAAAATAGGACCCATCTTTATACTGCTTACAAAAGACTATTTAAAATGGGAAGACCCATACAGACAGAAAGTGAGGGATGGAAAAAGATATTCCGTGCATATAGAAACAAAAAGAAACTTAGGGTAGTAATACTCATATCAGACAAAATAGACTTTCAAACAAAGAAAAACACAAAGAAGGGCATTATATAATTTTAAAAGGCTCAATCTAATAGGATAATAATAATTACAAATACCTAAATACTCAACATATGAGCACCTAAATATATAAAGAAAATATTAATGTTTATAAAAGGAGAAATTCATAGTAATCTATAATAATAAAAGCCTAATATGCTAATTAGACCAGATGTCCTTCTGGATGTCCTTCCAGATGACCTTCCAGATGAAGCCTGGGCTCTGGGTCCTGGGTGCTGGCAGCCAGGGGATGAAAGGCCTACTCTTGCATGAATTTTGTGCATTGGGTCTCTAGTACCATAACAATAGAGGATTTAAATTCACATTCACATTAAAGGATAGATCATCCTGACAGATAATAAGGAAATAATTATTTTCAATATCACATTATTGACTTGATAGACATACATAGAAATTTAATCCAAAAACTGAAAAGTGAATTTTTAAGTGCACATGTAACATTCTCCAGGATAGGTCACATATTAGGCCACAAAACAAGCCTCAATACATTTGAGAAAATTGAAATCATATCAAGCTTCTTTTATGATTACAATGACATGAAACTAGAGATTGACTGTAGGAAGAAAACTGAAAAACAAAACAAAACACAAATATGTGGAGACCAAACAGCATGTCCTTAAACAACCAATGGATCAAAGAGCAAATAAATTTAAATAGAGAGACTCCAGAAGGTGGCTCCTGGACTTGGGCATGATTAAAAGGCTAAGGAGAGTAGAGGTGAATTTCTCAGCAATTGAGGCCCATGGGAGGTCTTTGACATTTTTCTAGAGTCTAGAGCTGATTTTAGTTCTATTTCATTGTTTTGATTCACTGAAGGGAAATCTGATGTTTGAGGAATGAGAAGGAATGAAATAGCAGAACTGTCCATGCATTGTTGATTCTGGGCCTCCTTCATGCTGGCTAGCCGAAGTCAGGAGCTGTTGCCTGGCTTTTAGCCCCCACCAGCAGCATTTGCTTTGGCTGTTGGGGGAAAGAGCACTTTGTGGAAAGCCAGCCCTCTCAGCCAAGGGCCTATTTTTTGCCTTGAATCTGTTGAGTCCAGACTGAAGGCTGGGTCCAGGATCAACAGAGGCCATGGAAAATGGGACTGGATGCTTGGAACAAGAATTATGGGCTTTGTCTTCCTGACCAGGGCATTCATCTATGAGTTCATGAAGTCAGGAATGATGGGGATCCAGTGTCTTTATGATATCAGAGTCAGAAAGAGCTAGCTACTATTTGCATGGTCACTATAGCTAAGGACTTGCTGGAATAATATATCTCTAGGTTTCACCTCCTCCCAGACTATCAAGTTTAGAGAGGTGATGTTTGGCTATAGCTGAGACAGTTACCAAAGTTCCTGACATATCCTAAATAGAGGTCTCTCCACACAGAGGGACCACTAGTTCATTGAATCAATGTTCTTACCAACCAATCAGATACCATGGGAACACAGGGAGGTATTGCTTAGGATCTTTTTCTTCTAGGAACTCAAGGTCTTTCTGGGGAAATGGGCCATTTTCATAGAAAAATATTTCACGATTAGACATGGTAGAGCGAGGACCACATGAGAGGCACAAAGAAGTACTCTAAGAGTTCAGAGGAGGGCAAGAGCCCCGGGAAAGATATGGTTGAGTTGGGTCCTTAAAAGTGAGTAAGAATAAGATAAAGAAAGATGTGATGAAAGTCCTCTTATGCTCCTAAGGTAAAAATCTTTTGAAACACTCAACATATTTATTTGATTTATTTTACTATCCTGGCTTTCACTTAGATTGTGTTCAGTCTAGGATACCTATATTGAGATGTTTCTGAACCCCCGTGACCTGAATGACCCCAAATTGTCAGAGCGCTGCAACTTGTCCAGAGCTGGAATAGAACTAGGGAGATGTCTGGAAGCATGAATCATCTTCCTGAAGTCCTTCTTTTACCCTGTCACTCAACCCTATCCCAATTTGAAACCGAATAGTGGCTCTTCCATTGCTTTCAGGATGGCCAAGTATTTGGTATTCAAGGCTTTTCACACTTTGTTCTCGACCTTTTTTTCCAGCTGTTCTCTTATCCTTTATGGAGACTCCCTGAAATTCCATACAAACTAAATCTACTCCTTATCCTTTAAGGCCAAGAAAAGTAGCTTAACATTTGTGAACTCAGAGGACTTTGGCACCAGTCCACTCCATCCCTTTGAGAATTTGGGATTTTTTTATGAGGCCTCTAAATACCCTTTCATATCTAGCATTCCTATTACATTCGTACATAAGCAGAGTCTTATTAAAAACTGATTCTTTGTTGCTCTAGACCAGTGATCAGCAAACTTCTATAAAGTGGCAGATAGTATTTTAGGCTCTGAGAACCATAGGTCTTTGATTCAGCCACTGAACTCTGCTGAAGTAGCAGGAAAATAGTCATAGACAATATGGAAATAAATGAACATGCTGTGTTCCAACAAAACTTTATCGACTGACATTTGAATTTCATATAATTTTTCATATGTCATAAAATATGTTTTCTTTTGATTTTTTGACCATTTAACAATGTATAATCATTCTTAGCTCACATTGTGAAAAATTAGGGAGGGGGGTGCATATGCAAGCACTAGTTTTCCAACCTGTGCTCTAGAAGACAGAACTTGGACTATTGAGTGGAAACTATGGGAGGAGGGAAGTAAGCTCAAAATAAAAATACAAATACTAGGATTATGGGAAAATGAAATGGATTTCTTAGGAAGTTAGAACTACTGATTTTTCACCAAATGCGTTCAGACACCACTAGTTAGGGATGTTTAGAAGGACTCAAATATCTTGTAGGGCCTTGGACATGATGCTTTATTTCTATAGGTGTGTGTCTTTGTGAGTTTTGCTTCCTCCACATAACTATTATTCTCTTCTGTTTATTTTTAGGTCTGTGTGGTTATCTCCCACTGTTTCCCATTTAGCATTTGATGATACTGTCTCAATTTGCTACACAATTTTCATGTGTGTGTATATTGTTTCCCTTCTAGATACTCAGGGATTAATACCAAAAGGGCAAGGTACATTAGGCAGCTGCTACATTGTTACTTAGCAACCATCAAAGGCAGCTGAAAATTACTTCAGAGGTTTTTGTGAGAAGATGGCCTGACCCAACCATAAGGGTAAAATACAAAACCAAATGAGACAATACATATAAATACCCTTTATTAACTATAAAAACAAAGTTTAATTCTGTCTTTCAGAACATCATTTTTTTTTTTTTTACTTTACTAAAAATAATTTAAATTTGCTTTAAGAAAATTGCTCTCTTCTTTCCACAGTGGTTTAGTCCTGGCTTTTAGTTATTTATTTTTAAATTCTTTATTGTTGAAAGTATTACATATGTTTCTTCCCCCACAATGACCTCTTCTAGCCAATTTCCCCCACCCTAGGCCTTCACCACTCTATTGTCTGTATCCATGGGTTATGCATATATAAAAGTTCTTATATAAAAGTTCTTCGGTTGATCTCTTTCCACCCACCCTCCCCTGCCTTCCCTCTGAGATTTTACAGTCTGTTCCATAGTTCTATGTTTTTGGATTGTACATCAGTTTATTTTGTTCATTAGATTCCACGTATGAGTGAGAACATGTGATACTTGTCTTTCTCTGGCGGGCTTATTTCGCTTAGCACAATACTCTCCAGGACCCTCTATGCTGTCTCAAAGGGTAAGAGATCCTTATTTCTTACTGCTGCATAGTACATTTACATCATGGAATACTATACTGTGATCATGCTTTTTAGAACAACCATCCCCTTTCTACCAATCTTCCACACGAGTCTTACCCTGTCCCATAGATTACTAGGCCCTTTATAGTCTTACCCTCCCTTCTTTTTTTCATCCTTATCCCAAGGTGGTTTGATGAAACCATATAGGAAAGTATACATGTTATGCTCCCTGTACATCTCAGTGGCTTTATCCTGTCTAGAGAGCATCAGCATCTTTCCCCCATCTGTCTTGGGCAAATGATTTCATTCTGAGTCATTGAACAGAAGTTTCTTAATTTTTTTTCTTTATTGATTAAGGTATTACATACTTATCCTTACTCCCCCATTGACCCCCCCCCCCACTCATGCCCTCACCCTCCCTGGCGTCAGTGTCCATTGGTTAGGTTTATATGCTTGCATACAAGTCCTTTGGTTGATCTCTCCCCCTTACACCCACCCTCCCCTACCTTCCCTCTAAGGTTTGATGGTCTGATTCATGCCTCTTTTTCTCTGTATCTGTTTTTGTTCATCAGTTTATGCTGTTCATTATATTCCACATATGAGTGAGATCGTGTGCTATTTATCTTTCTCTGACTGGCTTATTTAGCTTAGCATAATGCTCTCCAGTTTCATCCAAGCTGCTACAAATGGTAAGAATTCCTTCTTTTTTTACTGCAGCATAGTACTACATAGTGTAGATGTACCACAGTTTTTTAATCCACTCATCTGCTGATGGGCAATTAGGATGTTTCCAAATCTTAGCTATTGTAAATTGTGCTGCTATGAACATGGGGGCACATATATCCTTTCTGATTGGTGTTTCTATTTTTTGGGGATATATTCCTAGAAGTAGGATCACTGGGTCAAATGGGAGTTCCAAAAAAAAGTTTTTTTTGAAGAAACTCCATACTGTTCTCCACAGTGGCTGCATCAGTCTGCATTTTTACCAGTAGTGCACAAGAGTTCTTTTTCTCCGCATCCTCTCCAGAATTTGTCGTTTGTTGATTTGTTGATGATAGCCATTCTGACAGGTGTAAGATGTTACTGCATTGTGGTTTTGATTTGCATCTCTTGGATTATTTGTGACTTTGAGCATCTTTTCATGTTTCTTGGCCTTCCTTATGATCTCTTTCAAAATGTATCTATTTAGATCTGTTGCCCAGTTTTTTTCTTTATTGATTAAGGTATTACGTATATGTTCTTATTACCCCATTTCCTGACCACCCCCTCACTCATGCCCTCACCCTCCTGTTGTCTGTATCCATTGGTTAGGCTTATATGCATACATAAAAGTCCTTTTGTTGATTTATCCCCTTACCCTTACCATCCCATACCTTCCCTCTGAGGTTTTTTGATGAGGCTGTTCATCTTCCTTTTGTTAAGTTGAATGAGTTCCCTGTAAATGTTGGAGATTAAACCCTTATTAGTGATAACATTGGCAAATATGTTCTCCCATACAGTGGGCTTTATTGTTGTTTTGTTGATGGTTTCTTTTGCTGTACAGAAGCTTTTTATTTTGATGTAGTTCCATTTGTTTATTTTTTCTTTAGTTTCCATTGTCCTAGGAATTGTATCAGTGAAGATATTGCTTCAGCATAGGTCTGAGATTTTGCTGCTATAGATTACTCTAATATTTTTATTGTTTCCCATCTTCTATTTAATCCTTTATCCATTTTGAGTTTGTTTTTGTGTATGGTGTAAGTTGGTGGTGTAGTTTTATTTTTTGTATGTATCTGTCCAATTTTCCCAACACCATTTATTGAAGAGACAGTTTTTACTCCATTGTATGTTCTTGCTTCCTTTGTCAAATATTAATCGAGTATAGTGGTTTGGGTCAATTTCTGGGTTCTCTATTCTATTCCATTAATCTATATGTCTGTTCTTGGTCCAGTACCAGGCAATTTTAAGAACAGTGGCTTTGAAATACAGCTTGATATCTGGTATGGTGATCCCACCTACTTTGTTCTTCTTTCTCAGGATTTTTGCAGCTATTCGGGGTCTTCTTTTCCATATGAATTTTTGGAAAGTTCATTCTAGGTCTATAAAATAAGCCGTTGGTATTTTATTTTATTTCTTAATATATTTTATTGACTTTTTTACAGAGAGGAAGGGAGAGGGGTAGAGAGTTAGAAACATCAATGAGAGAGAAACATCGATCAGCTGCCTCTTGCACACTCCCTACTGGGGATGTGCCCGCAACCAGGGTACATACCCTTGACCGGAATTGAACCTGGAACCTTTCAGTCCGCAGGCCGATGCTCTATCCACTGAGCCAAACCGGTTTCGGCTAGCTATTGGTATTTTAATAGGTACTGCATTGAATCTTAGATTGCTTTAGGTAGTATAGACATTTAGATGATGTTGATTCTACCAATCCATGAACATGGTAAGTTCTGTCTTGTGTTTATGTCTTCTTCTATCTCTTTTTTTCAGTGTCCTGTAGTGCTGGACGTTGGGCATCATTTAACTTCAGTGGGTCTTGATCTGGCATCTAGAAGGGTTCTGGAATCTGGAAAAAGGGCTGTGCATAGATTAAATAAGAGTCCAGAGATAAAACATAATTTTGAAAGGCATATTGGGGGAGGTAGAGAAGCCTGGCTAAAGAAACCAAGTTCTCCTTGTCTCAAGACCCCTTGCTTTTTATTAGCACAAAATTTTCCTAAGGCAAGGTGGAGATAAGGGAAAGGTTTCCTCTACAGAGTCCATTGTCAAAATGGGGAATAGCCTATGGCTATTCAGGTGTTTTGCCTGTAGGACGCAATAACATGTAGATTAAGATGCACTGAGCAGTCTGGCAGCAAACAATCAATTTACTTATCCTTTTCAGGTTTGAGGAAATGCCTTTAGCCATTCCAGCAACCAATAACATATGTGACTCAGCCCTTGTTGAGTCCCCAAGTTCCATCAACCTTTCAATGAAACTCTTGCAATTATACCATGCTGGAATTGTCTTTTGGAACTGTAGTTTTCCTAGTACAGGTCTTTCACTTTAGGTAAGTTTATTCCTAGGTATCTTATTTTTTTTGGTGCGATGGTAAATGGGATTCTTTTTTAGTCTCTCTTTCTGTAAGTTTTCTATTGGTGTATAGAAATGTCATAGATTTCTTGGTGTTAGTTTTGTATCCTGCTAAATTCATTTATTAAGTCTAATAATTTTTTATGGAGTCTTTAGGGTTTTCTATGAAAAGTGTAATGTCATCTGTGAATAATGACAGTTTTATGACTTCCTTTTCAATTTGGATACCTTTCATTTTTTCTTCTTTTCTAATTGCTATGGCTAGCACATCCAGAGCTATGTGGAACAGGAGTGGTAAAGTGGGCATCCTTATCTCATTCCTGTTCTTAGGTTAAATGATTTTAGTTTTTGCCCATTGAATATGATATTGGCTATACGTTTGTCATATAAGGCTTTTATCATGTTGAGGTATGATCCCTCTATTCCCATTTTGCTGAGGGTTTTTATCAAGAAAGGGTATTGGATTTTGTCAAATGTTTTTTCTTCATCAATTGATATGACTATGTGATTTTTATTTCTCAGTTTGTTTATGTGATGTATCATCCTTATTGATTTGTGGATATTGTAACATCCTTGCATCACTGGGGATAAATTCTACTTGGTCATGATGTAAAATCTTTTTTATGTAATGCTGGATTTAATTTTCTTGAATTTTGTCGAGGATTTTGGCAACTATGTTCATGAGCAATATTGGCCTGTAATTCTCATTCATTGTGTTGTCTTTATCTGGTTTTGGTATTAGGGTAATGCGGAATTCATAGAATGAGTTTGGACATGTTCCTTTCTCTAAAAATATTTTTGAATAGTTTGAGGAGGATAGGTTTTACTTCTTCCTTGAATGTTTGGTAAAACTCCCCTGTGAAGTGGTCTGGCACCAGGATTTTGTTTGATTGACACTTTTTGATGACTGCTTTAATTTCCTCCATAGTTATTGGCCTATTGAGATTTTTAGATTCTTCCTGATTGAGTTTTGGAAGGTTGTATATTTCTAGAAATGTGTCTAGTTCATCTAGGTTGTCTAGTTTGTTGGAAGAGAATTGTTCATAGTTTTTTTTTGTTTTTTTTAAACAATCCTTTGTATTTTGGTGGGGTCTGTTGTTATTTCTCCTCTTTCATATCTAATATTATTTATTTAGGTCCTGTCTCTCTGATTCTTGGTGAGCCTTCCTAGAGGTTCATCAATCTTATTTATCGTTTTGAAGAACCAGCCCTTGGTTTAATTGAGCTTTTTAATTTATTATTTATTTATTTTTGTGTGTCTCTTTGTAATTTATTTCTGCTCTGATCTTTATTATCTCTTTCCTTCTGCTCACTCTGTGACTTCCTTGTTGGTCTCTTTTTATCTCTTAAGTTGTAGAGTTAGATGATTTAATACCATTTTTTTAATGTAGGTCTGTAGAGCTATAAACTTTTCTCTCTGGATTGCTTTCTGTGTATCCCATAGATTTTTGGATTGTTGTGTTTTCATTTTCATTCATTTCAAGGATATTTTAAATTTATTCTTTGATCTCTTTCATAACCCAATCATTGTTTAACAACATGCTATTCTGCTTCTAAGTGTTTGAATTCTTTTATATTTATTGTGGTTTATTTCTAATATTATGCCATTGTGGTCTGAGAAGATGCTTGATATGATTTAAATCTCCTTGAACTTGGAGAGATTTTGCCTGTGACCCAAAATGTGGTCTAAATCTTTGAAACTGTTCCATGTGCACTTGAGAAGAACGTATATTCCGTGGCTTTTGTGTGAAATGTTCTGAAGATGTCAAATAAGTCCTTCTGATTTAGTCAATCATTTAGGATTGATGTTTCTTTGCTGATTTTTTTGTCTAGACCCATGGTCAGCAAACTGTGGCTCGTGAGCCACATGTGGCTCTTTGGCCCCTTGAGTGTGGCTCTTCCACAAAATACCATGGCCTGGGCGAGTCTATTTTGAAGAAGTGGCATTAGAAGAAGTTTAAGTTTAAAAAATTTGACTCTCAAAAAAAATTTCATTGTTAGTCTGGGAAACTGCTTTTTATTCTTAAGTTTCAAGGTGAATTAAAAGATATCTAAAGTTGTTGCTTGCTCAGTAAGTCTTAGTTCACTTGAAGCAAGTATTTCATATTACAGAGGCCAATCTTCAATTCTGGCCCACCCTTTCCACCTTTTTTTTTTTTTAAATAATTTATGGTGTCAGGGATTAAAAGTACATTTATTTATTTATTTTTTTTTTTACCCCCAGGGACAGCTCAGGGAGTTCACATTTCTTAAACTAAAAAAAATGTATTAATATGGACAGTAAAATGTCTGGTCTTAAAGAGGCTGCTATTTAGTTGGAGACCTTTCTATTGTCCCTCTCATGAACTTGCCTTTTGTAAACAGTGATTTTTCCCCCCCTGCCTTAGGTAAGGATACTTCATCATTCTTGTGGAACTTCTTTTTATATTACCTCACTCATACATTCCAGTATTACCTATCCCCTTTTGCATTACCTCCCAGAGCTGGTTTTCTCAACTGTATAGATTACAGCCACATTGTTGAAGAGGCCTCCAACATGCAGATTGTTCTTCTGTTTCTAGGCCCTGGGTAGAAGTCTTCACCTCATGTACTTATTTTTTCCATTAAATTAGTTACTACTGGCCTCAGAATCAGATTAAGAATTCTAGAAAAATCAAACACTTATTCTTTGCTCTAAGGTAAAACTCTATCCCTCTCGTTACCTTAAGTGCATGATTTCCATTAACCATTTATTTTTCCTGATGAAAATTAGTACCATGTTTATGACATACAGAGTCATGTGCTCTTAAGTCCCAGTGCCAATATCAGACCTTGGCTGACATAGAGTGGAAAACAAAAAAACAGGAAGGGCAGCTCTCTGACACTGTGGAGTGGATCTCTACTATTTAGCAAACTGTGTTCTAGGCCAGAGTCCTAGACTGTAAATACCATTACAGACTAGAAACACCAATCAGAAAGGATATATGCATCCCTATGTTCTTAGCGGTACAATTCACCATAGCTAAGATTTGGAAACAGCCTAAGTGCCCATCAGCAGATGAGTGGATTAAAAAACTGTGGTACATCTACACTATGGAATACTATGATGCAGTAAAAAAAGAAGTAATTATTACCATTTGCAACAGCATGGATGCAACTGGAGAGCATTATACTAAGCAAAATAAGCCAGTCAGAGAAAGATAAATGCCACATGATCACACTCATTTATGGAATATAATGAACAACATAAACTGATGAACAAAAACAGGTCCAGAAAGAGAGAGAGAGAGGCATAAATCAGACCATCAAACCTCAGAGGGAAGATGGGGAGGGTGGGTGTAAGAGGGAGAGATCAACCAAAGGACTTGCATGCATGAATATAAGCCTAACCAATGGACACTGATGCTAGGGGTGTGAGGGCATGAGTGGGGGTGTGTGTGTGGGAAATAAGGGGAATAAGGACACTTATGTAATACCTTAACAAAAAAGAAGAAAAAATCAGGGTGAGTTGGAAGAGTTCCCTTGCATGGAAAGATAAGGCATGTTTTTGATGGAATTATCTTTGGCTCCTCTTCTTTTTTGTTTATTCATTTAAAATATTTAGTATTACATATGTCCCCTTTTCCTCCCCATTGACCCCTTATGGCCACCTCCAGACCTTCAAGCCTTTACCACCCTAGTGTCTGTGTCCATGGGTTATGCATCTATGCATGGAAGTTCTTTGGTTGATCTCTTTCCATCCACTCACCACCGCCTTCCCTCTGAGATTCTTTGCAGTCTGTTTCATGCTTCTATTTCTCTGGACATATTTTGTTCATCAGTTTATTTTGTTCATTAGATTCTACATGTGAGTGAGATTATGTGATACTTGTCTTTCTCTGGCTTAATTCCATTGACATAATACTCTCCAGGTTCTGTGTTCTCTTCTAATTAGATGGCATTACAATGAAAGGGAGCAGTAGAAGCCTTTGGTGGGATCTAGAATTATGTTCTCCTTTTCAGCTCCAAGAGTGATTCAGTTGTAAATCTTAGCTCATAGAGTCTGCTAAGGGATCAACTTCAAATAATGACAACTACAGAAGCCTCAGATAACTGAGTTACACCATTCATTACAAAGAGGCTCTAGAGATAATTTAAATTACCTTATTCTTCTCTCCCTCACCCTCAGCTCCCATGGAAGATTAAACCTGAAATAAGCTATTAGCCACTGAACTTGTCAGGACTTGTTAGGAAAAGCTATAGGATTACTATTTCCATTTCCATCCAGGGAAGCTGGAGTGAAAAAAAAAATAAACCCACAAAGGAATTTGGGAGCCCACCTTCATCTACCAGTATGGCTATACATGGAGCTAGACTTTAAATGTCAACTTCCCAGAAAATATATGTGGACAGAAGGGAAATAAGATTAAAGAGTGAAGACAGAATGGTGCCTTCAAATGAGCCATCTCTGTTCTTGATTTTGAATTATAAGGCTTCTGATGACTTCCTGCTGCCTTCTATCTGCATGAACATTTCATTTCTGACAAATTCTTTCTCCCCAAGTTTCCTAAGCTCCCACTTATGTCTTACACCTGAATTCTAATAGCTCCATGAGAGAGTTTGGGGATGTATTCATATACATATACATAACTGTCCTGATGTTAGGAGCTAGCTAGAAGGTCTTGGAGAAATACTTTGTAGAATGCTTCTCCTCTAGTCATAGTCAGCTGAAGTGATTTTAAAGAAAGGCATTACATGTCTGATTACTACTTTGGCATTCCAGCCAATCCAATGTTCAGTTTAATGACTATGACTTTTGGAGGAATAGAGTTGTCAAGAAAGCTTGCAGGCCCTTTGAAGTTACCACAAAGAGTTCTTTGGTAATTCCTGTGAGGAAGCACAAACTATACAAGAATGTGAGAAAACCAGCAGAAAATCAAACATATTGATAGTGAGGCTGAGAGGGCGGAAACAAAAGTATATCTTTTTTTTTTTTGCATCATTTCATTGTTTTACTAATTACAATAAACTCATCATCATGTAGAATGTATTTAAAATGTTAATGAAAATTTTATATAAAAATAAAAAATATTTAAAAAATAATGTTGGAAAATGTGAGTTAAGACATCTTATCTTGAAAACATAAGTGAAAAGGAAAAAGAAAAAAAGGAGAAAATATTGAAAGATAACAGAAGACAGCAAAGAGGTAAAGAAAAATAGGAATACAAGGAAAATAATAATGCAAAAGGAAACTGAAGCAAATGCAAAGGAAAAAGAGGATGAGATAATTTTAAAATTTTAAATGTGTTAAAAAATAAAAAGAATAGAGCGTGTCAAGGAAACACAAGAGCAAACCTGAATAAAAACTTCCAATGGCCAAAGATAGAACAATTATGCTAACAACCTTCCAGGAGGTTGAGCTTAATCTCTATAATTCTAAGTGTAGACTGGGCTTAAACACTTGATTCCAAAAAGCACAGTATGGATCAGAGGAAAAAGTAACTTGGCAAACACACCTTGGCCAGGTGATAAAAGTTAACATCACTAGTGATAAGTCCTGTTGATGGTATATACCCCTTTTTGATGTGATGAGAAGAGAACCTCACCTATGTGGTCTCACTCTCCAAAACACATTGCCCCAGTGTAATTATGAGAAAAACATTTAAAAAATTCCCATTTAGGAACATTCTATGAAATACTTGACCACTACCTCTAAATAATCAAGGTAATAAAAAACAAGGAAAATTTGAGAAACTGTCAGAGGCAAAAGAAGCCTAAGAAAACATGACAATTAAATGTAATATGACATCCTGGATGGTCCTAGAACAGAAAAAGGATATTATGTAAGAACTAAGGAAATCTAAATAAAGTATGGACTGTAGCTAGCAATAACATATTAGAATTGGTTCACTAATTGTAAGAAATGTACCTTACTAATGTAATATATTAATACATGGAAAAATGACTTGATAATTTTGAAGTCTACTTTGAGGATGAGGACAGGGCAGAACTCTACTGGGTGCCTCCTAAGAGCTCCCTGCTGCAGGTGCTACAGCATACCAGGTACTTTGTAGAAACCCCGACACCAGCATTTTTGGTCAGTGTGGGATCCTCTTCATTTTGTAGAAATTATCTCTAGGGGAGAAAGGTGCACCAGGTAAAGTGACTGAGTCAGGCTACAGAGCCAGGCCACCTGAATCTCCTCCCAGATCCTCTTCTGCCTAGGATACAACATACTTGAATCAGCTGGACATACTCCTAGATTCCAACATTATTTTTCAGTCACCCTGGAGACAGTCCTTCCTCATATTGTAGGCAGAAAAGAGCTGCTGACTTCTCAGAGCTGCAGCCTCTCTGGTCAAAGTGTTGATCCTCAGCTAGTCTTAACTCTCCTCTCTTGATACAAAAAAACTCTGTGCCTTGGTCATGGCATCTTTGGACTCTGAGCTGTGTTAACTACCAGCCTCCATCTTTGAAGGGACCATCTATTGCAGCTACCACAGCAACTGACCCAAGGAACTCATTGGTCTGACTCGGGATCTAGTGACCTGGTTCTGAATCTTTGTGGAGTTAGAGACTTTGGAGAAGCTACCCCTCAAACTGCATATATACAAACTATGCATGAAACTTTAAGGCAATAAAGCTGAGGTTGGCCTCTAGTTATTTCATGAGGATTTCTCTGTGTGGATACTGAAGATGCCTTTGGTAAGATGGGGACAGGAAAGCTAGGTCCTTTTTTTTTTTTTTTTTTTTTTTTTTGTATCTAAACACTTATAATCTGGGATCCTCCAGAAAGGTTTGACAATTTTCCTGATCTTTGAAATACAGAGGACTATGATACACTTGGACAGTGGACTCTGCATTCTTCCCCAGTTTTTCATATTTTAGGATTCTGTGCTACCTAGATAATGTGCATGATGTTGGGATGCTAGACAAGTTACATCTGACAGGAGAATTTTATGTGGTACCAGTGCATGCCTTCAAAAGACTTAAGTAATGCAAAAGGTTGTCTATTTTATTTAATCTACTGACAAGTTGCTCTAGTAACCCAAAGAAGTGAAGGAGAAAGAGCTGCCTCACCTTCCAGATATTGATTTGTTCAGATGTTTCAATGCCTCATGATACAAGAAAACCACAAAAATTTTCTTAATAGTTTAAAAACACAGCAACACAGAGGGGTATATGAGAACCTTTTGTACTATCTTTGCAAGTCTTCTGTAAATCTAAAATGATTCCAAAGTAAAAAAAAAATTACTAAAATTTTAAAAGAAGAAAAGAGGCAGAAAGTGGGAAAATAATACATTTACATAAGAAAGAAGAGATAAAATATTTTTTGAAATTAAAGAAAGAATATAGAAAAAAGTCTTTAAAAGAAAAAGAAAATCCCTAAATTCTAAAAAAAATCCAAAAACCTTCCCACAATCACCAAAAAAAGAAAGAAAAAAAAAAAAGAAAAAGAAAAAGAAGAAAAAAAAGAGAAAAAAAGAAAAAGAAAAAAATAAATAAAATCTAAAATCCAAAGAAATAAAGTGTATGGAAAATTAAAAAAACAAATAAAACAAAAAAGAGAAAATCTTGAAAATTAAAAAAAAAATATCCCCCAAATAAGAAGAAAACCAAACACAGAAAATTACCAAGAAAACGTAAGACAACCAAGCAAAAAAGAAAAATCCAAAAGTAAAACAAACCACCCAACAGAAAAGGAAATAACTGCCAAATATAATAGAAAAAAGGAAAAACAAGAAAAGAAGGAAAGGAAAGCAAACAACATCATCATCATCATCATCATCAGCAGCAGCAGCAGCAGCAGAAGTAACTAAAACAATAAAGAGGAAATACCTGAGCACTACAAAAGAGAAAAAAAATCTCAATGGATAAAAAGCACAAAAGTCCTTTGGTTGATCTCTTCCCCTTATCCCCACCCTCCCCTACCTTCCCTCTGAGGTCCGACAGTCTGATCTATGCTTCCTTGTCTCCGGGTCTGTTCTTGTTCACCAGTTTATGTTGTTCATCATTTGCCCTAGATAAGTGAGATCATGTGCTACTAGAAATACATATGAGCCTAACCAGAGGTCACGGACAACATGGGGGTTGGGGCTTGCGTGGGGAGGGGTTTAGGATGGGAAGGGGGGGATGAGGACAAATATGTGATATCTTAATCAATAAAGAAATTAAAATAATAATAAAACAAAGCACAAAAGTATCTATTCAGGTCCGTTGCCCATTTTTTGATTGAGTTGTTTATCTTCCTTTGGTTAAGTTGTATGAGTTCCCTGTAAATGTTAGAGATTAAACCCTTATCGAATATAACATTAGCAAATATGTTAATGAACAACATAAACTGATGAACAAAAACAAATTCAGAGACAGAGAAGCATCAATCCTCAGAGAAGCTCAAACCTCAGAAGGAAGGTAAGGGAGGGTGGGATAAAGGACAGAGATCATCCAAAGGACTTGTATTCATGCATATAAGCATAACTAATGGACATAGACACGTAGGGGGTGAGGGCATGAATGGGAGTCAGGGCCATGGAGGAATAAGGACATATATGTAATATCTTAATCAATAAAAAAAATGCGATATAAAAAAAAGCACAAAAGGAAGAACAAAAAGGAACACTTAAATAAAAGGGGAAACCACAGAACTATAAAAATCAATGTTTTGGAGAGAGAAGAGTGATTTGTTTTCTGTGGGTAGGTATGGGAAGTAGAAGAAATATCCACAAGATGCAGCTGTCCAAAGTGTCCTTTGGGAACTGTTTGAAGAAATGAAAAGGGCATGTTATTGTAACATAGGCAGACAGGCATTTAAGTGGCTCATTACCATCATATAAACTTTTTTCCCATGTGAGTCTGGGAAGCTGATTTTTTCCCCCAAAGCTCTTGAGCCCCGTTTTACCTTACCAAGGTCTGAGAGAGGAACATTTATTGATGGGGCACATCTGAAGTCAGTATTGTGGTTTGACTGTTTAGATAGAGATACTGGGTGTTTTTTTAAAAAATGTTATTTATTATAAATGAAATCAGTTTTTGGTTAGGCAACATCTAAATGACTAATATGTAGTTCTTCCTAGTGTTGTGCTGAGTCAAGGTGCTGGAATTTGATAACCAACAACCTAACTAGGATCCAGAAGGCATTTTTTGGGCCACCTACTTTAAAAACAAACAAACAAACAAACAAACAAACAAACAAACAAACAAATCCCATTGTTTCTGCCCATGTAAAGGGTTATAGAGATAGGGATTATCCCAAAGAGCCAAAATCCCAAATTGCAGGAATCTCAGAGAGTGACAATTCCAATTAGCAGGAATCTCAAAGACATTTGGTTTAACTTTATAGTATAGTCTGTGTTATTTTTGGTTAGTATTGAATATTATTTGCTCTACCTTTATAATTATGCTTGGGTTAGGATGATGTTAAAATCTGTTTGGGTTATCAGATTTGCCCTTGATTGAATAGTGAAAGGTGATGACTAGGATAACACATTTAACCTAGATAATATGTAAGTCAAATAATCTCTATGAGGATCATTGAAAATTTTATAAAATTCATGGTGATGGCTATGATGGTTGGGTGTGCTTTTTTCACATACCAGTTCACTCCTCTGGCTAGAAGTAGTAGCATTAGCTGATAGAACTGTTGGGGCACCTATCCCTTACAAATCACATCAGTGAGTAGCCAGGAGGCAGAGTCCATTATATTCTCAGTAACCTTGTAATCTTTCTAGGTTCCGTAATCCTTCTGGGTTATGGAGTCTAGTCCTTCTTGGACCTGGCAAGCTCATCATTAGTGATGATGCTGGGCATTTGGGGGACAAATGGTACATACCACAATGTTATTGGCCAGCTGATGGTTCATATCCAGAAAGTGAGTTTAGGTGGACACAGATACAAATTGTAGACTCAGGGTAGGATTATGAGATATAGAATGAAGTTCTAGGATTTATTTCTGGCTCAATTCCATATTAACCAAGTGGAGGTGTCCCCTAGTCCGGGAACCCTTGCGGGGAGCAGAACTAAGCTGGCAGGGGGACATCCTTCTTGAAGTCTGGGAACCCTTGCTCCTTACCACCCACCTGCTTGCTGCACCTTACCACTCAGCTCACTGCTCCTTAGCACCTGCCACGGAGGTGGGAGAGGCTCCTGCCACTGCCACTGCGCTCACCAGTTGTGAACTTGGCTTCTGGCTGAGCACTGCTCCCACTGCGGGAGTGCATTGGACACCAGTGGGGCGCTCCTGTGTTAAGTATCTGCCCCCTGGTGGTCAGTGGGCATCATAGTGACTAGTTCTGGTTGTTCCACTGTAAGGATCTCTTAGGCTTTTATTATATAGACTAGAGGCCCAGTGCACAAAATTCGTGCATGGGAGGGGGGTGTCCCTCACCCCAGCCTGCACCCTCTCCAATCTGGGACCCATTGGGGGATATCTGACTGCCGGTTTAGGCCCAATCCCACAGGGATCCCTGCCGGATCAGGCCTAAACCAGCAGTCAGACATTCCTCTCACAATCTGGGACTGCTGGCTCTTAACAACTAGCCTGCCTGCTTTCCTGATTGCCCCTAACTGCTTCTGTCTGCCAGTCTGATTGCCCCAACTGCCCTCCCTTGCCAGCCTGATTGCCCCCAACTACCCTCCCCTGTCTGTCATTTTGTGGTGGCCATCTTGTGATGGCCATCTTGTGGCATCCAACTTTTGATGACATGAGGGCTGCAATCTGTGTCAGCCATCTTGTGATAATGTGAAGGTGTCGCGCCAGGGCACGAGGACCACCTAAGCTGTTATTAGTAAAAGAGTTATTGCCTATTATATCAGGGTATTATGGTAACTTAATATTACCATAAAAAACTGGTTGAGACATTGATCACAATCCACTTTGTTTTTCATGTTCTGCCATGTGCTTCTTTCTTTTTCTAGTTTGTCTTTCACCCCATATCCCAGCTAAACCATTATCTTTCTGATACTTTATTCACTATGTGATACTTCAGTGACAAACATAAGAATACAAAACCTTTTATGATGTTGCGGTATGATCCTTCTATTCCCACCTTGTTGAGAGTTTTGATCAAGAAAGGGTGTTGGGCCGAGACTGGTTTGGCTCAATGGATAAAGCGTCGGCTTGGGGACTGAAGGGTCCCAGGTTTGATTCCAGTCAAGGCATGTACCTTGGTTGCGGGCATATCCCCAGTAGGGGGTGTGCAAGAGGCAGCTGATTGATGACTCTCTCTCATCGATGTTTCTAGCTCTCTATCCCTCTCCCTTCTTCTTTGTACAAAATCAATAAAATATATTTTTAAAAAAGAAAGGATGTTGGATTTTGTCAAATGCTTTTTCTGCATCAATTAATATGACTATGATTTTTATCTCTCAATTTGTTTATGAGATGTATCACATTTACTGATATGTGGATATTGTACCATTCTTGAATCCCTGGTATAAATCATATTTGGTCATGGTGTATGATCTTTCTGATGTACTGCTGGATCCGATTTGCTAGAATTTTGTTGAGGATTTTGGCATCTATGTTCATGAGGGATATTGGCCTATAATTCTCTTTCATTGTGTTGTCTCTTTCTGGTTTTGGTGTTAGGGTGATACTGGCTTCATAGAAGGAGCTTGTAAGTGTTCCTTTCTCTAAAATATTTTGGAATAGTCTGAGGAGGATAGGTTTTATTTCTTTCTTGAATGTTTGGTAAAACTCCCCTGTGAAGCTGCCTGGCCCGGTGCTTTTGTTTGCCGGAAGTTTTTTAATGACTGCTTAAATTTCTTCCATAGTTTGTGGCCTGTTGAGTTGTTTAGATTCTTCCCGATTGAGATTTGGAAGGTTATATTTTTATAGGAATCTGTTAATTTCCTCCAGGTTGTCCAGTTTGTTGGAATAAAGTTGTTCATATTATTATTTAACAATCCTTTATATTTTGGCAGGGTCTGTTGTTATTTCTCTTTCATTTCTGATTTTGTTTATTTTGGTCCTCTCTCTTTGCTTCTTGGTGAGCCTGGCTAGAGGTTCATCAACCTTGTTTATTCTCTCCAAGAACCAGCTCTTGGTTTTGTTGATCTTTTGTATTGTTTCTTTGGCCTCTATGTCTTTTATCTCTGCTCTGACTTTTATTATTTCCTTCTACATTTGAAGTTATTATTCATAGGTATTAATTTGTTGTTATTTTTATTTTTTTCCCCTGTGTTTCTTCTTTGCTTCCCCTTCCTTCCTTCCTTCCTTCCTTCCTTCCTTCCTTCCTTCCTTCCTTCCTTCCTTCCTTCCTTCCCTTCTTTCTTCCTTTCTTTCTTTCTTTCTTTCTTTCTTTCTTTCTTTCTTTCTTTCTTTCTTTCTTTCTTTCTTTCTTTCTTCTTTCTTTCCTTCTTTCTCTTTTCTTGTCTTGTCTTGTCTTTTTTCTTTTCTTTTCTTTTCTTTTCTTAACAGTAAACCATTTAGCAATTCTTGCATTGCTGGTTTGGTGGTAATAAATTTTCTTAGTTCTTTTTTGTCTGTAAAGCTCCTGATTTCACATTCAATTTTGATTGAAAGCCTTGCTGGGTACAGTATTCTTAGATTCAGACCCTTCCTTTGCATGACTTTGTATATTTTATTCCATTCCCTTCTTGCCTGATGTGTTTTTGTGAGAAATCAATCGCTAGTCTGACGAGGGATTCTTTGTAGGTAACTTTTTTACTCTCTCTGGCCACTCTTAAGATTCTTACTTTGTCATTGGTGTTTGCCAATTTAATTATAATGTGCCTCGGTGTCAGTCTTTTGGAGTTCATTTTGTTCGGGACTCTGTGAGCTTCTTGGATTTGTGTGATTTTTTTTTTCTTTCCTACATTAGGGAAGTTTTCTGTCATTATTTATTCAAACAGGTTTTCTATTCCTGGATCAGTTTCCTCTCCTTTAGCACCCCTATTATGAGGATGTTGTTTTGTTTTGTATTGTCCCAAAGGTTCCTTAGGCTCTCCTCCTGTTTTTTAAGTTTTTTTTTTTTGTTTTTTTTTCTAGATGCTGCTCTGCTTGTGAATTTTTTTCTAACTTGTCTTCTAGCTTACTGATGAAGTCCTCTGCTTCTTCTAGTCTGCTGTTGATGCTTTCTATTGAAGTCTTCATGGAAAGCAATGTCATTTTTCATTTATTGTTGGTTCTTCTTCATTTCCTCTTGGTTCTTACACATATTGTTGAATTTGTCTTCCATTATATTCAGCCACCTATGACCATTTCTCTGAATTTTTTCTCTGACAGGTTGCTTTTCCTCATTTCATTTACTTCATTTTCTGCTGATGCCTCATTTTTTTCATATGCAGGTTGTTTCTTTGTCTCCCCATTGTCTCTCTTCTCTGGTATCTTGTTATGTAGTCCTCTCTCTCGTGTATTGATTTAAAGGTAAAAAATACAACACACCAAGGCATGATGCACAAGGCACTGAACACTAATGTAGTCATGTTACTAATAACCCCAAATAAAAAAGAGAATTAAGGGATAAGGAAGAAAAAAAAGAAGTGCAAAAATGATATTGAAAAAAGTAAAAAAAGTAAGAGAGATAAGAAAGAGGATAAAATAGAGGGGCATGGAAACATTATTTTTATGGGGAGAAACTCCAATAGAACAACCACTAATCCCAAAAAATGTAAACAACAAACATGCAGAGATGAATGCAAACTACAAGCAACAACTAATAACAAGTGAGGAGAGGAAAAACAATAGCATAAAACAAAAAACAAAATAAGAGTAACAATCTTACAAACAAGCACAATAACTCATCTAATCACACAACAACAATAGGACAGAGAGAAAGCAAGACAAAACAAAAGAAAATAAAACAAAAAACTTAGAACAAAAAACAAAATAGTACAAAAAATAACAACAAAAACAAACAAACAAGAAGCAGAGAGAAAGAAATTTGAATAGTGAAGAAAGAGAAGAGAGAGTTGTGTATGGACTTAGAGCAGGGGATTGAAAATTAGGTATATAAATAGGATGAATTTTTAACAGGGGGTAAAAAGAAGGAATAGCAAAAATCTAAAGCAGAAATAGGGTAAGAGAAACAGGACAACAAAATGGGAAAAGTGAGGAAGGGAGTGTTGGCATAAAGGTAAAGTTGAGATAGAGTAAAATGTTTATAAAGGAAAAATGAAAATAAAATATAGATCACTAATCTCAAAATAAAATCAAATAAAGAGAAAATAAAATCACACTTAAAAAAAGCAAAATATTAGTAGTAATAATACTGATTAAAATATATAATAATTAGAAAGGTAAAATCAAGTGAGGAAAAAAGAAAAAAAAATATTAGTTTCTTAAGTAAAAGATGAAAAAAAATAAATGTGCAGTAGTGAAGGTCATTCACTTCCTCTACTGTTCTGTTTGGCATGCCTATTTCCTGTCTGGTAGTCAGGACAGTATTGATGTTCCCTGTGTTCTACTGCTCCTCTGTGTTGTAAGCCACAGTCCTGATTTTCCAGAAGGCAGTATTTCTTTGTTTCTTAGACTCCTTTATTTGTGTTTACACAAGAGTCAATTTGTGATTCAACCCCTCGGTGGCAGTGTTTCTGGATTGACCTCTGGGGCTATAAGTCCTCTCTAGCAAGTATTTATATTTTATTTCCCCTGTCTCACTTAATATTGGTTTGGGAGAATGGACTGCCCCACAGCTGGTTCTCTGGTCGTTACTCCTCCTTTTGACCCCCAGGTTCCACAAAAACAACTTTTCCCTGCAGTCTCTGAGAGTTTCCCCAATTGGGCGATCCTATGTCCTGGGTTTAGTAATCAAAATCAGGATTTAAAGAGAAAAAAAGAGTCAGGGTAAGTGCGTGAACTCAGGACTTTTACCCTCTGGCACTGCATGCACCTCTGTGGATGTCTCTGTGCATGTCTTTTTCCCCCTGGCACTAAGCAGCTGGAACAATATTAAAATTTTGTGGGGGCACTGACTTCCAGGAACCTCTAGTTCCCATTGTGCGAGTTTCTCTCTCCAGCCTGGATTGTAGCAGACCTCACCATTTCCTAGGGGAAATCTGACCTTTCAGTGAGAAGGTGCAGACCTCATCTGAGTCCATGTATTTGTGCTTTGAGATCAGGTGTTCCTGGGTTCACAACTGTTCCTTGGGTGTGTTGTAGATTCCTAGGATGTATAGGCTTCTGATAACAACCACTCTCCCCTTTAAGATGGCGCAGTCTCCACAGCAGAGCTGGTTGCTCCAGGAGAGATTTTAGCAGCAGTGGAGACTACCTGGTCAGGGGAACCCTGTCTGGAAATCCCCAACAGTCCCTTGGAGTATAGCTGTCCCTCACCCACAAATATACACTCCCCGTGCAACTACACACTTTCCTTTCATTCTTTCACACACTGTCTTGCAGTCTGCCTTCCCCTTGGCAGCCTCTTCCTCTCCTACTCTCATTGGTCAAGTTTTTTTAATCCATTTTCCTCAGTTACCTTATCCTTACAATAGGAACAATTAGATTAGGTGAGATATAAAGTCCTTTCTAGTTCTAATGTTTTGGATACTTTAACTTGTAGAGGTTTTTTATAGTCCTTAGAATTGAAGTTTGGGCTTAAAAAAAAAGGAAATAATTACAGAACCCAAAATCAAGTAGTAAGCTATTCACATTACTGGCATGCACATAATAGAGAACATTTGCACCAGCTATGACGCAAGAAATTAGGCCTTTCACTTTTCATATCTTTTACATTTCAGGAGGAGGATTATTTCCTTGAGATGAAATTGTTGATTCTCTAACATTCCATACAACCACTGTGTTCTCCTGTTTTGCTTTACTCACACCTCAAAATAATACAAACTCATAGCATCCAGGCTCTCCTCCAGTATGTTTGTCTGTTTGGGGTTGTTGCTATATTGCCTCTTTCCTTTCCCTCTGCTCAATCCCCTAATATGTATTTTCCATGAATCCTTCTTTATTCATTTTTCTTCTCTTTAGACAGAAAGCATGACTTCAGCTATTGGCATGGTCCATAAATGGCATTATCTGAATTCTTGGCAAAATCCCAATTGGGGAATGTTGGGCTGAAGTTGGTTCTAGGTAGCTCCAGGAAATGTAAAATTAATTAGCAACATAATTTTGGGCTTTACCTGCCTTGTAAAAGTGGATGAATGGCTGTACTAGAAATAACTTTCTGGCCAAAATCCTAATCTGCTCTTTTAAGAAGACTTGAATTTTAAATACAACATTTTGAGGAAAATGGTCATTTTATTGGCAACCCCAACTTCACTAGCCCTGGACAAGAAACACAAGAGCAAATTCTGGACTTCAAGGCTACTGTCTTGGAGTTTAAGAGGAATTCAGCTTGCACTTTTCTTAATAGACCCTAGGTTTCCAAAGATGAAATTTTCTTTTCTTGTCTCCACTCCTGCCTCCAGTGCCTCTCTTAATAGATTGTTTTCTTGATATCTGTGTGTGACATCTGAAGAGTGGATCACTGAAACACACACACACACACACACACACACACACACACACACACACACCCCAAAACAAAACATGGCATTCTAGGCAGCCCAAATTATAAAGGATTATTGTTTTAATCAACTTTATTTTGAAATAAGTCAAAAATGCTATAATCAAAAATTCAATTTGGATTCATTTTCTTCAGTTGTTCACTGTTGAAGGTGATGCATTATGTTGTCTCTGGGAAGTCCTGAGCTGAGTATATTTCCCTGTGATCCACAGCCTGTTCTTCCTCCTGCCTTCCAATCCCAGCCTTTTTCATTGCCCTAGAGCTGGGCCTTCACAGCCTGGGGTAATGGGAGTGTGGCACAATACACTTCTGGATTCTTCCAGCTGTAATCTCACTGGGGAAAATCAACTTTGAAGTGAATCTGGGAACCTGCCAGGAAACTGAACAGAGGTTATTAAAAATGGTATTTTTCAAACCACAAGTGATGTTTTTCTTACAGAGGGTAACAGGTTACTTGGAATCTGAACTGCTTTGGATTTTGGATTAAATTGCAATGTTGGCTGAGATTTCAGAGGGTCTTGAGGGCCAAGGAAACAATTGAAAACATATTAAATGCTGGCTGCCTCTATACAATACCAATCAACTAGTTAAAAAGGGAGAATTTACTGAAATCTGTTTATTTTGTATAATGAACTCAAAAATATAAGCTTTAGGTTAGCCTTTTTTTTAAATTTAGTTTTAGTTCTTCAGTTTTATTTTAATAAATTCAGACCAAAGTATTTTGAATATGGAAATAGACTGTATTTTTACTGTAAGCATCATATTGCTTAGAATTCCACTATATTCTCCCTCAGATTTCTACTCCTAACAGCTTTCATTGGTGATGATTCTATCTTAAGAACAACTACAAAAACATGTTCTATGGAATTCTTTACAATATCATTATCTCATTCCACTGTCCAGATTGTTTTTCCTAACAAACTATGACAGTATCATAAATTTCATGATTAGCCTTTTTATTTTTAAATATATTTTTATTGATTTTAGAAAAGAAGGGAGAGGAAGAGAGATACAGAAACATCAATGATGAGAGAGAATCATTGATTGGTTGCCTCCTGCATGCCCCACACTGGGGTTCAAGTCCACAAACAGGGCATATGCCCTGACCAGGAATCGAACTGTAACCTCCTGGTTCATAGGTTGATGACTATTTGACTATGGTTTATTTAGGCCTTTGTCATCATCTCATCTGGCATATAATTTGTAATACCTATAGCATGAAAGTGTTTTCTGTCCTTATAAGCTTTTGTTGGGGTTTTAGAGGTGTTTTCTTCTACAACTGTCCCCAAGAACTTTCAATCATCTTCCATGATTCCCCTCCACTGAACCACTTGTTCTTCCCTTAACATGCTTGGGATGCATTAGCTGGAGCCTTAGCTGGAGCCTTGGATATGGTGGTTTTGACTCATGTTTTCAAGGGCACCTCTTAACCATCTAACGAGCTTTTCTTGGTAAAATTCTTAGGGAAAAGTTGCTAGTACCTTATCATCAGCTCATAAACTGGTATTTCTGGCCTGGAAACCTGTACTTTCAGGCTGCACTTACTTTGAATATGGCCATCTGGACTTTTGTTGCGAACTTTGCCTTGCATTGACTACTCCTCCTTCCTATTTACTAGGCCTTTAGCCCCCACCTCAAATGATTTCGAGATCTATGGCCAAAGCCTGTTGAGGTTTGTAGAAGTTGGGGATTGGGTAAACATTAACTTTCAAGTGTCCAATACCCCTTGGGTGTTTTCCAAATTCAGGAGCCCAGAAGTGACTGAAACTGATAGACATGAAGAGACCTTTAGAGGTCTTTTAGTGCAACCTTCTCATTTTTATGATGGCAATTTGGCCAAGGTCACAGAGCCAGTCATTGGGAGCACTGGCATGAGAGCCTTGGTGTGTGAAATAAGTTGGATAATGTTATAGTTAGTAAGCACTAGTGCTGAGATTTAATCCCTAGCCATTTCAATTCCCAAGCAACTATTTCTACTTTTCCTCTGAGTCTACTTAAAGAAAATATAACTAACAAAATAGTAAGCACACAAAAAGTACCAAGTCAGTTGTTAGAACTTTTAAGGTATCAATATCCCAGCTACATTATCTTAAATCCTGCCATGATCCCCACAGCTTCCCCTGTCCATGGGTTACCTGAGGTGGGAGCTTATTCTTTGGTGTCCAGGATAGCTAATGGAGAGAAGGTGAGGGCTTTTTGTGTTTTTTTTTGTTTTTGCCTTTATAGAAGGCCAGTGCTAGCATGAGGCCAACTTTCCTGAGTTTCTCCCAGGCAGATTAATACAGTAGATGGGGGTAGGAAGAGGCACAATTGGCCCAGACAGTTTTTATTTGGTCTGCAGTATGGGAGATCAGATGTGAAGGGAATTTAAAACACTTATTTCTTTGGATTCCTGGGGCTAGGTAGAGGGAGATTGAGCTCCACTTGGCACAGAGTTGATTATAACATTAAAACACACCCCACACACAACAACTTCAATATTGTTGCCCAAGGCTGAATGGAAAGTTTTCTTTCTAGTCAGGGATGACTCTTAAACCCCACACTTTCTTAAGCCTTTGATGAACAGACAACTGCCACCAAGGAAACAAACAAACAATAAAAGCTGTGAGGGGCTTCTTGGAAAGCTCCTGAGGGTGGATCAATGGTAATGGAGATTAGATGGGAGGAGTACAATAATTTGGCACTTCTGTTAGGCCCCTAAAGACCAAAAATGAATTTTTTCCTGAGGTTTAAAAAATATCACTGGCTGAAACCAGTTTGGCTCAGTGGATAGAGTGTCGGCCTGCGGACTGAAGGGTCTCAGGTTTGATTCCCATCAAGGTCATGTACCTTGGTTGCGGGCACATCCCCAGTAGGGGGTGTGCAGGAGGTGATTCTCTCTCATCGATGTTTCTAACTCTCTATTCTTCTCTCTTCCTCTCTGTAAAAAAAAAAAAAAAAAATCAATGAAATATACTTTTTAAAAAAACTTTAAAAAAATCACTAATTCTGCCGGAAGTAGAGTTTTTCTGATTTTGACTCATTTACATGTATTGAACTTATTGAAATACTGTTTTGCTACTATGTCAAAAGAATTAACCCATCTCCTTCATTTTTCATTTGAAGAAATAAGTCAACCATTGAAAATTGCTATATTACCAATGACCCCTTCAGAAGACTTTGTGGTTTAGCAAAAGGTGTTGGAAGAAAGTTATGATTAATGAAAAGGGAAAAATAACAATGACTCACAAATAGATGAACTTCAGACCTACTGAGGAAGAAAGAGCTTTCTAAATCCCCCAAATCGACTTGCCTTCATGCAAGACTATCTCTGGAAGTAACCCTCCTGTTAAGCAGCATGAAGAATTATTTCAAAATACTAATGTTTATTTACACCTTGTGTACTTTAAAAAAAAATTAGGATTGTTAAGAGTAAGGATTTGAGCTAATAGGAAGTCATTGCAAAGAGGCTCCCTCTGCAACTGGCCCTGATGAGGTATTTACTCAAAGCAAAGCACATTGGCCTAGTTGTCTTGGTAATAGACAGCTTGGCAGCAAGAGCTGTCTGCACAGCTCTGAGGTAGGGTTGAACTGCCTGCAATGTCTCCATTCAAGTTTGGCTAATTGAAATCAGGAAAAAATTAATGTAGGAAGAAGGAGAAAAATTACACCTCCAGTCTGTTTGCACGCCTGTCAATGTGCTGGAGAAAACACACACACACACACACACACACACACACACACACACACACAAACTTTGTACTGTTATTTTTACTATGTTATTGTTATACATGAGCTGGCACGTTAGCCTCCAAGACAGTTACCAATTGTGGCACCATGCCAGTTTCCTAAGGTTCTCAAGTGAAGTTGAGCTGTGTTACTATTCACACTTCATCAGCTTAGTGCCTGAAGCATAGAGAAAGCAAGGAGATTACCTTTGGAAGACAATCCCACTCGCATCCAGCTAAGAATGTTATATCTCTAACCAGGAAAGGTAGTGCCAGGCCCAGGGCCAAAAGAAACATTAAGTTTATGAGCTCCTAGACGCTGTATGCAGAAAATTCATGTATATAAATATGTTAAATTTTATGGATTCCTTAGATTTGATAAGATTCTATAAGGATGTAAAAGCCATTTAAAGGTAAAAACACTGCTACAGCTGAAACCGGTTTGGCTCAGTGGATAGTGTTGGCCTCCGGACCAAAAGGTCCCGGGTTCGATTCCGGTCAAGGGCATGTACCTTGGTGTGGGCACATCCCCAGTAGGGGGTGTGCAAGAGGCAGCTGATCGATGATTCTCTCTCATCAATGTTTCTAGCTTTCTATCCTTCTCTCATCCTCTCTGTAAAAACTCAATAAAATATATTTAAAAAAAAAAAACCCACAAAACACTGCTACAAAGATTCCGATTTACAGACTTGACCTTCGTTAATTTCTCCTGGTATTTAGGTACTGGGTGGCAAGGGAACGGTGGAATCTCACCTATTTGTCTCCAGACCCACTCTCTATACATACTCTTTCAGAATATTTGGGTGTAGAGGTCATTTACCATATTATACTTTGGTTAAAATAAATAATAAACAATTTTTATTTTTCCTTAGATATGCCATAGTACATAATGTTGAATAAGGTTTACAGAAATACAAACACATAACACAAATTTTAAAAGTTTCTAATCTACTTTATGTCACTACTGTCATCCTGCATTCACTTTTTTGTTTCTGACTTTCATGTAATATTAAAAGATCCCCACTTGCTCCATTTTACAAAGGTATATACACCTCTCTATAAGCTTGTAAATTCTTATTTGATGAGATAGTTTTTCTTACTCTGGTAATGTTTTCAGTCATCACTAATCAGTCTCTTTTATTTTGGTTTTCTATCTTTTCCAAAGCAACCACCATCTTTTATTGTCAAAAATTTGAAGCAGGATGCTGTGTTCATGAATTGGTAGAATCAACATCATTAAAATGTCTGTATTACCCAAAATAAATCTATATATTCAGTGCAATCCCCATGAAAATACCAATGGCATATTTCACAGACCTAGAACAAACTCTCCAAAAATTTATATGGAATAATAATAATAATAAAAAGACCCCAAATAGATGCAGCAATCATGATAAAGAAGAAAAAAGTTGGAGGCATCACAATACCAGATATAAATATATATTACAAAGCCACTGTTCTCAAAACTGCCTGATATTGGCATGAGAACAGATATATAGACCAATGGAGCAGAACAGAGAACCTAGAAATTGACTCAAGCCATTATGCTCATTTAATATTTGACAAAGAAGGTAAGAGCATACAGTGGTATAAATACAGTCTCTTCAATAAATGGTGTTGATAAAATTGGACAGATAAATGAAAAAAAAAAAAAAAAAGAAACTAGACCATCAACTTACACCAAGCATGTCAAACTCAAATGCTAACACTGGCCAAATAAACAATGTTTAAGTTTATGTGGGCTGCAAAAAACAAAACCTTCAATTTTCATAGAAACATAAGTTTATTTTGATAAAGACATGATAAATACAAAACAAAAGACTGAAATAAATGAGTAATCATTAACATAAAATAATAGAACATTTTAATAAAATTAATATTTTTTCCCTTGAACATTAGCTTACCAGACACTGAATAACTGCATAAATTAATAAGTATAACACAAATAAACCTTTTTCTTGTTCTCCAAAAGTTAAATGTTTCTTGTTGCACACACCAAACAAGTCAGTCCAAGACTAATAACATGACAATCGGTTGCTAAAATATTTCTTTTTAGTTTTAGTGGAGAGAAATGGTGCCCCTGTGCATAAGTCACATAGGGAAATGAATGATTATAATAATCATTAGTGAACGTTGTACTTCATTATTAACTAGAGGCCTGATGCATGAAATTTGTGCATGGGTGGGTGGGGGGGAGTCCCTCAGCCCAGCCTGTACCGTTTCCAATCTGTGACCCCTCAAGGGATGTCCAATCGCTGGGTCCTAACTGCTCACCTGCCTGCCTGATCGCCCCTAACTACTCTCCCTTGCCAGCCTGATTGCCCCTAACTACTCCCCTGCTGGCCTGATCATCCCTAACTGCCTCTGCCTTGGCCCCTACCTCCATGGCTTTGTTCAGAAGGATGACTGGAAGATGTCTTCTTGACCCAGTTTAATTAGCATATTACCTTTTTATTAGTATAGATTAGTCAGTTCAGACAGCCATAACAAAATACTATAAATTTGTTTGGCTTAAACAACAGAAATGTATTCCAGTTTTGGAGGCTGGAATTTAGGGTCAGGGTAACAGCAGAACATTGTACCATACACCAGAAAGTGGTGGATCAATTGCCAGTCAGGGCACATGCCAAGGTTGCAGATTCATTTATATATAAAAATAGCTCCCCTCCACCTGATTTCCACCCCACCCTCTGCCCTTCCTCCCCCCACCCACACTGTCCTCATCCATAGGTGTACGATTTTTGTCCAGTCTTTTCCCACACTCCCCACAACCCTACCCCCCGGCCCAAGAATTGTCAGTCCACTCCCTTTCCATGCCTCTGATTCTATTATATTCACTAGTTTATTCTGTTCACTAGATTTTTTTATTCACTTGATTTTTACATTCATTTCTTGATAGATATGTATTTGTTGCTTATAATTTTTATCTTTACCTTTTTCTTCTTCTTACTCTTCTTAAAGAATACCTTTCAGCATTTCATATAATACTGGTTTGGCAGTGATAAACTCCTTTAGCTTTTTCTGATCTGTGAAGCTCTTTATCTGAACTTCAATTCTGAATGATGGCTTTGCTGGGTAGAGTAATCTTAGTTGTAGGTTCTTGTTCTTCATCACTTTGAATATTTCTTGCCATTCCCTTCTGGCTTGCATAGTTTCTGTTGAGAAATCAGCTGACAATCATATGGGTGCTCCCTTGTAGGTAACTAACTGTTTTTCTCTTGCTTCTTTTAATATTCTCTCTTTGTCTTTTGCTCTTGGAATTTTAATTATGTGTCTTGGTGTAGTCCTCTTTGGATTCCATTTGTTTGTGGTTGTGTGCTTCCTGGATTTGTAAATCTATTTCTTTCACCAGGTAGGGGAAGTTTCCTGTCATTATTTCTTCAAATAGGTTTTCAATATCTTGCTCTCTTTCTTCTTTGGCACCCCCATAATTCGTATGTTGGTATGCTTGAAGTTGTCCCAGAGTCTCCTTACACTATCTTCATATTTTTTTTTCTTTTCCTGTTGAGTGTTTTTCACTTCTTTGTATTTCAAATCTTTGACTTGATTCTTACGATCCTCTAGTCTGTAGTTAGATCTCTGTATATTATTTTTTATTTCAGTATGTATAGGCTTAATTTTTAGTTGGTCCCTTTTCATATCCTCAAGGGTCTCACTAAATTTATTGGCCTTTTCTAGAAAATTCTTGTAAAACCTTGTAATCATGGCTTTGTACTCTATTTTCAGTCATTTGCTTTCCTCCATTTTTTTTCATTTGTGACCTGTTTCTTTGTCTCCGTATTTTGACTACTTCCCTGAGTTGATAGAGTGGCTTTGAGTGCTAGGTGTCCTGTAGGGCTCAGTGGTTCAGCCTCCCCAGTTACTTGAGGTGGACACTCTTGGTGAACCCCTTTGTGGGCTTTGTGCACAGTCTTGTTGTAGTTAAGCCTTGGTTGTTGTTGGTATCACTGGGAGGAGTTAACCTCCAGGCCAATTGACTGTGAGGATCAGCTGTTTCTATGCAAGGAAAACTTCTGTGTTGGAGACACCCTTATGAGACAAGATTTGTAAAAGTCTCTGTGCTCAGCTTGGATGAGGTGGAGTCTCAGGGCAGAATGGATAGAAATGGCTTCCTATCAGCCCTGCCCTAAGAGGCCCCTGGGTCTCAGTGTCCTACAGTAATTGCTTCAAGTACCTCTGAGAGAAAGCCGCCCTTGAGTTTCATCCACTGCCAGACAGTCTAGTTTCTCCCCGAATGAGTCTGGGTCCCCAGAGTCTCACCTAGAACTGGAGTTCAGAGCCATCAGAAGCTTTTGTCTCCCTCCCCATTCAGAAAGCCAGCCACGTATTCAGTAGCCAACCCTCTCTGCATGCACATTCCTCAGTACCTCTGCCTTCTGCAGCTCCTCTGAATCTCAATGTGTTTTTCACTTTCCTTTGAGTTGCAGAATTTCCACTCAGGCAGCCTTCCTGTGGTTCTGGATGATGTGCATTTTGTCTTTTAGTTGTAGTTTTGAAATTGTTGTGAGAGGCAGTAGTTTAGGTGTTTACCTATGCCGCCTTCTTTGTTTCTCCCTATTACCATTATTTCTTGATTTTTGCAGTAGGCTTGTAGAGCTATGAACTTCCCTCTCAACACTGCTTTCACTGTGTCCCATAGATTTTGGATTGTTGTGTTTTCATTGTCATTTGTTGCCATGATGTTTTGTTTTTTTAAATATATTTTATTGATTTTTTACAGAGAGGAAGAGAGAGAGATAGAGAGTTAGAAACATCGATGAGAGAGAGACATTGATCAGCTGCCTCTTGCACACCTCCTACTGGGGATGTGCCTGCAACCAAGGTACATGCCCTTGACCGGAATCGAACCCGGGACCTTTCAGTCCATAAGCCGAAGTTCTATCCACTGAGCCAAACTGGTTTCGGCTGCCATGATGTTTTTTATTTCTTCTTTGCTCTCTCTGGTAACCCAGTAATAGTTTAATAACATGCTGTTTAGTCTCCATGTGTTTGAATTTTTGGATTGTTTTTATTGTAGTTGAATTCCAGTTTTATGCCATTGTCATCTGAGAAAATGCTTCATATGAATTATATCTTATTGAATTTGAAGAAACTTTGCCTGTGACCCAATATATGGTCTATCTTTGAAAATTACCTATGTGCACTTGAGGAAAATGTATATTCTGTGTCTTTGGGGTGAAATGTTCTGAAGATGTCAATTAATTCCATCTGGTCTAGTGAGTTATTTAGAACTGAAGTTTCTTTGCTGATTTTTTGTTTAGAGGATTTGTCCAATGGTGATAGTGGGGTATTAAAATTCCCTACTTTGATTATTTTGCTCTCAATCTCTACCTTGATATTCTCCAGAAGTTGTTTTTTTTTTTTGTGTTTTTTTTTTAAATATATTTGGGTGCTCCTGTTTTGGGTGCATATGTTTACCAGAGCTGTTTCTTCTTGTTGGATTGCTCCCTTTAGTATTATGAAGTGGCCTTCCTTATCTCTTGTTATGTCCTTAACTTTGAGGTATAATTTGTCAGATATAAATATTGGTATCCCAGCTTTTTTTTAATTTCAATTCTCCTGGAAAACCCTTTTCCATTTCTTCACCATCAGTCTTGTGTGTCTTTTTTTCTGAGGTGGGTTTCTGGTAGATAGCAGATATAGTGATAATGTTTTCTTATCCACTCAGTTACACTATGTCTTTTGATTGGGACATTTACTCCATTTACATTTAAATTTATTGTTGACAGGTACTTGTTTTTGGCTATTTTTATTCTTTACCCCTGTGTTCCTTTTTTTGCTTCCTATTTTTTCTTTTTACAGCAGACCCTTTAGACTTTCTTGTATTGCTGGTTTGGTGGTAATAAACTCCCTTGGCCCTTTTTTGTCTTTGAATATCCTGATTGCCTCCTCAATTTGAAGAACTCTATTCTAACAAACTAGACAACCTAGAGGAAATGGACACATTCCTAGAAAATTACACCTTCCAAAACTCAATCAGGAAAAATCTAAAAATCTCATTAGGCCAATAACTATGGAGAAAATGGAAGCAGTCAACAAAAATCTTCCAGGAAACAAAAGCCCAGGGCCATACAGCTTCACAGGGGAATTTTACCAAACATTCAAAGAAGAACTAAAACATATCTTCCTCAGACTATTCCAAAAAATTCAAGAAGAAGGTACACTTACAAGCTCTTTCTATGAAGCTAGCATTATCCTAATACCAAAACCAGAAAAAGACATAAAAATGAAAGAGAATTATAGGCCAATAGCCCTCATGAATATAGATGCCAAAATCCTCAACAAAATTCTAGCAAATCAGATCCAGCAGTGCATCAGAAAGATCATACACCATGACCGAGCAGGATTTATCCTGGGGATGCAAGGATGGTACAATATCAGCAAATCAATAAACGTGATACATTACATAAACAAATTGAGAGATTAAAATAATACATTTGTATCAACTGTTGAAGAAAAAACATTTGACACAATCCAACACCCTTTCTTGATAAAAACCCTCAGCAAAATGGGAATAGAGGGATCATACCTCAACATAATAAAAGCCTTATATGACAAACCTACAGCCAACATCATACTCAATGGGCAAAAACTAAAACAATTTAACCTAAGAAGAGGAACGAGACAGGGATGCCACATTCTCCACTCCTGTTTGACATATTACTGGAAGTGCTAGTCATAACAATTAGCCAAGAAGTAATCAAAGGTATACAAGCTGGAAAAGATGTAAAACTTTCATTATTTGCAGATGACATGATTTGCATAGAAAACCCTAATAACTCCATAAACAATTATTACATTTAATAAATGATTTTGACAATGTAGCAAGATACAAAATTAATGCCACAAAATGTATGGTATTTTTATACACCGATAAAAAACTTATAGAAAGAGAGATTAAAAAAATGATCCCATTTACCATTGCATCAGAAACGTTAAAATACCTTGGAATAAACTTAAGTGAGTAAGTTAATGACCTGTACTCAGAAAACTACAGTACACTGAAGAAAAAGATAGATGAAGATATAAACAGATAGAAGAACATACCAAGTTCATGGATTGGTAGAATCAATATAATTAAAATGTCCATACTACTCAAAGCAATCTGTAGATTCAATGCAATACCAATTAAAATACCAATGGCATATTTCACAGACCTAGAAAGAACTCTCCAAAAATACATATGGAGAGGAAAATAAGACCCCAAAATCCTGCAGCAATCCTGATAAAGAAGAACAAAATAGGAGGGATCTCAATAACAGATATCAAGCTGTATTACAACGCCACTGTTCTCAAAATTGCCTGTTAGAGTCACAATAACAGACATATAGACCAATGGAACAGGAGAGAGAACGTAGAAATTGACCCAAACCATTATACTGAATTAATATTAGCCAAAGGAGGCAAGAACATACAATGGAGTCAAGACAGTTTCTTCAATAAATGGTGTTGGGAAAATTTGACAGTTATTTGCAAAAAAGTGAAACTAGACCACCAACTTACACTATACAAAAAAAATAAACTCAATATGGATAAAGGACTTAAATGTAAGACAGGAAACCATAAAAATATTAGAGGAATCCACAGACAACCAAATCACTGTCATATGCCAAAACAATATCTTCATCGATACAGCTCCTAACACAATGGAACCTAAAGAGAAAATAAACAGATAGGACTACATCAAAATAAAAAGCTTATTCACTGCAAAAGAAACCATCAACAAAACAAGAAAGCCCAGTGTATGGGAGAACATATTTGCTAATGTTATCACCGATAAGCGTTTAATCTCCAACATCTACAGAGAGCTTATACAATTAAATAAAAGTAAGATAAATGAACCAATTAAAAAATGGGCAATGGATCTAAATAGAATCTTCTCAAAAGAAGACAGAAGGAAGGCCAAGAGACACATGAAAACATGCTCAAAGTCACTAATAATCTGAGCGATGCAAATCAAAATGACAATGCGGTATCATCTCACACCTATCAGAATGGCTATCATCAACAAATCAACAAAGAACAAGTGCTGGTGAGGATATGAAGAGAAAGGAATCCTCTTGCACTTTTGGTGGGAATGCAGACTAGTGCAGCCACTGTGGAGAACAGTATGGAGTTTCCTAACAAACCTAAAGGTGGAACTCCCATTTGATACAGTGATCCCACTTCTAGGAATATATGTCAAGAAACTAGAAACATGAATCAGAAAGAAGATATGCACTCCCATGTTCATAGCAGCACAATTCACCATATCTAAGATTCGGAAACAGCCTAAGTGCCCACCAGTGGATGAGTGGATTTAAAAACTGTGGTACATACACAATGGAATACAAAGGTGTTCTTACCATTTGCAGCAGCTTAGATGGAACTGGAAAGCATTATGTTAAGCGAAATAAGCCAGTCAGAGAAAGATTAACATCACATAATATCACTAATTTGTGGAATATAATTAACAACATAAAGTGATGAACAAAAAACAGATCCAGAGACAAAGAAGCATTGATCAGACTATTACCTCACAGGGAAGGTAGGCAAGAATGGGGGTGGATAAGGGGGAGAGATCAACCAAAGTAACTGTATGCATGCTTAGAAGCCTAACCAATGGACACAGACACCAGGGAGGTGAGGGCTTGAGTGTGGGGAGGAACAGTGGTGGTGGGTAAAACACATATGTAATACCTTAATCAATAAAGAAAAACAAATAAATAAATATAAAATGGTAGAATATTGACAGTTTTACATGCCTGAACCTAATATTGTGGCACAGCTCAATGTATAATGTTAAACAAACACCTTGTCTTCTAGTCCACTGTTGGAGTCCCCTGCTTCTACTAGTTTACTCTTGATGCTTTCTATTGAGTTATTTACAGCAGCAATGTCATTTTTCATTTCTTCTTGGTTCTTCATTTCCTCCTGGTTCTTACTCATATTGTTGAATTTGTCTTCCATTCTTTTCAGCCTAGGCCTCCACTCAAGGCTACAAAGTCTCAATTATAGAAGATAAATAAATCCCAACAAAAATGGCTGCATCCAGTGAGCTAGAGAGATCAGGAGGCTTGAGTTGCCCCCAGCGATGGAGGAAGCCAAGCTTTCGGCACATCCTAGCCAGCCTAGGCTTCTACTCATGGCTACAAAGTTTTAATTATAGAAGTAAATAAATACCAACAAAAATGGCTGTGTCCACGGAGAAAGCAGGAGGCTTGGCTCTACTTAAGGCTACAAAGTTTCAATTACAGAAGATAAATAAATCCCAGATACCAGGGCCTTCACTTGGGTCACTGGGAGGCATTGCCAGCCTGCAAAACACCACAGGCCCCTTGCCCAGGCTGCCCCATGCCCCAACGTAACCCCCACCCTGATCCAGAACACCCTTTAGGGCAAACCAGCTGGCCCTTAACAGTGCACCAGGCCTCTATCTTATCTAATAAAAGAATAATATGCAAATTGGCCATCACTCCAACACACAAGATGGCTGCCCCCATGTAGTCAAAGATCCTGCCCTCATGTAGACACAATATGGCCACCACAACATGGCCAGTAGGGAAGGGCAGTTGGCAGAAACCAGGCCTGCAAGGGAGGGAAGTTGGGAGCAATCAAGCCTGCTGGGGAAGGCAGACTGGCAGAGGAGGGAAGTTGAGGACAATCGGGCCTCTAGGGAAAGGCAGTGGGGGAGGGGAGACCCAGGCCTGCAAGACAAGGCAGTTGAGGGGACCAGACCTGCAGGGGAGGGCAGTTATGAGGGACCAGACCTACAGTGGAGAGAAGTTAGGGGTGAGCAGGCCTGCAAGTGAGGACAGTTAGGGGCAAACAGGCTGGCAGAGGAGCAGTTAGGCATCAATCAGGCTGTCAGTTGAGTGGTTAGGGGTGATCAGACTGGCAGGCAGAAGTGGTTAGGGCCAATCAGGAAGGCAGGCTAGCGAGAAGTTGGCAGCCAGCAGTCCTGGATTGTGAGTGGAATGTCCGACTGCCCATTTAGGCCCAATCCTATGGGCAGTCGGACATCCCTCGAGGGATTCCAGATTGGAGAGGGTGCTGGCTGTGCTAAGGGACACACCTCTCCCTTCACAAATTTTGTACACTGGGCCTCTAGTAAATTGAATACAAAGACTAGACATGAAATATATAATTGGGATGCATGGGGAGCCAGGAGAGGCTCCACTTTCTAGTTAAGTGGGCTCTCCAAATGTCTGGACCCACTGCTTTTTATTTGCTGGGAAACACATTGGCACTTTAGGAATGCAAACAGGTAAAGTTTGATAAGCAGGAAAAAATTATCAGGTTAGGGGAAATTCCTTCAGCTATTCTGCCAAGCAGCAAGTAAATAGGAAAAGATTATCAGGTTAGGGGAAATGCCTATAGCTGTTACAGCAGCAGGTAATAATATATGCATATTTTCAGCCCTGCTGAAGCCCCAAGATCCATCATCCTTCTGATGAAATTCTTGCATAAGTATGACCTGCTGGAATTAGTCTCCAGAAGATCACCCTTTCTGATTTAATAAATTTAAAAAGCATGTATGCCATTTGTAGAGCTCAAGTCTTTGTAAGATTTTTAGATTAAATGGAAAGGATTGAGTTCTTTTATGCCCCTTTACATTGTTGCCAGGTATCAAAGGAATCAGTCTGCAGTAATTCCTTTCTGGGCCAACAGTTCTTTGAGTCCCCTTCCCAATCACTGTCTCCTGTGACATGACAGTAGTGATATTATAGTTCTTGATGGTGGACAAATGGTGATCAATGGCAATGCAGGTATGGCCTTCTTTGGCTTTGTTCTGGACAACCTGCAGAAATGCACAGCTGCTGACTGCTAGCATGGCAAGGAATCTTTTCATCCTCCATCTGTGTACTGTTTCTCCTCTGTCTCTTCAGTGTGTTGCTTGGGGCCACCTCAATCTGTGGCTGAAGTAGTCTGGCCAGTTCCTCTCTGGGATCCATTGTTGCAGGAATCCATACTGGCTTGGTGGAGTTTTCTAGAAATATATGAGCATATTCTTGACCAAAGGTTCATAAAAGGATCTTCTATAAACTAGACTTGGGATCTTTTCATTTTTCCAAACCATTTTCCTTGGCTTATCTGACACCATGTGTGTCTTGCCATCAGCATTACAAGTGAAAAAAATTTTAAGTAGAAAATTTAAAGTAATTAAGGCTTGGTGTAGTTTACTTACAGGAGATTACTCCACTATTCCCCTTTTTGGTTTCAAATAATATAAAGAGGATTTTTTGGAAATCCTGTAATGCAGTCTTGATAGCTTTTTAATTCCATTTTTACACAGAAATATGACTGGTTTGGATTCATCACCTTTACTATGAAATGAACCATCAGTAAACAATTAATGCTCCAGGAATAGTTTCTTGCCCAGAACAACTAAGTTTTCCTGAATATTCACTTATTTCAATTTGCCAATTTAAATTAGTCTGAAATAAGGCTTATTTTCTAACTTTACTTGTCCTTGGCTGTGGACAGTAAATGACACTAATTGAATTTCTACTATCAGTCTTTGAGTATACTTACATAAGCTTTGTTTAGGGAGGCAAAATACAATTATTTACCTTTCTTTTTGAGGCCTAATACATTGTCTTTTAATTACAGTTTTCCAAACATTTGAAGGAAATCTCCCTTTATTTCTTCTCAGAGTAATTTCTAGGGCACATTTAGGGAATTTATAATAAATACCTTTTTTCTTTCTTTTGAACTAAGAAACTTGGTTGCTTTTTGGATGCTGGCTGACATTGCTGCCTACTTTATTTTTTATTTTTTAAACTATTTTATTATTATTTTATTTTATTATTTTTTGCTTACTTTTTATTGAAGTATACACAGATAAAATTTATTAATATCCTAAGTGTACATATACCTCAAAGAACAAACATCATATGGGTGATCATGTAACAACCAGCATGAAGCTCAAACAACAGAACATGACCTGGGCATTCCCCCCACCCCCATCAGCTTTCCCCAAGTCATTACTCCTACTACAAGGGAAGCCAGTATCCTAAGTTTCTTATTGTATCTTTTAATTCGTGTACTGTAAAATTCTTTATGGTGTACAATTCTATGAGTTTTGACACATGCATAGAGTCATGTAACCACCCCTACAATCCAGAATACAAAACAGTTCCATTATCCCAACATTTCTCTCATGCTTGCTGCTGCCTACTTTTTAAGTGACTCTCTTTTTATTTATGATGGCTTTATTAATGATCAGGTTTAATACTTAAATAATGACCTTCAGTTTGCCCTGTAAATATTAGCAGAAGAGGTTCTAAAATTTTAAAATTTCTCCTTTATTAATTTATTAATTTTATTAATCTTAAATTTTACTTTTAAACAGCATTCTTTTTAGTTAGTGCTCATTTGCATTCACAGAGATTATGGGAGTTCTCAGTAACTTTTAGAGGACTGGTGGTAAGCAAATTTTTACCTTGGCCTTTGTTAAAGCAAATTGTTTACAAAAACATTGGCTTCTCATATAACTTAATTTATATAAGACCTTGATTATATCCTAAAAAGCTAATTAATTAATTAAAGTAGGCATCTTTATTGAAAAAGGAAAGCAAGCAAACATATGTTTGACCCTTGAAGTACAGATGCTATCCAATCCCCCCAGCCTATCTGAAAGAAGGCTGCCTGAGGGCTATTGCTAGCTTTTGTTTTTAAAATTCCAGTGCTGAAGAAATATTTAGCAACTTTGCCTGCCAGCTCTTATATTCAATAGATTAAAATCCTCATAACATTTAAAATATATATATATGAATAAAATAAAATATATTTATTACTTTCTATTTGATAAAGCTTTCCATTTGAATTGAAATATATTCAATCAGCCTAATTTAGTTTAAAAATATTTATTTTAAGAAGAGAGAATAAATTTTTGAACCACTCCTGGGTCCTTGGAGTGTTCCAAAAGTCATCTTTCTGTTAAAGTCTTGAAGTTTAACTTGGAAACATTATCCTAAATATTGTTATATACTTTTTGTAATCATTCTAAAAGATATTAATTAAATTTAAACTGTTTTTTATATTAAAAATGTGGTTCAGACCATAGAATTAATCCTCTTTCTTAATTAGACCATATACAATATTATATTTTAGGTTGAAATTTTACCACGCTTGGTACATCAATATATTTTAAACTATTAATTTCTCATGAGAAAATACAAGAATTATTTTCTCAAAAATAAATTTCTATACTTTATGTATTTTGTTACTATAACTATATAATTTCTCCCAACTTAATTTGAACTTTAACTCTTAGAAACCCAAGACACATCATAATTAAAATTCCAAGAGCAAAAGACAAAGAGAGAATATTAAAATCAGCAAGAGAAAAGCAGGTAGTTACCTATAAAGGAACACCCATAAGATTGTCAGCTGATTTCTCAACAGAAACTATGCAGGCCAGATGGGAATGGCAAGAAATATTCAAGGTGTTGAATAACAAGAAACTACAGCCAAAAATACTCTACCCAGCAAAGCTATCACTCAGAATCGAAGGTCAGATAAAGAGCTTCACTAATAAAAAAAAGCTAAAGGAGTTCATCATCAGAATTATATGAATTGCTGAAGGGGGTTCTTTAGAAAGAGGAAGAAAATAAAGATAAAAATTATGAACAACAAATATGCAACTATCAACTAGCGAATCTAAAAACCAAGGGAATTACAAAACCTGATGAACAATATTAACTGTTGAATATATAATAATAGAATCAGAGGTATGGAAGGGGAGTGGACTGGCGATTCTCAAGGAAAAGAGGAGTCGGGGGTGTGGGAAGAGACTGAACATAAATTGTGCACCTATGGATGAGGACAATGGGGGGTAGAGAAAGGGCAGAGGGTGGGGTGGGAACCTGGTGGAGGGGGAAAAAATCAGGAACTTTTGTAATAATATGAACAATAAAGATTTATTTAAAAACAAACAAAAAAACTCTTAGAAACCTTAAATTTTAGGTGGCAATTTAAGTACTTAGCATTTCTTAGATTAGTAAAACCTTTACATTTTTTAAGGATATACTTCAAAAATACAAGACATGTTTAATTAATATATTCAATTCTGTCCTCTAGATTTTTTTATATGGAGCAAACTCAGATTAACATTTCAGCACTCTGTCATTTCAAAATACCTAGGTATTTAATAAATTTTATTACTTAATTCAGCAGACTCCAAAGTTTAACGTTGCCAACGGCTTTGGAAGCAAGCCTAGTCTATTTAAATGTAACATAGCCACATTTTTTCTTTAGAAGTTGCTGCAGGCAGTGGGAAACTATCCTCCTCCTTCAATAAAGAGTGAACCCAATTTACCCCGGGCTACTTCATTATTACAATAATAAACTAGAGGCCCGGTGCATGAAATTCATGCATGGAGGATGTGTCTTCAACCCAGCCAGCACCCTCTCCAATCTGACACCCCTCGAGGGAAGTCTGACTACCCACCGGGATCAGGCCTAACTGGGCAGTCGGACATTCCTCTCACAATCCAGGACTGCTGGCTCCCAACTGCTCTCCTGCCTGCCTTTCTGATTGTCTCCAACTGCTTCTGTCTGCCAGCCTGATTACCCCCTAACCACTACCCTGAAAGCCTGATTAATACCTAACTGCTTCCCTGCCAGCCTGTTTGAAATGGGAACATTTTATTCCATGTGATGTGAATACTTCTTGAATTTTGTTAAGGGCATACATTTCACAGTTTACACAGGCTCCGTCTCTTCGGTGTAATTTCCAACAGAAATCTTCAATAAAATCAGATTTATTCTCATCCCAGAATTTGTCTGCAGCAGAAGGACATCCAAATACACAAATAATGCAAAAAGTTGTTGTAGTTGTTTGGGCATATTAAAGACTATTGCATTATTAATATTATTTTCCCGTGTTTAGCAGCTTCATGAAATGTATCATAAGTTACACCTCCTACAGTTCTCAGATCATCAAAACTTATCGCACCTTTTACATGCAGAAGCAAAAGTCTAAGGTAATATTGTTCTGGTTCTCTAAAGCTCACAGTGAACAGTCTACCTAATACTTTATTCCCACCCTTTCGGCGTTTTGTCCACAAGGAATTATTAAACACATAATGCTGTGGAATCTCCCAACAATAATTACATATGTCAGAATCTTCTCTATTCTATAAGAACCCAAGCCATCAAAGTTGAGTTATGCCTTTTAGCCCTATCTAAAACTTCAGCAAAATCATGTGTATGAAAATAGAAATTTTGTTCATTTGGCAAATGAATAGCTAATCTTGTGATTGCATGAGACTGGGCATGCATTCTCATTGCAAAAAGTCTCCAAACAGCTTTAGGACCACTCACATACCTGAAGTCAATGAAGTCCTGTACTTCGTCATGATTGATAATATATTTTTTAGAAATTTGAATATTTTCACAATTGTGCCCTTTATAAATGTATTTAAATAAATATTTGACACTTTAATTGATGCACAGACTTCAACTTTTATATTACAGTTATTTCAGGCACGAATATGCGTTATAAGGGACAATCCAAATGTTATCTACAACTTTATTTCCAATAGACATGGTACTACCAGATCTTCATTTGTATTTGGGATATCTGTCAATATTTCTAATGGTAACATTTTGAAAAAGCTAAGAACCATATTATTTCACTCACATGTGGAATATAAAAGTGAAACTCATAGAAATATCCAACAGTATGGTTACCAGTTGGAAGTGGGTTGAAGTATTGTAGTAAAGGATAAAGGGGGCCAAATATATGGTGACAGAAGATGATTTGACTTTGGTTGGAGGACACTGAATGTAATATACAGATCATATATCATAGAAATGTATACTTGAAATCTATATAAATTTATTAACCAATATCACACAAATAAATTTAATAAAAATTATATAAATAATAAAAAGTATAGGGCCAGATAGTTTCACTAGTTAATTTTACGGAACATTCAAGGAATATGTAATACCTATACTTCTCAAACTCTTCCAAAAAATTGAAGAGCAAGGAATGCTTAATAACTAATTTTATGAGGTGAAAATTACCTTGATAACAAAATTAGACAAGGAAAAATATTACAGGATAGTATATCTAATGAAAATAGATGCAAAAATCATCAACAAAATTTTAGCAAACCAAATACATTAATAGGATCATACACTACCATGTAATGGGATTCAAGTGATGCAAGAATGGTTCAACATACACATATCAAACAATGTGATTCACCACATTAAAAAAATTAAGGACAAAGATAATATGATTATTTCAATAGATGCAGAAAAAGCATTTGACAAGATACAGCAACCATTTATGATACTGTCAATAAAACGGTATAAAAGGAAGTCACTTCAACATAATAAAGACCATATATGCAAACCCACAGCTAGAATTATCCTCAATGATGAAAAAGAAAGTGAAAGATTGTCTTCTAAATAAGGAACTGTTAGTATTATTATTCAAAATACCTTGTTTCCCCGAAAATAAGACATCCTCCGAAAATAAGACCTAGTGCATGGAAAAATAAGACATCCCCTGAAAATAAGATCTAGCGCATCTTTGGGGGAAAAAATTAATATAAGACACTGTCTTATTTTCAGGGAAACAAGGTAGTATTAGAAGTTCTAGCCTGAGCTATTAGTAAGATGAAGAAATTAAAAAACACACACACAACCAAATTGGGGGGAAAAGCCCGACTTGATGCACAACTTGTTCTTTCCACATGCATCCAGGCCCAGTAGAGGTAGCCACAAGTTGTGAGCAGCTTATAGTTCCATACAGGTTGCACATGCAGCATCTTTCATAGCCCTACACTTGAGTCTCTCTGAAGAGGCCCAGATCCAATACACCCAGTGGCCATCCACACAGCAGGATGCAATAAGCTTCACAAGCAGTACATTGACAGGGAGATTTTGGCAGACACCAAACTCTGCTGAGAAGATCTCTGCTTCATATGAACAGCATCTGCACAGCAACTAGCACACTGTGTTGATAGTTGAGCCTTCTAGTCAGCCAACTTGAAGGTCAATCCCATGAAGGAATGGGCCAATTGCAAACAAGAATCAATTACAACAGGTTTTCCCACATAATACACACAAGGGACATTCCTAGAGTACCTAGCACAGGTGATCAGAAGTATTGTGCCACTGAATTAGAGAGATGGAAGTTAGAAATCTAGAAATTCTTCAGGTGGAAAAGGAGAGAGAAGTAAGATTGATACAACTCAACACCAGAAAGAAGAACAATCCAATTAAAAAAATACACCAAGGACCTGAATAGACACTTCTCCAAAGAGGGCATATAGTTGGCCAATAGACATATGCAAAGATGCTCACTGTAACTAATTATCAGAGAAATGCAAATTAAAATGACAATGAAGTAGCACCTCACACTTGTCAGAATTTATATCATAAAACAAGTGTTGGTGAGGATGTAGAAAAAGGGGAAACCTAGTACACTGTGGGAATAAAGATTGGTGCAGCCACTGTGGAAAACAGTATGGTGATACTTCAAAAAATTAAAAATGACCCTAGCCAGTCTGGCTCGGTGGATAGAGCATCACCCATGGGTCTGAAAGGTTTTAGGTTCAATTTCTATCAAGGGAACATACCTTGGTTGCAGGCTTGATCCCCAACCCTGGCCAGGGTGCATGCGGGAGGCAACCAATCAATGTGTGTCTCTCTCTCGTTGATGTTTCTATCTCTCTGTCTCTCCTCTCCCTTCCATTTTTCCTAAAAATCAATGGGAAAATACCCTTAGGTGAGTATTAACAAAAAAAAAAAAAATAAATTTAAAATGAAACTGCCTTATGATTCAGTGATTTCAATTCTGTGAATTTATCTGAAGAAATCCAAATCACTAATTTGAAAAAAAAAATATGCATCCACCCCATGTTCATTGCAGCATTATTTATAATAGTCAAGATCTGGAAGCAGCCTAAGTGTCCAACACTAGGTGGGTGGATAAAACAGCTATGGTACCTTTATACAAAGGAATACTACTCAGTCATAAAAAAGAATAAAAGCTTACCCTTTGCCACAGCATGGATGGATCTAGAGAACATTATGCTAAGTGGAATAAAGTAGTCAAAGAATGATAGGCACCATATGTGATTTCACTCATGTGGAATCTAATGAATAAACTGAACTAAAAAGCAAAGTAGATTCAGACACATAGATAGAGAACAGTCTGACAGCTCTGGGAAGTGAGGTCTGGAGAGTGGAAAAATTGAGGAAAAAGAAGAAAGAAAGAAAGGAAAAAAGAAAGAATGAATGAAAGAAAGAAAAAAGAGAAAAATAACTCATGGACATGGACCACAGTACGGTGATTGTGTGCATGTGTGTGTGTGTATGGGGTGATGGTGGTGGAAGAAGGTATATGGGGGGTAAATGGTAATAGGGTAAAAACAAAAATATTCAAATTGGAAAGAAAGAAATTAAAATGTCACTATTTGCAGATGACATGATTGTTTTATATATAAAATCATAAAGAAACCACTAAATATATTACAAATAATAGACAAACATAATAATGTTGCAGGATATAATATTAATATACAAAAATCTGTTGTATTTAGATACATTGGCAATGAAAGATTTGAAAGAGAAATTTATAAAACAATTCTATTTAAAATACATAAAAGAGTAAAATACTTAGGAATACATTTAACCAAGGAAGTAAAAAACATGTACAGTGATACTGTAAGATATTGTTAAAATAAATTTAAGAAGACACAAAGAAATGGAAAGGTATTTCTATTCATGGATTAGGATTAACATTGTTATAATGTCCATAATATACATGATAATATACAGAATATTTAGTGCAGTCCTTATCAAACTCCCAAAGGCATCTTGACAAAAATAGAACGAAATAGACTAAAATTTGTATGGAACCTCAAAAGTCCCTAAATAGTTAAGGCAGTCCTGAGAAAAAAAGAACAAAGATAAAGGTATCATACTTTTTGATTTTTCAAACTATTATATATTATATATATATTATAGTAACCACAATAGTATGAAATTAGCAGTAAAACAAATACACAGAGCAATAAAATAGAATTAGAAGCCCAGTAATAATCCCACAGATATAGGGGAAACTAATAAACAAATGGGGCTACATCAAACTAAAAAGCTTCTGCATAAAAAAGAAACATAAAAAATGAAAAGACAACCTACCAAATGGGAAAAGATATTTTCAAATTATACATTCAATATGGCTTTAATATTTAAAATATATAAAGATCTTATATATCTGTAGTACAAATAACATAAAACAGACAACCTGATCAAGAAATGGGCAGAGAATCTAAATAGACATTTTTCCAAATGATAAACACATAGCTAACAAGCATATGAGAATATGTTCAATATTACCAATTACTAGTATTAGAAAAATGCAAATAAAAACCACAGTAAAATATCATCTTGCACTTGTTTAGAATGGCTACCATGAAGAGGAAAGATGTAACAGGTATTGGAGAGGATATGGAGAAAAAGCAACACTTGTACATTGTAGGTGGGAATGTAAATTAGTACATGCACTATGGAAAACAATATGGAGATCATCAGCATTTTACCAATAGAATTACCATGCTTTCTAGCTATTCAACTTCAGTTGTTTTTTATTATTAAAAAAAAAGAAAACACTAATTCCAAATGGTATATGCATATCTATGTTCATTTCAGCATTATTTTAATTAGTCAAGACATGGAAGCAAACTAAATATCATCAACATATTGAGTGGATATAGATTTGGAATATCTACCGAATGAAATAATACTAAGCCTTAAAAAAGACATAATGTTGCCATTTGTGACAACATGGTTGGATCTTGAGGAAATTATGCTAAATAAAATAAGTCCTATGTAAAAAGACAAATACCATATGATTTCACTAACACATAGAAATAAAATAAACCAAAACCAAAACCAATGAACAAATAAAAACAACAAAAATAAATAAAAACCAAACATGTAGAGGCAGACAACAAATTGGTGATGATCAGAAGGTAAGGGAAATGGAGGGAAATTGAAATGGGTAAAGAGGGTTAATTTTATGGTAACAGATAAAACCTGGAATTTGGTGGTGACCATTATGCAGCATTATTGATGTTAAATTATAATGTTGCACATGTAAAACTTACATAATGTTATAAACCAATATTACCTCAATAAAAAAAATATTCCAATGAAGAAAATCCCAAAATTAGATGGCTTCACTGGTTAATTTTACCAAAGTAGAATTACCACCAACTTGTCTCAAAGTCTTTAAAAAATTTGAAAAGGAGAGAATCTTCCCAAACTTATTTTACAAAGCCACAATTACTGTAATACCAAAGCCAGAAAAAGACACTACAAGAAAAAAAAATGAAACTATAGTCCAATATCTTTGATGAATATAGATGCAAAAATTCTCAATGACATACTTGCAAATAAGAACAGACAACCTGGAGAACAGCCAGAAAACTAGCTGAATGGAACTTTTATAACTAAGGGTATAAAAAAAGGGTAAGTGGAGACTGGTAAGTGGGGAAATATGGTAGGCTGATATCACACACATATGTAGTGGTTGAGAATCTGAAGGGATATGTTGGCTGCAAAGGTTCCTGCTAAGTAGTGAGGGGACCTTGCCCCACACTAGGCTCCTCACCCAGAGATCCAGAGCTTGAAAGAATATTCCCCATAACAGTGGGCTATGAAGATCAGTGGGAATCCATCTGGTTCTGCTGAGACAGAGAGCTGCTAGAAACCCACACATCTCCTTAACAGCCTATAAATATACTTCCTAGCTAAGAGGCACTCACTTTGAGCTCCAGTAAAGGTACAACAGCTCAAAAGGAGACAGAGACAAATAGGAAGAAACTGAATTGTGCAGCTTCAGGAAGAGACTCGCCCCCTCCCCCCGCCAACACACAGGACCTTTATGGGCAGGCAGGTGCCAAATCTGAAGCTGCATTAAATGTGTAAATATCACTCGTCCACCCTTATAATATTCTGACACTCCACCCACCACAACTAACTCAGTGGGAATTATTTCCAGGTGAAATGGAGGACTGGTTGAAATCTGTATTTCCTCTTAAAAAACTTGCACACAGACTCACTCGCTTGCAAGCACTTAACATAAGCTCCAGAGGAAACAATAGCTGTGCTGGGGCTAAATGGCAGACCATGAGCGACGGATGAACAGATTGCTCTGACACATGTTTCTGTGAAAGAGAAGGCTTTAGAAATAAAAGGCAGCCCTGTTTGCCTGACTTCTTAGGCTTTTACTAGTTTTGTCTAATTTTACTAGCTTGAACTAAAATTAACCTCTAGATACAATCAGCAGGGTAAGTATCCTTGAGAAAAGTGTATGCCTCTACAAGATCAGGTCTTTAAGGACTAAATATAGAGATTCTAGAAAAACATCCTGGGGTATCAGAATTATTTGGAAAAGTCAAGATAGGGGCTGCTGCCTTTGGCAAGGTCCCCTCAGAGGCCCCTGAACTTTTGGAGAATCCTCCTTACAGACCTTCCAACCAAGTCCCATGCTTCCTCACATAGGTGGAATGGCACCAGGGAGAAACTATATTGTGTGGCTTCAGAGTGAGGAATGGCATTGTCCCTTTGTTGAGCCCCACACTCACAGAGCTGGCAGGGGCAGGTGGGCACCAAATCTGAATCTGCACTAACTTGGTGAATGCCTCTTGCTCCAACCTAGGGACTCCCTGAAGTGCTGTGCCTTATGGGAAGTCTTGGTCCACATTACAAGCTTCATTAAAAACTCTCCAAGGTCTCAAGCCCCAGGCACCTGGCAGCTGGCAGCTGGCCTTAGTATGCCTTGTGCATTTTGCTGAGTGGCCAAAGGCCTGGCACATATGGCACGAAATCTTTGGTCATAGTGAGGCTCTCACACACAACTCTGGGCACTGCAGAGGCACCTGACAACTGTGAATCATTTTGAAGCTCCTACCAGGTGGCCCTGAGCTGGGCACAGGCAGAAGCTGACCTTGGGGTGCACTGCAGTCCCTCCCACAAGGCCATAAAAACAACAAACCCAGTGATCTGCACAATTAGCTCCATAAACAGCATGCCCAAAGAGTGGTCTGGCAGGCACCAGGGCCCTGCTGGCATGAATCCCACTCTGTGAAGTAAGTCCCAACAGTGTTTGCGGCCACTCTTGATAGCCAGTAAGGTGATGATAATCCCCACCAATAGATGAGCAAATAGCAATCAAATCACAAATTCAACAGAAGGGCATACAAATTCCACGTAAGGGACACTCCTGGAGCACCTGACTCAGGTTACCAGGGAGTCTGTGCAATTGGGCCCCATAGGACACCTACTTTATAAGGGCAGCTGGCCAAGCCTGGGGCCCATAATAAATCTTATACATAAAAACACAGAGAGTCATACCAATGAGGATACAATAAAACATGTCATAAACAAAAGAACAGTAGAAAATTGCAGAAAAAGAACTAGAAAAGATGAAGGCAAGAAATCAAAATTTGAAAGAAGGAAGTAAAACAGATATTATTTGCAGATGACATGATAGTGTACATAGAAAACCTTGAAAACTCCACATACACACAAAAAAATTACTAATGAATGAATTTGACAAAGTAACAGCACACATAATTAATATTAATAAATTGGAGAAATTTTTATACACCAATAATAAATTATCAGAAAGAGAAACAGGAATGTTAAATGATGACGGAGTAAGTGTAAGCTACACTGACACACTTCCAGGACCAAACTGGATTTATAACTAAAATACAGAAAAACCATCCAGAATAATCAACTGAAGACGAGGTGGAGAGAACCCTGACAATCAAGGACAGAAAATGGAGACCACATAAAAACTGATAGGAAGGATGGAGGTATGAAAGAGCTGGCTGGGCATCCATAAACAGCAACTGAAGTTCTGGAGGGATATATCAGCTGTGGGGGATTCCTACTGAGAACTCTGTTGTCTAAACCCCAAGCAGGGCTCCCCAACACAAAGCACCAGTACTGAGAGGGTGCCCAATAACTTCTGGCTGTGAAAAGCTGCAGAGTTGCTATTTGCCAGAGAAAGATGGCTCAAAAGGCAGGCACTCTTTCAAAAGGCAAATGCACACACTTTTTGTGCACCTACTCACCTTGAGTTCCAGCAGAGGGAAGGCAGAGTGGACTGGAGCTGTGTGAACAGAAGCCAGAGTTGAGGGCTCTGGGGTTAGACCTTAGAAAGCAGACACCCCAGTTTCCTGTGCTGAGCCATTCCCTCATGCTACAGAGAATGTCTTTCTCAAATAGACCTTCACTATCTAGGTGTTGTGTGTTTTTTGTGTTTTGTTTTTTTTTGCCTGGGGGAAATGCAGTTGTCCCACCCTATTAGAAAACCACTTGCCCTACCCCATGGAGTTTCTGAGGCTCATTAAGAGACTGAGAATTATAATCATCATGCAGGTAGAAGCAAGGGCCTCACCCTGTTGGAAAACCTCTTGGCTCACCCTGTGATTGATAGTTTGAGGCTAAAATACTGGAAAAAATCAGATTGCAGGAAGAGTTTGTTCTCTGGAGTCCTTAAGTCTGTATGATCTAATTCAAGTCCTGGGGCTAGGAAAAGCAGACCTTGGTGCACGTATTGGTCATTTCCAAAGAGACTCAACCCAAGCAGAGGAAGCCATAAGCTGTGAATTGACGATAGATCCAAACAGGGTACTCTGAGCCAGTCAGACATAGCATCTGACACAGTCCTGCACTAGAGATTGGTAGTTGTAGCAGATCTACTAAATACATAGATACAAACAGGCAGCAAAAATGGGAATATAAAACAAAACAAAACAAAACAAAACATAAACAAAAACACAAGTCCCCCCAAAAGAATAAGAGAAATCTCCAGAAGAAGAGATAAATGAAATGGAGATAAGAAATTTATCAGACATAGAGTTCAGTATAATGATGACAGAAGAGGCTCACCAGCATAAGAAAACATATAGGAACTATGACGGATGACATAGGCCTAATAAAGAACACAGAGGAAGGAATACACAGAAGATTAGGGGAAGCCGGGATCTTATCAGGGAATTAGAAGACAGTGAAGAAAAAAAAAAAGTAATTCAGAGAATAAAAAAGAACCCCCCCCCCAATTAAAAACAGTAGCACAGGTTAAGGGAGCTGTGGGACAAAATGAAATGTAATAATATTTGCATCACAGGAGTACCAGAAAAAGAGGAAAGTGATCAAAGGATAGAGAACTTGTTTAAAGAAATAATGACAGAAAACTTCCCTAACATGGAGAAGGAAAATGTCACACAAGTTTAGGAGACAAATTGAGTCCCAAGGAAGGAGAACCCAAAGAGGCCCAGGACAAGACAAATCACAATTAAATTGTAAAAAAATAAGTCAAAGAGAGAATCTTAAATGCAGAAAGAGAAACACAATTTGTTACCTGCAAAGGAGCTGCCATAAGGCTGTCAATTAATTTTTCATCAGAAACTCTATAGGCCACTTCACAAAAGGAAGCCAAACAATTCAACTTAAAAATGGGCAAAATACCTGAATAAACATTCCTCCAACGAGGACATACAAATTGCCAAAAAACATATGAAAATATGGTTAAAGTCACTAATCATTGCAGAAATGCAAATTAAAATGACAATGATATATCACCTCACACCTGTAAGAATGGGTATCATCAAAAAAATTAATGAACAGCAAGTGCTGGTAAGGATGTGAGGTAAAGGGAACACTAGTTCAGTGTTGTGGGAAGACAGATTGGTGCAGCCACTATGAAAGACAGTATGGAGTTTCCTCAAAAAAATTAATAATGAAACTCTGTTTGATCTGGGGATCCCACTTCTGGGAATATATCCTAAAAACCCCACAACATCAATCAGAAATAATGTATGCATCCATGTGTTCATAGTAGCATTATTTATGAATAGCTAAGATTTGAAAGCAGCCTAAGTGCCAAGCAGTAGATGAATAGATAAAAAAGCTATGGAACATACACACAATAGAATATTATGCAGCTGTAGAAAAGACAAATCTCTTACCATCTGAGACAATATGGATGGACATGGAGAATATTATGCTAAGTGAAATAAGCCAATATAAAAAAGACAAATATCACATGATCTCACTTATTTGTGGGATCTAATGGACAAAATGAACTGACCAACAAAATAAGACCTAGAGTATGGAGGCATGGATCAGACTGAAATACATTGATGTGGGGTTTGGGAGATGAGAAGAGATAAACCAAAGAACTTATGTACTTATGTGCATATCCTATGGATATGGGCAATAGGGCAGTGAAGACCTGGGTGGGGTTGGTAGGGGCTGAATGGATATGAAAACATGTCTCAAATATTTGTTGTCTATAAGAAACAAAATAATCTAAGAAAAAAGACACACAGTATGAGAATAAAAAGATGGAAAAAATTTCCATGCAAAGGAAAAGAAAAAAGCTGGAGTAGCAATACTCACATCTGATAAAATAAATTTTAAAATGAAGGCCTTCACAAGAGACAATAAAGGTCACTGAAGGGATCAATCCAACAAGAGCATATAACCCTGGTAAAACATATGGACCCAATATAAGAGCATATATATATATATATATAACCTCTGGAAGACATTAATGGAGAGATGGACAGCAACAAAGTCATAGTAGGCAGCTTTAAAACACCACTGACTTCATTGGATAGAACTTCTGGACCAAAAAAATCATCAAGGAAACAGTGACTCTACATAATACACTGGATCAGATTGACTTAATAGACATTTATAGAACATTTCACTGCAAAGCTGCAGAACATAGATTCTTCTCAAGTCCACATGAGTCATTTAAAAAGATAAAGCACATATTAGAACACAAAATAAGTCTACAAATTCAAAAAGATTGAAATCATATCAAGCATCTCTACAGATCATAAGTGGATGAAATTAGGAATCAACTACAGGAAAAAAAAAAGCATACTCAAAGACATTCAAATACATGGAGGCTAAATAGCACGTTATTAAACAATGACTGGTTTACCAAATAGATCAAGAAAAAAAATAAACAACATCCTGGAAACAAATTAAAATGAATGCACAATAGCAAACTTCTGGGTCACAGCAAAAGCACTTTTGAGAGGGGGGTTCATAGCATTACATGCCTACTAATGAAAACTAATAATAAACTATTTAATCCTACAACCTAAAGATTTAAAAAGAGAAAAACAAGGAAAGCTCAGAGTAAGTAGAAGAAAGAAAATAATAAAGAGTAGAGCAGAAATAAATGACATAGAGACTAAAAAACAATACAAAAGATCAATGAAACCAAGAGCTGGTTCTTTGAAAAGATAAAGGAGATTGATGAACCTTTAGCCAGACTCATTAAGAAGCAAAGAAAGAGGATACAAATAATTCAAATCAGAAAGTGTTGAAGTACCAGCTGACATCACAGAAATAAAAAAGATTCTAAGAAAATACTATAAGCAACTATATGCCAACAGGCTGGACAATGTGGATGAAATGGACAAGTTCCTTGAAGCATACAATCTTCCAAAACTCAAGAAAACTGAATAGGCCAATATTAATTGAGGAAATGGATGCAATAATAATAAAAACTACCAGCAAAGGAAAACTCTGGTCCAGATGGTATCACAGGAGAGTTTTACCAAATATTCAAAGAAGAACTAATACCTATTCTCTTAAAAGTATTACAAAAACTGCAAAAGGAAGAAAGACTTCAACCTTTTCATCTTTAGGTCATCATTATACTAAATCCAAAACCAGATAAAGACACTATAAAGGAACAGAATTACAGGACAATATCCCTGATGAACATAGATGCTAAAATCCTCAAGAAAATATTAGCATGTCAGAACCAATAAAATATATATTGATATATATATATATATTTTAATAAATTATTATCTGTGTACATATACAATTGCCGCTCCCCCTCCATTCATGCCCTCCCTCCCCAGAGTTTTGTGTCCATTGGTTGTACTTATGTGCATGTATACAAGTCCTTCGGTTGATCTCTTATCTACCTCAGATCTCCCTACCCTCCCTGCTGTAATTTGACAGTCTGCTTGTTGCTTTACTGTCTCTATATCTATCTTTTGGTTCATCAGTTTATAATGTTCTTTATTATCTATAAATGAATGAGGTCATGTGGTGTTTCTCTTTCATTGACTGGCTTATTTCACTCAGCATGATGTTCTCCAATTCCATCCAGGTTGCTGCAAATGATGAGAATTCCTTCTTTTTTATGTCAGCATAGTATTCCATTGTGTAGATGTACCATAGTTTTTGGATCCAATCATCAGCTGATGGGCACCTAGGCTGTTTCCAAATCCAAGCTATTGTAAATTGTGCTGCTATGAACATAGGGGTGCATATATCCTTTCTAATTGGTGTTTCTAGCTTCTTGGGATATATTCCTAGGAGTGGGATTACTGGGTCAAATGGGAGTTCCATTTTCAGTTTTTTTAGGAAACTCCATACTGTTCTCCACAGTGGCTGCACCAGTCTACATTCCCACCAGCAGTGCACCATTGTTCCTTTTTCTCCGCAACCTTGCCAACACTTGTCATTTGCTGATTTGTTGATGATAGCCATTCTGACAGGTGTGAGATGGTACCGCATTGTTGTTTTGATTTGCATCTCTCAGATAATTAGTCACTTTGAGCATGTTTTCATGTGCCTCTTGGCCTTCCTTCTGTCTTCTTTTGAGAAGATTCTATTTAGATCCATTGCCCATTTTTTAATTGGCTCATTTATCTTCCTTTTATTAAGTTGTATAAGCTGTCTGTAGATGTTGGAGATTAAACCTTTATCAGTGATAACATTTGCAAATATGTTCTCCCATACAGTGGGCTTTCTTGTTGTTTTGTTGATGGTTTCTTTTGCTATAAAAAAGCTTTTTATTTTGATGTGGTCCCATTTGTTTATTTTCTCTTTAGCTTCCATTGCCCTAGGGGCAGTATCAGTGAAGAAGTTCTTTTGGCATATGTCTGAGATTTTGCTGCCTGTGGATGCCTCTAGTATTTTTATGGTTTCCTGTCTTATGTTTAAGTCCTATATCCATTTTGAGTTTATTTTTGTGTATGGTGTAAGTTGCTAATCTAGTTTCATTCTTTTGCATGTATCTGTCCAATTTTCCCAACACCATTTATTGAAGAGACTGTCTTGACTGCATTGTATGCTTGTGCCTCCTTTGTCAAAGAACCAATAATATATTAAAGAAATAGTACACAATGACCAAGAGGGATTTAGTCCAGGGATGCAAGGCTGATACACTACCCACAAATCGATTAACATGGTACATCACACAACCAAATTGGAAAACAAAAATCACATGATCAAATTAATAGACTCAGAAAAAGCATTCTATTATACAAAATCTAACACCCATTTTAGATAAAAACTCTCATTAAAGTGGGAATAGAGGGATCATACCTAAACATAATATAAGAAGCCCCCTACAGCCCAAACCATACTTAATGGGTAAAAACTAAGAACATTTTTCCTAAGAACAAAAACAAGACAAGGATGTATATTTTTATCACTTATTCAACACTAGAGTCCCAGTGCATGAAATTCATGCACAAGGGCGGGGGCGGGGGGTGTCCCTCAGCCCAACCTGCACCCTCTCTAATCTGGGACCCATGGGGATTGGGACTAAACAGGCAGTCAGACATCCCTCTCATAATCCAGGTCTGCTGGCTCCCAATTGCTTACCTGCCCACCTTCCTGATTGCCCCTAACCGCTTCTGCCTGCCAGCCTGATCACCCCCTAACTACTCCCATGCCAGCCTGATTGATGCCTAACTGCTCACCTGCCAACCTGTTTGCCTCCAACTTCCCTCCTCTGCCAGCTTGGTCATCCCTCACTGCCCTCCCCTGCAGGATGACAATATATAATACTTTCAACAATAAAGATTTTAAAAAAATATTCAAAGTGATGAATAGCAAGGACCCACAACCAAGATTACTCTGCCCAGCAAAGCTATAATTGAAAATTGAAGGTCAGATAAAGAACTTCACAGACAAAAACAAACAAACAAAAACAAAAAACAAACTAAAGGAGTTCATCACCACTAACCCAGTATTACATGAAATGTTGAAGAGTATGCTTTAAGAAGAGGAGGAACAAGAAGAAGAAGAAAAGAAGAAGAAAAAAAAAAGGAGGAGGAGGAGGAGGAATAAAAATATGAACAATAAAATGTCAATAAATATCTATCAACAATTGAATCTAAAAAGCAAAATAAATGAACAAGGAATCTAATGAACAAAATAAACCGATGAATAAAATAGAACCAGATGCATATACATGAAACAGACTGACATGGAATCTCAGAGGGAATGGAGGAAGGGGAGTGGGGAGAGATTAACCAGAGATCTTATATGCATATATGCATTACCTATGGACACAGACAATAGGGTGGTGAAAGCCTGGGACAGGGCAGGAACCAGGTGGAAGGGGCAATGGTGGGGGAAAAGAAGGTGACATCTTTAATACTCTCAACAATAAAGATTAAAAATAAATTAAAAATTAAAAACGTAAATAGATATTCTTCTAAAGAAGACATGCAGATAGCCAACAGACACATGAAAAGATGTTCAACATCACTAATCATCAGGGAAATACAAATTAAAACCACAATGGGATATCACCTCATACCTGTTAGAATGGGTTTTTATCAAAAGAACATAACAAGTATTGTTGAGAATGTAGAGCAAGCATGTCAAATTCAAAGGCTAACATGGCCAAATAAACAAGGTTTAAGTTTATGTGGACTGAAAAAAAACAAAAGCTTCAATTTTCATAGAAATATATGTTTATTTCTATAGAGACATGCTGAATACAAAGGGTTGAAATAAATTAGTAATTGTTAACATAAAATAATAAAACGTTTTAATAAAAATTAATATTTTTGAACAATAACTTACCAGACACCGAATAACTGCACAAATTAATAAGCATAATGCAAATAAACTTATTTTTCTTTTTCTCCAAAAGCTAAATATTTCCTCTTGTGCACACCAAACAAGTTAGTACAAGACTAATGATATGGCAATGGGCTACTAAAATATTTGCTGCTAGTGTTAGTGGAGAGAAATGGTACACCTGCACATAGGTGGTTAAGGAAAATGAAAGCAACATGATTATAGTAATCTGTCATTAGCAAATATTATAGTTCATTATTAATAATGTACAACAGAATACTGTAAAAATTAAGTTACAAAAATTTTATTAAAATGTTTCTTACATACCATTATATTGGCTGGACAGCAAAAATATTTGTTGTGGGCCCCGTGTGGCCTGTGGGCTGCTAGTTTGACATGCTTGATGGAGAGAAATGGGTACCCTTGTGCACTGTTCACAGGAGTGCAAATTGGTCTAGCCACTATGAACAACAGTATAAAGGCTCCTCAAAAATGCAACTACCATATATCCAACTATTCCACTCCTGGTTATTTATCTGAAACAAATCAAAACATTCATTCAAAAAGATATCCTATGTTTATTGTAACATTATTTAAAATAGTGAAGACATGGAAACTTCCTAAGTGTCCATAAATGGATTAGTGGATTAATAGATTTTTAAGAATGTGATACACACACACACACACACACACACACACACACACACGGCACAAGGATTATTATTCAGCCAAAGGAAAAATACTTGTAATTTTTGACATTATGGATGGACCTTGAGTGCATTATGCTAAGTGAAATAAATCAGGCAGAGAAAGACAAGTATTGTATAATCTCACTCATATGTGGAATCTTAAAAAAACAACAAAAAGGCATAGATATAAAAACAGATTGATGATTTGCAGATGTTAGAGGCAGGGATGGGTGAAGGTGGTAGAAAAGTATAAACCTTCCATAAAATAAGTCATGGGGTTGGAATGTACAACATAGTGGTTATAGTTAATAATGATGGATTGTAATTTTTAAAAGTTGTTAATAGATCTTAAAAATTCTCATTACAAGAAAAATAATGGTAACTATGTGTGGTGATGGATGTTAACTAAAATTATTGTGGTGATAATTTTGCCATATATTCATATATCAAATCTTATGCTGCATACTTGAAACTAATAAATTTTTTATGCCAATTATTTATCAATTTAAAAATATATAAAATTTTTGCCCTTTTTTTGGTCTTTTTGTTCTATTAAGCCTTTCAACAAATTGGATCAGGCCTGGTAACATTTATGAGGGCAGATCTTCTTTACTAAATTTAATGATTCAAATGTTAATCTCTTCTAGAAATACCTTTACAGTCACACACAGAAATAATGTTTTAGCCCAGTCAAATGGAAACAAAGTCATCACATTTTGCATCATCAGAGAATGTTCTATTAGGCAACATGGCTTTTCCCCCCCACTTTTTGTCTTTTAAAAAAAATTAAATTATTATCTGTGTACATATACCATTGCCCCCCCCCCATATATGCCCTCCCTCCCCAGAGTTTTGTGTCCATTGGTTGTACTTATGTGCATGTATACAAGTCCTTCGGTTGATCTCTTATCTACCTCAGATCTCCCTACCCTCCCCGATGTAATTTGACAGTCTGCTTGTTGCTTTACTGTCTCTATATCTATCTTTGGTTCATCAGTTTATAATGTTCTTTATTATCCACAAATGAGTGAGATCATGTGGTGTTTCTCTTTCATTGACTGGCTTATTTTACTCAGCATGATGTTTTCCAATTCCATCCAGGTTGCTGAAAATGATGAGAATTCCTTCTTTTTTTATAGCAGCATAATATTCCATTGTATAGATCTACCATAGTTTTTGGATCCAATCATCAGCTGATGTGCACCTAGGCTGTTTCCAAATCCAAGCTATTGTAAATTGTGCTGCTATGAACATAGGGGTGCATATATCCTTTCTGATTGGTGTTTCTAGTTTCTTGGGATATATTCCTGGGAGTGGGATTACTGGGTCAAATGGGAGTTCCATTTTCAGTTTTTTTAGGAAACTCCATACTGTTCTCCACAGTGGTTGCACCAGTCTGCATTCCCACCAGCAGTGCACGAGGGTTCCTTTTTCTCTGCAACCTCGCCAACACTTGTCGTTTATTGATTTGTTGATGTTGGCCATTCTGACAGGTGTGAGATGGTACTGCATTGTTGTTTTGATTTGCATCTCTCAGATAATTAGTGACTTTGAGCATGTTTTCATGTGTCTCTTGGCCTTCCTTCTGTCTTCTTTTGAGAAGATTCTATTTAGATCCATTGCCCATTTTTTAAGTGGTTCATTTATCTTACTTCTATTTAATTGTATAAGCTCTCTGTAGATGTTAGAGATTAAACCTTTATCAGTGATAACATTTGCAAATATGTTCTCCCATACAGCCTTAATAGCCACAGCAATCCTGAGAAAGAAGAGTAAAGTAGGAGGGATCTCAATACCAGATTTCAAGCTGTATTACAAAGCCACTGTTCTCAAAACAGCCTGGTACTGTCACAAGAACAGACATATAGATGAATGGAATAGAATAGAGAATCCAGATATCAACCCAAATCACTATGCTCAATTAATATTTGACAAAGGAGGCACAAACATACAATGGAGTCAAGACAGTCTCTTCAATAAATGGTGTTGGGAAAATTGGACAGATACGTGCAGAAGAATGAAACTAGATCACCAACTTACACCATACACAAAAATAAACTCAAAATGGATACAAGACTTAAACATAAGACAGGAAACCATAAAAATACTAGAGGCATCCACAAGCAGCAAAATCTTAGACATATGTCAAAAGAACTTCTTCACTGATACTGCCCCTAGGGCAATGGAAGCTAAAGAGAAAATAAACAAATGGGCCTACATCAAAATAAAAAGCTTTTTTATAGCAAAAGAAACCATCAACAATAGGCACCATGGCTTTAGATCCTATCTTCACCTATCCAACCTTGCTCTCACTCTTCCCACAAGTTAAAATTTAAATGTTCTAGCTTGGCCAGTGTTGCTCAATGGGTGAGTCTTGGCCCATGAACAAGGAGATCACTGTTTATTTTTTTAAAAAATTAAATCTTCCAAAATTTTTGAGTGTTGGCTTGAAACAGTACCTTACTAATTATCCTTATTTTCCATGACTCTCACAAACCAATGCAGGTGACTAATGCATGGTTTAACATTTAATTTGCATAGTAATTGCATTTTCATCTCATTATGTCTTTTGACCAAATTATTGGATATTTCTCATGGTCTGGGTTATATATATAGGCCATGTCTATTCATAGGAAAAGAGACTTAGAAACAATATATTAATTTTAGTCAAAAATTATAATTATCATGATATAATTGTAACAACCATTAATCATTTTTAAAGTTATTTATTTATTTTTAATTGTGGTAAAACATGTAAGATAAAATTTACTATATTAACCATTTTTAAATATGCATTTTATTTGTATTAACTATATTTACATGTTGTGCAACAGAACTTCAGTAATTTTTAATCTTGCAACACTGAAACTTTATACCCATTGAGAAACAATTACCAATTGCTCCCTTCCCAGTCCTTGGAAACCACAATGTTATGTTCTGTTTCTATGAATTTTATTATTTCAGATACCTCATACAAATGGAATCATGCAGTTATGATCTTTTACTGAGTGGTTCATTTCACTTAGTGTATTGTCCTCAAGGATCATCCATGTTGTAGAGCAACCACAAATTTTTGAGCACTGACATTGCACTAGGAAAATTTTACAAGTTACATATAATCTCACAGCATCCCTATGAAATCAGTTTTATTCCCCCATTTTACAGTTAAGGTAAATAAAGCTTAAATAAGTTACATGAGTTTCCCAAGGGTCACCCAGGCAAATGTGAATCAGCATAGTTCAATGATTTCTTCAAACCCTTTATTTCCATTAGATTCTAATGTGTCAGCTATGTTTGCTTATTAACTATCCATATGGAAGACAGCCAAAACTAAATCCATTGGGCATATCAACTTTATGCTCCTTTAATGACTGATTATTTTTATTTTAATTTTGTGGGGAACTGGGAATGTATGTGTGGATTTTTCTAAGGAATGCTAATAAGAAATAGGTACAGGCCCTCAGAAAAATGTAGGTTTAGAATGTTTGATAAGCTCTGATATTTCAGTTTATATGAACAAAATATTTGGACATATTTTGGTGTAAGTACAAACAGTGCAACATTGAGCATTACAGGTATAACAAAAGGATTGTCAAATTCTTTGAGCCTAGGGCTCATAAAAAACTACCATTCAACTTTTGAAAAGCCTAAATAACACAATAAGTAAAGTCTGATTCTGACTAAGTAGCCCAGATGATAGATCTATAGCTCTAATTGCTCAGGTATTTAGCCCATTTATGGGTTTAATAGTCAGATGAAGGTGCTTTCTTCCCCTTCATAGAATCTGCAGTGCAGTACAGTTCCCATTTTCCTGGCACACTAGTCACTTGCCCCCTTCTGTACACAGCCTAGTCAGAGTGAACAGAAGACATCATTTTCAGGAGTAGGATCATATTGGCCCAAGATTCTGGGCATTTTTATGTATTGTGTATTAGTGTAACTAGCTTTATTTTAATAGTGATAAATGTTAGGCAAACTAAACTCAATTTAGTTTGCCAATACATGTGAAAACTCATGGATCTCATAAATATTAAAAGGGAAAAAATAAAGTGTAGATGCCTCTCAATTATTATATACTAACTTCACAACCAAAATTTGGGGCCTATACAGTACTTGGTAAAAGTTTCCTTTCTCTGGATTTCTTACTTCCTTGAAGGCTGAACTTTAACTGGAGAGCATGCTTTCTTGTGATTAATTGTATAAAATACTAGAGGCCCATTGCACGAAGAGATTCATGCAATAGGCCTTTCTTCCCTTGGCTTCCAGCACCAGTTTTCCTCCTGCACTCGGGGCCCAGGCTTTCACTCAGGCTTGTGTCTGCCACCTTCATCTTTGCTGCAGACTCCTCCTGAAGTATGCCATCTTCGTTGCAAACTCAGGCTACAGTCTGCCATCTTCATCTTCACTGCTTTGCTGCAGACTCCAGCCAGAGTCTGCTATCTTTGCTGCAGACTTCAGCTGGAGTCTGCCATCTTAGTCTTTGCTGCAGACTCTGGAGTCTGCAATGTTCATCTTCTCTGCAACTGGAGTGCTGCTCCTATAGATTCCTTCACCCCATGCCCTCCCTCTCTTAGCAGGCGTCCTGTTCTGCCTGGCCACTCCACGCCTGGAGCAGCTTGGAGGTTGCCATCTGCTTCTAATTTGCATATTCCATCCTGATTGGCTGGTGGAGTGTAGCAGAGGTACAGTCAATTTACATGTTTATCTATTATTAGGTAAGATTATTGTGAATCTGAGGATAAAAATATGCTCTTCCCTGCCAAGCACTGGACAGATTGTCAGGGGCCAGGTGGAGACAATATGTGACAAAGCTCACACCAGGGAATGTTACAGGAAGTTGGGACCAGCACACCAAGTGGCCAGCATCAGACAACATTGGAGCAGAATCCAACAAGCTTCATAAACAGCATATCCAAAGGATAACCTCAGAAGCCACAAAAATCTGCTGAGGAAAACCCCACTCTTATCTTTTAATTTTTTTTTCATTCTCTTCTGTTCTTATCCTCAAATGTCATCTCTCTTATTTATCTTTCCTTTTTCTTATATTTTCTCCTTGTTTATTTTTTCCATTTTTTTTGTTTTCTCAGTCTTCATTTTATAATATTTTATTCATATATATACATATATATATTTATTTATTTATTTTCTATTTCTTATTTCCTTTCATATTCTTTCCCCCCCTTTTCTCCTCTAATTCTTTTTGTCTCGTGTTTTTTATGTCCTTGTATTTGATTTGTTTTTTTTATTTTTCTTATTATTTTTTCTGTTGTTTGTATTGTTGTGGGGTATTTTGTGTTGTTTTCAGTTTAGTTTTTATTTGCCTTGTTTTGTTCTGTCAGCACCTGTACTATAGTTTGAATGATGTGGTTGAGATTGGGACTCAGAGTCAGCAGGCAGCCTGAGGATAAAGCACACCCACAAATGGGACAGTAGCATTCAAGCCCCAATTATAACAGGAAGGCCCACATAACTCAGACAAGGGATATTCCTAGAGCACCCAACTCAGGAGATAAAGGAGACAGCACCACTGGATTCTACAGGACATCTACTACAGAATATGACCCCACAAAGACTAGGAGTCATAGGAGTTCTATTTATTATTATTATATTTCAATCATCACCTAAGGATATATTTATTGACTTTAGAGACAAAAAAAGGAGAATGGAAGAAAAAGAGAGAAAAGTTGATGTAATAGAGAAAGATATATTGTTTTCCTCTTGTACACACCCCAACCAGGGATTGAACCCACAAACTAGGTTTCTGCTCTGACCAGGAATTGAATCCACACTACTTTGTTTATGAGACAATACTTCAATTGAGACAACTAGCCAGGTTCATAGAAGTTCTATTTAAAACAGAAACAAAGTCAAATGAGAGCCATAATGGCATGACAAAGAAACAGACCCCAAATGAAAGGATGGGAGGAATCTCCAAAATGAGCTAAATGAAATGGAAAGAAATTTATCAGAAAGAAAGTTCAAAGTAATAGTTATAAGGATGCTCAACAACATGAAAAAGGACATAGAAAACATTAAAAGTGACCAGTCAAAAATGAAGAATAACATATCAGAAATAAAGAATGCACTGGAAGAAATAAATAGTAGGTTGCATTGAAGTAGAGGATCAAATTAGCAAATTAGAAGATAAGGTAAATTAAAATTACCCAGACAGAGCTGCAAAAATAAATAAAGAATTAAAAAGCATGAGGATAGTTTAAGGGAACATTGGAGCAACATGAAATGTAACAACATCCACATTATAGGGGTACCAAAAGGAGAAAAAGTGAGGTATAGAGAACCTGTTTGAAGATATAATGGCTGAAAAGTTCTCTAACCTGGAGAAGGAAAAGAACACAAGTCCAGGAAGCACGGAGAGTTTCAATCAAAATGATCCCTAAAAGATACACACCATAATTAAAATGGCAAAGGTTAAATAGAAAAAATGAATAGTAAAGGCAGCAGAAGAGGGACAATTAGCTACCTTTAAAGGAGTTCTCATAATGCTTTCAGATGATTTTTCAACAGAAACACTTCAGGTCAGAAGGGTATGGCATCAGGTATTTAAAGTAATAAAAAGCAATTATATGAAACCAAAACTATGCCAATCAGCTAGGCTAACATTTAAAATTGAAGGAGAAACCAAGAGCTTCCAAGAAAAAAAAGGGATTAAGTATTTCATTATTACCAACCAACATTTGTAAGAAATGTTAAAGGAAGTGCTATAAAAAGAAGAAATATAGAGAGAAGAACATTAGGCATAAAGAATTTAAATGGCAATAAATAAGTACCTATCAATAATAACCTTAAATGTAAAATGATTAAATGCACCAATCAGAAGACATAAGGTATCTGCATGGATAAGAAAACATGACCCATATATATGCTGACTACGGGTCTAGTAATAATTAATGTCGTTTTCAAACATTCGTTTAAAATCTTGCTTGGCGTTGACTTGTATTGACATAACCTTCAAACACGTGGTATCTACAGAACGTGTGAAGTGCAATGAACAAGTTTTGCTTGAAAAAGTTTGTGTTTGGTTTGGTTTTTGTTGCAAAACTAGGGCTAAGAAGATGGCGGATGAAGAGCATATTTGGCACTGCATGCTTTACGAGTTCCAATTAGGAAGAAAAGCAAGTGAGGCTGCAAAAAACATCTGTAGTGCTCTTGGTCAAGATGCAGTTAGCACCAGAAAATGCCAGTGTTGGTTTGAGAAATTTGGCGAGGGAAATTTTTCGTTAGATGACAAGAGTGGCCTAGGCCGTGTGTCCAATTTTGATCAAGAAGCTCTTCAAGCTCTTTTGGTGCAAAATCCTCAAATTACCCAACAAGAGCTTGCGACAACTTTAAATTGTTCACAAAAAACAATTTCCAATCAATTGCGTGCACTTGGCAAAGTCCAAAAGTTTGGAAAATGGGTTCCTCATGAGTTGACCGACAACAACCGTAATCAAAGAGTCACAATTTGCAGTTCGCTCCTCTCTCGTCAAAACCGTTTGCCGTTTTTAGAGCAAATTGTTACCGGAGATGAAAAATGGGTGCTGTATGTTAATTTGAAAAGGCGGCCTCAATGGTTGGACAAAAATGAGGCTCCGCAGCCCATGCCAAAACCTGACTTGCATGCGAAAAAAGTGATGTTGTGTGTTTGGTGGAATTTTAAAGGAATTCTTCATTATGAACTTTTACCATCTAACCAAACCATTACAAGTGCAGTGTATAGTGCCCAATTGGAAAGGTTAGCCCAAGCTTTAAGAGAAAAAGAACCCGCGCTGATTAATTGGAAGGGCGTAATTCTTCACCAGGATAACGCACGACCGCATACTGCAAGAATCACTGCTGAAAAACTGCGCCAGTTGGAATGGGAAGTTCTCCCTCAACCTGCATATTCTCCTGATATTGCCCCTTCCGATTAACATTTGTTTCGTTCTTTGCAAAACTTTCTTCTTGGAAAAAAATTTAATAATGAAGAATGCTTCAAAAATGCATTGACCGAATTTTTTGCATCAAAATCACAAGAATTTTACAACAGAGGGATTAAAATGCTTCCTGAGCGTTGGGCACAAGTAGTAGAAAACAACGGCAACTATATTGTTGATTAAATTTTGTTGTATTGTTTAAATAAATTCGATTAAAAAATTATTAGAAAACGACATCAATTATTATTAGACCTAATATAAGAGATATACCTCAAGACAAAATATTCACAGAGGCTGAAATGAAGGAGTGGAAAAAATATTCCATGCTAATGGAAATAAAAAAATATCTGGGGGAACAATACTCATATAAGACAAAATAGACTTCAACACTAAGACAAGAAACAAAGAAGTATATTACATAATACTAAAGGGATCAATCCAACAAGAGGATATACCCCTGGTAAACATATATGTACCCAAAATAGGAGCACCTAAATAAATTTAAAAATCCTCTTGGTGAACTTCTAAAAAAATAAATACAGTCATAGTAGGGGACTTAAACAGCCTACTGACAGCACTGGATAGATCTTCCACACAAAATACCAACAAGAAAAGAGAGACCTTAAATGACACACATAATCAGATGAATTTAATTGATATTTATGAACTATTTCATCCCAAAGCAGCAGAATATACATTCTTCTCAGGGGCACTTGAAACATTCTCAAATATAGACCACATGTTAGGTTACAAAATAAATCTTAACAAACTAAAGAAGATTGAAATCATCTTAAGCATCTTCTTGGATCATAATGGCATGAAACTAGAAATTGACCCTAGTAAAATACTCGAAACATTAAAATACATGGAGCTTAAATAACAGTTATTAAACAATGAAGGTGTTACTAATGAGAGCAAGAAAGAAATAAACAAGTACCTGGAAACAAAAGCAAAGGAGGAAAAAAATACAAAATTTATGGTACATGGCAGAAGCAGGCCTGAGGTAGGCAAATGACCTAAATAGACACTTTTTGAAAGTAGAGAAAGCCAAGAGACATATGAAAAAATGCTCAAAGTCACTAATCATCTAAGATATGCAAATCAAAGTGACAACAGGGTACCATCTCACCCTATCAGAATGGCTATCATCAACAAGTCAACAAAGGACAAGTGCTAGCAAGGAAACTAAAAATGGAACTCCCGTTTGAACCAGTGATGCAACTTCTAGGGATATATCCCAAGAAACTAGAAATAGCTATCAGAAAGGATATATGCAACCCCTATGTTCATAGCAGCACAATTTACCATAGCTAAGATTTGGAAACAGCCTAGGTGCTCATCAGCAGATGAGTATATTAAAAAACTGTGGTACATCTACACAATGGAATTATTTTTCTGTGAAAAAGAATTACTTCTTACTCTTTCTGACAGCATGAATGTACCCAGAGATTATAATGCTTAGTGAAATAAGCCAGTCAGAGAAAATCAAATACCATGTAATCACTTATACATAGACTCTAATAAACTGACAAAATAAATAGGACCAGAGGCATGGGTACATGCAACAGACTTACTGATCTCAGAGGGGTGGGGGGTGAAAAGATTAAAATACCTATATGCATTGCTCATGGACACAGACAACAATATGGTGAAGGCTGCAGTGGGGTCTGGGTGAAGGGGGCAGAAGGGGGAGATGGGGGACATTTATAATGGTGTTAACAATAAGAAAAAGAAGTCAATGTGTATTTGAAATAAAAAAATGGGAACTATATGCAACAAAATATATTTATCAGCTTTACTATTGGCTGAGTAATAAATATATAAAATTAGTTAACCTAAATCCATTGTTGATATTATTTACTAACTTGGCATGTTTGGTGATGTTTCAAAGCAAAACCACTAACAAATTTTGCTAAAATACTAGTTTTTTACATTGGGATGAGGTCAGGTGCTGATAATAATTATAAGTGGGCGGGGAGAGGTGGAGGAAGATACAGGGTGGGGGTAAATGGTGTTGGTTGGAGACTTGACTTGGGGTAGGGGCACACAATACAGTGTACAGCTGATGTGTTGTACAATTGTGCACCTCATACCTGTATAATTTTGTTAACCAGTGTCATCCCAATAAATTCAACAAAAAGGAAAAAATAAAGCACACACACAAAAAGGATCAAAAATCAGTCAAACTATAGTAATTCAGGTAAATTAATCTATTTTTTTTATGTTATAGCTTTCAAAGGATTCATCTGATATGGAACATATTTTTATGCCTTTAAGTGAAATACATATAGATCATAAATTGACTATGTCTACTTATTGTATTTTGTTGTTGGGATGAAATTATGGCCACCAATTTTCAAAATTGATTTACCTTTTTTCCTCCAAAGTTTCCATGAGCATTGGAATGTAACTGCATCTAATGAATATTATTCCAAAAAGGTTTATAATTCATGAAAGTTCTAATAAAATGTATGGTCTCAATGTCACAGGAATGTTCCACATGGAACTGAATTCGGTCTTTCAACCCAATGAGGATCTTTTAATTTATCAACCAGAAAGAAGAATAGGTAAAGTACTGGACTTTAAATATATTTAAGACAAAACAGCTCATGAAGGACTTTTACCTCTTCCCCCATATTATATTAATTAGTACCCTATGTTCAAGCCCAGGTTTTAACACAGGAGAGTATAAAAAATTTTTAAGTTCCTAACCTAATAAAACTTTTAGCTCACCTCACTAAAAATAAATGTGTTATATCCTTAGGAGTTCAAAGAAATTCACAATCATTGGGTGATAACTGGGTGTGTGAAAGGTGCTGAGACTAGAAAAATAGAGCTGATTTCTTGATAAAAGAGAGGTAATTGCAGTAAAAAGAGCACAAAGAAAATAATGTAGTTTGCCGGGTCTTGGATCAAACATATAGTTCATAAACATAAATGGCCTCTAGTGAGAGACTAAATACAAGGGCTAAATATAGGTAAACACTAAAATAAAAAGAAATGGGTTGCTGTTCTCTAAAATATTCTGCTACCCATTTGCTTCATCATTTAAATATATTCTTAAACATTTTTATGGTGGGGGGGAACTCCAATATGTAAAACAGTTGAAAGCAGATCTGGTCTGATTTTAATGCAAGCTGGTCGGCCTAGACCACTGTTGGTTGGTCTCTCCTTTTCTGCCTTCTACTTTATTTCCTCTACCTCTGTGGAATCCCATGATTTTGAAAAATACAGTTTGTAGATCTTTGCATCAGTCTAACCTACTTATTTTTTATATGGGAAAATAAACACCTGAGAAGATACAGGACCAATGGGATAAGGTTAACCATGGTTTTTGGCAAGAGATAATGTTGTAGTAGAGACCATAAGCTCTAGACAGAGTCTAGAGTCAGGCTATCTGGGTTTTGGCCTAATTCTGCTACTTACAGTAATAGCTGGGTGACTTTGAGTATTATTTTACTTCACTTGCTTCGGTTTCTCAATCTGTGAAATGCAGATAACAAAAATGAGTTAATATACAAAAAGTACTTAGATTAATGCCTGGAACACACAGTTTATATGGGTTTACAGTGTGTGTGTGTGTGTGTGTGTGTGTGTGTGTGTGTGTGTAGGACTAAAGCCCGAAAGTTCTTCTAACATACCATGTTTCCTTTCATGTACTTCAAAATCAAGTTTTCAAGTGAATTTTGGACTAAACCTGAGGGTTGATCAAGTGACTAGAAGTATTTTGTGAGTCATTTTTAATAAGGTTTGCTGGACCTTGTTTCAGTGTAAACAGACCATGATGGGTTTTAGAATCAAGCAGACATAATTGTGTTAATCCATTCATGTCACACTATACATATTTTAAAAATTGTGATGATAATAAATACTTCATGGAGTAGTGGCCATAGAATAGAACTTTCTAGGGTTCAAAAGCATTACCCAGTGGAAGTGTGATAAATACATTTAAGCCCTAAAAATCAATGAACACTTAAAAAGGAGAATAAATATTTAATGAGGAACCAGATAATGTAACCAGGAATAATGGCTAAAGTAAAGCAAAGGAAATATTAGACCAAGGAGAAGAAAAATTTGAAAGCATGTAGTATTAAACCATAGAATGATCATTCCCAATGGAAAGTATGAAAATTCTTCAGTTTGAGTCATTTCACATTGAATTGAAGTAAGGTATTATAAAGTAGAATCTATTTGGGGAGCAATCTTTCCCTGGCTGGGAGATCAAAGAAATGAGCTAATAAGGGCATTGAATTCATCTTATTTTTCTGAGCTGGGGATGGAAAAGTCTTCTGGTGCACATCTGCATAGAGTCTGAGTCAGCTGGTGATGATAAGCAAAGGAAACCCATAGAAAGGGAGGAGAAGATAAAAAGAATGTAGAACAGCGATAATGAGGAACACTAGAAAATTAACTAGAAGTTAAGAAGTAAAAGACAAAGAAAATAAAGGGGGGTGAAAATGAAAAGAGAATAGAATGAAGCAGAAAGAAGGCAAGGAAAAAAAGGAAAGAGAACAATTGAGAAGGGCTTTAATCAAGAGTACTGAGATGTTACTAGCTACAGTGATGTTGATATCCATTGTTCTTTAATGATACATCATCTCACTACACAGGGCCTGTGACCTGGGACTTGGCTTTAAAAAACAGTTGATTCCTAGCAGCTAATAAACAAATAAGCCCAAGCCCAGAGAAGATCAGACAGAGATACCTTTTTTTTCCTCCCCAGTGTAATAAATGTCATTTTTTCTTCTCTTCTTCAAAAGGTAAACAATGCTTGTTTCCTAGAAACAGCTGGGAGTATAGGGAAGAATATCAGCTGTTCTTGCCAGCCCCAGAGTTCATTCCAGGGACCTAATTCCCTTTCCAACCCATTTAGCCAACCCATTTGCAGTGATGAAGCTCCCCACCCATCATACCTGTGCCAAAGAAAGTAGAGGCTTTTGTACTCTTTCAGAGCCCCCAGGCTTTGGACAATCATCTCTATCCTGCAATGGCTCCACCTAATGAGTCTTGTACAAAGGAATAACACATTTCTAAAAATTTTCATTTAGAAAATACTGGAGCATCTGCATAAGACACTGACTGTTTGATTCACCTTGGCATCTACTAGAGGCCTGATGCATGAACTTCATGGGTTGTGGGGGGTCCCCTCAGCCCAGCCTGCACCCTCTCCAATCTGGGACCCCTTGGGGAAGTCCCTCTCACATTGTTGGCTCCTAACTGTTCATTTGCCTGCCTACCTGATCTCCCTTAACTCCCCCCCCCCCCCCCCCCCCCCCCGCTTGCCATCCTGATTGTCCTTAACTTCTCCCCTGACTCCTCCATCCTGGTTGTCCTCAACTGCACCCCCGCCAACCTGATCTCTCCTTACTGCCCCCCCCTGCAGGCCTGGTCACCCCCATCTGCCCCCCCTCTCAACTTGGTCACTCCCAACTTCTCCCCTGCTGGCCTGGTTGCCCTTCACTGCCCCCCCACCATCAGCTTGGTCACCACTAAGTGCCCTCCTGCTTGCCTGGTCACCCCCATCTTCTGCCCTGTCAGCCTGATCACCCCTCACTATCCCCCAGGCTGGCCTGATCACCCCTAACTGCCCCCCTGGCAGCCTGGTTGCTCCTCACTGCCCCCCTATGCTAGACTGGTCATCACTAGTTGCACCCCCTGCCAGCCTGGTTGCCCCCAACTGATCCCTCACTGGCCTGGTTGCCTCCCAACTGCCTCCCTGCCAGCCTGGTTGCCCCCAACTTTCCCCCCCCCACCAGTCTGGTCACCCCTCACTGTCCCCCTCTGTTGTCCTGGTTGCCTCTCACTGCCCCCCTGCTGGCCTGGTCACCCATGCATCCTGCTGTTTGGTTGTTACTGTGAGGGTGTCCTCACCAATTTGCACATTACCCTTTTATTAGTATAGATTCCTGGTTCTGCTATACTCAGACCCCCTCCCAATTTCTTATATAGCTTCTGCTCTTTTATCCACTCTCCTACCTTAACTACTCATTTTCTTCAACTATTTCTCTCCATTTTTCTTTACATGGCTCTAGTGGGAAAAGTAGATGATTCTTGAGGTAATTGTAAAATTAGAACTCACCAGTTAGAAGCCCTGGAGGGAATCACATATCAAACCATATACCTCTTCCTACCTAGGGGAAATTTTCCTTCTCTAAACTATATCAGAGACCAATTGTACTCAGACATGTGAACATAACTCTATTCATTATCACATTTGAATCTCAACAATGTTGTGATACTGTGAATCAAATATAAAATTTACACTTGAAGAAACAAAAGAGTGTACAGACTAAAAGAGACATAAAATTTGTTATTGTTTTGGAAACAATAACAAAAGTACTGGAGTTTTTAAAATGGCAATCAGATATTTGTCAAGTGGCCAGTGGACTATACCAACCTTATATATAGTTGTATATAGGCATTTCATTACTTGGAATTTCATACCTCATGAATAAAATTCCCTTTCTACTTGACCACTAATGTGAATGATTGGCTCTCAGAATTTAAAAGGTATTCTGAAAATAAAATCCAATTCCTTACCTGATATCTCACCTTCTTTACATTATTTCTATCAAATGATAATTGGGTATTTCCTCAAAAACTATAAATAGAAACTCACACTTCTTGAGGCATCCTCTGCCTCTAAAACTTAGCAGGTTCTTTCTCTTGCAATATGACCCTCTGTTAAATCTCCCTACAAAACCCTACTATAACAGTTGACTTAGATTTGAAGTCACTCCTCTTCTTCACAAGAACCCTTCAGACAGCTAAATTCAGGGACCCATACCTTCTTAGGGGTCTTATCCCAGTTAATTATTCCCTTTTGTTCTTCTTTATGTCATAATTCAGAGTACCCGCATCATTCTGGTCACAGCCAGAATCCTCTTCAGCCTCTTTTTGCAGCCCTCTAAAATGTGGCACTCAGCTTAGCACCACACTCTTGTTTTGCTGCAATTTGTAAAAAACCTATTGCCACATACTACCTGTATTCTAAATTCTTATAGGCTGACTAGCACAGTAAACTGTAAACTGTAAACTCTTTTATGAGACATACATTTAATTGGGAAAGTATTTTATATCCCTAAGGAGGTCAAACTTTACCCAGCCTATTCATTTCTCTCCTTAAACCATTATTACCATGAACAGGAAGATTCCCACTACAATTAAGCTTCCATGAATTACATGTTTGAGCTTGAAGAGGTTTCAGGAAACTGAGAGGCTCAGGGAACATTGTCTGACCAAGGTCACACAGGGAATTGTAACTGAGTATAGTGTAGAACGCAAAATTCTTTGAAGTCAAGGCTAGAGCTTCTTAGGACCCGAGAGAGGGTGGCTTCAGGTGATTCCTCTACAGTTCTTGTCTTTTAGGGCATATATTACCAGTGGAAACATATATCCCCAAACACATATTGCCAAACATAGGTGTCCCATAAATGTATACACACGTTTTAAATATTTATAAAGGCAGTGTTTATTAAAATACATTTCATTTTCAAAAGTGAACTATCATCTGTTAAATTGTATATATATTTTAAATACATTCTGTATTTCTCTGCTGACCCTATATCTTCTTCATACCTTGCACACTGCTGCTTGGTTTACCCAGGTTCATTAATAAAGGGCCTAAGGAATCCCAAGAAACATAATCATAATACCCTCAAGCATTATCAAACACAAGCATTACCAAAATATTGCTTCTTTTACCCAGCCTCTGGCTGTCATGGTGGCTCTCCCCAAATCTCAAACATGGTAGATGGTAGGCGTCCAAAGAAGCTCAGTTAGTGGGTTCAAAAAGCAACATATGTTTTCAATTTCCCTTCATCTTCTGAGTGTTTTAAGTTTCAATGGAATGGTAAAACTTTCTTTCTTAAACTAAAGTATAGGTAACATACAATATTATATTAGTTTTAGGTATAAAATGAGGCATTCAACATTTATATACCTAATAAAGTGATCACCATTTTAAGTCTAGCATACATCTCACTCCATATAAATTTATCCTATTACTGACTATACTCTCTATGTTATATATTACATCCCCATGAATTACTTATTTTTTGACTGAAAGTTTGTATATTTATTCCCTTTCATCTTTTTCACTCCCTTCCCTTTGGAAACCATCAGATTGTTTTCAATATATATGACTTCATATCTGACATTTTGTTCATTTGTTTGATTTTTTTTAGATTACACATATAAGTGAAAGCATATGGTATTGGTGCTTCTCTGTCTGACTTACATCACTTAGCATAATATCCTCTATGTCTATCCATGTTGTTGCAAATGGCTAGAATTCATTCATTTTATGACTAATATTCCAATATATATAATTATAATCATACTAGTGGCCTGGTGCACAAATTCATGCATATTGAAAGGAAATTAATTAGAAAAAATATTTTAATATTGCTATGCACTCTTTCTCTATAATAGAAGTGTCAACCAAATTCACAATCAATGAGAGATGGAAACACACGCGTACAATTGGCACCAGTGAGAGCTTTATATGTATTGCACATGTGTGAGCCATCTTACCTTTTTATATATATATATAAAATAAACTTGCTTGATTAGAACTGCTTTCTGATTTAGCTAAACTTTTTACAGCCAAGTAAAGCACCCCAACTTCTCCTTTGGATAATTGTCAGCAGCACTACAGTAAATATCAATACAAAGCAGATTATTTTTGTAGATCACACAGGGAGAACAAAGTGTAAATTATTTAACTGTGGCAGTGTTTGACTATATTCTGTGCAGTGAGAAAACCTTAAGTCATTTTCAAGGTCCACAATTTCTTACTTCTTTTCAGTTGAGTCAAGTTTCTAAGCTTTGTGAATCTCTGTTTTCTGGCTGATTAAAAGAAAATAGGATTCCACTGAGTCTCCTATCTACCTACTCCAGAACTTCTGTGAGGATCAAATGAATGAGGCACGGGAAAATGCTTCTCAGACATTTGGTTACAGTGTAAAACGTTTCCCCCTGGCTATAATGAAAATCATGTCCTGGGCTGAAGAAACTCCATGGAGGCTAGTTGCTAGGGAGAGGAAGCCAGATATCGCTACATGATGTCATTACCAGGTGCCCACAGCCACTGTTTCTAGGCTGGGTTGGGCTGTGGGCCACATTTTGCACCATGGGGTCTCAGCAGCATTGGCTGAGATTTTTGGTGGGCTGTCACTCTGGGGTTGTGGGGGGGCCTGTGTCGCATTTAGGAGAAGCTGGGTGTTGGTTTGTAGGGCCAGGTCTATGGTCCGTTTCTCTGTAAATGGTCAGTGCACACCACAGCAGCGCCTGTATTGAGTGTCTGCCCCCTGTTGGTTAGCACATGTCATAGTAACTGGTTGGATAAACACTTAGCATATTAGCCTTTTATATAGATACTAGAGGACCAATGCACTAAATTCATGCACTAGGGGGAGGGGATGGTGGTGTCCCTCAGCCTAGCCTGCACCCTCTTTAATCTGGGACCCCTCGAGGGATGACCGATGGCCTAAACGGGCAGTCAGACATCCCTCTCACAATGCATGACTGCTTGCTCCCAACTGCTTGCCTGCCTGCCTGCCTGCCTGATTGCCCCTAACTGCTTCTGCCTTCCAGCCTGATCACCCCTAACCACTCCCATGCCAGCCTTATTGATGTCTAACTGCTCCCATTGATGTCTGTTTGCCCCCAACTTCCCTCCTCTGCTGACCTGGTCACCCCTAACTGCCCTCCCCTGCAGGGTTGATCACCCCCAACTGCCCTTCTGTGCAGGCCTGGGGCTCCCAACTGCCCTCCCCTGCTGGCCATCTAATGGTGGCCATCTTGTGTCCACATGGGGGCAGGATCTTTGACCACATGGGGCATCCATCTTGTGTGTTGGAGTGATGGTCAATCTACATATTATTCTTTTATTAGATAGGATAGAGGCTTGGTGCACAGGTGGGGGTCAGCTGTTTTGCCCTGAAGGGTGTTCCCATATCAGGGTGGGAGTTCCCTTGGGGTATGAGGCGGCCTGGGCAAGGGGCCTGTGGTGGTTGCAGGCTGGCCATGCCCCCGAGTGACCCAAATGGAGGCACTGGTATCTGGAATTTATTTACCTTCTACAACTGAAACTTTGTAGCTTAGAGTGGAGCCAAGCCTTCTGCTTGCTCCGTGGCTGCCGCCATTTCTGTTTGGATTTGTTTACCTCCCATAATTGAAACTTTGTAGCCTTGAATAGAGGCTTAGGCCAGCTAAGGCAGGCGGAAAGCTTGACTTCTTCCATTGCCTGGGAAATGCAAGCCTCCCTCCTGCTCTCTGTGGCTGCAGCCATCTTGATTGGGTTAATTTGCATACTTACTCTGATTTTCTGGTGGGTGTGGCTTGTGAGTGTAGTGGAGTGATGGTTAATTTGCATATTAATCTTTTATTAGGTAAGATATTTTTAATTTAATTTTTTCAATTACAGTTTACATTCAATATTATTTTGTATTAGTTTCAGGTATTTATCATAGTGGTTAGAGAAGCATATACTTTACAAAGTATTCTCCTGATATTTCCAGTACACACCTACCAATCTGTACTTATTAGTGTCATCACCTTTTTCACCAGTCCATCAAACTCTTCTCTGGCAACCATTAGTCTCTGAATCTATCAGTCTGTTTCTATTTTGTTTATTCATTTATATTGTTCTTCAGATTCCATGTAGTAGTGAAAGTATATGGTATTTGTATTTATATGGATGACTTTACATAGCACAATACCTCTAGGTCCATTTATGGTGTTACAAATGGTAATATTTAATTCTATTTTTTTGGCTTTGAAATTTAAAAACAAATTTTATTTAAGATCTGAAATATTGTACAATTCCTAAAATATCAACTTAACCAGAAAACTGGGGCTACACAATAATGCATTACCTCTATGATGTAATAATGTGCATTAAATTCAAGTAAAAAAACCATGAGACAAACCAACATCCTTCAACAATTTGAGCAAAGATAGAATGCCTAAGGAAAAACACAGATGGACTTATAGAAGATGGACTGTTTTACTTCAAGCACCATTAACAAAAGGACAAGTGCATGGATTTTCAAGTATGTACATTAAATTTAATTATTGGCATTAGGAAGCAGGTCTCTACTTTTTCATGTAGCATTAACACATAAGTAGAAATTTGTGTAGTGCCAAAGGCATAGAACCAACAGCATTAAAGCAATGTTGTCAAGTAGGCAAGAAAATGTTACACTGAATTTTCTTTTTGTCTAATTACTGCATACACCAGTAGAAACTTCAAAATGAGAAAAGGAGTTTATACTTCTTTTATTTTCTGTTTAAAACAAGCATAAGCACTGTCATACATTAAAGAACATCAACTATACAAGAAACAAAGAAAAGGTGTTAATCTAATCTTTTTTTTATAATGGTCTAAAATGAGAATCCAATTTCTTCCAGCATCTGACCTGTGATCACTGCTGTCACTCTGACATTCATAGTCGATTTTATTCTTATTTATGGATGAGAAATATTCCATTGTATATGTTTTTTAAATTTATTTATTGATTAAGGCATTACATATATGTACTTATCCCCCCATTACCCCTACTCATGCCCTCATCACTCTGGTGTCTGGGTCCATTGATTAGGCTTATATGCATGCATACAAGTCCTTTTGTTGATTCCTCCCCCTTAGTAAGCCTTAGTAAGGTTTGATGGTCTGATTGATGTTTCTGTACAAAGCAGTTAAGCCTTAGTAAGGTTTCATGGTCTGATTGATGTTTCTGTACCAAAGCAGTTAAATATATATATTCACTCATCTATTGTTGGACACTTGTATTGTTTCCATATCTATTTATTGAAAATAATGCTGGAAAAACATAAGGGTGCATATAATCTTTCAAATTCATGTTTTAGATTTTTTTGATATATAATATAATAAGAAGTGGATTCACTAGGTCATAAAGCAGTTACATTTTTTTATTTTGGGCGGAACCTCCAAACAGTTTCCCATAGTAGTTGCACCAATAAGCATTCACACCAACATTTCATGAAGGTTTCCTTTTCTCCACATCCTCACCAACATTTGTTGTTTGTTGATTTATCAATGATAGTCATTCTGTCAGGTGTGAGGAGAAATCTCATTGAGATGAAATCTGCATTTATCTTATGTATGATTATTGTGTTGACAATATTTTCATCTCTCTATTAGCCATCTGTATATTCTCTTTGGAGAAGTGTCTATTTAGTTTCTTTGCCAATATTTTAATGGAATATTTTGGATATTTTCATTTGAATTGTATGAGTTCTTCATAAATTTTGGATATAAACCCCTTATCAGAACATATTAGTGAATATGTTCTTCCATTCAATGGATTGTTTTTGGCTTGTTGATGGTTTTCTTTTCAGTTAAAAAGCATTTTGGTTTGATGTAATCCCATTTTTTTTCCTGTTGATTCCCTTGTTGAGGATATATCAGATTTTACTGCCAAGATTTTATTTATTTTATTTTATTATTTTTATTAAGGTATTATATGTGTACATACCTTACCAATCCCCCACCCCCCCCCCATTCCCATACATGCCCTCCCTCCCCCAGAGTTTTTCATCCATTGGCTATGCATATATATATATATATATATGCATAGCCAATGGATGCATATATATATATATATATATATATATATATATATGCATATATATACATGCATACAAGTCCTTCAGTTGATCTCTTATCTACCCCAGATCTCCCTCCCCTCCCCACTGTAATTTGACAGTCTGTTTGTTGCTTTACTATCTCTGTATCTATATTTTTGTTCATCAGTTTATAATGTTCTTTATTATCCATAAATGAGTGAGATCATGTGGTGTTTTTCTTTCATTGACTGGCTTATTTCCCTCAGCATAATGTCCAATTCCATCCAGGTCGCTACAAATGATAAGAATTCCTTCTTTTTTATGGCAGCATAGTATTCCATTGTGTAGATGTATCAAAGTTTTTTGATCCAATCATCTGCTGACGGGCACCTAGGCTGTTTCCAAATCCTAGCTATTGTAAATTGTGCTGCTATGAACATAGGGGTGCATATATTCTTCTTCTTCTTCTTCTTCTTTTTTTTTTTTTATCAATCTTTATTGTTCATATTATTACAAAAGTTCCTCATTTTTTCCCCCTCCACCAGGTTCCCACCCCACCCTCTGCCCTTTCCCCACCCCCCATTGTCCTCATCCATAGGTGCACAGTTTATGTTCAGTCTCTTCCCGCATCCACCACTCCCCTTTTCCCTGAGAATTGTCAGTCCACTCCCTTTCCGTATCTCTGATTCTATTATAATCAACCGTTAATTTTGTTCATCAGGTTTTTTAATTTCCTTGGTTTTTTAAATTAATAAACTTTTATATTTTTAAGAATAAATTTTAAAATCTAATAATTTTAAACCTTGTTTTTTCTGCCCTGGGAACTGAGAAGCAAACTTGTTTACATGTAAACTTGCCCTTAGGCTATCAAAAGGCATAGCCATTAAAATTTAAATGAACACATTGTTTAAAGATACCTACTGGCTGGAATTGGATTACCTGTTCTGGGTGGGAAGGGCATGTCCTCTTCTTTCTCCATTAAAATTAAGGTGTTAGCTTTAAAATCAGCACTACAACAACTCAACACATCCAGATCTAAGCTTTCATCACTTGATTCAGCAGACCTTCAAGTTCCCCCAAAAGTTTCCAGCCATGTCTAAGAAGCAGCCCTCAGGCATGGGCAGGAGAGGAGTGAGCTGTTCCGGGCCTGGCAGCTCTATGCCTGTCCGCTGTTGCTCTGGGCCCAGCTGCCACCACTCCATGCCCAGCTACTCCGGGCCTGGCCGCTGCTGCTCCGGGCCCGGCGGCTCCCAACCTGGATGTTCCAGGTCCAGCTGCTCTGGGCCCAACTGCTCCGTGCCCGGCCGCTCCGGGCCTGGCTTCTCTTGGCATGGCTGCTGCTGCTTTAGGCCTGGCTGCTGCTGCTCCGGGCCTGGCCTGGCTGCTCTGGGCCCAGCTGCTGCTGCTCCGGGCCTGGCCACTCCCAGCCTGGCTGTTCTGGGCTTGGCTGCTGCTGCTCCGGGCCTGGCCACTCCCAGCCTGGCTGTTCTGGGCCTGGCTGCTGCTGCTCCGGGCCTGGATACTCCTGACCCGGCTGCTCTGGGCCCAGCCTTCTCGGGCCTGGCTGCTCCGGGCCCGGCCGCTCCCAACCTGGCTGTTCCAGGTCCAGCTGCTCTGGGCCCAACTGCTCCGTGCCCGGCCACTCTGGGCCTGGCTGCTCTTGGCCTGGCTGCTGCTGCTTTAGGCCCGGCTGCTGCGGCTCTGGGCCTGGCCTGGTTGCTCTGGGCCCGGCTGCTGCAGCTCCGGGCCTAGCCTGGCTGCTCTGGGCCTGGCTGCTGCTGCTCCGGGCCTGGCCACTCCCAGCCTGGCTGTTCTGGGCCTGGCTGCTGCTGCTTTGAGCCAGGCTGCTCTGGGCCTGGCTGCTCCCAACCTGGCTGCTCCGGGCCCAGCTTCTGCTGCTCCGTACCCAGCTTCTTCAGGCCTGGCTGCTGCTGCTCCGGGCCCGGCCGCTCCGGGCCTGGATGCTCTGAGCCTGACTGCTGCTGCTCCAGGCCTGGCTGCTCCTGGCATGGCTGCTCCGGGTCCTGCTGCTCTGGGCCCGGGTGCTGCTGCTCGAGGCCCGGCCACTCAGGGTCTGGCCGCTCCGGGCCTTGCTGCTACAAGCCTGGCTGCTGCTGCTCCGGGCCTGGATACTCCTGACCCGGCTGCTCCGGGCCCGGCCTCCTCGGGCCTGGCTGCTCTGGCCTGGCTGCTCCAGGCCTGGATGCTGCTGCTCCGGGCCTGGCTGCTCCCTACCTGGTTGCTCCAGACCTGCTTGCTCTGGGTCCGGCTGCTCCGGGCCTGGCTGCCTACACTCCGGGCCTGGCTGCTGCTGCTCCGGCCCTGTCTACTCCTGACCCGGCTGCTCCGGGCCCGGCTGCTCTGTGCCTGGCTGCACTGGGCCTGGCTGCTGCTGCTCTGGGCCTGGCTGCTCCCGACCCGGCTGCTCAGGGCCCGGCTGCTCTGGGCCCGGCTGTTCTCGACCTGGCTGCTCCGGGCCTGGCCGCCCTGAGCCTGGCCGCCACAGCCCCAGGCCTGCCTGCCACTGCCCCAGGCCTGGCTGCTCAGGGCCTGGCTGCTGCTGCCCTGGGCCTGGCCACTCTAGGCCTGGCCACCACCACTCCAACATTCTGTCTTTTTTTCTTTTAACGCATTTATGTTGCAATGTTGGCTGATTAGTTGAGTTCTGTCTTAATCTTCGATTTTTCAAGATCTTCTTTGTATTCTTTCTTAAGAAATTTTACTATCTTTTTGCTATAACTTGACTTCTTCACATTGAAAACTTCTTCGGTTTCTTCCTCCTCATCCTGGAAGCTCAGCAGGCTGGTCCGCGGCGCCCCTTTGTTCTCCTGGTATTCCGCCTCACAGCCCAGGCTCCCTCTCTTTGAGCTAGGTCCCAGAGTCTGGCCTAGAACTGGGGTTCAGCACTGTGGGGTCTGGAGTTCAGCACAGTCTGGAGCTTTTATCTCCTTCCTGCTAGGGAACGCCAGCCAGGCACTCAGCCTCCCCCTCCTCTCCAGCCCCATCCTTTCCATGTGCGCAGCGTGTCTCAGTACCTTAGGCTTTTACAGCTCCATTGATTTTCTTTCTGGTTTTCTCTTTCTTTCTGTTGTAGAATTTTCAGACAGCCGACTTCCTGTAGCTCTGGCAATGTCTATTTTATATTTCAGTTGTATTTTATTGAAATTGTTGTGTGTGGCTGTGGTTAGGTGTTTACCTGTGAAGCCATTTTGGATCCTCTGAATATATTCTTTTTGATTGTAGTTTTTTTTTCTAGTTTCTTAGGATATATTCCTGGGAGTGGGATTACAGGGTCAAATGGGAGTTCCATTTTCAGTTTTTTTAGAAAACTCCATACTGTTCTCCACAGTGATTGCACCAGTCTGCACTCCCACCAGCAGTGCACGAGGGTTCCTTTTTCTCCACAACCTCGCCAACACTTGTCGTTTGCTGATTTGCTGATGATAGCCATTCTGACAGGTGTGAGATGGTACCGCATTGTTGTTTTGATTTGCATCTCTCAGATAATTAGTGACTTTGAGCATGTTTTCATGTGTCTCTTGGCCTTCCTTCTGTCTTCTTTTGAGAAGATTCTATTTAGATCCATTGCCCATTTGTAATTGGTTCATTTATCTTCCTTTTATTAAGTTGTATAAGCTGTCTGTAGATGTTGGAGATTAAACCTTTATCAGTGATAACATTTGCAAATATGTTCTCCCATACAGTGGGCTTTCTTGTTGTTTTGTTGATGGTTTCTTTTGCTGTAAAAAAGCTTTTTATTTTGATGTAGTCCCATTTGTTTATTTTCTCTTTAGCTTCCATTGCCCTAGGGGCAGTATCAGTGAAGTAGTTCTTTTGGCATATGCCTGAGATTTTGCTGCCTGTGGATGCCTCTAGTATTTTTATGGTTTCCTGTCTTATGTTTAAGTCCTGTATCCATTTTGAGTTTATTTTTGTGTATGGTGTAAGTTGGTGATTTAGTTTCATTCTTTTGCATGTATCTGTCCAATTTTCCCAACACCATTTATTGAAGAGACTGTCTTGACTCCATTGTATGTTCGTGCCTCCTTTGTGAAATATTAACTGAGCATAGTGATTTAGGTTGCTATCTGGATTCTCTATTAAAGTCCACTGATCTAGATGTCTGTTCTTGTGCCAGTACCAGGCTGTTTTGAGAACAGTGGCTTTGTAATACAACTTGAAATCTGGTATTGAGATTCCTCCTACTTTAGTCTTCTTTCTCATTATTTCTGTGGATGTTCGGGCTCTTTTTTGGTTCCAGATGAATTTTTGGAGACTTCTTTCTAGGTCTGTGAAATATGCTTTTGGTATTTTAATGGGGAGTGTATTAAACCTATAAATTGCTTTGGGAAGTATGGACATTTTGATGATGTTGATTCTACCAATCCATTAACATAGTATGTTCTTCCATCTGTTACATCTTCCTCTATCTCTTTTTCAGTGTCGTGTAGTTTTCCACATTTAGATCTTTTACCTCCTTAGTTAAGTTTATTCCTAAGCATCTTAAATTTTTTGGTGCAATGGTAAATGGGATTGCTTTTTTAGTCTCTCTTTCTGTAAGTTCATTATTGCTATATAGAAATGCCATACTTTCTTGGTGTTAATTTTGTATCCTGCTACATTGCTGAATTCATTTATTAAGTCTATTAGTTTTTTGATGGAGTCTTTTGGATTTTTTATGTACAATATCATATCATCTGCAAATAAGGACAATTTTTCTTCTTGTTTTTTCAATTTGGATGCCTTTTATTTCTTCTTCTTATCTGATTGCAATGGCTAGCACTTCCAGGACTATGTCAAACAGGAGTGGTGAGAGTGGGCATCCCTGTCTTGTTCCTGTTTTTAGAGGGAATGGTTTTAGTTTTTTCCCAGTTTGCTGTGGGTTTATCATGCATAGCTTTTATTATGTTGAAATATGATCCTTTTATTTATTCCCACCTTGTTAAGAGTTTTTATCAGGAAAGGGTGTTGGCTTTTATCAAATGCTTTTTCTGAATCAATTTATATAATATAACTATATGAGTTTTATCTCTCAATTAGTTTAAGTGATATATCATGTTTACTGATTTGCGGATATTGTACCATCCTTGCATTCCAGGAATAAATCCTAATTGGTCATAGTGTATGATCTTTGTGATGTACTGCTAGAGCCTATTTGCTGGAATTTTGTTGAGAATTTTGGCATCTATGTTCATGAGGGATATTGGCCTGTAATTCTCTTTCATTGTGTTGTCTTTATCTGGTTTTGGTATTAGGGTGATGCTGGCTTCATAGAAGGAGTTTGGAAGTGTTCCTTCCTCTTGAATTTTTTGGAATAGTCTGAAGAGGATAGGTTTAATTCTTCCTTGAATGTTTGGTAAAACTCTCCTGTGAAGCCATCTGGCCCTGGGCTTTTGTTTGCTGGAAGCTTTTTGATGACTGTTTCAATTTCCCAAGTCACTGGTCTATTGAGATTTTTTAGATTCTTCCCAATTGAGTTTTGGAAGGTTATATTTTTCTAGGAATATGTCCATTTCCTCCAGGTTGTTCAGTTTGTTGGAATAAAGTTGTTCATCGTATTTTGTAACAATCCTTTGTATTTCGGTGGGGTCTGTTGTTATTTCACCCCTTTCATTTCTGATTTTGTTTATTTAGGTTCTCTCTCTTTGTTTCTTGATTAGCCTGGCTAGAGGTTCATCAATCTTGTTTATCCTTTCAAAGAACCAGCTCATGGTTTTGTTGATCTTTTTTGTATTGTTTCTTTGGTCTCTATGCTGTTTATCTCTGCTCTGATTTTTATTATTTCCTTCCTTCTGCATACACTTGGCTTTTCTCGTTGCTCTTTTTCTAACACTTTGAGTTGTAGAGTTAGATAATTTATAACCATTTTATCTTGTTTTTTTTATTTTTTTTATTTATTTTTTTTTTTGCAGCATTCTTGTAGAGTTATGAACTTCCCTCTCAAGATTGCTTTTGTTGTGTCCCATAAATTTTGGATTGTTGTGTTTTCATTGTCATTTGTTGCCAGGCTGTTTGTAATTTCTTCCTTGATTTCTCTGGTAACCCAGTCCTGGTTTAATAGCATGCTGTTTAGTCTCTATGTGTTTGATTTTTTTGGATTATTTTTATTGTAGTTGATTTCCCGTTTTATGCCACTATTGTCTGAGGAGATGCTTGATATGATTCCTATCTTTTTTTAAAAAAAATATATTTTATTGATTTTGTACAGAGAGGAAGGGATAGAGATAGAGAGTTAGAAACATCAATGAGAGAGAGTCATTGATCAGCTGCCTCTTGCACACCCCCTACTGGGGATGCGCCTGCAACCAAGCTACATGCCCTTGACCGGAATCGAACCCGGGACCCTTCAGTCCCCAAGCCGACGCTCTGTCCACTGAGCCAAACCAGTTTCGACTGATTCCTATCTTTTTGAATTTGAAGAGACTTTGCCTATGATCTAGCATGTGGTCTATTTTTGAGTATGACTCATGTGCACTTGAGAACAATGTATATTCTGTGGCTTTAGGGTGAAATGTTCTGAAGATGTCGATTACTTCCATCTCCTCTAGTGTAGGGGTCCTCAAACTTTTTAAAGTGGGGGCCAGATCACGGTCCCTCAGAGAGCTGGAGGGCCGGACTATATGAACTACTAATTCCTACTGTAACACCTTGGCTGCGCTCACTGCCCAAAAAACCTGGCGGGCCGGATCAGACTCCTCTGCGGGCTGCATGTGGACAGCGGGCCATAGTTTGAAGACGCCTGAGTCTAGTGTGTCATTTAGGATTGATGTTTCTTGGCTGATTTTTTTGCTTAGATGATTTGTGCAAAGGTGATAATGGGATATTAATATCTCCTACTATGGCCGAAACTGGTTTGGCTCAGTGGATAGAGCGTTGACCTGTGGACTGAAAGGTCCCAGGTTCGATTCCGGTCAAGGGCATGTACCTTGGTTGTGGGCACATTCCCCAATAGGGGGTGTGCAAGAGGCAGCTGATAGATGATTCTCTCTCATTGATGTTTCTAACTCTCTATCTCTCTCTCTTCCTCTCTAAAAAATCAATAAAATATATATTTTTAAAAATCTCCTACTATGATTACATTGCTATTAATCTCTCCCTTAATGTCCTCCAGCAGTTTTTTTTTTTAATGTATTTGGGTGCCCCTGTATTTGGTGCATATATGTTTACCAGGGTTATTTCTTCTTGTTGGATTGCACCCTTTAGTATTATGAAGTGGTCTTCATTATCTCTTATTATGTCCTTCACTTTGAGATCTAATTTGTCGGATATAAGTAATGCTACCCCAGGTTTTTTTTTCTTTTTTTTTTCCCATTTAAATTCTCCTAGAAAACATTTTTCCATCCCTTCACACCCAGTCTGTGTGTGTCTTTTTTTCTGAAATGGGTTTCTTGTAGACAGCAGATATATGGGTCTTGTTTTCTTATCCAATCCTTTACCCTATATCTTTTGAATGGAGCATTTAATTCATTTACACTTAAAGTTATTATTGATAGGTACTTATTTTTCACCACTTTTATTCTATACCCCTGTGTTCCTTCTTCGCTTCCTATTTCTTTTTTATTTTTCCAGTAGATTCTTTAGCATTTCTTGTATTGCTGGTTTGGTGGTGATAAAAATTTTTTAGTCTTTTTGTTTTGTCTGTGAAGCTCCTGATTTCACCTTCAATTTTGATTGATAGCCTTGTTGGGTACAGTATTCTTGGAGTCAGACCCTTCCTTTGCATGACTTTGTATATTTCATCCCATTCCCTTCTGGCCTGATGAGTTTCTGTTGAGAAATCAGTTGCTAGTCTGATGGGGGTTCCTTTATATGTAACTTTCTGTCTCTCTCTGGCTGCTTTTAAGATTCTTACTTTGTCGTTGGTGTTTGCCAATTTAATTATAATGTGCCTTGGTGTCGGTCTTTTCGGATTCATTTTGCTTGGGACTCTGAGAGCTTCTTGGATTTGTGTGGGGTTTTTCTTCTCTATCTCAGGAAAGTTTTTTGTCATTGTTTCTTCAAACATTTTTTCTATGCCTTTCTCAGTTTCCTTTCCTTCTGGAACCCCTATTATTCAAATATTGTTTTGTTTTGTATTATTCCAAAGTTCCCTTAGGCTCTCCTCCTCCTTTTTAATTTTTTTTTCTAGAAGCTGCTCTAATTGGGTATTTTTTTTCCATCTTGTCTTCTAGCTCACTGATGTGGCCCTCTGCTTCTTCTAGTCTAATCTTGATGCTTTCTATTGAGTTCTTTACAGTAGTGATGTCATTTTTCATTTCTTCTTGGTTCATCTTCATTTCCTCTTGGTTCTTACTCATATTGTCAAATTTGTCTTTCATTCTTTTTAGCCATCTTATGGTCATTTCTCTGAATTCTTGCTCTGGTAGGTGTCTTGCCTCTAACTCGTTTACTTCCTTTTCTGGTGGCACCTGCTTTTCTTTTTTATGCTGGCTTTTTCTTTGTCTCCTCTTTTCAGGGTGTCTGGTAATGTAGTTCTCTCCTGCATTGATTTAAAGGCACAAAATATAACACAACCAGGTACAACACACAAGACACTGAACAGAAATGTGTTTGTGATATTAATAACCTCCAATAAAGGTGACCACTAGAGAAAGGCAAATTAGGGGATAGGAGAGAAAGAAGAAGAGTAAGAAGAAAAAAGAGAAAAAAAAGGAGTTTCAAGATGAAATTGCGAAGTAGGAACAAAAAAAAAAAATAAGAGAGACAAGAAGGAGACTAAGGGAGAAAAGGGGTACAAACTATATATATAAGGAGAAAATTCCAATAGAACAACCACTAATTCCAGAAAATGCCAGCAACAGTACTTGGAGATTAATACAAACTATAATAGTCACGAATATCAAGTGAGGCAAGGGAAAACATAAGTAAAAAAAAAAAAATAAAAAAAAAATAAAGAAAATAAAAAATACCAAGCAACAGCAACAACAAAAGAATAAGCAAAACAATCTCACTAAAATGCATAAAAATTCAATATAATCAACATTAACGCAAACAACAACAAAAGGACTGTGAGAAAAACAATTTTTTTTTTTATTGTTACGACAGAGAATAGAGTGGTGTGTATGCATTTGGAGCAGGATATTGGAAATTAGATACATAAATAGGGTGAAAATTTTAGCAGGGGGTAGACATAAAGAATAGGGAAAATCTAAAGCAGGAAAGGGTTAAGATAAACAGGACACCAAAAGGGGAAAGGTTAGGAAGAGAATGATGGTGTAAAGATCGTGTTGAGATAGGGTTAAATGATAGTTTGTAATTTAGTCCCTAGGTGGCAGTGTTTCTGGATTGACTTCCCTGTCTTTTTGGCTGCTCTAGCCTTCTTTCTCTATGACACTCAATACTGGTTTGTGGAGGTGGGCTGCCTCCGAGCTGTCTCCCAGATGGTCTCTACCCGCTCTGACCCCCAGATTCCAAAAAAGCAACTTCCCCCTGCAGTATCCCAGGGAATGCCAAACTGGGTGGACTTTGCTTGGTAATCAGAAGCAAGGGGAAATAGGGGGTGGGGGGAAGCCCAGGTGTGAGAATTATGGGACTGTGCACAAGTTCAAGCAGATTGCACACCCTTGAAATTCTTATGCTCTCCCTTCATGTCAGATCAGAATGGATTGCTTTTTAGAGATTCCTTCTGCTAGCAAGCTTGAGGACTCCCTTTCACATTCACAGATCATGCCAGACCCAATAGCTGGGGACTTCTGTGGGCACAGACTTCCCCAGTCCTCAGGGTCTTGCAGCACAGTTTTTCTCTCTGCCACCGCTGCTGTCTCCGCTGCAGCCGCTGCATCAGCTGCAGCCACAGCCACAGCCTCTGCTGCTGGGACCAAGATCCCTCACATTATCCCTGGCAAAATCTGACCTTTCCATGGAGGAGTGAAGAGCTCCCTTGAATCCGCGTGTTTGCACCGATTGGGGCCTCACAGATGTTCAGTGGTCTCCACAGTTGTGGGTTTTTCAAGCCTCAGATAAGATCCACTTTTCCTTGTAAGATGGAGTAGTTTTCCCTCTGAGCCCGTAGCTTCAGGAGAGGTCTCAGACACAATGCGGGCTGCTTGCTCAGGGAACCTAGTCCAGCAGTCCCCTACCTTCCCTTAGAGCCTGCTACCCCTTAGCTTGCCAACTAACAATCCCTGAGCGACTCTCAGGCGCTCCTTCTATCTGCTCTGGGACTAGGATTGGAACACGTCTGTCTATTCTTCTGCCATTTTTGCTCCCTGGGAACTCATATAACTTAACAAAAGGAAAATAAACAATCCAATCATGAAATGGGCAATGGACCTAAATGGACACTTTTCAAAAGAGGACATACAGAAAGCCAAGAGACATATGAAAACATGCTCAAAGTCACTAATCATCTGAGAGATGCAAATCAAAACATCAATGAGATACCATCTCACACTTGTCAGAATGGCTTTTATCAACAAATCAACTACAAGTGCTGGAGAGGATGTGGAGAAAAGGGAATGCTTTGCACTGCTGATGGGAACACAGAATGGTGCAGCTACTGTGGAAAACAGTATGCCATTTCCTCAAAACATTAAAAATGGAACTGCCATTTTACCCAGGAATACCACTTTTAAGAATATATCATATGAAAACAGAAATACCAACCAGAAAGGATATATGAACCCCTATGCTCAATAATAGCACAATTTAAGATAGCTAAGATTTGGAAACAGCCGGGACCAGTTTGGTTCAGTGGATAGAGCATCGGCCTGCAGACTGAAAGGTTCTGGGTTCGATTCCGGTCAAGAGCATGTTCCTTGGTTGCGGGCACATCCCCAGTGGGGGGTGTGCAAGAGGCAGCTGGTCGATGTTTCTCTCTCATCGACGTTTCTAACTCTCTGTCCCTCTCAATTCCTCTCTGTGTAAAATCAATAAAATATATTTTAAAAAAAGATTTGAAAACAGCCTATATGCCCATCAGCAGATGAGTGAATTAGAAAACTGTGGTACATCTACACAATGGAATCCTATGCTGCTGTAAAAAAGAAGGAATTCTTACCATTTGCAACAACATGGATGGAACTGGAGAGCATTATGCTATGGAATAAGCCAGTCTGAATGAGATAAAGATCACATGATCTCAATCATTTGTGGAATATAATGAACATCATAAACTGATGAAGAGAAATAGATACAGAGACAAAGTAGCATCAAACAGACTACCAAACTACACTGGGAAGGCAGAAGAGGGTTGGGGGGGTTGTAAGAGTTCAATCAAAGTACTTGTATGTATGCATATAATGATGAACAATGGGCACAGACTCTGGTGGGGTGATGAGGGTATGTGCCGGGGGATAGGGGAGGCTGGGAGAGGTCAATGGGGTAAAAAGAAGATATATGTACTACTATTTGTAATAGTTTAAACAATAAAAAGTTCTAAAAAATAAAATAGAAGGTAAAATAAAATGCTTCTGTGAAAATAAAACGGCTAAAGGAATTCATTTTCACAAAAGTAGGATTGCAAGAAATGTTCAAGAAACTGCTTTAAGAAGAAAATAATTTAGAGAAGAAGATGGATATAAAAAGGACAATAAATAATAATCTTAAATGTAAAAGAGTACATGCTCCAAACAAAAGACATAGGTTATCAAATGGTGAATAAAACATGACCCATATATATGTTGTCTATAAGAGATCCACCTCAGATTAAAGGGATTCACACAGGCTGAAAGTGAATGGATGAAAAAATATGCCATGCAAATGGAAATGGAAAAAAAAAACTGAGGTAGCAATACTTATATTGGACAAATAAACGTCAAAATAAAGGCCATAATGAGAGAAAAGTAAAGTCACTATGTAATACTAAAGGGATCAGGGGATCAGTCCAACAAGAGGATATAAGTATGGTAAACATATATTAATAGAATATATATATATATATATATATATATATATATATATATATATATATATGTATATACTGCAACTCTTGGTGGACTTTAAGGAAGAGATCAATAACAATACAGTCATAGTAGAGGACTTTAACACCCCTCTGTAATCATTGGATAGATCTTCCTAACAAAAAAAAAAATTAGCAATGTTAGAGCGACCTTAAATAATGTCCTAGGTAAGAAGGATTTAGTTGATATTTATAGAACATTTCATTCCAATAAATACAATATATAGTCTTCTCAAGTGCACAGTGAACATTCTAAAATATAGAACGTTAAGACACAAAGTAAGCCTTAAAAATTCAAGAAGATTGATATCATATCAAGCATCTTCTCAGATCACAATGGCATGACCAGAAGTCAGCTACAATAAAAAACTGAAAAATATTAAACACATGGAGACTACCTAGCACAGTGTTCGCAAACTCATTAGTCAACAGAGCCAAATATCAACAGTACAACAATTGAAATTTCTTTTGAGAGACAAATTTTTTTAAACTTAAACTTAATCTTCTTCTAATATCACTTCTTCAAAATAGACTCACCCAGGCTGTGGTATTTTGTGGAAGAGGCACATTCAAGGGGAGGCACATTCAAGGGGCTAAAGAGCTGCATGTGGCTCATGAGCCACAGTTTGCTGACCACAGACCTAGCATGATATCACACAACTAGAGGCCTGGTGCACAAAATTCATGCATGGGAGGTGTCCCTCAACCCGACCTGCACCCTTTCCAATCCAGGAGTTGTCAGGGGATGTGCTACTGATGGCTTAGGCCCACTCCCTGTGGTTATCTGTTCTCTGTGGAGCCTGGCTGCTTTGCTGCAGCTATGCAAATGAAGCTGCCACTCCCCGACATCTGCTCTGTATCTGCCAGGTCTGGGGGCTTTGCTGCCACCACAGCAACAGAGCCCCCATACCCTATTGTCTGCTCTCAGTGGCAGGACTGAAAGTACTGGGGTACTCCAGCACGGGTGAGGGGACTGGGCACTGCCATCTTTTGATGGTGTGAGGGTCAATTAGCATATTCCCTCTTTATTAGACAGGATTAATAGGTTATCAATGAGATAAAAGAAGAAATAGAATATTACATGGAAACAAATAAAAATGAACACACAACAAACCAAAATATATTGGAGCAGAAGTAGTCTTGAGAGAGAAGTTTATAGCATTACTGGCCTTTCTTAAGAAGCAAGAAAAATATCAAATTAACAGTCTAACACTGCACCTAAAAGAACTAAAGAAGAAGAAAAGCCCATAGTAAGTAGATTAAAGAAAATAATGACATCAGATTAGAAACAAATTATAGAGAAACAAACAAACAAACAAACAAAAACAATATAAAAGTTCAATGAAACTAAGAGCTGGTTCTTTGGAAATATAAAAAATATTGAGAAAACTATAGCCATACTCATCATAAACAAAGAGAGAACCCAAATAACTAAAATCAGAAATGAAAGAGGTATATGACAACAGACACCACAGAAATACAAAGGATTTTAAGCAAATACTATGAACTACTATATGCCAACAAACTGGATAATCTGAGGAAAATGGACAAATTTCTAGAAACATACAATTTTCCAGAACACAATCGGGAAGAATCAGAAAACCTGAATAGGCCAGTAACAACTGATGAAATTTAAGTAGTAATTTAAAACTCCCAGAAAACAAAAATTCCTGAACCAAATGGATTTACAGGAGGACTTTACCAAACATTGAAGAAGAACTAACACCTATTCTCCTTAAACTATTCCAAAAAAATCCAAAAGAAACACTTCCAAGCTCTTCTTATGAAACCAGCATTATCTTAATTCCAAAACCAGATAAAGATACTATAAAGAAAGAAAATTGTGGTCGCCAATAATACCAAACACCTTGGTCATCCAAGAGGACCACAGGTAGGACAAGGAAGTATATGGGCAAAATATTATTACATGGATGTCTCGACCCAGCTTCCCTTTTGTCTGACTCAGAATCCAACTACTGCTCCCTTGTGTGTGGAATTAAAGAGAGGTTTCTGGCTAGTGTAGACACCAAATAGGGGGAAAGAAAAGCCCAACTATATCTATCACTACTTGCTCCTGGGAGAGGTAAGGAAATGTAACATTACTAAGACACCCCCCAACCCCCACTAAGCCATTATGTATGAAGTCTCATGAATGGCACCCTACCTAGGAAGAAATTAATTGGCAACACTGTTATAGTGACCACCCCACACCAGCAAACTTAATAACAGCTTTTCCTTTGTGGATTGGAGCACCTACAGGTCTGCATATAGTAACAATCACACTCTAAATTTGAAGGGGACCACATCCTATCTATATATTGATGTAAATCACTCCTTCTCATAGAATGTAGAAGGGTTTTTTGGATCTCAATTACAGCATGATAATTTACCCCTACAAAATACACAATGAAAATTAGCTGCTGTACTTGCACCTATTAAGTGGTATAGTTTTAACTACAGCTCAGATAATTCCATTCAGACCTTATGGGGAACTCCCAATAGGACAGTATTTGCCACTGTTTGTGTGCTTTTGTACTCCTCTCAGGTTCCATCCAGATGTGCCTTAATGCAACAAGCCATCTGTATGCGGTGTCATGCCCAGGCTGCACACTATCCCATTGTATTAATTCTACATTCTAAAAATATTCCCTCATGATTTTAAAACAACCTGCTTTCTCTTGGGTTCCTACAAACCTAACCAAGCCCTTGGAATCTCATAAAACCTACCAATTGTCACATGACCTAGTAAAAATCTTAAAACACCAAAAAGATTTCTTGGAATGTTAATTGCAGGACTCTTTTCCCTCGTAATGTTACTTACTTCTGTGGGCATTGCTGCTTCATTGATGGTACAAACAGTTCAAACTTCTCAGTTTGTACAAGTTCAGGAAAATATAACTAAGACCTTGTCTATACAAAAAAGAATTGACAGCCAGTTTGAGGTAGAATGATTGGCACTAAAGTCTACAGTTTTGTGGATGGGTGATAAAAACCACAGATTAAATAATATCCTTGCAGTGTCATTATAATTTTTCTCAGATTTGTGTTCCTCCATTCCCTATTATAGTACCTTACACCTTTGGGAATCAATAAAAAAAAATCACCTTCTTAGTGCTTGGAGTAAATGTAACACAACCCTTGATATTTCAGAATTACAACAGCATATTGTACAATTATCCCAGGTAAACTTACAAACTAATTGCTTAGATGTCTGGCAGCAATTTCAAAAGGACATAAAATAATTTAATCCCTTCTATTGTATTGGATCTCCTTACATTTGTCTCTTAGCATAACCACTATTGCCTGTCTCATTCTTGTTCTGATATGTTTATTTATACTCTGCAGATGCAGAATGAGGAGTCTTAAAAAGACTGAAGCCCTTCAATTGGCATACAATTTTCAAGATTTATTAAGAAAACAAAAAAGGGGGGAGTCGTTCCAAGATGGCTGACAGGTAAACACCTAGCCGCAGCCGCACACAACAATTTCAATAAAATGCAACTAAAATATAAAATGGACATTACCCAGAACTACAGGAAAGTCAACTGACTGGAAATTCTACAACGAGAAGCAAGGAGAAAACCAGAAGGAAGAGCTGTAAAAGCCTAAGGTACGGAGACACACAGCGCGAGCAGAGAGGACTGAGCCGGAGAGGAGGGAGGCTGAGTGCCTGGCTGGCGTTCCCTAGCAGGAAGGAGATAAAAGCTCCGACAGTGCTGGGCCCCAGATCTGACTGCTCTGTTCTAGACCAGACCGGGGGACCCAGGCTCACACAGAGGGAGCTGGGCTGCGAGGCGGAACCCCGGGGGAGCAGCGAAAGGAGGTCCTGGAGGCGCGCAGATTGCACACAGAGAAGGGACGGTTGGCTGTGCCACGGGATTGCCCTGGCGGGAAGGAGACAGGGGCTCCAGACTGCTCTGAACGCCACCTCCAACTCCACTTCCAACTGAACTGAACCTCAATACCAGGCTCATTGGGGGAGAGCATAGACTGTTTGGCAGCAGGCAAAAATCGAGGGCACCTTTCTCTCAGAGGTGCCTGCAAGGAATACTGAAGGACCCTGAGACCCAGGATCCACATAAGGCGGGGCTGACGGAAGCGAAAGCTGTAGGCTCCACCCTGAAACCCCGCCCCATCCAAGCAGAACACAGAGACTTTTAAGGCTACCAACTCAGGAAAGCTGCTAAAATGCCGAGAAGAAATAGATCACAAACGAAAGAAATGGAGGACAAAAAGCGACTGGATATAGAGTTCAAATCTACGCTTATAAGGTTTTTCAAGAATTTCCTAGAAAAGATGGATAAGACCTATGGGGATATGAAAAGGGATCAACTAGAATTAATAAGGAATCAACAAGAAATGATAAGGAATCAACAAGAAATAAAGAATACATTGACTGAAATAAAAAATATTATACAGAGTCCTAAAAACAGAATGGAAGATCGCAAGAATCAAGTCAAAGAGTTGGAACATAAAGAGCCAGAAGACACTCCTCCACAAAAGCTAGAAGGCAAGAGAATCCAGAAAATTGAAGATAATGTAAGAAACCTCTGGACAACTTCAAGCGAACCAACATCAGAATTATGGGGGTCCCAGAAGATGAGAGAGAGCAAGATATTGAAAACATACTGAAAGAAATAGTGACAGAAAACTTCCCCCACCTGGTGAAAGAATTAGACTTACAAGTCCAGGAAGTGCACAGAACTCCAAACAAAAGGAATCCAAAGAGGACCACACCAAGACACATCATAATTAAAATTCCAAGAGCAAAAGACAAAGAGAGAATATTAAAAGAAGCAAGAGCAAAGAAGGTAGTTACTTATAAAGGAACACCTATACGATTGTCAGCTGATTTCTCAACAGAAACCATGCAGGCCAGACAGGAATGGCAAGAAATATTCAAGGTGATGAATAGTAAGAACCCACAGCCAAAGATAATCTATCCAGCAAAGCTATCACTCAGAATCGAAGGTCAGATAAAGAGCTTCACTAATAAAAAAAAGCTAAAGGAGTTCATCACCACCAAACCAGAATTACATGAATTGCTGAAGGGGGTTCTTTCAGAAGAGAAAGTAAATAAAGATAAAAATTATGAACAACAAATACGTAACTATCAACAAGTGAATCTAAAAACCAAGGGAATTAAAAGAAATCTGATGAACAATATTAAGTGTTGAATATAATAGAATCAGAGGTATGGAAGGGGAGTGAACTGACTATTCTTGGGGAAAAGGGGAGAGGAGGATGTGGGAGGAGACTGAACATAAACTGTGCACCTATGGATGAGGACAATGGGGAGTGGGGAAAGGGCAGAGGGTGGGGTGGGAACCTGGTGGAGGAGAGCAATGGTGGGGGGGGAGGGGGGAGAAGGGAACATTTATAATAATATGAACAATAAAAATTTATTTTAAAAAAAAGAAAGAAAACAAAGAAGGGGAGATGCTGGAAACTATCCATTGTCTACACCAGTGGTTCTCAACCACTGCTCTAGAGCCCAAGACCATCAGAAAACATAGATATTTACATTACGATTCATAACACTAGCAAAATTACAGTTATGAAGTAGCAACAAAAATAATTTTATGGTTGGGGGGTCACCACAACATGAGGAACTGTATTAAAGGGTTGCGGCATTAGAAAGGTTGAGAACTACTGGTCTACACGATCATGAAAGTGCAACAGGGAACTTGGAAGGCTGATGGACCTTGAGCTTTAGTAAGGGCTAAAGCTATGCACCCATTGTTCTGTCAAGATAATGGTGGCTCAAGAAATTTCCTGACCTAATAGTCTCAAAGGAAATCTTTACTAATATTTACTGACCTTTAAGATAGTCTTTCTACTACTGGATTGCCTGCCTAAGGGCAAGATGTGCATTCTAAAATTGAATAAAATTGGCCGAAACCGGTTTGGCTCAGTGGTAGAGCGTCGGTCTGTGGACTAAAAGGTCCCTGATTCAATTCTGGTCAGGGGCATGTACGTTGGTTGTGGGCACATCCCCAGTAGGGGGTGTGCAAGAGGCAGTTGGTCGATGTTTCTCTCTCATCGACTTTTCTAGCTCTCTGTCTCTCTCCCTTCCTCTCTGTAAAAATCAATAAAATATATAAAATTGAATAAAAGCTCCACAGGACCTGAGCCCCAGTGGAGCCTCTCCACTTGAGAAAGGTTTTCCACCTGGCCCCCCATGCCTTCCAAATTCATATTTCTTGTCTAGTCTATTCATTTGTGCACAGTGCCTTTTCCAGATTATGAACCCTAGCCACAAATGGATGGGGCATTTACAATCAAATACTTAAAATGTAAAATTAGTGGTTCCTATAGCATTTCCATTCAGCTTGTCTATTTGGCTAGTATCAAAGACAGATGAATTTTGGACAATGACAGTATATTTTTGTAAGTTAATCAGGTGTTAATTCCAATTGCAGCTGCTATTATAGATGTGAATTTATTGTTTGAATAAATTAAATACATCCCCTAAACCTGGTATGCAGCTAATGTTCTGAAAAATGATTATTTCCTCTATAGTTGTAAGAACCAATAGAAGCAATTTGATTTTAGTTGGTAAGTCCAGCAATATACCTTCACTGTTCTAACTGAGGAATGTATCAACTTTTGAGGCCTATATTATAACTTAGTTACAAGGATCTCCATTGACTTTCTCTTTCACTGGATATCACACTGGTCCATTAAACTGACAGTAATGTGTTGATTGAACCTGTTTAACAAGAAGTAGCACATACACTAGGTACTTTAATAAGACATGTGCTAAAATGTGAACAAGAAATTCCACTAAAATTCAGCCACCTGTACTTCAGTAAAACTTCTGGTGGTCCATGGTCTAGAGCACATCAATATATCACTTCCATAATGAAGAATATACTCTTGCATCTAGCTCTTCTTAGCACTGAAAAAGAGATTAAAAACCCCCCACAAAAACCCTTGTGGGCCTCTTTGGATTTTGGAGGCAGTATGTACCTCTTTGGGTATGCCACTCTCTTTTTTTAAAAAAATTAATTTCTTTATTTATTAATGTATCACATATTTGTCTCCCCCCCATTTCAATCCTCCCCCCACTCATGTCCCCATCCCCCTCTTGTCCTTGACCACTGGTTAGGCTCATATGTGTCCACATAAGTACTTTGGTTGATCTCTCCCTTTTATCCCCACCCTCCTGCATTAGTGACTGGTTTTGAGTTAGACCTAGAAAAAAGTGAAGGTCTTGTTACAGGTACAGGCTACCACTGCTCTACCACTGCGTTATTTCATCCAACAGATATATGATAGTGTTTAAATAGTCAGAGGCATATAGTGATGATGTCTGGAGATTTGAAAACCCCTACAGGTGATTCTCAGACTCAGAATTTTAGAGCAAAAATCATGTCATCTATGGAGAATCACTATTTTTTTTTCATTGAGGGATTTATTTATTTATTTATTTATTTATTTATTTATTTATTGTCTAAAGTTTTACATATGTCACCTTTTCCCCTGATTGACCTGCCCCCCACTAACTATTCCCACCCTAGGCAAGCTTCCCACAACCCCATTGCCTGTGTCCATTGGTTATGCTAATACGCATGCATACAGGTCCTTTGGTTGCTCTCTAATCTCCCCACCCACCTCCCCTGTCATTTATCTCTGGATCTATTATTGTTCATCAAATTATGTTGATCATTATATCCCACATGTGAATGAGATCATGTGATATTTGTCTTTATCCACTGGTTTATTTTGCTTAGCATAATGCTCTCCAGTTCCATCCAAGCTGCTGCAAATAGTAAGAATTCCTTTTTTTTTTTTTTAACTGTGGCATAGTATTCCATTGTGTAGATGTACCACAGTTTTCTAATCCACTCATCTGCTGATGGGCACTTACGTTATTTCCAAATCATAGTTATTGTAAAATGTGCTACTATGAACACAAGGGTACATATATCCTTTCTGATTGGTGGTTCTGATTTGTTGGGATATAGTCCTAGAAGTGGGAGTACTAGGTCAAATGGTAGTTCCATTTTCAATTTTTTGAAGAAATTCCATACTGTCTTCCACAGTGGCTGCACCAGTCTGAATTCCCACCAACAGTGCAGGAGGGTTCCTTTTTCTCCACATCCTCGCCAGCACTTGTCATTTGTTGATTTGTTGTTGATAGCCATTCTGACAGGTGTGATATGGTATCTCATTGTGTTTTGATTTGCATTTTTCAGATGATTAGTGACTTTGAGCATGTTTTCATATGTCCCTCGGCCTTCTGTATGTCCTCTTTTGAAAAGTATCTATTTAGGTCCATTGCCATTTTTAATTGGATCATTTATCTTTTGTTAAGTTGGAAGAGTTCCTTGAAATTGTTGGAGATTAAAACCTTATCAGAGATAACATTGGCAAATATGTTCTCCCATGCAGTAGGACTTCTTGTTGTTTTGTTGATGGTTTCTTTTCCTGTGCAGAAGCTTTTTATTTTGATGTAGTCACGTTTGTTTATTTTCTCCTTAGTCTTCATAGTCCTAAGAGCTGTGATTGGTAAAGATAATACTATGACATACGTCTGAAATTTAAAAAAAATATATATTTTATTGATTTTACACAGAGAGGAATTGAGAGGGACAGAGAGTTAGAAACGTCAATGAGAGAGAAACTCCGACCAGCTGCCTCTGGCATACCCCCCACTGGGGATGTGCCCGCAACCAAGGTACATGCCCTTGACTGGAATCGAACCCGGGACCTTTCAATCCACAGGCCGACGCTCTATCCACTGAGCCAACAGGTCCCGGCATGTCTGAAATTTTGCTATGGAGTCTTGTAGGATTTTTATGGGTTTCCGTTTATATTAAATTCTTTATCCATTTTGAGTTTGTTTTTGTGTATAGTGTAAGTTGCTGATCTAGTTTTTGCACATATCTGACCAAATTTCCCAGCACTGTTTATTGAATTCCATTTAAGCTCTTGCCTCCTTTGTCAAATATTAATTGAGCATAATGTCTAGTTTCGATTTCTGGGTTCTCTGAATTGTTCCATTTGTCTATGTGACTATTCTAGTGCCAGTACCAGGCAGTTTCGAGAACCTGTGGCTTGGTAATATAGTTTGATATCTGGTATTGTGATACCTCCAACTTTGTTCTTCTTTCTCAGGATTGCTATGGCTATTTGGGGTCTTTTTCTATTCCAGATGAATTTTTGGACAGTTTTTTCCTAGATTTTTTAAATATGCTATTGTTATTTTAATGGGGATTCCACTGAATCTGTAGATGCTTTGGGTATTATGGACATTTTAATGATGTTGATTTTACCAATCCATGAACATGGTATGTTCTCCCATTTCTTTATATCTTCTTCTACCTCATTTTCCAATTTCCTGTAGCTTGCTGAGTACAGTTTTTTTTCCTTATTAGTTAAGTTTATCCCTAGGTATCTTAATTTTTGGTGCAATGATAAATGGGATTGTTTTTCTAGTTCCTCTTTCTGTGAATTCATTATTGGTGTATGAAAAGACCATAGATTTATGGGTGTTAATTTTGTATCCTGCTACATTGCCTAATTCATTTATTAGGTCTATTAGTTTTTTGATGGCGTGTTTGGGTTTTTCTATTTATAGTATCATGTTATCTGTGAAAAGGGACAGTTTTATTTCTTTTTTTCATTTTGGATGCCTTTCATTTCTTTTTTAAAAAATATATATTTTATTGATTTTTTTGCAGAGAGGAAGGGAGAGGGATAGAAAGCTAGAAACGTCAATGAGAGAGAAACATGGACCAGCTGCCTCTTGCACACCCCCTACCGGGGATGTGCCCGCAACCAAAGTACATGCCCTTGACCGGAATCGAACCTGGGACCTTTCAGTCCGCAGACCGACGCTCTACCACTGAGCCAAACCGGTTTCGGCTTGGATGCCTTTCATTTCTTCTTCTTGTCTGATCACTATGGCTAACAGTTCCAATACTATATTGAACAGGAGTGGAGAAAGTGAGCATCTCTCTTGTTTCTGTTCTTATGGGAAATGAGTTTAGTTTTTGCCCATTGAGTATGATGTTGGCTGTAGGTTTGTCATATGAGGTTCTTATTATGATGAGTTATTATCCCTCTATTCCCACTTTCAGAGTTTTTATTAAGAAAATCTGTGATCTCTCCAAAGACTATATTTGGTGCTTAGCCTAGCACCAGCTCTCATTGTACAAGTGCTAAATACTGCCCTCTTTTCAGCCATGAGCAGCAGGAGGAGAGAGGTAGTCCCCAATTTAGCACATTCTCTTTAATTGAGTCCATAATGATTCAAAGAGCCCAGGGTCAGACTTATGGGGGCAGAGGCCCCACCACTCCAAGCTGGTCCCTTTTTTCAAATACTTTTTTTTTTTTTTACATCAATTGATAAGATTATGTAACTTTGTCACTAAGTTTGTTTATGTGATGTATCACATTTATTGATTTGTGGATATTGTACTATCCTTGCATTCCCAGAATAAATTCCACTTGGTTGTGTGATCTTTCTAATGTAATGCTGGATCCGATTTGCTAGAATTTTGTTGAGGATTTTAGCATGTATGTTCATCAAAGATATTGGCCTCTATTTCTCTTATTTTGTGGTGTCTTCATCTGGTTTTGGAATTAAGATAATGCTGGCTTCATAGAAATATCTTGGAAGTGTGCCTTCCCCTTGATTTTTTTTGGAGTAGTCTGAGGAGGATAGGTTTTAGTTCTTCTTAGAATGCTTTTTAGAACTCCACAGTAAAGCTATTGGGACCAGGACTTTTGTTTACTGGAAGATTTTTTTTTTTATCACTGTTTCAATTTCTTTGGTGGTTATCAGCATATTCAGGTTTTTTATTCTCCCTGATTGTGTTTTGGGCACTTACAGTTTTCTAAAAATATGTCCATTTCATCTAGGTTGTTTATTTTTTTGGAACAGAGTTTTTCATAGTATTTTTTTCATAATCCTTTGTATTTCTGTGTGATTAGTTGTTACTTCACCTATTTCATTTCTGATTTTGTTTATTAGGGTCATTTCTCTTTGCTTCTTGGTAAGCCTGGCTAGAAGTTCATCAATATTGTTTATCCATTCAAAGAACCAGCTCTTGGTTTTGTTGATTATATATATATAAAATTTATCTTTATGTCATTTATCTCCACTGTGATTTTTATAATTTCCTTCCTTCTGCTTATGCTGGACTTTTATTTTTTCTCTCTTTTGCACTCTTTGATATGTAGGGTTCGATAATTTATTATCATTTCTTCTTCCTTTTTTTTTCTGTAGTAGGCCGGTAGAGCTATGAACTTTCCTCTCAAGACTGCTTTCACTATGTCCCATAAATTTTGGATTGTTGTGTTTTCATTGTAATTTGTTGCCATGATGCTTTTAATTTCCTATTTTATCTCTTTGTAACAGAATCTTTGTTTCCTAGCATGCTATTTAGCCTCCAGGTATTTGATAATTTTTCATTGCTTTTATTGTAATTCATTTATAATTTTATGCTATTGTGATCTAAGGAGATTCTTGATATTATTTCTATCTTCTTGAATTTGAAGAGACTTTTTTCTGTGCCCCAATAAGTGGTCTATCTTTGAAAATGACACGTGTGTACTTGATAAGAATGGATATTTTGTGGCTTTGGGGTGTAAATTTCTGAAGATGTCAATTAATTCTATCTGATCTAGTGAGTCATTTAGGATTGATGTTTCTTTGCTAATTTTTTAGAGGATTTTTCCAGTGGTGTTAGTGGGTTATTAAAATCCCCTACTATTACTGTATTACTGTCAGTGTCTCCTTTGATATAGTCCAGAAGGTTTTTATTTTATTTTATGTATTTGGTGCTCCTTTATTGGGTGCATATATGCTACCAGATTTATAGCCTCTTGGTGAATTGCTCCCTTTAGTATTATGAAATAGCCCTCCTTATCTCTTGTTATACCCTTCACTTTGAGGTATAATTTGTCAGATATGTGTTGATACCCCAGGTTTTTTTTCATTTCCATTCTCCTGAAAAAATTTTTTTTTCCATCTCTTCACCTTCAGTCTGTGTAGTTCCTTTGTTCTGAGGTGGGTCTCCTGTAGAGAGCAGATATATGGGTCATTTTTTCTTATCCATTTAGCTACCCTATTTCTTTTGATTGGGGTATTTAATCCATTTACCTTTAAAGTTATTATTGATAAGTACTTGTTGGTTGCCATTTTTATTCTTTATGCCAGTGTTCCTTTTTCCCTTCCTATTTCTTATTTTTACAGCAGACCCTTTAGCATTTCTTGCATTGATGGTTTGGTAGTAATGAACTCCCTTAGTCTTTTTTTTGTCTGTGAAGCTCCTGATTTCATCCTCAACATTGATTGATTGCCTTGCTGATTACAAGTATTCTTGGGTTCAGACCCTTGCTTTGCAGGGTTTTGTATATTTCATTCCATTCTCTTCTGACCTGAGTTGTTTATGTTGAAAATTCAGTTGATAGTCTGATGGGACATTTCCTGTATTAACTTTCTGTCTCTCTAAAAGCCTTTAAAATTCTTACTTTGTCATTGGTGTTTGCCAATTTAATTGTAATGTGTTTTGGTGTTGGTCTTTTTGAGTTTGTCTTGTTTGGGATTTGTGCGATTAGTGGACTTGGACTTTTTCTTTCCATTATCAGGGAAGTTTTCTGTCATTATTTCTTCAAACAGGTTTTATAATCCTTGCTCAGTGTCCTGTTTTTCTGGGACCCTTATTATGTGGATGTTGTTTTGTTCCATGTTGTCTCAAAATTCCCTTAGGCTCTCCTACTGTTTTTTTAAGTTTTTTTTTTTTTTTCCAGTTTTGCTCTGCTTGGGTATTTTTTCCTACCTTGTGTCTAGCTCACTGATGTGGGCCTCCTCTTCTTCTAGTCTATTGTTGATGCTTTCCATTGAGTTCTTTATTGCAGTGATGTTATTCTTCATTTTTTTCTTGGTTCTTCTTCATTTTCTCTTGATTCTTACACATATTATTGAATTTCTCTTCCATCATTTTCAGCATCCTTATGACCATTACTCTGAATTATTTCTCTGACAAATTATTTTCCTTCATTTCGTTTACTTCCTTTTCTGGTGATTCCTCTTTTTATTTTGTTTGGAAGCTGTTTCTCCTGTTTCTCTGTTTCCCCATGTTGGATCCTATCAGGGTGCCTGGTATGTAGTTCTCTCTCTCTCTCTCTCTCTCTCTCTCTCTCTCTCTCTCTCTCTTTCTCTCTCTCTCTCTCTCTCTTTCTCTTCTTCATTGATTTAATGGCACAAAATACAACACAACAAAACACAAAACACAGGCCACCAAACCTAAATGTGTTTATGATACCAATAACTACAAATAAAGGTGACCACCAGAGAAAATAGTATTGGGGGGGGGGGGAAGAGTTAAAAACTGATATTGTGAAAAGGAAAAAAAAAAGTAAGAGAGAAAAGAAAAAGAAGAAAAAAAATGGGGGACAAATATATAAGTTGATGGACAGAAAACTCCCCCAAACCAACAACTATTCCAAAAAATGCAAACAACAGCCGAAACCAGTTTGGCTCAGTAGTGGAGCGTCGGTCTGTGGACTGAAGGGTCCCAGGTTCGATTCTGGTCAGGGGCATGTACATTGGTTGCGGGTACATCCCCGGTAGGGGGTGTGCAGGAGGCAGCTGGTCGATGTTTCTCTCTCATCGATGATTCTGGCTCTCTATCCCTCTCTCCTTCTCTCTGTAAAGAATCAATTAAATATATTTAAATTTTAAAAAATGCAAACAACAAACACCCATGGAAGTATGGAAACAATAAACAACAAGTAATCCAAAAAATGCAAACAACGAACATCCATACAACAAACACCTAGATGTATCTGAAGAGGCAGAGCTAATTTCAGGAAGGTAAGATCAAGGAATTGAATGAATGGAGACATGTCCATGATTCAGTATAGAGGAGATAGAAATAGTATGAGTGCATAAGAAGAAAAGCAAAAATCAAAATACATAAAAAGAGAAAAAAATATATATATACAGTGATCTCTGAACGCATAATAATTTGGCCATTCAGTGTATATCCTATATAATAAAAGTCTAATATGCAAACTGTTTCCTTGACCAGGAGTTTGACCAACAGGCAAGCTGGCCAACTGCCCATGTCCCCTCCAACTGGCCAGGCTGGTTGGACCCCATCATGCACAAATTCATGCACTGGGCATCTAATATATATACTGAGTGGCCAGATTATTATGCATTCAGAGATCATAATAATCTGGTGATTCAGTATATATAAAAGAATATATATATATGTGTGTGTGTGTGTGTGTGTGTGTGTGTGTGTGTGTGTAATTTGGCTATTGATGAAAGAGAAGAGTGAATTGTGTATGGATTTGGAGCAGGAGAGAGGAAATTAGATTTATGAGTAGGATCAATTTTTTTTTTAGTAGGATCAATTTTTAAGAGGGAGTCAAAAGAAAGGATAGAGAAAAACTGAAGCAGGAACAGGATGAGAGAAATAGAACAAAAAAGGGGAAAAGTAAGGAAGAGAGTGTTAGCATAAAGGAAAAATTGAGATAGAGTAAAATAATGCTAAATTAAAAATAAAAACAGAATGTAGAACACTAATCCAAAAACAAAACAAAACGAAATAAAATAAAAGAAAGAAAATCTGAAGCAATCTCAAGAAAGAAGAACAATGTTGGAGAGATCAGAATAACAGATATCAAGCTATACTACAAAGCTATTGTTCTCAAAACTGCTTGGTACTGGCAAAATAACAGACATATATACCAGTGGAAAAGAACAGAGAACCCAGAAATCTACACAAGCCATTATGCACAATTAATATTTGACAAATGAGGCAAGAACATACAATGGAGTCAAGACAGTCTCTTCAATAAATGGTGTTGGGAAAATTGGACAGATACTTGCAAAAAAATGAAACTAGATCACCAACTTATACCACATGAAAATACACTCAAAATGGATAAGAGACTTAAACATAAGATGGGAAACCATAAAAATCTTAAGAAGAAGCCTTAGGCAGCAAAATAGCAGACATTCGTCAGAGCAATATATTTAACATTACAACTCCTGGGGCAATGGAAGCTAAGGAGAAAATAAACAAATGGGACTACATTAAAATAAAAAGCTTCTGAACATCAAAAGAAACCATCAACAAAACAACAAGAAAGAACACTGCATGGAAGAAAATACTTGGCAATTTTATCTCAAACTAGGGCCCATTGAATGAAATTTGTGCATGGTGCAGGGGTGTACCTCAGACCAGCCTGCACCTTTTCCAATCTGGGATTCCTTGTGCCTGCTAAACAGGCAGTTGGACATCCCTCTAACAATCCAGGTCTGCGGGCTTCCAACTGCTCACCTGCCTGCCTGCCTGATTGCCCCTAACTGCTTCCACCTGACAGTCTGATCACCCCCTAACCTCTCCCCTGCCAGCCTGATTGACACCTAACTGCTCCCCTGCCTGTCTGATTGCCTCTAATTGCCCTCCCCTGCCAGCCTGGTCACCCGTAACTGCCATCACCTGCAGGCCTTGTCTCCCCCCTACTCCCCCGCCCAACTGCCGCCCCCTGCTTGTCTGCTCACCCCTAACTGCCCTCCCTTTCCAACCTGACCACCCATAACTAACTTCCTGTTCTGGACTGGTCATACCTAACTGCCATCCCCTACTGGCCTGGTCAACCCTCACTGCCCTCCCTTGCGGGCCTGGTTGCCCCTAACTATCTTCCCCTGTAGGTCTGGTCGCCCCCAACTGCCCTCCCCTGTTGGCCCGGTCACCCCTCACTGCCCTCCCTTGCAGGCCTGGTTCCTCCTAACTGCCTTTCCCTGCTGGCCTGATTAACCACAACTGCCCTCCCCTGCTGGCCATCATGTGGTGGCCATCTTTGACCACATGGGGGTGGCCATCTTACATGTTGTAGTGATGGTCAATTTGCATATTACTTCTTTATTATATAGGATAAAGGTTTAATTTCCAACATTTATAGGGAACTCACACAACTTAACAAAAGGAAGATAAACATCCCAATCCAAAATTGGCAAATGACCTAAATAGACACTTTTCAAAAGAAAACATTCAGAAAGCCAAGATGCATATGAAAACATGCTCAAAGTCACTAATCATCTGAGAGATGCAAATCAAAACAACAATGTGGTACCACCTCACACCTGTAAGAATGGCTATCATCAAGAAATCAACAAACGAAAAGTGCTGGAGAGGATGAGGAGAAAAAGGAACCCTCCTTCACTGCTGGTGGGAATGCAGACTGGTACAGCCACTGTGAAAAAACAGTATGGTGTTTCCTCAAAAAATTAAAAATGGAACTGCCATTTGACCCAGTAATACCACTTCTAGGAATATATCCCAAGAAAACAGAAACACCAATCAGAAAGGTTATTTGCACCCCTGTGTTCATAGCAGCACAATTTACAATAGCTAAGATTTGGAAACAACCTAAATGCCCATCAGCAGGTGGATTAAAAAGCTGTGGTACCTCTACACAATGGAATACTACTCTGTGGGAAAAAGAAGGAATTCTTACCATTTGCAACAGCATGGATGGAACTGGCAAGCATTATGCTAAGTGAAATAAACCAGTCACTGCAAGAAAAATATCACATGAACTCATTCATTTTGGATAATAAAGAACATTATAAACCGATGAACAAAAGTAGATACAAAGGCAGAGAAGCATCAAACAGACTTTCAAACCACAGCAGGAAGGCTGGGGAGGGATGAGGGTGGGGGAAGGTAAGAGATCAACCAAAGGACTTGTATGTATGCACATAAGCATAACCAATGAATGCAAGACACTGGGAGTAGGGTGTGGGCATGTGCCAGGGCTAGGGGAGGCTGGGGAAAGGTCAATTGGGAAATAAAAAGGATACATATGTACTGCTATTTATAATACTTTAAACAATGAAAAAAGAAAAAAAATAGAAGGTAGAACACTAATCCAAAAATAAAATTAAAAAAATAAAATAAAACTTTAAAAAAGGTAAAATGATAGTAACAATAATAATAAATAAAAGTACAATAATAAAAATTAAAATAAAAGTGAGGAAAAATGTAGTTTCTTAAGGAGAAGATAAAAAATAAAAGAGTGAACTAGTGAAGGTCTTTCACTTAAGCTGGGCTTCACTGACCCATTGTGGATGGTTTAAGACCCTTCCCTACTGTTCTGTTCAGCATGTCTGCTTCCTGTCAGATAATCAGCGCAGTGTTAAAGTTCCCTGAGATCCACTGTTCCTCTGTGTCATAAACCACAACCTTGTTTTCAAGTAGTCAGGATCTTGTTGGAAGCTGCCCATTGTCTTCACTGGCAGAAAGGTGTGGACAAGGAGCCTAGAAGCACTGGTGAACTTTGAGCTCTGGCAAAGGTCAGAGGTATGCACTGACTGTTTAGTCCAGACAATGGTAGCCTAAGCAATTTCCCAACCAGATAGTTATGTAAATCTTTACTGATAAGATAGTCTGTCTGTTACTGGAATTACCTGCCTATGGGCTATAGGTGTATCCCAAACTGAATAAAAAGGTGGCAGGTTCTGAGCACAAGGGGAGTCCTTTCTCTTGTGTGGGCTCCAACCTGGCCCTCCAGTTTCCAAATTATTATTTCTTGTCTCATCTCTGTCATTTGTGCGTGGCCCTTCTCCAAAGCCTGAACCCTGAACCACATGGTATGTGGGTCATCACATCTGGTGCCTTGATGAGGGACCTCTGGAAGAGGATATTTCGTCTAAATCAAAGAACGAGTTTTCACCAGCAAGGTGGGAAAGATTTCACTGGATAGGTGGGGAAGAATTCATCGTACAGGTGGGAAAATTCGCCACATGTAAAGCTACAGTCAACTGCAGAAGTCGTAATCTTAAGTAGGGTGGGAATGTCTTTTATAAGCCAGGCTAATGGGACAGAATTTGGTTAAAATGTAAAAAACTTTATTGTAGTCTTTTGGTTTGCATGCTTAAGGAATTAAAGTTTCAGAAGGTTTTCCTTTACAGATTTTGTTTGATGTTATAGAACATAACCCTTGGTTTCCTTAAGAAGGTACATTAGATCTTGAATGTTGGGAAAGAGCGGGTCAAAATTTTAAAAAAGCTCAGCAGCAGGGGAAAAACTTACCTCCGAACTGTTTCTCCTTGTGGAACACAGTATTGCATTTGCTAGAGCCTTTTAAAGAGGCTAAAAAGGATAAACCTTCTCCCCTTGCACTCTCCTCTCCTAAAGAAGAGCAAAAGAATATTGGAGGGATGGCCTTCATGGTTCCTTCCTCCTCCATGTCCTAATCTTGAAACATTTAATTCGCCATTAATAGAATCACCTATGCAAAGAGCCATCAGAGAAGGATTAAAGGACATGTAGATGGAAGAAAGATTTTTCTACAAATAGCTGACCTACAGCTCCTGAGTCAGGTAATAAAACACTATGAAAATGCTTACTTTAAAATGATAAAGGTCTTATGTGAAAGTGTACTTCAGAACGGTACGACAGTTCCTTTTACAGGAGAAATTATGAATAACATTTCTGAAGTATTTTTAGATCCTTATGATTGGTATTCTCTGGCTCATGCAACTTTGAGTGGAGTTGATTAACTATGGAAGGGAGAATTTTTGAAGAAATGTCAGGAGCAAGCCCACACAAACCGTGTGATGAATGCTCAAATAACTTATGAAATGCTGGCAGGACTGGGACAGTATATTTATGTGCAAGATCAACTAAATTATGTGTAACAGGTGTGTAAGCAAATTAGACTTTGTGGAAGAACAGGACATTTTTTTAAAATGTAGGCAATCAAGGACACAAGGTGGCGCTCTAGGGAAAGGCACGAATATTCAGCCTTTTGATTCAGTCAATGTAGATTCAACCTCTTTTATGTCATATATATTAAAAAGTAAATTATTGGGTATTTTTCTGTTAATTACTGTTTTATCTGTCCTTGTTGTTTACTGCTAATTTATTAAGCTTAACTTTAATTTAATTTAATTTAAATGAAAAGAAATGATAGATTGCCAGGCCATTGCTGAGTTTCCCCAGAATAAACAGAATGTGGGAATGGGGAGAGAAAGAATATGAGCAGTATAAATGGCCGATAACACAGGTTCTAAGAAAATTCCCTAGACAGAATAAAGTAATTAAAAAAGGCCCCAGCCCATTGACTAGTCTTTTGGTGATCCTATAAGATTGACGCCCACTCCCGAGAATGTGATTTTGAAAAGTCTCATCTTTGCCATGTTTTTTGCTGGTTTATAATTTTAAAGTTTTACAAAATGTAGGAATGCATCTGGGATTTCTGTGCTTGTGAAGAGAGAAAGCTTAAAATACGAAGTCAGATGGTGCACATATTTTAGGTAGTTTTGAGCTTTTTTTTTTTTTTTTTTTTTTTTTTTTTTTTTTTTTAGACCTGGGGGGAAAAACTTTTATTGTAAAATATGCCGGTGAAGAGACTTCATGGATTTGTTAAATCAACATATACTTTTGACCAGTTATTATGTACCAGACACCATAATGCATAATTAACATTTATTGTATTAGCAACACCAATGAAGATGGCCAGTTATGGAGGATAATTGGAAAATAGTATTTTCATGTGTGAACGACTCCTATATGCCTGAAGTCTCAAAGTATAGATTATTTCTAAGTTTCACAACAGTTATGCAAGTAGGTATTATTATTTTCTATTGCTTTTACAGATTTAAAAGATGAGATTCAGTTAGGTTCTAATTCCAAAGCTTATAGTTTCTTCAACAACAACAACAAAACCACAAGCTAAAGCTACATACTTATTAGCAAAATTCCTCACCATAGCTTACTAAGCAATGAGAGTAGTGTTTATTTTTATTTATTTATTTATTTATTAAATAAATTTTTATTGTTCATATTATTACAAATGTTCCTTTCCCCCCCCTTCTCACTCCACCCTCTTCCCTTTCCCCTCCCCCCATTGTAATCATCCATAGGTGCACAGTTTATGTTCAGTCTCTTCCCACATCCCCCTCTCCCCTTTTCCCCAAGAATAAACAGTTCACTCCCCTTCCATACCTCTGATTCTATTATATTCAACACTTAATATTGTTCATCAGATTTTTTATTTTTAGTTTCCTTGGTTTTTAGATTCACTTGTTGATAGTTATGTATTTGTTGTTCATAATTTTTATCTTTATTTACTTTCTCTTCTGAAAGAACCCCCTTCAGCAATTCATATAATTCTGGTTTGGTGGTGATGAACTCCTTTAGCTTTTTTTTATTAGTGAAGCTCTTTATCTGACCTTCGAATCTGAGTGATAGCTTTGCTGGATAGATTATCTTTGGCTGTAGGTTCTTGCTATTCATCACCTTGAATATTTCTTGCCATTCCTGTCTGGCCTGCATGGTTTCTGTTGAGAAATCAGCTGACAATCGTATAGGTGCTCCTTTATAGGTAACTACCTTCTTTGCTCTTGCTTCTTTTAATATTCTCTCTTTGTCTTTTGCTCTTGGAATCTTAATTATGATTTGTCTTGGTGTGGTCCTCTTTGGATTCCTTTTGTTTGGAGTTCTGTGTGCTTCCTGGACTTGTAAGTCTAATTCTTTCATCAGGTGGGGGAAGTTTTCTGTCACTATTTCTTTCAGTATGTTTTCGATATCTTGCTCTCTCTCATCTTCTGGGACCCCCATAATTCTGATGTTGGTTCGCTTGAAGTTGTCCCAGAGGTTTCTTACATTATCTTCAACTTTCTGGATTCTCTGGCCTTCTTGCGTCTGTGGAGGAGTGTCTTCTGGCTCTTTATGTTCCAAATCTTTGACTTGATTCTTGCGATCTTCCATTCTGTTTTTAGGACTCCATAAAATATTTTTTATTTCAGACAATGTATTCTTTATTTCTTGTTGATCCCTTATTATTTCTAGTTGATCCCTTTTCATATCCTCATAGGTCTTGTTTATTTTATCGGCCTTTTCTAGAAGATTCTTGAACAACCTTATAAGTGTGGTTTTGAACTCTATATCCAGTCGCTTTTTGTCCTCCATTTCTTTTGTTTGTGATCTATTTGGTTTAGGCATTTTCGCAGGCAGCTTTCCTGATGGGGCGGGGTTTCAGGGTGGAGCCTACAGCCTTGGCTTCCGTCAGCCCCGCCCTATGCGACTCCTGAGACTCAGGGTCCTTCAGTACTTGTTGCGAGCGCCTCTGAGAGAAAGGTGCCCTCGATTTTCGCCTGCTGCCAAACTGTCTATGCTCTCCCCCAATGAGTCCGGTATTGGGGTTCAGTTCAGTTGGTAGTGGGATTGGAGGTGGCGTTCAGAGCAGTCTGGAGCCCCTGTCTCCTTCCCGTCAGGGCAATCCTGGGGCACAGCTGGCCGGCCCTTCTCTGGGCGCAGTGTGCGCGCCTCCGGGACCTCCTTTCGCCGCTTCCCCGGAGTCCCGCCTTACAGCCCGGGTCCCTATGGATGAGCCTGGGTACCCGGGGTCTGGCCTAGAATTGGGGTTCAGAGCAGTTGGAGCTGGGCCCAGCACAGTCGGAGCTTTTCTCTCCTTCCCGCTTGGGACCGCCAGCCAGGCACTTGGCCTCCCTCCTCTCCGGCTCTGTCCTCTCTGCGCGTGCCGCGTGTCTCTGTACCTTGGGCTTTTACAGCTCCTCCGCGCTTCCTTCTGGTTTTCTCCTTGCTTCTTGTTGTAGAATTTCCAGTCAGTCGACTTTCCTGTAGTTCTGGGTAATGTCCATTTTATATTTTAGTTGTATTTTGTTGAAATTGTTGTGTGTGGCTGCGGCTAGTTGCCTACCCGAGCAGCCATCTTGGATTCCTCCTAAATTTAATCTCTTTTTGATGCTACAGAATAAAACCCAAAAACTGCTTTTTCTCAAAAGAAAGATGGCAGAGATGATTCAAAGATTTCCATATTAAAGGGTAATTTTTGTATAATAATGTACTGCATTCCAAGGTTGCCTCCCAAATCTTGGGGACACTCCTATTTTTATAAAATTAAATAAAATAATACTTTAGCATTGAAGCCACTGAAAGTCAGTTAATTGTCTCTGTTATATTTATCAAAGAAAATACCTTGGATAATGATAATTGGATTTAAAATCTCAAAATTGTTAAAACATAAATAAATAATATATTAATTATAAAGCTCCAATAACCCAGGGAGAAACTAGCTTCACTCTTTGACATTCTAGCTTCACTCTTAGACCAAACTTGTTGAGCCAGCCAAAAACAGTTTATCCCATGGCTATGATCTTTTAAAGAAAAAATGTGGTCATTTGAAATTTCCCTCCTGCAAGGAACCCAGCAAGAAACAATGTAGCTAATTTACATTTTAATGACTACAAGCCTGCTTCTAGTCACTGGCAACTTAAAACTTTGAAAGTTTGCTGAATTAAAAAATAAAATTAAATGTCTAGGCATTTTGAAATGACAAAATACTAAAATGTTAAGCTAAATTTGCCTCATGAAAAATCTAGAGGATAGAACTGAATTGTTAATTAAATATATGTTGTATTTAAAAAAATATGAAGTTATTATTAATCTGAATATTTAACTAGCTACCATAAATTTTAAAACTTCTGAAAATATGAAATTCAACTTAAATTAGGAGAAATCATATAGTTGTGGTAAAATTTCAACTTAATCTAGTTAAAAAAAGGATTAATTCTGTGATCTGAACCAAATTTTTAGTACAAAAAGCAGTTTAAATTTAATTGACATATTTTAAGATAATTATAAAAATACATAATCTTTAAATCATCCTACCTAATAAAAGAGTAGTATGCAAATTAACCATGACTTTGCTATACCCACCATCCACTCCCACTAACCAATCAGAGAAAGTATGCAAATTAACCCCAACCAAGATGGCTGCCACCACAGGAGGGAACCTTGGGTTTCCCCAGCAATGGAGGGAGACAAGCTTTTCACACATCCTGGTTTGCCCAGGCATCCACTCAAGGATACAAAAGTTTCAATTATAGAAGATAAATCCCAAGAAAAATGGCAGCAGCTACAGAGCTGGAGAGAGCAGGCTAGGGTTGCCCCCAGTGATGGAGGAAGCCAAACTTCCCACCTGCCCTGGTGGGCCCAGGCCTTTGCTCCAGGCTACAAAGTTTCAATTATAGAAGGTGAATAAAGCCCAATAGAAATGGCTGCTACCACTGAGCGAGCAGAAGGCTTGGCTTAGCTCCAGGCTACAAAGTTTCAATTGTAGAAGATAAATATATCCCAGATACCAGGGCCTCTGCTTGGGTAGCAGGAGGGCGTTGCTGACCTGCAAACCACCACAGGCTCCTTGCCCAGGCCACCCCACGCCCCAAGGGAAACCCCACTCTGATATGGGACACCTTTCAGGGCAAACCAGTTGGCCCCACCCATGTACCAGGCCTCTATCCAACTAATAAAAGAGTAATATGCAGATTGACCATCACTCCAACACACAAGATGACCGCCCCCATGTCGTCAAAGATCCTGCCCCTATGTGGACACAACATGGCCACCACAAGATGGCCAGCAGGGGAGGGAAGTTGGGAGGAATCAGGCCTGAAAGTGAGGACAGTTGAGAGAGACCAGGTCTTCAAGGGAGGGAGGTTAGGAGGGAACAGGCCTGCAAGGGAGGGCAGTTGGGGCCAATCAAGCCTGCAGGGGAGGGCAGTTAGGGGTGACCAGGCTGGCAGAGGAGGGAATTTGGGGGCAAACAGGCTGGCAGGGGAGCAGTTAGACATCAATCAGGCTGGCAGGGCAGTGGTTAGGAGGTGATCAGGCTGGCAGGCAGGTGAGCAGTTGGGAGTCAGCAGTCCTGGATTGTGAGAGGGATGTCTGACTACCCTAAATGGGCAGTGGGACATCCCTCAAAGGGTCCCAGATTGGACAGGATGCAGGATAGGCTGAGGGACCCCCCTCCTGTGCACAAATTTCATGCACCAGGCCTCTAGTGTATATATTCCACTTAAATTAATTTTTCCAAGTTAAATATCAAGACTTTAACCAAGAATCACTTTCAGACATTTCACAGGCCTTGAAATGTTTTCAAAGGTTTGTTCTCTCTTTTAAAAATATTTTTAATTAAGTCAATTTAGTATACTTAGAAATCACATGGAAAGCTTTATCAAATAAAAATTAATAAATATATTTTGCTTATATACCTATATATTTTTAATATATTTTATTAATTTTTTACAGAGAGGAAGGGAGAGGGATAGAAAGTCAGAAAAATTGATGAGAGAGAAACATCGATCAGCTGCCTCCTGCACATCCCCCACTGAAGATGTACCCACAACCAAGGCAGCATGCCCTTGACTGGAATTGAACCTGGGACCCTTCAGTCAGCAGGCTGATGCTCTATCCACTGAGCCTAATTGGTTTTGGCTATATCTATATTTTATATGTTATGAAGGTTTTGGCCTCTGAGGAATGGCAAACCAAAATTAATTCTTAAGTAAAAGCCAAAGAATTCAACAGCAGAATTTTAAAACAGATTTTTAAGACAAAAAGCCCCTAGCAGCCTGCATTTTAAATAGGATGGGGGTGGGGCAGCATTTGTGCCTCAGGGATCAAATGTATAAATTTACTTGCATTGCCTTTTTAATAAAGATACCTACTTTAATTACTTTATAAATTAGCTTTTTAAATTATAATCAAGATTTCATATAATTTCAGCTAAATGAAAAGCCAATATTTTTATAAACAATTAAATTCTAATAAAGCCTTTTGAAAGTTACTGGGACTACCCATGATCCCTCTATATATGCAAATAAGCAAAAAAATTATACACACACACACACACACACACAATATATGCTGTTTAAAAGTAAATTTTAAGCTTAATAAAAAGGAGAAATTTTAAAATTTTGAAATCTCTTCCACTAAGATTTACAGGGTAAATTAAAGAACGTTATTCAGGCAGTAAATCTGATCATTAATAGTAGTCACCATTGCCGGGACCGGTTTGGCTCAATGGATAGAGCGTCGGCTTGGGGACTGAAGGGCCCCGGGTTCGATTCTGGTCAAGGGCATGTACCTTGGTTGTGGGCATATCCCCAGTAGGGGATGTGCAAGAGGCAGCTGATCGATGACTCTCTCTCATTGAGGTTTCTAACTCTCTATCTCCCTTTCTCTCTGTACAAAAATCAATAAAATATATTAAAAAAAAATAGTAGTCACCATAACTAACAGTGGATTCATTTAATGTGACTACATGGCCTGGCAATATTGACATAAACAACCAAAAATCAACCATGTTTATTACATTTGTTGCTTGGTATAAAAAGGAAAGAAAAATGTCTTTTAAACTCTCTAAAGGGGTCCAATAACTATTCTGGAAGGAAATAAAGAGAGGTTTCCTTTAAATGTCTGGAAAACTGTAATTAAAAGTCAATGAGAAAAGAAAAATAAGGCCTCAGAAAGAAAAGCAAGTAATTTGTGTTTCTGCCTCCCTAAACAAAGCTTATGTAAAGCTACTCAAAGACTAATAGCAGAAATTTAATTAGTGTCATTTATTGTCCATAGCCAAGGACAAGTACAACTAAAAAATAAGCCTCATTTCAGACTAATTTAAATTGGCAAATTTAAATAAATAAATATTCACTAAATTTAGTTGTACTGAGTAGGAAACTATTCTTAAGTATTAACTAATTTTTTTATTGATGGTTCATTTTATAGTAAACTTGCTTAACATGCAATGAATCCAAACCAGTCATATCTCTGTGCATAAAATTAAAATTAAAATATATCAAGACTGCATTGCAGGATTTCCAAAAACCTCTTAACATTATTTAAATTAAAAAGGGGGGATAGTGGAATAATCTTCTATTCCACTATACATCAATTAAAGTTTTTGAGTAAATTACATCAATAAAAGTTTTTACTTTGAAAATTATTTTTCACTTGTAATGCTGAATACAAGACACCATGAAAATACACATGGTGTCAAAATAAACCAAAGGAAAATGGTTTGGGCACAATGAAAAGAAAGGATCCCAAGTCTAGTTTATAGAAAAGATTCCTTTATTAACCTTTGGTTGAGACTATGATTGTATATTTCCAGAAAACTCCTCCAAGCCTGTGTGGATTCCCGCAAGAAATATTAAACTTCAACATGGATCCGAGGGAGGAACTATAATAGTAGCCAGATTAATGAAGACCCCACACCTGGAGCCACACCTTGTAGCTGCATATAATCTTCTACCTCAGCTGCAGATAATAACAGCCCCAAGCAACCTTCTGAAGATAAGAAGTGGGAGGGGGATGAGGCAAGTGAGTTGGATGGTGAAAGGCCCAGAGGTCACCTGGGGCATGGTGAAGAAGATGGTCCAGATAGCTGAGCAAATTTGTGAGGAGACCAGAAACCCAAGAGCGCCTGAGAATGGCTTTCTTGTCATGCTAGCAGAAATCAGCTATTGAGTAATTTTACTAGGGGCAAATGGGCAAGTATTTTGGACTTATGTTCATGACCCTCCATGGGTAAGACCCTTTACGTGGGCTGATCCCCTGCCTAATCTAGTCACCAATAATACCAAACACCTTGGTCATCCAGGAGGACCATAGGTGGGGTAAGAAAGTATATGGGAAAAGTATAATTATACAGGTATTGCCACCCAGCTTCCCATTTGTATGACACAGAATCAAACCACTACTTTTTTGTGAATAAAATTAAAGAGAGGCTTCTGGCTTGCATGGATGCCAAAGGAGGGGGAAGCAAAAGCCCAAATATGTCTACTATCATTACTTGCTCAGGGAGAGGTGCAGGAAAAATAACTGTACTAAGACCCCCCACTAAGGTGTTATGTAAAAAATCTTATGAATGGTACCCCACTGAGGAGGAAATTAATTGGCAAGACTGTTATAGTGACCACCCCACCACCAACAAACTTAATAAGTTTTTCCTTTGTGGATTGGAGCTCCTATGGGTTGGCGTATAGTAACAATCACACCCTAAAATGAAAGGATTTATTGGATCCCAATTACAACATGATAATTGGCCCCTACAAAACACGCAATGGAAATTAGCTGTTGTACTTGCACCTATTAAATGGTATAGTTTTTAATTATAGCTCAGATAATTCCAGTCAGACTTTATGGGGAACTCCCAATAAGACAGTATTTGCCACCGCCTGTGTGTTTGATCCTTTTGTACTCCTCTCAGGCTCCATCCAGATGTGCCTTAATGCTACAAGCCACCTGTATGAGGTGTCATGCATAGGCAGTACACTATCCCATTATATTAATTCTACATTCCAAAAGGATTCCCTCATGGTTTTAAAACAACCTGCTTTCTCTTGGGTTCCTACTAACCTAACCGAGCCTTGGGGAGCTCATCAAACCTACCAACTGTTACATGATCTGGTAAAAATATTAAAAATACAAAAAAGATTTCTTGGAATGTTAATTGCAGGACTCTTTTCCCTTGTAATGTTTCTTACTTCTGTGGGCATTGCTGCTTCATCCATGGTACAAACTGTTCAAACATCTCAGTTTGTACAAGTTCATGAAAATGTAACTAAGACCTTGTCTATACAAAAAAGAATTGACAGTCAATTTGAGATTGAATTCTTGGCATTAAAGTCTACAGTCTTGTGATTGGTTCATAAAGTCCACAGCCTAGAGAAAAGGATATCCTTGCATTTTCCTCTCATCATAACCACTATTCTTGTCTCATTTTTGTTTTCATATATTGATTTCTAATCTGTTGATGCAAAATGAAGAGACTTAAAAGCCCTTTAGTTGGCATTCAATTTTCAATATTTATTAAGGAAAAAATGCTAGAAGCTGCCCATTGTCCTCACTAGCAGAAAGGTGTGGACAAGGATCCTAGAATTCTAGTAAACATTAAGCCCCTGCAAAGGTCAGAGCTATGCACTGACTGTTTAGTCAAGACAAAGGTAGCTGAAGCAATTTCCCAACCAGATAGTCATGTAAATCCTTACTGATAAGATTGCCTGCCTATGGGCTATAGGTGTATCCCTAACTGAATAAAAGGATGGCAAGGCCTAAGCACAAGGGGAGTCCTTCCTCTTATGTTGGGCTCCGGCCTGGCCCCCCAATTTCCAAATTATCATCTCTTGTCTCATTTCTGTCATTTGTGTGCGGCCCTTCTCCAGAGCCCAAACACTGAACCACGTAGGATGTGGGTCATCACAGGATCTCTGTTTCCTTTTGTTTCTCTGCCTGCCTTCATTTGTATTTATACAAGAGTCAATTTCTGACACAACCCCTGGTGGCAGTGTTCTGTATTAGTTTCCAGGACCAAATGGCCCCTCAACCCAGTGTTTAGACTTTTCTTTCCCTGCCGCACTTAATACTTGGTTTGAGGAATGGACTAACCCAGAACTGGTTTCCTGCTAGTCTCTCCTTAATTCTGACCCCCCAGTTTCCACAAAACAACTTTCCTCTGCAGTCTCAGTGAATGTTTTTAATTGGAAGATCTTATATACTGGGCTTACAAAGCAGAAGCAAGGATGTAAAAAAGAGAAAGAATTGTGCCAACTCACGTCTTTCTCTCCCCAAACACTATGCAGCCTATATAAAACTTCAGGCTGCCTTTCTGGGCACAGTTTCATGGCTTAGATCTAGAGTCCCCCTCTGCCAGCATTCGAGGGCTACAGTGACCCCAAGGGCAATGGATTTGGCAGAGTTCAGTCTCCCTCTGAGACTCTAGTGACTAGGGGCCCTGCTGCATGTGTTTTCCCCTCCAACTTGGATTTCAAGATATCACCTCTCTCTAGGCAATATCTGACCTTTCCATTCATGGATTGCCTCACCAGCTGTGTTTAATTCACATATTCTGGGTGGGTGTTATTTGATTCAGCTGTTCCTTCCATCTGCTCTATAAGAAGGCATAAGACCCATTCACATATTCGGCCACCACCTTGTCTACACATGGACAAACTTTTTAGGTTGGGGAGGTGGGAGTCTTGGTATTTGTAAATTCACAGCTGAGGCAGCGGGTCCCTGGATGTTGTGGCTATAAGGTCCCGGGAGTTATCTGAGATGTCCCCAGTTGAAGGTAAGGCTGGGCTTCCAATTACAGCTGCTCTCCTTTTCAAGATCCAGAAAATGTTTTCTTTGTTTTGATCAACTTAATCATTTGGCAGTGCGATATCCAAGCCTTATCTCCTTCCTCCTTTTGCCATACCTGGCTGCCTTGGGCCCTGCTTTCTATAGCATGAGGACCCTGGAGATCCTCGAATTATTCTCCTTTTGATAAACAAATTTTGGGTCGCTACTGGGCCTTAGTAGAGACTGAAAACTCGTCCATGAGACAAAATTCACTATATGATATAAGTTGCCCATCATGAACTGAGTGTTGTGTAACTCAAGCCATAAGTACATAAAATTGGCTATGTAGAACAGCACTTCATTATTAAGTGGAAGTGGTATAGGTGAGATAAAATTCAAGCAGGTTTTTAAAACACAAGTAAATTGCATGAAGAAGTGGTCCAAGTGCCCATAACTCATATTACCTTCGCTCTCTCAACATGCACCTGTTATCCCATGGGGAGTTCCCTATGACAAACTGATTGAGAAAGCAAAAATTCTCTTCTGATTTACTTATAGTTTTTCCTGTTAGGCATATGTGTACCAAAAGTGGATAGCTGTACCACTACCTGCCCATTTAGGGGCAGCCCTAAAGGAGAAGTACATGAGAGGAAATCATTCCAATGCACAGAACTTTCAGTAGTGCACTTGGTTTTTTACTTTACCTAGAAGTAGGAAGAGCCACAGTTCCAAGTCTATAGCAATTTGTGAGCTGTGGCCAATGGTATATCTGGGTGGTACAGAAATTGGAATGGATATATTGGAAAATCAGAGATGAGGCCTAAGAAGGAGATATGTAGATAGAACTCTCCAAACCAGCACATAATGTGAAGGTGTTAGTGTCCTGTGTGAATATTCACTGAAGGGTGACTGTAGTAGAGGGGAATTTCCTTACTTGGGTGGATAGGATTGTCTACTCTTTGGATATCAGTCAGATTCCATCATCAACCATGCCTCTAATTTCCCAATGGGCTTATGAATAAAGTGCTCATGATGGCAGAGATGGAGATTATTGATGGATTTTACAATGTATCAATTTTTCTAGGCTGAACTACATTTCCCAGAATTCCACATGTTGAATGTTTACAGTTAGGGTGGGCAATAAGGGAGATACTCCCAAGATTTTAGAAGTTAGAAGGAAGGCAGCAAGTGTTATGCCCAGACTTCGTGATCCCCAAGGACCACCAGGGAGCCGAGTCCGATGCAATAAACAAAAGAGCCTTTTCCATGCTAGCATGGGCTCTGTCCCACTCACGCTGGCAGCATGGCAGAAGAGAGCGAATTTCGCCCAGTCCAGGGGTTTTACTCCGGTCGATGGTGATGTCACTGCCTCAGCTAACCCTGATTGGTTGGGTGAAGGCTAGGGTTCAATTACAGAATGTAGGATAACTCCGCCCTGCCCTCTCACAAGCATTTTGTAACAGAAACACATCATTGCTTACCTGCTGATTCAACTCAGGATAAAGCAACATCTTAGCCTATTGTGTGTTATAGCTCCAGGACAAAGGGCTCTGGCTTTGACAGGATACTATCATCACCAAACTCAGAGGCATTGAGGATGGACATGGGCCTCAGTCCACCCTATTGGCTTCCAGACTGTGCTCATGGAATTCCAGCATTCTCATGATATTCCCTTCCTTCCTTCCCTGTGAACTTTAACCACTTGCATCAGATGCAGAGATAGCATTATAGGGGCTGCTAGCCCCAATAATTGTGTAAGCCAAATCCCTATAATAAATGTATATCCATTTATCTACTGTGTATCTATTAATCATTTATATTTTCTCTAGATCTACTTCCATGTTGAACCCAGATTGATATAGAAGTTGTTTGGAGGTCAGGTCCTTTTCTCTGTGCAGTATCCTTCTTGACTATTTCTGGGCCTACCTGTACCTCTTATCCTAAGTGACCACATCCAGTGGATATATCATTCATGTTTTTTTTTTTTAATTCTGTATTATGCTTTAACATATTGGGACCTTGCTGGCCAGGGGGGAGACTGCCCCTCCAAAAACAAGGTAATTCCTCTAGTCAGCATATGATTCCCTTGTTAGAATTTCATTGACATTCACATCAACCAGTCCAGAGCCCATATCAGTAAACTATTTTCTTTATGGAGTTCTTACAGGTTAAGCCATTATTTCTCTGCCTCGGTATCACCCCAGAAACAGGTATAAGCAACTAGTAAAAGACCCTGAAACCAGGAGTAACTTGACCTTATTCAAACTAGCCAATTCTAATCTGTTTACCCTTCTGTGTTTTTAATTTCCCACAGAAACCTCAAAAACTTACACCAATACATTCCCCTCTGGACCAATTCTTGGCATCCTCATGTGGCCCTATGTAACATGTAATGCCCCTCCTTTTGGGAACTATAAGTAATAAACTTTTCTATAAAAAGCAGTTGTGTCTGTGTCTGTGAACTTACCACACCATACTTTTTAAAAGAGTGGGTCAAAATTGTGGTCAAAATGGAAGGAAATCTACCCAGACAGGAGATCTTTCTGACAGTACAAGTGATGCTGTCTACTAAACATACTTTATTCACCAACTTTTCAGGCACATATAAAAATAGTGATACACCTGGTAATTTCTCTAATCAGTTCATGAAAAGTGTCTCTCCACCAGAAATGTCAATGGTGGGGGAAAGGTTGACTTCATCAAAATTCTTAGAAATAAATTTTAACACAAATAGTTTATGTATATGAAAATTTCCAATGATTGCAATTAAGTTGTCAAAATCATTCTGAAAACACTATCTTCAGATGAATACTCAGCCTTTACATATTCCAGTCTCCATGGTTACTCTGGTAGAACTAGCAACCAACTGTTGTATTGATGATGTCATCCATGACAAAATTAACATTGGAAGAGATGAATCTGTGAGTTCAGTATCTATTCAACAGTGTGTAGGAAAGATGTTTTTAAGGAAACTGTGCATATTTTCTTTGTTTTCACCACTGGAAGTTAAAACCAAGTTTCATAATTCAGAGATGAGTGATTTATTTCTTGAAATCCTGATTAAGAATACTTCATCTTCAGATGTTTTTATACAAAAGGTTTTCTTACAGCCACCTGAAATGTACACTGCAACAGAATTAAATAATGTCATTTGGGCTGGAGAAGATGAGTGTACTTTTGGAACAAAAACATTTTTGAAGTCAATGGAACAACGTCAGTATTTGTATCGGTTTCAGATCAAGCAGGAATTTTCAGAGAAATTCGGTGCCATAAAAAGACTAACAGAAATGGGAAAATTGGATATACTATGGAAAAGAAATCTTGGTGAAATGGCAATGATACATACAGTCAAACTTGAAAGAGAGTTTTCAGGTTATAGAAACATAAGCATCTCTTTGGAGACAATTCCAGATACTGTATTTCTAGAAGAGCCTTTTCATATTACCTGTAAGATAACAAACCAGAGTGACAAAAATATGATATTGGTTTTGAAGATGTGTGATACAGATTCTATTCGTTGGTGTGGAAACTCAAGAAGGTTTCTTGGAAAACTGCCTCCAAATTCATCTCTCTGCTTTACCCTGACACTACTGATCTTAAAAATGGGCCTACAAAGTATTTCTAGATTAAAGATAACAGACAAATTATTAAAGAAAACCTATGTCTGTGATGATGTTGCAAAAGTCTGTGTAATTCCTTCCATTGTTAAAATGAAAAAATGAAGAAAAAGTCCAGTGTTGTGCTTTATAGGAAGTTTGACAGGAAAGCTTTTCATACTTTTGCCAGCAGTAACTTTCTACACTAACAGAAAATATATAGGTAAATTATTTTCATTTACTTGCCTCTGAGAATTAAACATTTGTTTATTTCAAAAACAACAGTTTGTTAGTTTTCACTTTATATGGATTATTTTCTAATTGTATACATGCATATTTCTTATATTTATGACTTCCTTGAAATAACAGATGGTCATTGGACTCATTTTTTTTTAGAATGAGGCCACAATTTAAAAATAATTATATTTGCTTTCTAGAAATTTATAATAACAATTGACCCTTGCTGTTTCAGTAAAGCTGGTATTAATACAACATAATATATTAGAATTACATTGATGGCTTAATTAAAATATTATTATGATTTACTTGGTAATATTTCAATTTACTCTGTTTAATTTTTCTCTTTTTTCCCCATTCAGTCAACAGAAAGCTATCAATGACAGTGCTTAATACAATTCAGGATGGTCCTCATAATTTAAACTTGTTGACATCTGCTAGTTGGAAAATACATAATTTTTCTAATAATATTATAAATTATTGGGTCTGTAGCCTTGAATTTATGCAAAACTCTTTTCAATTAATCTTGGTAATGTTTTATGAACTGTGGATTTGGTTTATTTTCATCAGTTATTATTCTTACTAGGGCACTTGCAAATTCTACTGATATTACACAGGTGTTTTTATTTTATTTTATTTTATTTTATTTTATTGAATTTATTGGGTGACATTGATAAATAAGATGACATAGGTTTCAGGTATGCAGTTCTAAAATAATCTATATGTTGTATTGTTGTGAACATACTAAGTCTCCTTCCATCTCTATTTATCCCACCTTTACCCTCTTTTACCTCCCCACCCCTTCCCTCTAGTTGTCTATGAGTTTTTTTCTATGTTTAATCACTTCACCATGTTTACCCAGTCTACAAAACCCATTCCTTTTGACAAGTGTCAGTCTTTTATCTGTATCTATGAGTCTCTTTCTAATGTATTTATTTATTTTGTTCATTAGATTCTACATATATATGAAATCATATAGTAATTGCCATTCTCTGACTGGCTTATTTTAGTTAACATAATACTCTCCAGATCCATCCATGTTGTCATAAAGGTAACATTTCCTTTATGTGTGTTTTTTTCATGGCTGAGTACTATTCTATTGTGTAAATGTACAACAGAATTTTTTACTCATCTACTGATGGGAACTTGGGCTGCTTCAAAATCTTACTTAATGTAAATAATACTACAATGAACATAGGGGTGCATATATTCGTTCCAAATTATTATTTTGGATTTCTTTGGGTATATTTCTAGAAGTGGAATCACTGGGTCATAAGGCATTCAACTGTTAAATTTTTGAAGTTACATCATATTGTTTTCCACAGTGGATGCACCAATATGCATTCCCATAAATAGTAGACGAGGGCTCCCTTTTCTCCACATCCTCACTGACACTTCTTGATTGTTGGTTTATTGATGATAGCCATTCTGACAGGTGTGAGGTGATACCTCATTGTGGGTTTAATTTGCATTTCTCTGATGATTACAGACATTGAACATTTATTTTTTTAACTTTTTATTTAATCATGTTCCCTCATTGGCCTCTTATAGCATTCTCCTATCTCCAAGCATTTATTTTTATATCGGATCCAGCAATACATTAAAAAGTCATACACCACGAAAACATGGGATTTTTTCCAGGAATGCAAGGTTGGCATAATATCCGCAAATCAATAAACATGATACACTATATAAAGAAAATGAAGGATTAAAAACCATGACATCGTATCAATAAATAGAAAATCATGAAATTCAGTGCCAAGGAGAATAGAAAATGGTGGCCAAATAGGCAGCATTGTCATGCACATCCTCCTAGGGCCAGGCCAGAAAAGCAACTAAATTGGAGAACATCCACCATGAATTAACAAATTAGACACATCTAAGGAGACACTTTTCAATAAGGAAGGGCAGAGAATGCCGCTTCCCAGGCATAAACCCATGTGGAACCACCACTGTGTCCCAGAAGTGAGTGGGTGCAGTGCCGCTCAGAAGGCAACCAGATGTCTGCAGAGAGCCACCAGAGTGAGATCCCACACCAAGCTTCCTAAGTAGTCCACTGGGACCCAGCAACTTAGGATCTGGATTCAAGACCCCACAGTGAGTACAATCCAGGAGAAACCCTGTGCCCCACCCCTACCCTGGATCCCAGAAACATGGTGATAGCCTTACCTGGAGCCACCTAGTGTCCACTTCACCCTGACCCCCAGGACAGTCCTACTGGAGCCATCCAGAGAAACCCAATTCACAACTTATTTCAGGTTATAAGAGAGCTTGGACTCTCTTAGAGTGACCCAGGGCAACACACACCTGCTCCACATTGAAGAGGGGTGAACTGAAACACTCCAGTGCACATCTCACTCCATGCTATAAGAAGTGAGGACAGTGTGAACCAGAGCAACCCACACCTACTTCTCCTCGGCCTCTGGGGCAGTCCTGTAGGAGCTATCTGGAGCAACCCAGCACATGGCTAACTCTGGGCCACAGGGTGACCTGGAAAACATTGGTGTGCCGAGCCAGGGTAAATAGGACCATGTTGCAAATGCATTGCTAGAGGGACCTAGGGTGCCACCATGCCATGGGTGCCAGGGACACACAGTGAATTGCACATCAGAGGACTCTGTGTCCTCACAGGGAGTCACATACCAGAGAAACTGTGCATGCCCTCCCACCATCCCGAGCATCTGAAGCAGACAACTGAGGGACCAGATCCCTGGGAGAAGGGGGAACAACTCAGGGCAGAGACAATAAAGGCATGAAACTGAAGGCAGACCCAGTCTCTGGGCTAATTATTTCTGGACCAGTGCCCTGATAGGGTATTCAGCCTCTCAAACCCCAGGTAAGGTGCCCAGGGAAAAAAAGAGACAGCAAAAATGGAGACAAAGAAACCACTTCCCAAGGAAAGAAAAGGTGGAATTTCCAGAAAAGGAACTAAATGAAATGGAGGCATGCAATCTATCAGAAAAATAATTCAGAATAATGGTCATACAGTTCATAAACCAGATGGAGGAGAAAATCAACAACTTATGCAAGAATCAAGAAAAAGTAAAAAAAATTATATAACCACAATAAAAAATGAAATGTTAGGTTTCAACAGTAGACTAGAAGAAGTGGAGGAGCGAATTAGTGAGTTAGAAAATAGGGCAGAAAAACACACCCAATCTGAACTGCAAGTGGGAAAAAATTAGAAAGTAGGAGGACAGCCTAGGGAAGACTTAGGGCAACATGAAACAAAGTAACATACATATAACAGGGTTACAGAAGGACAAAAAGAGGAGCAAAGATTACAAAACCTATTTGAAGAAATAATGACAGAAAACTTCCGTGATTTGAAGAAAAAGTCACATAAGCACAGAGAGTCCCAAACAAGATGAACCCAAAAAGACCCATATGAAGACATGTCATAATTATAATAGCAAACATTAACAACAAAGAGAGAATCTTAAAGGCTGCAAGAGAGAGAAAGAGAGTTACCTAAAAAGGATCTTCAATTAGATTATCAAATTATTTCTTAACAGAAACATACGGATCCAGAAGGGAATGGAATGAAATATACCAAGTGATGCAAAGCAAAGGACTGAATCCAAGAATACTCTATCCAGTAAGGCTATCATTCAAAATTAAAGGGGAAATCAGGAGCTTCACAGACAAAAACAACAACAAAACAAAAAAACCTAAGGGAGTTTATCACTACCAAGCCAGCAATGCAAGAAATGCAAAAGGAACTGTTGTAAAAAGAAGACATAAAAAAGGAAAGGAGGAACATAGGCATAAATAATAAAATGGCTATAAATAAATACCTATCAATAATAACCTTAAATATAAATGGAATAAATATTCCAATCCAAAGACATACTGTGGCTGAATGGATAAGAAAACATGGCCCATATATATGCTGTCTATAAGAGACCCACCTTAGAACAAGGGTCTCACACAGACTGAAAGTATCAGGATGGAAAAATTTTTTCAAGCAAATGGAAATGAAAAAAAAATCTGAGGTAGCAATATTTATATATGATGAAATAGACCTAAAAGTGGAGGCCAAAACAAAAGATAAGAAAGGCCACGTCATAATCCTAAAGGAATAGATACAAGGGGATATAACTCTGATAAACATATGCACCAAATCTAGGAATACCCAAATATATAAGAAAACTTCTGGAAGATATAAAGGAGATTCACAGCAATATTGTCATAGTAGGGGATTTTAATACCCAATTGACATCACTGGATAAAGTCTCTATACATAAAAGTTAGCAAAGAAACAGCAATCCTAAATGATTTACTAGATCATATGGACTCAATCAACATCCTCAGAATATTTCACCCTAAATCCATGGAATATACATTCTTTTCATGTGCACATGGGACAAAAAATATACTATAAACAACTCTATTCTGACAAACTGGTCAAACTTGAAGAAATGGACATATTCCTAGAAAAATACAACCTTCCAAAACTCAGTCTGAATAAGCCAGTAGCTATGGAGGGAATCAAAGCAGTAATAAAAACAAACAAACAAAAAAGAAAACAAAACAAACAAGAAAACAAAACAAAACAAACAAGAAAACAAAACAAAACAAAACAAAAAACAACTTCCAGAAAACAAAAACCCTGGGATGGACAACTTCACAGGGGAATTTTACCAAATATTCAAAAAAATTAAAACCTATTCTCAGACTAAACAAAAAAAAAATCAAGAGGAAGAAATACTTACAAGCTCTTTCTATGAAGCCAGCATTACCCAAATCCCAAAACCAGATAATGACACTACAAAGAAAGAGAATTATAGGACAATATCCCTGATGAACATAGATGCTAAACTCCTCAACAAAATTCTAGCAAACTGGATCCAGCATTACATAAGAAAGATCATTCACCATGACCAAGTGGGATTTATTCTGGGTATGTAAGGATGGTACAATATCCACAAATAAATAGATGTGGTACATCACATTAACAAATAGATAAAAATCACATAACTATATAAATTGATGCAGAAAAAGCATTTGACAAAACCCAACACGTTTTTTTTTGTTTTTTTTTTATAAGAACTCTCAGCCAAGTGGGAATGGAGGGATCATATCTCCACAGAATAAAAGCCTTATATAACAAACCTACAGCCAACATCATACTCAATGGGAAAAAACTAAAACCATTTTCCCTGAGAACAGCAACAACATATGGATGCCAGCTTTCACCATTCCTGTTTGACATAGTACTGGAAGTGCTATCCATAGAGATCAGATAAGAAGAAAAAAATAAAAGGCATCCAAATTGGAAAATAAGTAAAATTGTTGTTATTCACAGATGACATGTATTGTATCAATACATAGAAAACCCTAAAGACTCCATAAGAAAACTACTAAATTTAATAAATGAATTAGGCAATGTAGCAATATATAAAATGAACACCCAGAAATTGATAGAATTTTTATTTACCAATAATGAATTCTCAGGAAGGGAAAGTAAAATAACAATCCCATTTACCATTGCAACAATAAATTAAGATACTTAGAAATAAACTTAACCAAGAATGTAACAGACCTGTACTCACAAAATTACAGAACATTGAAAAAAGAGATAGAGGAAGATATACAAAATTTGAAGTATATACTGTGTTCATGGATTGGTAGAATCAATATCATTAAAATGCCATCTAAATAAATCTATAGATTCAATATAATCCCTATTAAAATACAAAGTTTATACTTTACAGATCCAGAACAAATACTCCAAATATTTATATGGAACAAAAAAGTGACCCTGAATAGCTAAAGCGACTCTGAGAAAGGATAACAAAATTGGAGGGATCACAATACCAAATATCAAATTATATTAAAAGCCACTGTAGTATAAACAGACTGGTTTAGGCAATACCATAGGCATAGAAAAGAACAGAGACCCCAGAATTTGTCCCAAACCATTATGCTCAATTAGTATTTGACAAAGGAGGCAAGACCATACAATGGAGTAAAGACAGTCTCATCAATAAATGGTGCTGGCAAAATTAGACATGTACATGCAAAAAAAAAAAAAAAAAAAAAGAAAAAAGAAAAAAGAAAAAAAAACCTAGATCACAAACTCACATCATACGCAAGAATAAACTCAAAATGGATAAAAGACTTAAATGTAAGATGTGAAACCATAAAAATCTTAGAAGAAACCATAGTCAGAAAAATCTCAGACATCACTCATAGCAACATGTTTGTTTATATATTTCCTAGGGCAAGGCAAACAAAGGAAAAAAAAATGAACAAATGGGACTACATCTCTTTTTTCCCCCCACTGAACTTCCCACGGCCTTCCCTACCCACCTGGCACTTACCCTCGTCCTCCCCACCCCCAATGTCTTGCATCTGTTGGTTGTGCTTAAAGAGACATATGTACTATTTTTTGTAATACCTTAAACAATAAAATGTAAAAAATAAAAAAAAAGTAAAGGAACAAAACAGTATCGTTCTCTGATACTCATAAATATGAATATCTAATAAGGCTAATTCTAATTTAGTGTAGCTGAGATTATCAGAATTTTTAAAAAATATATATTTTATTGATTTTTTACAAAGAGGAAGGGAGAGAGATAGAGAGCTAGAAATGTTGATGAAAGAGAAACATCGACCAGCTGCCTCTTGCACACCCCCCACCGGGGATGTGCCCACAACCAACATACACGCCCCTGACCGGAATCAAACCCGGGACCTTTCAGTCCGCAGACCGACGCTCTACCACTGAGCCAAACCGGTTTCGGCGAGATTATCAGAATTTTTTGATGACTTAAAATATTCCTTTTTGCCACTCCACCCACTCAGTCGTGATTTTGAACTAAAAGAATAAGCCTAATCCTGCTCACATGACATTCATATGCTGAAAACAGTTATGGCATCCTCAACTAAATATTTTCACCAGGTTAAAATTTCTAGTCCTTTTTATTATTCCTTAGATCAGGTAGTTTCAAGTCCATTCCCCATGTTCACCTTCAACATACTTTCCTGGATAAACTCCAGTTAGTAATAGTCCTCATAAAAGTGGCACCCAGAACTAACCACAATACTTAATATGTAGCTTCATATAAGCAGCAGAACACCCTCTGCCCCCTCCACAAAAAAATGGGACTACATCAAAATAAAAGTATTCTGTACAGCCAAAGAAACCATTTACAATATTAAAATGGAGCCCACTGTATGGAAAAACATTTTTTTGATAATGATATATCTGATATAGGGTTAAGGTCCAAAATATATTAGGAACTCATATAACTTAACAAAAGAAAGACAAACAATGCAATTAAAAATGGGCAAAGGACCTAAATAGACACCTTTCCAAAGTAAACATATAGATGGCCAAGACATATTAAAAATGATCAAAGGTAGGGGGAAAAAGGAGACATATGTACTACTATTTTAATACTTTAAACAATCATAAAAACATAAAATTTTTAAAAATGTTCAAAATAATAATCAGAAAGCTGCAAATTAAAATGACAATGAGGCATCATCTCATACCTGTCAGAATGGCTACCATCAACATATCAACAAATGACAAGTGCTGGCAAGGATGTGGATAAAAGGGAACCCTCATACACTGCTGATGGGAATGCAGACTTGCACAACTAGTATGGAAAACAGTATTAAGTTTCCTCAAAAAATTAAACATGGAACTGCCATTTGACCCACTGTTGCCACTTCTAAGAATATATCCTAAGAAACTGCAAACACCAGTCAGAAAGAATTAATACAGCTCTATGTTCATGGCAGCGTAATTTATAATAGGTAAGATGTGGAAACATCCCAAGTGCCCATCATTAGATGAGTGGGGGGAAAAGCTGTGGTACATTTACACCATGCAATACTATGCAAAAGTAAAAAAAGGAAGATCTCTTACCCTTTGAGACAGCATAGTAGGATGTAGAGAGTATTATGTTAAGTGGAATAACCCAATCAGAGAAAGACAAATACTACAATATCTCGTTTATATATAGAATATAATGAACAAAATATACTGATGAAAAAAATAGAGCTAGAGACATGGAAACATGGAACAGACTGTCAAATCTAGACTGAAGAAAACTAGAACACTAATCCAAAAAAATCTAAACCCCTATTTTTATTGCAGCATATTTTGAATATCTACTATTTGGAAATAACTTAAATGTCCATCATTGGAAGAATGGGTAAAGAAGAAATTATATATATTATATAGAAAATGTGCATATGCAATGGAATACTTGTCAGCCCTAAAAATAATGAAATATTGTCATTTTCACCAATATGGATGGACCTGAAGGGTATTATGCTAAGTAACATAAATCAGAGAAAGCAAATACCGTGTGATATCACTTATATATGGAATCTTATCAACAACAAAACAAAACAAAAAAATTCATAAATACAGAAAATAGATTGGTAGTTGCCAGAGGGAAGAAAAATGGGTGACAGAATGAATAAAGGGATTTAAGAAGTAGAAATTTCCAATTTTAAAATAAAGAAGTCACAGGGATGTAACATACAGCATAATTATATAGTCAATAATATTGTACTAAATTTCCATAGTGACAGATAGTAACTAGACTAATTGTCATGATAATTTAACAATTCATACAAATGTCTAATCACTCTGCTATACACATGTACCTAATGCAATAAAACATTCCAATTACACTTTCATTTAAAAAATAATAATGAACTGAATTCAACAGTAAATCTAAAGAATTACATACCATGATCAAGTGGGATTCCTTACTGGGATGCAAGAGTAATTCAACATATGCAAACCAAAAAGTGTAAAACATGACATTAGTAGAATTAAAAATCAACCATAATCTTTTTAATGGATCCAGAAAAAAGGACTTTACCAAATACAGTATTATTTCAAACTAAAAATCTCACCAAATTAAGTACAGAAGGAAAATAGCTCATCACAATAAAGGCCATATGTAGCAAGCATAGCTAACATCATACTCAACAGTGAAAGGTTGAAAGCTTTTTCACTAAGATTGGAAACAAGACACTTGTCATTTTTACTACTCATATTCAACACAGACATGCAAGTCCTAGTCAGAGAAATTAAAAAACAAAACAAAACAAGAAAATCAGAAAGAAATAAAGTATACTTGTCTTCATTTGCATATGATATAGTCTTATTTATAGAAAATCCTACAAAACAACACCAGAATACCATTAAAACCAATAAACATATATATATAGTAAAGTTGCACAGTATAAAAATCAACCTACAGAAATTAGTTGTTTCTATATACTATTAAAATATGTGAAAGAGAAATAAATTAAATAATTTCATCCACAATAGCATCAAAATAATAAAATAATACATTTAACCAAGGTGAAAAATCTATACACTGCAAAACTATTAAATTTTGATGAAAGAAACTGAAGATAACACAAATATAAATATATACTGTTATCATGAATTGTAAAAATTAAAGAAGTAAAAATGTTCTTATTACCCAACACCATTTATAGATTCAATGCAATACCTATTACAATTCCAATGGCACTTTTTACAGTAATAGAAAAAAAAAACACAACAACCCTAAAATTTGTTTGGAACTGCATAAGTCTCCAAATAGCCAAAGTAATCCTGAGAAAGTAGAACAAATCTTAAGGCATTATACTTTTTTATTTCATACTATACATCAAAGCTATAATAATCAAAACTGTATGGTAATAACATAAGAATAAACACATAGACAAATAGAACAGAATTGAAAGCACAGAAATAAATCCTTGCATGTACCATTAACTGATATTTTACAAGGGAGACAAGCATACCCAATGAAGAAAGGACAGTCTCTTCAATAAGTGGTGAAGGGAAAACTGAATAACTACAAACAGAAAAATAAAATTGGATTTCTATCTTATGCCACTCACAAAAAATTAATTGACATTGTTGAAAGATTTAACCAGAAGACCTTAAGAAAACATGGAAGAATCTCCTTGTCTTTTTTCTGACACTATTACAGATGTCCTTCATTTTCACCCCCTTTGCCTACTTCTACCCAGTCCCTGTCATGCCCCCCCCCCCCCCCCCGCAGCTTTTAACCACACTATTGTTTGTGTTCATGGGCTATGCATATATGTTCTTTGGTTAATCTCTTCATTTTTTTTTTACATTCCTTTCAACAATAATTTTTTTTTGGATATGACAGCAATCCACAAGCAACAAAAGCAAAAATCAATAAGTGGAAGTACAGCCAGGTAAAAAGCTTTTGAAGAGCAAAAGCAGCTCTGTCAACAATATGAAAGCTAGCCTATACAACAGAAGAAAATATTTTCAAGTAATATATCTGATAAGGGGTTGATATTCAAGTTATATAAAAACTCATGCAACACAATAGGGGAAAAACAATCCAAGTTAAAAAAAATGAGAGAAATTGAACATATGTCATTTACTAAGAAAATATCCAAATGGCCAACGTGTACATGTATAAATGTTCAATTTCACAAATCATCAGGAAAATGCAAATTAAAATCACAATGTGACATCACCTCACAACTGTAAGAATGGCTGTTATAAAAAAGACATATAGTAACAAATTCTGGCAAGGCTTTGGAGAAAATGGAAATTTTTTGCACTGTTAGTGGGAATAAAAAATCTTATAGCCTCTTAGAAAAGTATGAAGGTTCCTAAAAAAATTGAAATTTGAACTACTATATGATCCAATAACCCAACATTTGGGTATATATCCAAAGGAAATAAAACCAGAATATAGAAGAGGTATCTGCATTCCCATATTCATTGCAGCATTATTCACAATAGCCAAGATATTGAAATAACGTGTTTTCATTCACAGATGAATGGATAAAAGTGATGTGAAAGTAGTATATTATTATTAATGCAATATACAATATATAATGCATATATTACTCAGCCATACAAAAGAAGGAAATTTTGTCATTTATGATGGATCTTGAGCACAGTATTCTAAATGAAATATGTCAGACTGAGAAAGACAAATAGTGTATATTCTCACTTATATGTAGAATATCAAAAAGTTAATCTCCTGGAAACAGAGAGTATAGTAATGGATTCCTGGGGTCTGTGTGTGTATATGTGTGTACAATGAGGAGAAGTTTGTCAAATGACACAAACTTTCAATTATAAGATGAATAAGCTCTGGGAATGTAATGCACAATATGGTGTCTATAGTTAACTGTATTGTGTACTTGATATTTGCTGAAAGAATGGATCTAAAATGTTATCATCACAAAAAAATTATGCTACTTATTGGAAGTGTTGGCTAATGCTAGGATGGTAATCATTTTATAATGTATAAGTATATCAAATTATCTCATTACTCAAACTTACACAATGATATATGTCAGTTATATTTTAATAAAATCAATACAAATAAAATCTAACTGTAGTACAACCATAAAATGGAATATTATTGTCATAAAAATAAGCTATCACATCACAAAAATACAAATGAACTTTAATTGCATATTTCTCAATGATAGTAACCAGTCAGAAAAGCCTATATTGTACATAATTTGATGTATAAAAAATTTGGGAAACTTTAAATAATAAAGATTCTAATAAGATGAGTCATTGACAGTGGGTTGACAGGAGAATAGGAAGGCTGAATAGGTGAAAATCATAGATGTTGTTAGGGTGGTGAAACTACAGTCAAGTTGGGCTCATAAAATTATAATGGAGGTTAAAAATTCTTATAGCATAGTGACATTATAGCCATTGTAACATTGTACTGCAACACATTATTCATTTGTTTGTAATAATAGTAGTGTAAGTAAACCTACTGAGCTGCCAATTCTATCAAAGTATAGCACATACAATTAATTATAATAGTAGGCTACATCATGTAGGTTTTTGAAAGCACGCACTATGATGTGCACACAATGATGAATTACCTAACAACACAATTCTCAGAATGTATTCCTATCATTAAATGGAACATGACTGTATCCTTTATGATACTACGTAATGTAGGGGTGTCGAACTCAATCAGAGAAGGGGCCAAAATCTAAAATCCAGCCTAAATCGTGGGCCGAATGGTTTACTGAACAGTCATAAACTGTCATTGTGATGGAAACGCAGCGGAGTGCAGTGATTACAGCGCGATGTGGGCCACATTGCAAGGCCTGGCGGGACGGATTTGGCCCGCGGGCCTTGTGTTTGACACATGTGCTGTAGTGGGTATACATTAATTATGTATTGTTAAAAATAAAATAATTTTGTAACACTGTTAGTGGAATAAAACTTCTTATAGCCACTTGGAAATGTATGGAGGTTCATAAAAATTTAAAATTAGAACTTGTATTATTTAGTAACCCAACATCTGGGTATAAATCCAAAGGAAATAAAAGAATATAGAAGAAATATCTGCATCCTCATGTTTATTGCAGTGAATCTTAATATATGTAAATTAAAAAAAATAATTTACGGGGTTGAGGAAATTCCCTTCCAGCCATAAAGGAATACATACTATGAAAGAGAAAGAACTATAATATAAATGTATAAAACAATCTCACTAAGAGCTTCTCCAGAGGAAAGAAAAAGATGGCGACCAGCAAGAAGATAGGGAGGGAGTGTGTGTGGGAGACTGAGGGAATGATAGAGGAATGTGTGGATGTGTGTGTGTGTGTGTGTGTGTGTGTGTGTGTGTGTGTGTGTGTATGTGAGCTTGTGAAAGATACAATAGATCCTGCAGGTCTTCCAAGGGGCTGCCAAACTGGGCAGTCTTAGATGGAGAAACCACACTGCCACTGTGGACACTGCAGGGGAGGCCAGCATGGGCACAGAGACCACACCATCTTGAAAAACATAACTGCATGAGACTAGGATCCTAGACTCACCACCACCCAATTTGCTCTTAGAAGCAAACCAGGACCCTATCACCACTAAGAACAAAGACCTGTGACCACAGCTGCAGACCCACAGACACCAAGAATTCAGACATTCTGATCGCAGATTTCTGTGAGAAACAGAGCCCATCCCCCTACCTGCAGGCTTGTTGCAGCACCATAGGAACTGCTAGACCTGCCCCCATGCAAGCAGGTCTCCTGCCCACACAGGATGGCTCCGCTATCTGAATTTGAGCCTGGGTGCGCAGACACTGGGAATCTGTTTCCCTCAGCATGAAATCTCATGACTAGACCTCACACCCACACAGGGTGGCAGTGCCAACTGACTTTGATTATGGGTAAGTGCACATGGAAGTCTGTTTGCCACAGTGCAGGAGTGGACGTCCTGTTGACACAGGTGTCTGTGCAACCCAGTTCCCAAGCAGACTGGGGACCCGGTTCTCTGGGCGGTAGGCAGCACTGAGCATAGTGACTTGACTCAATTTATCATTGCGCATGCCTGATATCCCTAATTCCCAGTGCACGCACACTGAGAGCCAGTGACTCCAATTCTTGGTGCATGTGCACACAAGGAGCCTAATTCTTGGTGTGAAGCCACAACAAGCAACAGAGACTCTGATACTCAATTCTTGGTGCAGGCTCAAGGGGACTCTGAATCCTGGCATGCGCGAAGGGACTCTAGGTCTCTTTTTTTCAGTGTGGCACAGGTGAAGTCCCTGATTCTAGGTGTGCACAGGAGGTTGCACAGAGTGCCAGTGCTCTGATCCTGGGTGAGTGTGGCTCCACCAACCCAAGCAGCCACACATCTTGATGTTCGAGCTCTTCAGCGACACTTGGGAGGCATGAAGCTCCCACTGCACATGGCCCAGGCCTCTGCAACTTGGTATTTGAACCTTCTGGTGATAGTTATAATGGGGAGACAACAAAACAATCCCCAGAGGAAAGAAAATGAGGAATCACTGAGAAAAAAAAATAAGTGAAACAGAGGCATGCAACACGACAGAAAAAGAATTCAGAGTAATGATCCTACAGTTCATACACTGGATGAATGAGAAAATCAATAACCTATGAAAAAATCAGGAAGAAATCAAAAGTGATATAGGTACAATCAATAAAACAACAAGAAAGCCCATTACATGGGAGAACATATTTGCCAATGTTATCTCTGACATTTACAGGGAACTCAAACAACTTAACAAAAGGAATATAAACAATCCAATGAAAAAATGGGCAAATGACCTAAATAGACACTTTTTGATAGATGACATTCAGAAAGCCAAGAGACATATGAAAGCATGCTCAAAGTCACTATTCATCTGAGAGATGCAAATAAAATCGACATCGAGGTACTATCTCACACCTGTCTGAATGGCTATATTCAACAAATCAACAAATGACAAGTGTTGACGAGGATGCAGAGAAAAAGAAACTTTTGTGCACTGCTGGTGGAAGTGCATACTGGTGCAGCCACTGTGGAAAACAGTATGGCATTTCCTCAAAAAATTAAAAATGGAACTGCCATTTGACCCAGTAATGCCATTTATAGGAATATATCCCAAGAAAACAGAAACACCAATCAGAAAGGATATATGCACCCCATGTTCATAGCAGCATGATTTACAATAGCTAAAATTTGGAAACAGCCTAAATTCCTATCAGCAGATGAATGGATTAGAAAACTGTGGAACATTTACACAATGGGATACTACATTGCTGTAAAAAAGAAGGAACTCTTGCCATTTGCAACAGCATGGATGGAACTGGAGAGCATTATGCTTAGTGAAATAAGCCTATATGTGAAAGATAAATACCACATGATTTCACTCATTTGTGAATATAAAGAACATTGTAAACTGTTGAACAAAAATATATAGAGGCAAAAAAGCATTGAACAGACTGTCAAACTACAGCAGGAAGTTAGGGGAGGGTTGGTGGGAGGTAAGAGATCCACCAAAAGACTTGTATACATGCATATAGGCACATCCAACAGATGCAAGACAGTGGGGGAGGAGGGGTAAGGGGGGAAGTGCCAGGGGCTAGAGGAAGGCAATGGGAAAAGAAGGGAGACATATGTAGTACTATTTGTAATAACTTAAAACAATAAAAGAAAAGAAAAGAAAAGATCTCACTGAAGAAATGGGGTGGGTATGCTAACCTAAGCAACTGGAAATAAGTGGAGGCAGTAACAATAAAGTCTAGTAGAACTGTATATAAGTACTCTAACTATTTTTTGAAGATCTGGAGTAATTGGAACCCTCATAAATTGTTGGGGTATAAAAATTTAGAAAACAGTTTAGCAGTTTCTGAAATACTAAATATAAAGTTAAAATATGGCCCAGCAATTCTTCTCCGAATAGAATTGAAAACATATATCCTCACCAGAATTAGTACATAAATTAAAGTAGCATTATTTGAAAAGAAAACTGTAAACAACTAAAATGTCTATTTGTTTATGAATGACAAAAATTGTAATATACCCATACATTTTAATTTTGTTGGGAAGTAAAAGGAATCTATAATAGTACTTATCCTATCTATAATAATAAAAGAGTAATATGAAAATAAACTATCACTCCACTACACCCATAAGCCTTGCCCGCAAGCCACACCCACCAGCCAATCAGGAGTAAATATGCAAATAAGCCCAACCAAGGTGGCTGCGGCAACAGAGAGCAGGAGGGAGGCTTGGGTTTCCCTAGAAATGGAGGAAGCTGAGCTTTCTGTCTGCCCTCGACAGCCTAGGCCTTCACTCAAGGCTACAAAGTTTCAATGATAGAAGATACATAAATCCAAACAGAAATGGCGGCAGCAACAGATCTGGAAAGCGCAGGAGGCTAGGGTTTCCCCTGGTGATGGAGGAAGCCAAGCTTTCCACACACCCTGGCCAACCCATGCCTCTCCCTAAGGCTACAAAGTTTCAGGTATAGAAGATACATAAGCCCCAACAGAAATGGCTGCCTCCAAGGAGTAAGCAGAAGGCTTGGCCCTGATCCAGGCTACAAAGTTTTAATTGTAGAAGATAAATAAACCCCAGATACCAGGGCCTCCACTTGGGTCACCAGGGGGCGTGGCCAGCCTGCAAACCACCACAGGCCCCTTGCTCAGGCTGCCCCATGCCCTAAGGGAACCCCCACCCTGATCCGGGACACCCTTCAGGACAAGCCAGCCTGCCCCCACCCATGCACCAGGCCTCTATTCTATCTAATAAAAGAGTAATATGCAGATTTACCATCACTCCAACACACAAGATGGCTGCCCCCATGTGGTCAAAGATCCTGCCCCCATGTGAAGACAAGATGGCCACCACAATATGGCAAGCAGGGGAGGGCAGTTGGGAGGGACCAGGCCTGCAACGGAGGACAGTTGTGGGCAATCAGGCCAGCAGGGGAGGGCTGTTTGGAGGGACCAGGCTTGCAGGGGAAGGCAGTTAGGGGCAAACAGGCTGGCAGAAGAGCAGTTAGGCATCAATCAGGCTGGCATGGGAGTGATTAGGGCTGATCAGGCTGGCAGGCAGAAGCGGTTAGGGGCAATCAAGAAGGCAAGCAGGCGAACTGTTGGGAGCCAGCAGTCCTGGATTGTGAGAGGGATGTCTGACTGCCCATCTAGGTGGGATCGGGCCTAAATAGGCAGTCAGATATCCCTCGAGGGTTCCCAGATTGAAGAGGGTGCAGGCTGGGCTGAGGAACACACACCCTTATGCACGAATTTCATGCACCGGGCCTCTAGTAAATTTTATAATATGGATGAACCTTTAAAACATTATCTTAAACAATAATACTGCTGTGTCAGTACCTTCACAAATGCATAAGTGGGCCTTTAACCTCTGGTATACTCAGGTCAGGGCCCCCACACAATATTATGAGAATTTCATCAGTAAACTGGTGGTTGGTACTCTCTTGGAAGAAGTCACCAACCACTTACAGAGCCTACAGAGGTCCTGGGAAACTTCCCTTCCCTTGTGATTGTGTTTATTTGTACACTAGTAGTCCAGTGCATGAAATTCATGCACATTAAAATAATTAGAGGAATTATTTTAATATTGCTATTTGCCCTTACTCTATAATAGAACTGTCAGAGATGAAAGAAAATTAGTAAAATGTATATAAAAATCTCCCTCCTGTCAGAGGCTGGGGTGCCATGGGACTCAGGGTCAAGTCCCCACCCACCTGCATGTGCTTTGAAATTGCAGGAAACCCAGACCTGGCCAGCCCCACCCCTGAATAAGCCCCTCTGGGCAGGGGACACAGCCTTGGGTCCCCTGTTAAGCCCCATCAGGAGGGGCACAGCCTGAAGTATCCATCAAGCCCAGCCAGGTGGGAGATGCGGCCTGAGGTCCCCCACCCAGGCCAAGTGCCATGAAGCCTCAGGCCCCTGCTATTTGGTCATTATATGATGGTCTACTGAATAATTTGCATATTATTCTATTATTAAATAGACTAGAGGCCTGGTGCACAAAATTTATGCATGGAGGTCAGGTGGGGAGTCCTTCATACTGGCCTGCACCCTCTTACAATCTGGGACTGCTGGCTCCTAACTGCTTGCTTGCCTGACTGCCTGAAAACCCCTAACTGCCTCTGCTTCAGCCCCCAGCATAAGCTGCAGTCTGGCCTCCCTCTGCTGGAGGTGACCTGGCTGATCAGGGGAAGGCACCCTCCCCATCACCCCACTATTGCTGCCACTGGAGGCCCCATAGTTGCCTGAGCCTCAGGCAGCCACTGTGGCTTTGTCTGGAAGGACTTCCAGATGGTCATTTGGAAGACATCCTCCCTAATTAGCATATTACCCTTTTATTAGTATAGATTATGCTAAGGTTCCATGCTTCTCCTACATTTAACAGATTTAGGGCTCTGAACCATGGCAGGTCAGAGGAAATGCCCTAATATGAGCAGTCAAATATATTTGCTTTATTATTTTAGCTCAGTCTTCAAAAGGAATATACACATTTTAATAGGTAAGAGCTTTTAAATTGACTCCTGCATTGCACGTCAAAAGAAAGGGCCTAGGAACACTGGCCTCTCAAATATTATTTCTTGTTCCTGATCCTAGTTAGCCTTACCTGAGATTGTGGTCCCATGTGCAGTACATATTCCACCAGTCTATCAACTAACCTCTGGAAGCTAGTACCCTTCAGGCAGGGAGAGCTAGGGGCTGCCACCAACCAACTTCAGAGCCTACAGGTAGTGTAGGAGCCTTCCTTCATCCAGTAATAGTGTTTATTTGTATGTTCTGCTCCCTAAGATCTTGTGCTTTTCTAACACTGAAGACGTACAGGTGTTTGTTAATGATAAAACCATGGATGCCAGCCAAAAGGTCCCAAACTAGCAAGACAAATATGTTCACTCTGTTTTATGTATACTTTTATTGATTCCAGAGAGGAAGGAAGAGGGAGAGAGAGAAATACATAACTATGAGAGAGAATCATTGATTGGCTGCCTCCTGCACACCCCTACTGGGGATCGAGCCTGCAATGCAGGCATATACCCTTTACTGCAATTGAACTTGGACCTTTCAGTCTGCAGATAGATACTCTATCCACTGAGCCAAACTAGCTAGGGTAAAATGTTCACCTTTTAAAAGTGTGGTTATTGATTTTTTTTAGAGAGAGAGAGGAAGGGAAATGGAGAGAGAGAGATAGAAATATTGATTGGGTATCACCTGCATACCCCCTACTGGAGATCAAGCCCACAATCTGGGCATGTGACCTGATCAGGATTGAACCAGTGACCTCTTGGTGTGCATGGGATGATGCTCAATCCATGGAGCAACACTGACTGGGGCATTTTTTCCTCATCCGTTAGGGGCAATATGCACATTTGAATACGTCAGGGCTTTTAAAGAAATACCTGAATTGTATTTCAAAATCCAAAGCCTGGAGAGGAACCAATATGGCAACAAAGGTAAACACCTGATCTTGCTGTCTCACACAACCACATCAAAACTACAACTAAAAGACAAGACAGATACCATCTAGAACCACAGTAAGCCTGGCTGAGTGGAAATTATACAATTAGAAGGAAAGATAAAAGCACCCTGAGACTGGGAGGAGGTAGGAAGGTGTGGAAGTGAAGTACAGAGGTACAGAGACATGCATGGAAATGGGCTGGTAACTGGGTACACTGTTGTCTTTTTCAATCAGGAGGGAGATACAAGCTCCTGATGGCTCTAAAATCCAGTTCTGGGTGAGACTCTGGGGCCCCAGACTCAAAAAGGAAAAAATGAACTGTCTGAAATGGGGCCAGAACATGAGGGTGGCTTTCTCTCAGAGGTGCTTGCAACGATCATTGTTTCTGCATGGTACCATGGGACACAGTGACCTGGGACCTCTTCAGGGCAGGGCTTATGGTCATCCATTGCTGTTTGCTCCACCCTGGTGATTCCCTGAGACCCCGCCCCACCCAATTTACAATCCCATCCAAGCTGTGAGCAGAGGTTTCTGCATATGAATGGCCTGGCCTTTTGCAATCTAAAATATAGGAAACTGCACTTGGGTCAGAGAGCCCCAGAGCCACCAAAAGAAGATCCAAGGCTGGACAGCAGCTTGCATTGCTTCACAGTTGGGCCTGATCTGGGCACCTCTAAACCTCCCAAAAGAGGAGGAATCTTCAGATCTCTCTGTAGCTCTTGCTGGGTGGCCTCAGGAAGTGGCTGACTTTGCAGCTCCATGGAGATCCAAGAGCCAGTGTACCCAGTGGTCTGAGACCATCCAGATTACAACGCTTTACATCCATAAGAGACACATTCAGGGGGCAGACTCAGTGAGCACCAAAGTCCCACTGCTGCAAGTCTTGCTCCATAAGGGAGTCTCCAGCACAGTAGTTCTCCCATTTTAGACACAACTAATCCTCATCCAACTGGCCTGGAGGTCAATTCCATCCAGTGATAACAACAGCAAATCAAGGCTTAACTCCAACAAGACTGTGCACACAGCCCATAAAAGGGTGCACTAAGAATGTCCACCTCATGTAATTAAGGAGGCTGAGCCACTGGGCCTTATTGAACACCTAGCACACAAAGCCACTCTATCAACACAGGGAAGCAGCCAAAATGCGGAGACAAAGAAACAGATCACAAATAAAAGAAATGGAGGAAAGCAAACTTCTGGATATAGAGTTTAAAACTACTGTTGTAAGGTTACTCAAGAATCTTCCAGAAACCTCTGAGAAATTTAGTGAGACCCTCAAGGATAATAAAAAGGACTGACTAGAAATTAAGCATATACTGCCTGAAATAAAGAATAATATACAGAGATCCAACAGCAGACAAGAGGATCCCAAGAATTAAGTCAATGATTTGAAATACAAAAAAACAAAAAAACATCTGGAAAAGCAAAGAGAAAAAAGAATCCAAAAATATGAAGATAGTAGAAGGAGCCTCTGTGACAACTTTAAACATGCCAATATCTGATTTATGGGGTGCCAGAATAAAATAGAGTGAGCAAGATATTGAAAACTGATTTGAAGAAATAATGATAGAAAACTCCCCCTACCTGGTGAAAGAAATAGACTTACAAGTCCAGGAAGTGCAGAGAACCCCAAACAAGAGGAATCTAAAGAGGTTCACACCAAGACACATCATAATTAAAATGCCAGGGGCAAAAGACAAAAAGAAAATATTAAAAGCAGCAAGAGAAAAACAGTTAGTTACCTAGAAGGGAGTACCTCTACAACTGTCAGCTGATTTCTCAACAGAAACTATGCAGGCCAGAAGGGAGTGGCAAGAAATGTTCAAAGTGATGAATAGCAAGAACCTACAACCAAGATTACTCTACCCAGCAAAGCTATCATTTAAATTGAAGGTCAGATAAAGAGCTTCACAGATAATAAAAAGCTAAAGGAGTTCATCCCCACCAAACCAGTATTATATGAAATGCTGAAGGGTATTCTTTAAGAAGAGGAATAAGAAGAAAATGGTAAAGATAAAAATTATGAACAACAAAGTGACAACAAATACATATCTATCAACAAGTTATTCTAAAAATTAAGTGAATAAAAAATCTGATGAACAGAATAAACTAGTGAATATAATAGAATCAGGGACATAAAAAAGGGAGTGGACTGGCAATTCTAGTGGGGAAGGGGATGTGGGGTTGTGGGAAGAGACTGGACAAAAATCGTGCACCTATGGATGAGGACAGAGGGGGTGGTGAAGGCAGGAGGTTGGGTGGGAACTCGGTGGAGGGGAGCTAGGGGAGGAAAAGAAGGAACAACTGTAATAATCTGAACATAAAGATTTATAAAAAAGAAAAAAAACAAAACAATCCAAAGCCTGTGATTCCTGGCCTCTGTACACCTGCCTTTTGTTCCTCATTCAGGTACTCTGACTTAGGTTGGCACATACATTTTACAGTGAGCACTCCACCAATAATCATTTGGAAGTTGAGACCCTCCAGCCATGGAAGTTATCAGAGGTCCTCAAACACCTGCACAGAGATTAAGGCAACCTTCCTTCTCATATGGATAGTTAGGAACCTTTTGGAAGTGCTACCAAATAAGGTCCAGGTCTTTTCAAACAGTGCAGACAGCAAGGTGTCCCCTATTGAAAGAAGTATGGCCGATTAAAAGAAAGGCCCATCCTTGGCAAAATAAGGATATTTACCTTTTTGTTGATGTTGTTTTAGCTCAGACTTCAGGGGGGAATATTAACATTGGAAAAGTTTAGGGCTTTCAATTCTGCATCTGCATTTTACTAAAAAATCAGGGCTTGAGACCCCCAAAATCTTCTTGTACATGACTCTTCTGTTCTAGGTTAGTCTACCTATGATGACATGGGTGTGTATAGCACTCGGTTAACAAAACTCTAGCAACTAATGACCTCCAGATAGGAGTGTTAAAGGCAGTCCCTAACCACCTAAAGAGCCTTCAGAGGTCATGAGAATCTTTTTTCACCCTAGGATTATCAGTCTTTATTTGGATATGAAGATCTGTGTGAAAAATAATAAGAAATGGAGCCACTTTAAAAATGACCCAGAGCTGCCATGCCAGAGGAACTGCCTTGCACATCTTATCCCTCCAACTTTGGAATGTTAAAACATGACAAAATAATTTTTGGTCTAGGCCTAAAACATTGTATTTCAAAGAACTATTTACAAGGGTAATAAAAAAGCAGACATGACTACATGGCTAAGGACTAACCAACTGAAAATTAAAAACATTGTTTAGAATTAGCATCACTATGTTATGTTATCCTCAACAATAGAAATGTCTTCCTCCTATTGATGTTGTAGTTCCCCTTCCCTTTCTCACAAATACCTCTTTGTCTCATAATTGAAGCACTATTTGGACTTCTGCCTGAGTCCTTGTGTCCTGAGTAGCTATACTTATTAATCTAAAACAAATGTTTGTTGTTTCTCATTTTGAAATACCTTTTTATTTTCAGACTAGAGGCCTGATTCACAAAATTCATTGCCAGGTTCAGTCCCTAGGCCTGGCCTACAATCAGGGCCATCTTCCCTGGCGGCCCGCAGCCAGCTTCATCCCCTGCCACCACCCACCCCCGGTTTCCTGTTCACCATTGGAGCCTGATGGCTGGAGGAAGGGACCAAGAGGTTGGCTGTTCAAGACTGCTCTCTGGCCCCGCCTCACAGCGGGTTTCCCTCTGTGTGTGGGGTGACTGGCAGGTTGGGGGCTTTGGCCTGGTGCCACCTGCATCCCCTGCTACCCACCTCCAGTTCCCCATTCGCCATTGGGCCTGCCAGCCAGGGAAAGAGACCAAGAGGTGGTCAGTGTGCCTCATAGTGACTGGTCGAGTGGTTCTAGTCCTTCAATTCATAGTTCTCTCCAATGTAAGTTTCTGCAACATCACTGCATCCTGACAGGAAGATGAGTACGGTAATGTTTATATCTATGTGAAAATGAAAAATTGCTTTGTGTTTCTAGTTTGCAGCTATAGACTTCTCTTAGTAATGAAACTTTTAGGGGTCAACAAAGAGTACAGGGATATTCATGGTACCCTAAAATGAGATATGTATAGCTCTTTCATTTCCGTTAAGTTTTCTCAGAGAGAAGTAAGTTCCTTATGAACACGAGAAGACCCTTGCATATTTTGCAGAGGCCAATTATCATGCTGTAATTGAGATTCAACAAATCCTCCTCCATACCTTTAGATGGAATGGGTAGCTTTAACATATAGATATGGTGTGATCCCCTTTCATTTCAGGGTATGATTATTACTATATGCAGACCGGTAGGGGTTCCAATCCACAAAAGAAAAAAAAACTGTTCTTAAGTTTGCTGCTGGTGGGTGCCATTCATAAGACTTTTTACATAATGGCTTAGTGGGGGGAGGTCTTAGTAATGTTAAATTCTCTTTGCCTCTCCCAGGACTAAGCATTAATAGTAAATGTATTTAGGTTTTTGCTTCCCTCTCCTTTGGTATCCATGATAGCCAGAAAAAACTTTTTAATTTTACACACAAAGGAGCAGTAGTTTGATTCTCTGTCATATAAAAAAGGAATCTGGGTGGGGACACCCATGTAATTATACTTTGCCCATATACTTACTATACTAGGCAAGGGATCAGCCCACATAAGCGGTCTTACCCAGAGAGGACTGCCCCATTTTCACCTGGTGATATTACCACACAGCTGGTGATTACCAGCATGGCAAAAAAGACATTCTCAGGCATTCTTGGGGTTCTGGTCTTTTCACAAATTCACTCAGCTTTCTGGACCGTCTTCTTTATCACTCCCCAAGTCATCTCTGGGCTATTTATCCTCCATGGTGTTTGTATCCTACTCTGTATCTTCAGTGTGTTGCCTGGGGCTGCTATTGTCTGTGGCTTGGGTAGCCGATAGTCTACAGCTGCAAGGTGTGGCTCCAGGTGCAAGATCCTCATTAATCTGTCCAGTTCCTCTCTTAGATCCATGTTGCAGTTTAAATTTTTTTGTGCGAATCCACACAGGCTTGGAGAAATTTTCTGGAAATATATAATCATATCTTTAGCCAAATGTTAGCAATGGGTCAGGGCCCTTCCATAAACCAGACTCAGGATCTTTCCATTTAACTAGATCAATGGTTGGCAAACTCATTAGTCAACAGAGCCAAATATCAATAGTACAACGATTGAAATTTCTTTTGAGAGCCAACATTTTTAAGCTTAAACTTATTCTAATGCCACTTCTTCAAAATAGACTTGCCCAGGATGTGGTATTTTGTGGAAGAGCCACACTCAAGGGGCCAAAGATCCTCATGTGGCTCACGAGCCACAATTTGCTGACCATGGCCCTAGGCCATATATACATGTCTGGTAAGCACCATATCACTGAATCTCTGATAGCTGGTTATTTCTAGGCAGGGATCTTTAAATGATTATTTTTTTAAAATATATTGAATTTATTGAGGTGACATGGATTAGTAAAATTATATAGGACTCATTTGTAGATCATCTGTATACCGGTATTTGTTACGCCCAGACTTTGTGATCCCCAAGGACCACCAGGGAGCTGAGTCCAATGCAATAAACAAAAGAGCCTTTTCCATGCTAGCATGGGCTCTATCCCACTCATGCCGGCAGCATGGTGGAAGAGAGCGAATTTCGCCCAGTCCAGGGGTTTTACTCTGGTTGGTAGTGATGTCACTGCCTCGGCTAACCCTGATTGGTTGGGTGAGGGCTAAGGTTCAATTACAGAATGGAGGATAACTCCGCCCTGCCCTCTCAGTATTGTATTATGTTTCTACCACCCCAAGCCAAGTCTCTTTCCCTCAGCTTTTAGTCCCCCTTCACCTTCTTATACCTCTCCACATACCCCTTTCCCTCTGGTAATCACCATACTGTTGCCTGTGTCTATGAATGTGCTTTTTTCTTAATCTCTTCACCTTTTCACCCATCCCTTATCCACCTCCTTTCTAACAGTTGTTAAACAGTTTTCTGAATCTATAAGTCTGTTTTTATTTTGTGTATTTATTTTGTTCATTAGAGTCTGCATATAAGTGAAATCATATGGTATTTATATTTCTCTGATTAGCTATCTTCACTTAGCATAATACTGTCCAGCATAGATGAACTTGGAATGGTTCTTAACCACTGGCACAGACTACCATTTTTTAAAAGATATTCCTTCTCAATATAGGTACAGTTTCTCTTTAAAAGTTCTTCCCAGTAAGGTCTTAAGGTTCTCTAACATTTGAGATGTCCAGTTGTATTCTATTGAATAAAAGCATGCCACGTCAGTCAAAACACCCTTCCCTTATAAGACAAGGATATTACCTTTATTTTAAGCTTTTATTTCAATGGAAATATGCTCATTTGAATCAATTAAACCTTCCATTTAGGCATCTGCATTGTTCTCAAAAAGCATGGCCTGGGAACTCCAGCCTCTGCCAACATCTACCTTGTGTTCTTGGTCCTGGTTTACCTGACTCCAGGTAGCACAGGCATGCACAATTCACATTTCATCAATGATCTTCCAGCCACTGGTGTTTTCCAGGCAGGGAAGATATGGATATTTTTTAAAAACTAGCACAGTTCATAAGAATCATGGGAGTGCTTCTTCCCACCCAGAAATAGTCAGGTCCCATTTGTAAATGCTGTGTGCTAAAGTCCCAGCAGTCAAGATAATCAGGTATCTCTTATTGATAGCACCATAGAGGCCCACTGAAAGGACTTTCCCTGGCAAGTCAAATATGTTTATATTTTTTAAAGTCAGACTTCAGAGAAAACATGTGCATTTGAATAGGATAGGGCCGTGGTCGGCAAACTGCGGCTTGCAAGCCACATACGGCTCTTTGGCTCCTTGAATGTGGCTCTTCCACAAAATACCACGGCCTGGATAAGTCTATTTTGAAGAAGTGGCGTTAGAAGAAGTTTAAGTTAAAAAATTTTGGCTCTCAAAAGAAATCTTAATCGTTGTGCTGTTGATATTTGGCTCTGTTGACTAATAAGTTTGCTGACCACTGGGTTAGGGCATATAATTAGGCATCTGCATTGAACTCCAAAAGCCAGGACCTTGGACTTCTGGCCTATTCTATCACCTGCCTATTGTTCCTGGTCCTGTTACAATGATCCCAGGCAACACACACACATATGTGCATAAAACATGTGTTTGGTGATTGTATGGCAGCTGGTGCCCTCCAGGCAGGCAATCCCCAACCACCTGCACAGCCAATAAAGATGGAAGGAACCTTCCCCAACGAGGGGTGTTTGGCCCCTATTTAAATGTGATCTGTGTTTAGGTGCTGGGCTTCTCCAGCAGTCAAAGCTTTCAGGTGTTTGTTATTAAAAGAAATATATCCTGCCAGCCAAAAGACCCTGCCATGGCAAAGCAAGTTACCTTATTTTAGCCCAAACTTCAAAGGGGACATATGCATTTTAATAGATAAGAGTAAATTGGTAATCTAAACTGTACTGGAAAAGCAAGAACTTAAAACACTCAGCCTCTTCTAACATCTGACTCTTGTTTATGTTCTGAGTAGTTTGACTTAAAGAGGCACCTACATGCATAGTAATCAGCCAGCCTACCTCTGTCAACCACTGTGCTGCTGCAAGCAGGGAAGTTAGGAGTGATCCCCAACCAGTCACACTACATCCAGAGGTTTTTGGAGGCTTCCCTAACTCTAGGGAAGTCAGTCTTTATTTGGATGGATATTCAGCAAGTTTCCAGATGATGTGCTATGTCTAATATGATGTAGCTCTATTGCAGTGTTTCCCAAACTTCTCTCATGATGAGAATCACCTGGTGGAGTTGTTAAAATACAGATTCCTGAATTCCAACTAAGAAGTGCTAAACTAGAATTTTTTGGAACATATAGGTAAAATTGTATACTTAACTAGTGTTCTGAGCTTATTTTGTTGTCTAGTGGGCAAGCCTAGCCACTAGACAAGCCAAGTCTCTTTCCCTCAGGCAGTTGGGAGAGACCAGGCCTGCAGGGGAGAGCAGTTAGGGGTGACCAGGCTGGCAGGGGAGCAGTTAGGCATCAATCAGGCTGGCAGGGGAGTGGTTAGGGAGTGATCAGGCTGGCAGGCAGGTGAGTGGTTGGAAGCCAGTAGTCCTAGATTGTGAGAGGGATGTCCGACTATCTGTTTAGGCCTGATCCCACCTAAATGGGCAGTCAGAAATCCCTCTAGGGGTCCCAGATTGGAGAAGGTGCGGGCTGGGCTGAGGGACACCTCCTCTCTTGTGCACGATTTTTTTGCACTGGGCCTCTAGAACAAAATAATATTACTGTAAATATAAACTATCATTGAAAAATAAATTATGGTTTTGACTCTAACATTTAAGTCTTTAATTCATGTTGAACTAATTCTTGTGTATGGTGTAAGAAGATGGTCTAGTTTCATTTTTTACAGGTATTTGTCCAATATTCCAACATCATTTATTAAATAGACTATTTTTATGCCATTGTATGTTTTTACCTCACCTCTTTTGTCAAATATCAATTGACTATAAATGTGTGGGTTTATTCTTTGTCTTTCTATTCTGTTCCATTGATCTATGTGTCTGTTTTTATGCCAGTACCATGCTGTTTTGATTACTATGTCCTTGTAGTATAGCTTGATATCAGATAGAGTGATACTCTCAATTTTTTCTTCTTTCTTAAGATTATTGTTGATTTTCTGGGTCTTCTGTGGTTCAGTATAAATTCTTGCAATATTGTTAAAATTGTGTGAAATGTACCATCAGTATATTGACAGAAATTGCCTTGAATCTATAGATTGCTTTGGATAGTGTGGACATTTTATTTATGTTAATTCTTTGTATCCAGGTACTTAGTATATAATTCCACATATTTGTATATTCTTTATTTCTCCAGTGTCTTATAATTTTCATTCTAAAGTTATTTTACATCCTTAGTTAAATTTATTCCTAGTTAACTTACTTTTCTGTTGTTGCAATACCATGTTTCCCCGAAAATAAGACATCCCCTGAAAATAAGACCTAGCGCATCTTTGGGAGCAAAAATTAATATAAGACACTGTCTTATTTTCGGGGAAACAGGGTAGTAAATGGGATTATTTACTTAGTTTCCCTTTCTGATAGTTCATTCTTGGTGTAGAAAAATGAAACAAATTTATGTATATTTATTTAGTATTCTGCAACTTTACTGAATTCATTTATCTGCAGCTATTGATATGATCACGTGGTTTTTATCATTTATTTTTATAAGGTTTATCACATTTATTGATTTGCAGATATTATACAAAGTTTGCATTTCAGGGATAAATCCTACTTGATCATGGTGTATGATATTTTTAATGTATTGCTGGATCCTGTTTGCTGATATTTTGTTAAATATTTTAGCATATCTGTTCATAAAGGATATTGGCCTGTAATTCTCTTTCATGTAGTGTCTTTATCTGGTTTTTAGTATTAGGAAAATTCTTGCCTCATAAAATAAGTTTGGAAGTCTTTCTCATCTTTCATTTTTGGACAAGTTCAAAAAGGATAGCTGTTAGTTTTTTGAGTGCTTGGTAAAATTCACCTGTGAGCCCATCTGGTCCAGGATTTTTATTTATTGAATTTTGTTGTTGTTGTTTTGTTGCTGCTTCAATTTTCCTAGTTGTAATCTGTCTGTTCAGATTATCTAATTCTTGATTTAGTTTTGGATGTCTGTGTGTTTCTAGAAATTCATCCATTTCATCCACGTTTTCCAATTTGTTGGCATATAGTTGTTCGTAATATTTGTTAACAACAGGTGTCATCCATACCCAGCTGCCGCCGCCAAGTGCCTAGAATGTGAGAAACTAGTGACCAGGACCACTTCTGGATTTTAGCCTGCCAATGGATCTGGTTGGTTTTGGTTATGCAAAGCTTGTAACATTCAGAAGGGATTTATTTTGGGATATAAGCAGAGAGTATCATGGATATGTATTGATGGGCAAAAAATGATGACACTAAATAAAAACATGTAAACAACAAAAGTTGATATTTCAAGACTTCAAGATGGCTGAAACTCAGTGGATGTTGTACCCACCTATTCCCAACCCCATACCAAATTTACAGCTAAATTACAGTTTAATCAATCTGAATAACCAAACGAAGATTAGATAAACCAAAATATTATAACCAAGCCCTTCTTATATACAAACCGGTAAGAAAGGCTGAGACTTGAGAAGGGATAGCCCATGCACACAGGTGTGGTGCCCACTGAGAAGTTGGAGGGATATGACAACTTCAGTACTTCCTCCCTATAGGAGTGTGGGGTCTTAAACCCACAGAGAGATCCTCAACCTGAGCAACATAGCATCTCATGGTGAAAATCAATGCGGATTCAGTTTGCCTGGAAGACTCAAATCATACTCTCCCAGGGAAGAGTAATTCTATTGTTACTGCACTAACTTGAGTGGTTCACACTCTGGACTTTGACTGCTGTTGAAGCCACACTGCTGTACTAGGGGTGAGTACATACAGCCATCCTCTCTGCAGCACAGACTTTAAGGGGCCCTTTATTTCCTAGGGAGACTTTTGATGGAGACCCAGACAGTGACTAAACTGTGTAGCTTGGAAATGAGAACCTGTCTCTCTCACCTTGAGTGTATCTCCAATGCCCCCAACCCCGACCTGTTTGGTCAGTATTCCTGACCTGTTTTGCTGAGTTTAGAGGTTCAGAATTTAAATTTGTCTCTATACTGCTTGGTTCAGCAGTGTAGGGGCTGCATGCCTAGTTGAGAATTTCAACCCTACTCTGCTGAGACCACCTATACAGAGATATCTGAGTGTGGCTCATACCTGGGAACTTTGGCCCCACTGTGCTTGGTATGGGAGTATAGAGGGACTGGGGAGCCAGAAACCTGGGATTTTCAAACTGTGTCTCCCAGGAAGCTTCTGTCTGGCAGCCAAAAAGATAAGTGCTGGGCTGTGTGGCTATATTAAGGGGAGGCAAATAAAATCTTCCCTGCTAGTTCAGCTTGTATTACTTAGAAAATGAGAAGTGTCTAACCAACATCTAAAGGTATGCAAGCACCACCCCCCCTCCCCCCCCCACACACCAAAGGGCTACTGTTTGGATTGACCCTGCCAAGTCACAGATAACTCTGCTGGGTGCAGTTCCAAGGAGAAAAAGAAGAGTGGCTAACAGTGTGAACATTAAAAGTGTGAGATTCATGAAGACTATTGTCTAGGACTGGGACAAAGTGTTTATACCCCTCCTGTGGGCTTGGGCAGCATCATTGTCAATTGAAGATCCTTGATGTATCCTTCTGAACCTGTATCCTTCTGATGTATCCTTGTGAAGCTTAGCATGCTGCTGCAGAGAAGATGGCTGTCTGTACCCAACCTGAATCTGCACCAAGCCCTGCTAAGGGGAACTAAATTTGAAGACTCTGACGAAGACTGAGGTGTTTGGCTTAGAAGCAAGCTATAATTTCCCATCATTGAGTGCCTGAATGAATGATCCCCAAGAAGGGGACACGAGTCCTATTTTTTGTGACCTGAGTTTTCCCTGCCTTACAGAACTCTCAACCTAGGGAAGGGGCTATGGACCTCTGCTAGCCTGGGGTCATCCTACAGTCTTTCTTTGGAAGGCTATGGAAAAATATTAGACATTCTGAGAGGGAGGCGGTTTAGCTGAGAGGTGGAGGCAGGCCTTAGGGAGCCTCAGGTCTTTTATATTGATAGATCTGCTCCCAATGATAAACTTAAAGAAGCCAACCTTTACACAGATTGGCCCCTCCCATGTACACTCAGGTCTAGTAGATGCAAACACAAACAGTGAACAGTGTGATAGCTTCAGACAAGTAGCCCAAGGCAGATTACACACAATATATGAGTGCAACCTATACCTGAACCCAATCCAAATGGACCCAGAACAAACACAACCAGTGTTGAGCTTCAGACCACACCAGAACTTGACCCAATTGGCCACATAAACAACACACCCAAAGATGGATTCTGGAAGGCACTAGAACCTAGTGGGAATAACCCTGCCTCAGAGGGAAGCCCCTTACAGTGTCTCAAACATGGTGATTGAGGTTTACCATTATAGTCACCCAGCCTGAAGGGGTTAATTCCACCTATGAAAGGGCCAAGGTTATTCAAGACTCAACTACATAACACACAAATATTCCTGAAACACAGAGCTCAGGTGGTCTGGAAGATTGTGCTACTGAGCCCAACAAGACACCTTCATCAAAAAGCCATCATTAAAGTTTGAAATTTTTAGCAGATCTACCTAGCACAAAGAAATAAAATGGGGAGAGAAAGAAACATGCCCTCCAAAAAAGAACAAGAGAAATCCCCAGAAAAATAATTAAATGAGATGGATGAAATGAAAGAAACCAAAATAACAGACACATAGTTTTAAAACAATGGTTATAAAGATTCCTAAAGACCTTAGGTGAAAAATAGATGATCTCAGTGAGAACTTAAACAAAGAGATAGTAAGCATTAAAAAGTTAATAGAAACCATAAAAAGTAACCAGTCAGAAATGAAAAATACAATATCTGAATTAAAGAAGACACCACAAAAATCAGTAGCAGTTAAGATAAAGCAGAGGATCAAATCAGCAAATCAGAGGACAAGATAACTCTAAGCATCCAAGCAGAATATAAAAAAGAAAGATAATAAGAGAAATGAGGAAAGTATAATGGACCTCTAGGACAACATTAAGTGTTACAATATCTGCATCATAAAGATACCAGAAGAAGGGAGAGGTCAAAGAATAAAAAACATGTTTGAAAAATTTTCTAGCCTGATAAAGAAAAAAGTCACAAAAGTTCAGAAAGCACAAAGAATCCCAATCATGATGAACCAGAGACCCACAATAAGACAGAAAATAATAAAAATGACAAAGGTGCCCTGGCCAGTTTGGCTCAGTGAATAGAGCATTAGTCTGCAGACTGAGGGGTCCTGGGTTTGATTCCAGTCAAGGGCATCTACCTTGGTTGTGGGCACATCCCCAGTAGGGGGGTGTGCAGGAGGCAGCTGGTCGATGTTTCTCTTGCATTGTTGTTTCTAACTCTCTATCCCTCTCCATTCATTTCTGTAAAAAATCAATAAATACATTTTTTTTAATTGGCAAAGGTTAAAGACAAAGAAAGATTCTTAAAGGCCACAAGTGAGAGACAACTTGTTATCTACAAGGGAGTTCCCATAAAGCTGTCAGATGATTTCTCAAAAGAAATACTTCAGGCCAGAAGGAATTGGCATAGTGTTCAAAGTGATAAAAAACAAGAACCTCCAGCCAATACTACTTTATCCATTAAGGCTATCATTTGGTGAAATAAAAGCTCCCCAGGAAAAAAAAAAAAAAAAAAGCCTAAAGTAGTTCATTACCATCTAAATAGCATTGCAAGAAAAATTAAAGGGGCTGCTTTAAGAAGAAGAAATAGAGTGGAACATATGTACAAAAACAAGGCAATTAATAAGTACCTATCAATAATAACCTTAAATGTTAATGGATTAAATTCTCCAATAAAAAATATAAGGTAGCTGAATAGATAAGAAAACATGATCCATATTTATGCTGTGAAGAACAAAAGTTTAATACAGGCTGAACATGAATGAAGATAAAAAAAAAGTGCATGCAAATGGAAACAAACAAACAAAAAAGCTGGGGTAGCATTACTTATATCTGGAAAAATGGATTTCAAAACAGAAGCCATATCAAGAGACAAAGAAGGTCATTACATAATACCAAAGGGACAGATCCAACAAAAGGATTTAACCCTTGTAAACATACATGCATTGAATATAGGAGCACCAAAATATATAAAGAAAATTTTGGTAGACTTAAAGAGAGAGACCAGCATAGACATAGCAGGGGATTTTAATACTCACCCACATTATCAATGGATAAATATTCCAGACAAAATTAATCAAGAAGGAAACAGCAATTTTAAATCCAATAGATCATTTGGATTTAATTAATATTTATAGAACAATTCATCCCAGAGCTGTGGAATATACGTATATTCTTCTTAAATGAACATGGAACATTCTTAAAAATAGACCACATGTTAGAACTCACAATGACTCTTAAAAATTCAAAAAATCAGAAATCAACTACAATTTTAAAAACTCAAACATTAAAACACATGTAGGTTAAATAGCATGTTATTAATCAATGAATGGGTTACCAAAGAAAACAAATAAATTTTTAAAAATTACCTAGAAACAAATGAAATGAACAAAAACAACAAAAGCCCAAAATGTATGGGGCACAGTGAATATAACCACAAAGGCCTACCTCAAGAAGAAGAAGAAAAAAAATCTCAAATAAACAACCTAACCCCACACCTAAAAGATTGGGACCAGCAATAAATTGTCTTTAGGACTCAGAATCATCTAAGGGCACAAACTAGGATTTCAAAATCAATTTGAAACCAATCTGCCCATTTATTGGGAAGAATTCAGGAAATAGATCACCAAGAAATATAAAAAAACAAAACCCAACACATTATTTTAGTTGTTCTATTTTTTTTTAGCCTGTATGGTAAAATTATGACTCTTTGGTACATGTTTCTTTTGTAAATTATGGTGAGTATTTTATTATTCACATGCAGCAGGTCTGTTAATTAGTGCACAGAACTCTGATTTATGAGCCAGTACATAATCTAAGGCTAGGGTGATACACCTCTGGATGTGTTAAATCCGCAATCTGTCAACACTGGCAAAGATAGGAACTCAATTACAAAAGAGGCACAGAAAACGTGTAAGGGCTAACGTAAGTGGATGGCATCTCTAGCTAGAAGTAGGAGTCTGATTGTAGTGTGGGTATTTATTTTCATCTACTGAATATTGGGAGCAGTTACAGATTTGTTCCACAGTACCCATAGTGGAGCAAAGTAAATGGGAGTTGGGTAAGAATACCTCTCTCCTGTTAATGTATTACTGAACAGAACATGTTAGTGAAATCTATAACTTCAAACAATTCACCCATGTTATTTTGATTGTCATCTATTAGTGTGATATTGGTAGCAGTATTATAATTAAAGTAATAGTATTTTTAGCTTTCTATAGCCTATAGTTAGTCTAAACTCATTTGTATTGGCTTTAAGCATAGGACATACTGGATAATTGTAATGTGATATGGCAGCAATAACACACTCTTCTAAAAGGGCTAAAGATTTAATAGATATTTATCCAAAGAAAACATACAAATGAACAACATATATATGAAAAAGTGCTTACTGTCACTAATCATTGGGAAAATAGAAATGAAAACCATAATGAGATATCATTTCACACGTATCAAGATGGCTATTAATAACAGCAACAAAAGAAAAGTATTGATAAGAGTGTGGAGAGGTTGAAACCCTTGCACACTGTTGGTGGGAATAAAAAATAGGTAATTTCCACTAAGGGAAAGAGTATGATGGCTCTTTAAGCAATTAAATTATAACACACATATTATCTAGCAATCGTACTATCCATTACTGGGTACCTATGCAAAATAAGACAAGTACTGCATGATTCCACTTACATGAGGTATATAAATGAGAAGTTTATAAAATCAAAGTCTGAAATATTCCCAGGGTTTGGGATGAGAGGAGAAGGAAGAATTATTAATCTTTTGGCATAAATTTTCAGTCAAGAAGATTAACTCTAGAGGTCTACTGTACAACATTGTACTTGTACTCAACAATAATGTAGTATACACTTAAATTTTGTTAAAAATAACTAATGTTAACCATTCTTACAACAAAATATAAACAATTAACCAAATATCCATTATATTTGCATGAAATGGAAGCATAGAAAGCATTTCCCAACATACTCATTGAGGTAGTTATTATCTTAGCTAGAGGCCCAGTGCATGAAATTCATGCATGAGGTGTGTGTGTGTGTATCCTTCAGCCCAGACTGCACCCTCTCCAATCTGGGACCCCTGAGGGATTTCTGACTGCCCGTTTAGGTGGGATCAGGCCTAAACAGGGAGTCAGACATCCCTCTCACAATCTAGGACTGCTGGCTCCCAACCACTCACCTGTCTGCCAGCCTGATCACCCCTTACCCACTCCCCTGCCAGCCTGATTGATGCCTAACTGCTCCCCTGCTGGCCTGATTGCCCCAATTGCCTTCCACTGCCCACCTGGTCACCCATAACTGTCAGCCTGGTTGCCCCTAACTACCCTCCCCTGCAGGCTTGGTCAGCCCCAACTGCCCTCCCCTGCTGGCCTGATTGCCCACAACTGCCCTTCCCTGCCAGCCATCTTGTGGTGGACATCTTGTGTCCTCATGGGGGTGGCCATATTGTGTGTTGGAGTGGTGGTCAGTTTGCATATTACCTCTTTACTATATAGGATACAAGACTTACTAGTAAATAAAAGAATTATTAAAGTGACATCAGCAACATGTAACACATTCCTTGTTTATATCTCCTCTATTAGTTAATGAATTAGATATCCATAGAAGAATAAAAGAAACTTGGTGGGAGCTTTATTCCAAGGAACTCTAAAGGAGTCTCGCCTACCTGTGTAGCCTGTAAGAGATAAACAAACCTCCACACAGGCTGCAGAACTGGTGAAGACAGCAAAACTGCCTAGACACCCCCAGCCACTTTCGGGCAAAAATTGGGTGAGTATTGACCAGGGCACTTGCTCATGCATGACAGATCTTCAAGAAGTCAAACCTTGGTGGGGGATTGGAATGGAGGGGTTGAGGATAAATATGTGATACCTTAATCAATAAAGAAAATTTTAAAAGGAGACTCCAGTTCACCATTAGAGAAAAATAAAACTATGATTTTTGTCTGGGCAAAGGTGATAACAGAAACGTTTCAGGTGCTGCCTCTACCCTAAGGAAGCACTGAATAGAACTGATTTATCTGGTGAGGCAACCTTTCCCATGAAAAAAAAATGCATAGTGGTGAGTGAGTACCAGGCTATCCCAGCTGGGCATAAAACAGCTGGAAAAAACCCCCCTTTTTTTTTAGGACCACCTGGAGGATTAAGGTGGGAGCTCTCCACTGGGGGGCAAGGAGTATATTGGGAAAGAGGCAGATAAGATCTTAAAGGGGTATTAAAAAGACTGCGCTCAGCAGGAAGCCTGCTCACAAACCTCTGGGAGTGCCACCTCACCTCACTGAGTGCTTAACCCACACCTCCTTCCACTTCCTTGTGAGTGCTCCCAAGTGCATTCAGGAGATCAAGCTCAGAGAGCACAAGGAGCACTCTCAGAAAACAGACCATGATCATTGGGCAAGGGAGAAACCACAAACTTAAGCTATAGTGCCACCTTCTGGAAAATAATAGCCTCTCTGGTGAATTGTAAGAACCAGGGAAACAAACTTTTCAACATTTGACCAGGAGAGAGCAAGAAGACTGGAAGAATTCCACCTTCACAAACACAGAGGAAACATCAGAAAATAGCAATGTCATTGAACCTAACACCACATCTGCTGAAGGCAGCCAGCAAAAAGTTAAGAAGGTGTCTGCTGTTTAAAAAGCAAAAGCACCAACACATCACATAACTACAAGAAATATTTAAAAATCCAGAAAGTATGGAATCACAAAAAGAAAATAATTATTAAGCAACTGAACTTAAAGGAACAGAATATAGCACTTTAACTGATAAAGAATTCAAAATAGCAGATATAAAAACACATCAAGTTATATAAAACTCAGAAATACAATTCAATTCAATTTGGGGTTAAATATATGAACAAAATGAATTCTTTAACAAGAGATCAAAAGAAAAGAAAAGAAATATACAGAACCTCTGGAGGTGAAAAGTTCAATGAGTTACCACATATAGTAGAGCAGGAAAAAAAAAAGAAAGAAAAAAGTACGAGTGACTTGGATGAAACGAATTTTGAAATAACAGAGAAGAAATAAAAAAGATTTTAAAAGAGAAAAAATGCCTACATGAGTTATGAGAGACCATAGAAAGACAAATATCAGAGTATCACGGTACCACAAGGAGAAAAGAGAGAGAAGAGGGCACAGAGTTTATTGAAAGAAATGATAGCTGAGAACTATCCAAACCCGGGGAAGGATATGGACATAGAAGTCCACAGAACTATAATACAACGCCCCATTTCCTCAATGCCTACAGACCTTATCTAGTACACATTATAAATAAACTGTCAAACTTTAATGAAAAAAGAATCTTCAAGACACCAAGAAAAAAAAACAAACAGAAAGTCACTTACAAAGGCATCACCACTAGGCTGTCAGTGAATTTCTCTCTAGAAACATCACAGGTCAACAATTTCTCAAATGTTGAAAAATAAAAATTTCTAGTCATGAATAGTTCATCTTGCAAAATTTGTCCTACAGATACGAAGCAACAGATGAATATCAGAATTAATGCAGTGATCACATTGTAAGGTATAAATTTGTTGAATTATGAAATTATATACCTGTCACTAATATAACTAATATTATATACCAACTATTCTCTGTATCAGAAGCTATATTAGGATTATAAGTTAGCCACTCAATTATGACTTAAAATTTAAAGAAAAACTTAGTTAAAATAGCAACATCTACCTTAAATTGTTAATAAACAACATAAAAGAGGTAATAGATAAAATGAAAGGGAGGAATAAAAGAATAAAGCCTTTATTAGTTAACAAAGATTAGTTGCTATCAGCATAAAGTATACTGTTTTACATAAGAGGTGTTACATGGAAGCCTCATAGGCACAACAAAGATAAAATCTAGATTAAATTTGCAAAACATTTTTTAAAAAGTGGAAACAGAGCACACTACCATGGAAAATCATCAGTTTACAAAGGCAGGCAAAAACAGAGGGACAAATAGAAAAATACAAAACAACCAGACAGGAATTAATAAGGTGGCACGAATAAGGCCTTACATATAAATAATTACTCTAAATATTAATGGATTGACTTCAGCGATAAAAAACACAGAGTGAATAAATGGACAGAAAAACAAAGAAACAAACCAAGAGTCCACTATATGCTGAAGAAGCCCCACTTCAGCTCTAAGACACAAATTGACACTGAAAGGAGAGAAAATATACCTACCCCATGCAAGTGAAAACAAAAAGAAAGTGGAGGGAACTATACTTAAGTCAGAAAAAAAATATTTACTTTGCCCTAGCCAGTTTGGCTCAGTGTATAGAGTGTCAGGCCACCACTGTAGGGTCCCAGGTTTGATTCTAATCAAGGGCATGTACCTCTGTTGCGGTCTTGATTCCTGGCCCTGGTCTGGGTACCTGGGGGAGGCAGCCACTCAATGTCTCTCACATAGATGTTTCTCTATCTCTGTCTCTACCTCTCCCTTCCACTCTCTCTGGAAATCAATGGAAAAATATCCTCTCCCTAGCTGCTTTGGCTCAGTGGATAGAGCATCGGCCTGCAGACCAAAGGTCTTCCAAAGGTCTTCCATTCCAGTCAAGGGCATGTACCTGGGTTGCAGGCTCTTCCCCCAACAGAGCCCTCTAGTCGGGTTTCATGAAGGAGGCAACTAATGGATGTTTTTCTCTCACATTGACTTCTCTCTGTCTTTCCCTCCCTCTTCCACTCTTTGTAAAAATCAATGGAAAAATACCCTCAGATGAATATTAACAACAACAAGAACAAAAAGTTTACTTTAAGCCAAAAATGGTAACCAGGTACAGGGAAGGTCATTATATATCATTAGGGAATCTATCCATCAAGAAGATATAACAATTATAAATGTATTCAAACCCACCATTGAAGCACCTAAATATATTAAGCAAATAAAAACAGATATGAAGGCAGAAATAGGCAACAATGGTAAGGTACTTTAATACCCCACTTAAAATCATGGAATGATCATCCAGACAGAAAATCCACAAGGAAATGATGGACTTGAACCACACATTAGACTTAATCGACCTAAAAGATACCTATAGAATATTCCATCTGACAGCAGCAGAGTACACATTCTTCTCAAGTGCGCATAGAATATTTTCCAGGATAGGTCATATCTCATGACCCCTATCAGGTCTTAGAGAATTTTATTATACTTTTTTTTATTGAATTTTTGGGTTGTCATTGATTAATAAAACTATAGAGATTTCTGTTGTACAATTCTATAATACACGATCTGTATATTGCATTGTGTGCTTACCACCCCAAGTCAAATCTCTTTTGATCACCATTTATCAAACCTATACACTCTTCTACCACCCCTACTCCCCTTCTCCTCTTGTGATCATCATGCTGTTTTGAAAAGACTGAAATAATAAGTATCTTTCTCAACCACATAGGTTTGAAACTAGATCAATGTGAGGAAAGCTGAAAAAACTGAAAATATGTGGAAGCTGAACAATTCACATCTAAATAACCAGTTGATCAAAGAACAAATAGAATGAGAAATCAAAGATCATCTCAAGCAATTTAAAATGGAAATAAAACATGAAAACCTATGGGATGTGGTAAAAGTAGTCCTGAAAGGAAAGTTTACAGGCATAACTGCACATATGAAGAAATGAGAAAGCTTGCAATCAACCTAACTGTACACCTTAAAGAACTAAAAAATCAAGAACATATAAGAGCCAAAGTTAGACGAAGAAAACAAATAATAAAGATCAAAGTAGACATAAATGAAATAGAGACCAGAAAGCCACTAGAAAGTGTCACTGAAATTAAGAGCTGTGTTGTCAAAAAGATAAAGTGACAGACTTTTAGCAAGACAAACTAAGAAAAAAGAGAAAGACAAAGCCATAAATGAAAGAGGAGAAATTTCAACTGATACTGCAGAAATACATCTATATACATAAAAGGCTAAGCAGCTGGCTGACTGGCCAACTGGCCAACTGGCCAACGAACCTGCTTGGCATGATACACACTGAACACCAGAGGGCAGATATTCAACGCAGGAGTTGCAGAGTGACAGCAACTTTTCAGAGTGCCCTCTCTCAACTCCATAGCCCTAGGGGATGTTGGAGAGCTGGTTTCGGCCTGATCCTCGAAGGCCAGGTCAAGGGACCCCACCTGTCAGAAAAACCCCAATCACTCTGCAGTCGCCCTTTGAGCTTATGTGCTGCCCTGGGTGTAGCTGGCCAGGGAGGGACCATGAAAGGTTGGCTCCAGGGCATGTCCAGCCTGTCTCACCCAGTCCCACGCCCCAAAACCACCTTCTAATTAATTTTCTTTCAATGTATACAAATCCGTGCATCAGGCCACTAATAGTATCCTCAGAGACTACTATGAATAATTATACAACAGCAAATTAGAAAATGTGGAAGAAACAGAAAAGTTCCTAGAGTCATACAACCTACTGAAACTGATCCAGGAAGAAACAGAAAACCTTAACAGACCAATAATGAATAAGGCAATTCAATCACTCATCAAAACTCCTCACCAAGGAAAACCCCAGGAATAGATGGTTTCACTGGTGAATTTTACCAAACATTTAAGGAAAGATTAATGCCAAACTTTCTCAACTGTTCCAAAAAATGGAAGAGGAGGAAACACATTCCAATTCTCTTCGAAAGGGAGCATTGCCCTAACAACAAAACCATAAAAGGACATTACAACCAATGGAAACTATAGACCAAAATCCCTGATGAGCATAGATGCAAAGGTTCTCAACTAAATATTAGAAAACTGAAATAAAGAACTAATTAAAATGGTTTATACACCATGGCTAAATGGGATTTATCCCTGGGATGCAAAAATGGTTAAAATTATGACTATCAATACATTTGCACCACACTATCAATAAATATACACTACATTAATATGATGAATGGAAAAAAATCATGTAATAACATCAATAGAATCAGGAAAATCTTTCTAAAACCCTCAACAGCTTGGGTATAGTAGAAAAATACTGCAATGTGATAAAGGCCATATATGACAAACCCACAGCTAGCATCATACTCAATGTCAAAAATTAGAAAGCTTTTTCTCTAAGATCAAGAACAAGATTAGAATGCCCACTCACATCACTCTTATTCAATAAGAGTGGACCAGTGCATGAAATTTGTGCACATTAAAAAGGATTAATTAGAGGAAATATGTTAATATTGCTATTTGCCCTTTCTCTATAATAGAAGTGTCGGAGGTAAAAGAAAATTAGCAAAATATATACGAAAATCTTCCTCCCATCAGAATCTGGGGTGCACCACAGGACCCAGAGTCAAGTCTCTGCCCACCCACGTGCACCTCAAAATCTTGCAAGACTGAGAGGCAGCCACCCACACCCCCATTGGGCTAGATCCAGACCTGGCCAGTCCCACCCTTGTCAAGCCATGCCTGGTGTGAGGCACAGCCTCGGGTCCCCTGACCCAGCACCAGGGCGGAGAGTATGGCCTGAAGTCCCTTGTCAAGTCCTGCTCAGGGAGGGTATGCCTTGAGTTCCCCTGTCAAGCCATGCAAGGCAGAGGGCTCAGCCTCAGGTCCAACAGCCCAGGGCTGGGAAGGGGTGCAGGCTCAGGTCCCCTACAAGCCTCACTAGGAGGGGAGCACAATCTCTAGTCCCCTGTTAAGCCCTGCTGGATGGGGGGCACTGCATGAGGTCACCCTGCCCTGGGTGAGGTGTGCAGCCTGAGGTCCCCCAGATCAGCATTAGGGATGGAGGACACACCTTGAGGTCCTCCATCAAGACCCACCAGGCGGGGGGCGCAGCCTGAGGTCCCCTGGCCTGGCATTGGGGCAGGACAAGTGCCTAGTGGTATCCTGTCAAGCCCTGCAGGGCAGAGGGCCCAGCCTCAGGTCCCCCGGCCAGGCGCCAGGAGGGGGTTGCAGCTTCAGATCCCCCATCAAGCCCCACCAGGTGGGGGGCCTGGCCTGAGGTCCCCCAATCAGGGCAAGGGAAGCAGACTGAGAGCTCCCAGCCCAACACTGGCGAGGGAGGGCACACCTTGAGGTCCTCCGTCAAGCCCCGAGGGGTGAAGGGAGCAGCCTCATGTCCCCCAGCCCAGTGCCAGGGTGGGCGGCATGGCCTGAGGTCCCCTGTCAAGCCCTGCTGGTGGGGGGGTGCAGCCTGAGGTCCCCTGTCAAGCTCCTCAGGGTGCAAGGCGAAGCCTCAGGTCCCATGCCAAGCCTCACTGGGTGTGGGGCACAGCCTCGGGTCCCTGTCAAGCCCTGCTGGGTGGGGGGAGTGGCTTGAGGTGCCCTGGCCCAGCACTGGGGCATTGGGGTGCACCTTGAGGTCGTCTGTCAAGCCCTGGTGGGCAGAGGGCATGGCCTGTGGTTCCCTGTCAAGCCCCGCCAGGCAGGGATTGCTGCTTCAGGTCCCTTGGCCCAGTGCTGGGGTGGGTGCATGGTCTGGGGTCCCTCATCAAGCCCCGCCAGGTGGGGGGCATAACTGAGGTTCCCTCTCAAGCCTGCAGGGAGAGGGGAATGGTTTGAGGGCCCTGGGCTTGGTGCCAGGAATGGTGGCATGGCCTGAGGTCCCCATCAAGCCCTGCTGGGTGGAGGGTGCGAGTTGAGATCCCCTGGCAAGCTCCACAGGGGCAGGGGGGCGGGCACTGTCTAAGATCCCTGCCCCAGATGCCCGGGTGGGTTTGTGAGGTCTGAGGTCCCCTGTCAAGGTCTGCTGGGTTGGGCTTGCAGCCTGAAGTAACCTGTCAAGATCTGATGGGAGGAGGGCACAGCCTCTGGTCCCCTGGCCCAGCAGCTGGAGGAGGGTGCAGTCTCAGGTCCACCATCAAGCCCCATTGGGAGTGGGAGATAGCCTCAGGTCCCCCGTCAAGCCCCACTGGGCAAGGGGCACAGCCTCAGTGCCCCAGCTTGGTGACAGGAGGGGGGTTGGTGCAGCCTCAGGTCCCCGTCAAGCCCCTATCAGGTCCCTACTGATTGCACATTAAGGCTCATTAAAAGAACTCAGCCTCCATTGTGGGTGCAGCCATCTTGTGTTATGGAAACTCTGCCTCTACTGTGGGTGCAAAAATCTTGTGTAATAGGACACCCCCGCCCCCCCTCCCCGCCACTGCTGTGGGTCCAACCAGCTTTGTGGTGGAGTGACGATCAATTTGCATATTCCTCCTTTATTGTATAGGACAGTACTTCAAATTCTGTATAGAGCAATGAGGCAAGACAAAGAGATAAAAGGCACCCAAATCAGAAATAAAAAAGTAAAATCTTCAGTACTGTCAGATGATATGAGCTTATATAAAGAAACGACCCAAAAATACAACTAAAAACTGTTGGACATAATCAACAAATTCAGTAAGTAAAATCAATATGCAAAGACCAGTTGCTTCCTTATACATTAAATATGAAACAGCTGAGAAATAAATAAAAAATAGGCCCATTCATAACATCAAAAGTAATAAAATGTCTAGGAATAAATTAACCAAGGAATTGAATGATTTTTACAAAGAAACTTAAAATTATTTGATGAAAGAAATCTAGGAGGACACCAACAAATAAAAGAACACTTTATTTGCAGGCACTGGCAGACATAATATTCTTAAAATGCCCATGCTACCCAAACCCACCTATAGATTTAACAAAATCCCTATCAAACTATAATGAAATTTTTCATAGAAATAGAAAAAAAAAAAACTCTAAAATTTGTATAAAATCACAAAATCCCTGAATAGTAATAGTGAGAAAGAAAAACAAAGCTGGAGGCCTCACACTGCTTGATTCCAAGCTATACTGCAAAAGCTATAATAATGCAAATAGTATGATGTTGGAATAGAAAGGAGACGTGTAGACCAATGGAATAGAATAGAAAGCCCAGAAATAAACCAGTGCAGATACAGTGAACTAATATTTGATAAGACAGCGGGATAATAATAACAAATGGTGCTTGGAATGCTGCATTACCACATATAGGAAAGCAAAGTGGAACCCACTCTGACACCACTCACAATATTTTGCTTGAAATGGATCAAAGACTACAATGTAAGACCTGATAATGAAAAACTCCTAGAAGAAAACATGTTGAAGAAACTCCTCAACATTAAATTACAAGCTACAATATTTGCAAACCGTCTATGAAAAATGATTACTATTCCACATTTATACAGAACTTATACAACCCAATGACTATGAAATTAAGAAGTGGTCTGGTTTAAAAATGGGCAGAGGAATTAAAAAGAAGTGTTTCAAAAAACACACAAATCATTCCAATATTTAATAGGCATATGGAAATTTGCTTAACTTGACCAACCACCAGGGAAATGCAAAGCAAAACCACCTTACACTTGTAAAAATAGCCATTATCAACAAGGAAAATGATAACAAGTGTTGTGAAGATATGTGGAGGAAAGCGAACCCTCCCGCCTTGGTGGGAATGTAAACTGGCTCAGCCATCATTGGTTAACAGTATAGAGGCCCCTCAAAAATTAAAAAAGATACTCTTAGGTTGAAGAACAACCAACAAAAAGAAGATCATCAGTGTAGCCTGGGTGTGCTCCCTTAGGGAGAGAATGTGTAAAGCAAGTAATACACTCAGTGGCCGGAAATGAGAAAGGAGTAAAAATCCCAATGGATCCAGTGGAGGTGGTGGTGGAAATAAGACTGGAAGGGCGGCTCTAAAAACACCAAGTCAAAGAGAAGTCAAACTATTCCTTTAAATGTCATTTAATTAAACTAAAGAAAATACTTACTAGGCATACAGAAAGTTGCTCAACATGACCAAACATCAGGGAAATGCAAATAAAGAAAAGAAAAAGAGCTAAACCAAGAGTTGTAGAGTTGCTCTTTAAAGTTAATTGGTCTTTGTTTCACAGACATGAGGTGGGGTGGGTCGGGTCGGGGAGGGGTGCCTATGTATGTTAAACCAGGAGAACAGATTGCCACACGAAAGCAGGAATGAGTTCTTGAGGTGCTTGAGGGCTTCAAAATGTGTCCTCTTCATAAGCGCTGGTAAACAGTCTCAACTATCACAAGCTACAGTTCAACAGAGCCTCTGACAGAATTTAGTCACCAGAGTTGGGCCAGGCCAGTTGATCCCGTGGAGAGATCTGGCAGCTAGAGAAAGCTGACTGCTCTTGTGCCCAGAAAAGAGCTGGTCAGCTCTCTGAGCTTTGGAGGGGGTCTTTACTCTTGATAGGACTCTCTGGGGAGGTACAGGAAGTTACAGGCCACATATATGGGGAACATCACATCATGGTTCCCCAGGTTCGCTACCTCTAGCTCTTCATCTTTTCCCAGGAACAGCACCTGGTACTGTGAGTCCATCCTGAGAACTGTTCTTCCAGTCCTGTCCAGGGACACCAGGCACAGGCGGAAGGCAATCTTTCTCTGCCACAGTAAGCTGGCCCCGAGGCCGTGGGAATTGTTCAGTGCACTGCGTCTGAAGGTGACACGCCGGTCGGCGTAGCACACGACCAAGTCCCAGCCAAAGTTGAAGCCGGCCCACCGCCAGCTGCATGGCTCTTCCCTGTGGACCTGGTGCCCGCACCGCATGGTGTTCCCCAGGATGTTGGGCACATGGACGTCAGTGGGCCCGAGATCCCTGGTTTGCTCAGCCTGGAGGAGGGCAAGCCATTGCTGTTTGTACACTGGGGTCAGCCATGAGGCAGGGATCAGCGCGTCCTGGTCAATGATGCGTGCTGATGGCAGGTCACAGACTATGTAGGCCAGCCGCAGATGCCGGAACACGGGCACAAAGGCTCTGCCCTGCGGGGTCTCCAGGAAAGGGGTGCCATCCCACTCCCTCTTGGACCTAGCGAACCACAAGTTGGCGTGGGACAATAAGGCTCTGTGGGGGCCCCTCCACGTGGGCTGCAGCTGCAAGTACATCCACTTTTTCAGCATTGTGTACACATCTATCTCCACTTCGATCACTATGAGCTCTGAAGAGACGACGAGCAATTCCATGATATCCAGGCTGATTTCTCGCATGAGTTCCTCACTATGGCGAGTCATCAGGTTGTCCAGCAGCCACTGAAAGCACATGTTCCTGATGTGTGAGAGGCCGTAGGTCCCGGCAGAGTAGTAGTAGCTGCATACGGTCTGGACATTGACCGTTCCCTCCATGATCTCCCCACACTGTTGGATCAGCTCGTCGAGCTGCAGCATGCTGGCCGTGGCCAGGATGGCGACGACACGGCTGGGCCGAATGAGCACGGAGTCTTGGTACAGAGAGCCTAAAGCCTGGTGCAGTGCCTCACGATCAATGTTCTCGTCGGGGATTTGCAACTCTATGGTGTCCATGGTTGATTCCCTCCAAGCACCGCTGAACATGCTAGCAAAGTAACCTGACTGGCACAAGTAGACCCTGTGCAAGTTCCACACCGCCCCGAGGGCGCGGATCTGCACATCGCTGCCTTCGCCTCTTAAGAAGAGGGCCTTGTACAGGGAGCCTGAACTGTCTTTGGCGTGTTTGCAGCAGGGCTCTTGTTCGTGAGGCCCTCCTGAGTCTGCCTTCCTTTTGAGGCCACCCGGACTGGGGGTGGAGCCGCCATGTTCCCTCCCCGCCTCCACGTCACCAACGACTGCCATGGCTGCCACTTCCTCCTCCCGCCCACGGGCAGCTGGCTGCTCTGGGGCACGGCCCCCCCGGAGCCACAGCAACCGACTGCTTAGTGCCCCCATGGCCTGTATGTACCTCAGAGCACAAGGACGTGCTGCCTCTCACGGTGACGCCGCCAAGGCACTAGCTCTGCCCAGAGGGCTTCTGGGTACAGTTGACCGTTGACTTCCGGCACGAGCTCTGCCCAGAGGGCTTCTGGGTACAGTTGACCCTTGACCTCTATTGTCTGGTCTGCTAGGAGACAACGCGAGAAAAGGGGACGCCTTACCAGGAAGACCGCTCTGTGTACCTTCTCCTACTGTGGTGGTTGCTCTGTGGCTCCCTTCACACAGTGATAACTTAATAGAGGCCTTTGTGTGTGAGTTTTCCTTCTACTTTCAAGAACACAATTCTGCCGCCCCCCTCCCACGGCTCCCCGCCTAAAATATTTAGTGATCTCTCAGAGGGAGAATGACATGCCAGCTTTGTCCTCTAGGCACGTTAACTGCCCTTATTAACTTCTTTCCTTTCTTCAAGGTAAATCTGGGTTTTAATCACAATTTTGCCATGACGACAGTTTTCCTTCTCTTAAAATAGGAATAAAAATAGAATAATTCAGTTTTGCTAGGACGAGTAGGGATAATATACATATAAAGCAGGGCACATATTATACACTCAGTACACAATATATTCTTTATGTTAATGGAAAATCAAATATGCAGTACTTTTAAAATTGCACAAAACATTTCATGGACTGTTATGATTATTACATGATTCCGGTATATAAATATAAGTTTTGAACTGAAATTTCATTTTTGCTGTTTTTCTTTTAATCTTGAATGATCATCATTGCATTTATTTATTTTTAATTTTTTAAATAAATCTTTATTGCTCAGATTATTACACTTGTTTCTCCGCCCCACCCCCCCACCCCCCATATCTGCCTTCCACCAGGTTCCTGCCACTTCCAGGGCTCTGCCTTTTGCCGCTCCCCTGGAATTCTGCCTCACCGCCCCGGCTCCCTCTGTTTGAGCCTGGTTCCCCAGGGTCAGGCCTAGAACTGGGGTTCTGCGCTGTCAGGTCTGGGGTTTGGCACAATCTGAGCTTTTATCTCCTTCCCGCTAGAGAAAGCCAGCCAGGCACTCAGCCTCCCCCCCTCCCTGAGCGCACAGCGTGTTTCCGTACCTTAGGCTTTTACACCTCTTCTGATTTTCCTTCTGGCTTTCTCTTTCCTTCTCGTTGTAGAATTTCCAGTCATTCAACTTTCTTGGAGTTCTGTGTAATATCCATTTTATATTTTAGTTGTGTTTTATTGAAATTGTTGTGTGCAGCTGCGGTTAGGTGTTTACCTGTGCAGCCATCTTGGATCCTCCTCAATAATAAAAAAAAAAAATTTTTCATCATTGTTTTTAAAAGACATGAATTACTCTTCCACTTAGGTCATCCTTGTGGAACGGTCACAAGTCCTCTCTCAGAATAGTAATATAGTTTAGCTTGAGCCTGTCAAGGCCCTCTCCTCATGGACATTGTGCCATATTCACCATGGATATATGAAACAAGCAAGCCATTAGTTCCAGAAAAAGCCATCTCTCTTCAGTGGGGTTTCCATGGTCAGAGGATTTGAGTCTGTCACTACTGGGGTCTTCTTGTTCACCTTAATGAGACAGCCTACACACACACACACACACACACACACACACACACACAAACACACACACCCCAAACAAACAACCACAAAAAAACAAGCATGAGCTAGCAGAGCAGAGACACAGAAAGACAAGCAGTGTTTAGGATATTTGAAGCCCATAATCATATTGTTTATTCGGATTGTTTGTCATCCTGGTGTTGTATACGTACATTATATATTTCAAAAATTAAGCCCTCAGCAGATATATCTTTGGCAAATATGTTCTCCTGTACAGTGGCTTTCCTTTTCACTTTGTTGATCATTTCCTTTGCTGTGCAGAAGCTTTTTAGTTTGATGTATTCCTATTTGTTTATTTTTCCTTTGTTTCCTTTATCCTAGATATATAGGCAAAAATATCACTATGACACATGTCTGAGAATTTACTACCTATGATTTCTCCTAGGATTTTTATTATTTCACCATTTATATTGAAGACTTTTATGCACATTGAGCTTATCCTTGAATATGGTGTAAACTGGTGGTCTAGTTCAGTTTCTGTATGTACCAGTATAATTGTCCCTACGTCATTTATTGAAGAGATTGCCTTTAATCCTTTGTATGCTCTTGCCTCCTTTGTTAAATATTAATTGACCGTGAAGACATGGGTTTACTTCTGTGCTCTCTATTCTCTCTCATTGATCTACATGCCTGGTCTTATCTTAGTACCACACTATTTTTATTACACTGGCCTTGTAGTATAGTTTGAAATCTCCAATTTTGCTGTACTTGCTCAGTATTGCTGAGGCTATTCGGGCCCTTTTGTGGTTCCAAATATTTCAAAATTTTTGAATATTGCTCTGGATCTATATAATATGACATTTCTCTCTTAATAGGAATTGTGTCAAATCTATACATTGCTTTGGGTAGTATGGACATTTTAATGATGTCAGTTCTTCCAAGTCCGTGAACATGGTGTATGCTTCCACTTATTTGTATCTTCATTGCTTTCTTCCCTTAATGTTGTATTCTTGGTTAAATGTATTCCTAGGTAATTTTATTTTTTCTGTAGCAATAGTAAATGGGATTGATTTCTTAGTTTCTCTTTCTGATTGTTTATACTTGGTGTATAAAATTGCCACTGGTTTCTTGCCGGGGCTGACCAGCAGACCCTGTATAACAGATGAACGATTATTCTGACACAAGTTTCTGTGAAAGAAAAGGCTAAGGGGCTGTTTTGCTTTATTTTTAAACTACTTTTTTGATTAAGGTATCACATATTTGTACTCATCCCCCCATTCTCATCCCAAACCCCTCCCCACAAATGCCCCTACCCCCCTGTTGTCTGTGACCACTGGTTAGGCTCATATACATGCACACAAGTCCTTTCGTTGATCTCTCCTCTTTACCCCCATCCTTCCCTACCTTCCCTCTGAGGTTTGACAGTCTGATCACTGCTTCTCTGTCTCTGGGTCCGTTTTTGTTCATCAGTTTATGTTGCTCATTATTTCCCCTAGCTGCGTAAGATCATGTGATTCAAGAAATATCCTTATAATAATGAAAACTGATACAAGCCATAATGGTTATGCTGAGAGGCAAAGGAATCAGTCTGTAGTGAGTTCCTTTCTGGGCCAACTGTTCTTTTGACTCCCAATTTCAATATCAAATAGTTCCTATGTGTACATGTCAGCTGTGATGTTTCAGATCTGGTTGGTGGACAAACGGTAGTGATGCAGGTCCGACTGTCTCTGGTTTGGTCCTGGGCACCCTTAAGGAACACACAGCTGCTGTCTGCTGGTATGGCAAGGCGTTCTCAGCGTCTTCCATCTCTAGACTGTTTCTCTTCTGTCTTCATGGCACACCTGTAAATTCCTCTCTGTTGCAGGAATCCACATGGTCTCTGAGTTGTTTTCTGACAATATATAAACATATTCTCGACCAAAAGTTAATAAAGGGATATTTTCTATAAATTTGACTTGGGATCCTTTTTCTTTTTTTTCTTTTTTTCCCAAATGATTTTCCTCTGGCTTGTTTAGATAGGAATCTATATATTGCCATGTTTTTCTTTACCACTATATTCCTCTCTTTTTCTCATTCTTCTATTTCTAAAGTAGCCCCTGTAATATTTCTTGCAATACTGGTTTGGTGGCAATTAACTCTTAGATTTTTTGGGGGGGTAGGGGGTGGGAGCAGAGAGGGGTCTCAGAAGTTTTTTATTTCTCCTTCAATCTCTATATATAAAACCCTAATATGCAAAAAGTCCAAACAGTGGAACAACCAAACAACAAAACAACCAGTCACTATGATGTGCGCTCACCACCAGGGGCATGTGTGGAACATGGTGGGCTTCAGCAGCAAGTGACAGAGCATGGAACATGGTAGGATGGTGAAGCAGGTGAATGGGGGTACCAGACAAGGGTGGGACACTGGTCATTGTCATCAAGGCAAGCCTATGGTGGTTAATGAAAATTCTTTGTTCCCACATGCCACTGTCCCGCCCAGCACACATACCTGCTGCCAGCACCTGGCACTGTCAGTGATTGCCCAGCATTGTCTGCAGGTGTAAATGGTGGCTGGCAGCTGTGATCACCCCTTAGGGCTTCTCCACCTCCCCCTGCTCCTGAGGGGCGATCAGGGCCGATAGCCACCTCTCATACTGGCAGCCGGTACCCGGCTCCAGTCCCGATCACTTGGCACCATCAGTAGGTGTGAGTGGTGGCTGCCAGCTCCAATTGCCACCAGATGGCTGCTCAACTTTCCCATACTCCTGAGGGGTGATAGGGGCAGCAGCTGCCACTTGCACCCACTGAAAGTACCTGCCCCGCTCACACCCACTGCTAGCGCAGGCCCCAATTGCTCTGTGCTGTTGGTGGGTGAAAGTGGAGCTGGTGCCTTCAGCATATGGGAGTGGTGATGGGAACAGGGCTGCCAGCAGACAGGGGACTGGATCCTCAGTGGGAGGGGTCGGGTGGGGGCACAGAGGATGGACCAAGACCTGCTCTTGTTCCCACTGCAGCCTCACAGCCCACAGTTCCTTCCAAGGTGCACAAATTCGTGCATTGGGCCCCTATTTTTAAATAATACTCTTGCTGGATAGAAGGTCTTTGTTTTCATCACTTTGAATACTTCATGCCAATCCCTTCTGGCTTGTAGGGTTTCTGCTGAGAAATCAACTGACATAAGAACTCCCTTCTAGATAAATAACTGTCTCTTCCTTGCTGACTTTAACATTCTCTCTTTGTCTTTAATCTTTGTCATTTTAATATAATGTGTCTTTGAATGGGTCACTTTGGATTCATTTTGATTGGGACTCTCTGGGCTTTTTGAACTTGAGTGACTTTTCTTCACCAGCTTACGGAGGCCCCTTAGATTTTCCTCATTTTGTTCAATTCTCTTTTCTTTTACATGCTTTGCTTGGGCGCTTGATGTTATCTTGTCCTCTAATTGGCCTATTTGCACCTCTACTTCATGTAATCTGCTCTTGATTCCTTCTAGTGTATTTTTCATTTCAGATTTTGTATAGTTCATTTCTGACTGGTTCTTTTTTATGATGTCTGTGTTTCTTAATGATTACTATCTTTTTGTGTAAGTTCTCAGTGAGATCATCCATTTTCCCCCTAAGGTACTTGAGCATCCTCATAACCATTGTTTTCAACCCTGTACTGGTTATTTTGGTTGCTTTCATTTAATTTAATTATTTTTCTGTGTATTCCCCTTGTTCTTTTGTTTAGGGCATTGTTTTTTGTCTTCCCCTTTTTTCTCTCTTTCTTAGGGAGATCTATAACTACTAAATTTGTTATGATGATTTATGATGAAGGTGTCTTGCTGGGCTCAGTGGCACCAATCATTCAGAAAACCTAAACTTTGTTTTCCAGGAATTATTCTTGTGGTTTATGAGCACACCCCTGTTGTAATTGTGTCTTGAATGGTTTTTTTGTGTGTGGAGATAACCCATCAGGCTGTGTGAGTATAAGGATTAACCTCAATTACTGGGGTTATTCCCAGGAGGGTCTGCTTTGTGTCAGAATTCTTTTTTTAAATTTTTATTTTATTGATGTTTTAAAGAGGAAGAAAAAGGTATAGAAAATTAGAAACATCGGTGAGAGAGAAACATTGACCAGCGGCCTCCAGCACCCCCCCCCCCCACTGGGGATGTGCCTACAACCAAGGCACATGCCCTTTACCGGAATAGAATCCGGGACCCTTCATTCTGCAGGCCGACACTCTATCCACTGAACCAAACTAGTTTTGGCCTTGCCAGAATTCATATATATATATATATATATATATATATATATATATATATATATAGATTTTTTACAGAGAGGAAGGGAAAGGGATAGAGAGCTAGAAACATCAATGAGAGAGAAACGTTGACCAGCTGCCTCCTGCACAACACCTACCGGGGATGTGCCTGCAACCAATGTATGTGCCCCTGACCAGTATCAAACTTGGGACCTACCAGTCTGCAGATCGTTGCTCTACCCACTGAGCCAATCTGGTTTTGGCCTTGCCAGAATTCTTATTTGGTGTGCCACTTGTGTTTCTAGTTGGGTCAAGCTCTGCAGTGGTCTGAAGCTTACCACTGGTTGTACTGGTTCTGGTTCCACTTGGGTGAGGTAGAGGTTCCAGTTTCTATCAGACATTTTGTTTAACTGGCCTATTTGGAGCTACCACTCTGTTCACTGTTTGTGTCTGAGTCTGCAATTTATTTAAAAGTGTCAGCTTCTTCCAGAGTAGAGCTGGGAAAAGATATGTAAAAAGACTGAGCTCCCTGAGGTCTGCCACCACTTGTCACCTACTCTGCCTCACCCTGAGTTTGCCTAGTCTTTCCCCATAGCCTTCTGAAGAGAAACTGTAGGATGAGCCCAGGCTAGTTGACATATAGAGCCCTTTCTACAGGTTTAGACCTCTGTAGGGCAGAACAACTCGGGTTGGGAGGAGAGATTTAGTTGGTCCCTGACTTGGGTGGGGAATCATGCATTCGGGCACTCAGTGAGGAGAAAGTGGCCCCTGGTTCAAAGCCAAACCACTCATTTTATGCCAGAGTCTCCAACTCTGGTGCTTCCACCTGGAATGGCTCACTGCAGGTTCAGGTTGAGTGCAGTCAGCCAGCCCCTCCACAAGAAGGAGCAACCTTAGCCACCCCAGGGTGAGAGTAATAGATCAAAAGAGTCTCTTTTGGGTATGATGCTGGCCCAACCCTCAGGTGGGGGCTAAGCAATTTGTCCCAATCCCCGACAATAGCTTTGGAGGGACTCATACTTGGAATGTGTCTGTGTACCGCAGGGGTATCTGGGACTTGGAAAGGATGATCCAAACAGTCGCACAGCCTGACTGGCATGGTTCAGTGTTTGAGCATTGACCTCTGAACCAGGAAGTCACGGTTTGCTTCCCAGTCAGGGCACATGCCAGGGTTGTGGGCTTGATCCCCAGCAGGAGGCATGTAAAAAGCAGCAAATGAATGATTCTCTCCCATCATTGATGTTTCTGTCTTTCCCTCTCCCTTCCTCTTTGAAATAAAAGAAATATATACATTTTAATAAAATAAAATAAAAATACCGTCTCGCATTGGTGGTGGTACCAACAAGCCTGTAGGAGAGGGCACACAACTCTAAACCTTCTTGGTGTAGCACAGGTAACTTGCAGGGGAGATTGGATTTACCAACCCAGAATATAGCCACAGCTCAGCACTCACCCATCTGGCTCCAGAAGTCTCAGCAAAAGAGACCCAGTACAAAACTTCTAGCGCTGTAGGACTCCCTGGTCACCCCATGCTGCCAAACCAAGCAGGACAGGGTACATGGTTTCCCTCAACAGGGTGTGCCAAAGGTGTCAGCTCATTGTGGCACCCCTGTGCCACTGAACTGGGCAGGATGATGCCAAAAGTCCCAGCCCTGGATCACCAAACTCAGGGAAGTGGGGAAGACCAAATGACTTGAGAGGTTTTGAGGGGCAGGGCACTAGTTATTCACTTGAAGTACAAGAGATTGGTTTTCTTTCCCAAGCCACACAGTTTAGTCACTGTCTGGATCTCTGCCAAAAGGCTCCCCAGAAAATAGAGGGCCCCTTAAAGTCACTGCTGGGGGTAGGCAGCAGACCCCTCTGCAGGACAGGATTATAGCACCATGATCTTGCAAGCAGTCAGTGTCCAGGCTGTGAACTCCCCAAGCTGGTGCTATAACAATAGGAGGGTTCTTCCCAGGGAGTGTGTGGTCTGAGTCTCCCAGGAAGACTAGATCCCCGCTGATTTTCACCTCCAGATGTTATACAGGCTCCTCTTCCCATCTCTGTAGCTCTTACTTGGGGACACCTAAGTGGTATTGAGAACCTACACTTTCAGGGGGAGAGAGTTTTGCAGCCACCATACCCCTCCAGCTTCTCAGCCAATGAAACACCTGCATGCAGGTGCTATCCCTTTCTGGGACTCTGCCATTCTTACCAGTCTCTATATGGTGTCTTCTCTAATCCTTGCTTTTAATTTTTCAGTGCAGGTAGCCTTCAGTTGGTTGCTCAGTTTGATTGCTCTGTAATTTAGGGGTGTGTCTGTTTTGGGGCCAGGAGCTGGCGTACAGCCTCCATCTAATCTACAGCCTCCAAAATTTACCTCTGAATCTCTCCCTCTTATTAACTTCTTTTTAAAAAAATATTTTATCGAATTTTTACAGAGAGGAAGGGAGAGAGATAGAGAGTTAGAAACATCGATCAGCTCCCTCCTGCACACCCCTTACTGGAGATGTGCCCACAACCAAGGTACATGCCCTTGACCAGAATCGAACCCGGAACCTTTCAGTCTGCAGGCTGACGCTCTATCCATTGAGCCAAACAGGTTTCAGCCCTTATTAACTTCTAAGGCTATCTGATCACTTGAGGCTGTGAAACCATTTAGGTAATAAAGTTGGTAATATTTATTCCATTATTTGCTTTGCTGTTTAACTTTTCTTTTTTTACTTTGCTTTTCTGTTTATGTGTTTCCAGTTATGAAACTGCTTTAAAATGTGTGTGTGTGTGTGTGTGTGTGTGTGTGTGTGTGTGTGTTTTGTTGTATCCAAATCAGCTGCTTTTGGACTCATGCCTCCATGTTAAATAGACAACTTTAGCTTAAGGAAGATCTTAAGTTCCAGGAATATCTTTCAGCCTTATTTATCTTTTTCCTTATCCATCTGTTTATACATCTTGATCCCTCTGCCTTTGGCAATTTCCCTGGTTTTTTTTTGGGAACAACTGTCCATTTCTCAATGTCTGAGATATGGCTCAGAGACAGTCTTTTCTCAAACCTCCAAGGCAGAGAGAGATACATCTTTCCTCAACTGTAATCCTACCATGCTTTGATCAAACTTCTCCATATGGCTACCAGACTCTGGATTGTGAGCACCAGGCACCAGCCCAAGCACATAGCAAAATTACAATGAAATAAAATGAAGAATGAATGAAATGGTTTTTCATTTTTGAAGAATGAGGAATATTAAATACTCCATGGATATTAAATACTCTAAGCAAATGATGTGTTGCTAAGAGAGTCTGGGTTTAATGGCAAGGAAAGTGCAGTATGAGAGGAAATACAAATATATTCTGAGTGAGTAACATGATTTATTCAAGAGATACAAGTCTAAAAATGGTAATTACAAAAGAAAGCCCTTGATACTGGGAAACCTCTTAGGTCTTTTGATATGGCTTGAGTACAATGTTCCCCAAATTTGTATATACTGCACTATAACCTTGTTTCATTTTAAATATTCTGTATGGGACTCTATAGACAGGGTGACTAAGGGAGTCTAAATAAATTCTGCAATAGGAAAATATGTTGAGAGTGTATAAAAGAGAAAGGAGAGAGGAAAATATATAGCTTAAAGTTTCAGCCTCCAAAATTTACCTGCACTTGTGAGATAAAGGGTCATTCCCTCCAGGGTATGGAAAGGAGACCATGAGAGATTCCTTGATTGTGCTGGGTCTGGATGTGATGAAAGAAGCTCTGCTTATTCAAAAACAGATGACACTGAATTACACACCCAGGGAGAACACTTAGATGAAGTATAGATTGAAATGGTTGACCAAAAATAGTCAGAGGAATTTAAAAATACTTATAGTTGCTACCAAATTAAATGTGAAAACATTAGCTTTCGTTTTTGCAAAAGCAAGAGGTATCTATAATACCTCTCCGCAGTTCTATTTTTATTTCAGTATGGGAAGGCTAAAGGGATTTAAAAACAATGATATGTGAGGATTCAATCAGAGACATCTGACTAAAGTCACAAGAAGCTGTTATAGGGTAACTTACACAGCGATTGCAAGAAGTGTGACAATTTACAAAGGAACAAAGTAGAGCAACAAATTTGAATCTAAAAGTAGCATCCTTCTTCCTCATTTAAATAAATTAATAGAAGGGCATTGATTGTAGTAAAGAGGTTGTTATAGTTATATTAGTGTGATGTTTGAGTTATATTTTAAGGATTTAAAACAGTGTGAGAATAATTATTCGTGTGATTTAAAGTAGGAATGAAAGCATTTACTTTTACGAGTGATTTATAGTTTTAGTGTGAATTGTTTTTCTGATCTTATGCCGATTTTATTTTAAGTATAAAAGAAATGATTTGAAATGTGTTCTTAGGCTTAGGATAAGTAACTCCATTTAGTGTGACTTGAATCCATTTTGTAAAACTTGAGTTTTAAGACTGACTTTGAGCCCCTAACTGTTTGAAGACCCTAACATGTGCTTATCGGGACTGTGTGGAGGCCCTAACAAGTGTTTATCTGAAAAGTTGGAAACCTAGGCAAAAAGTACCTGGAGAGCACCCTGTTAGGCACACTGAAGACCCATTGGTTGCACCCAGAAGGAACAAGGAAACACCCAGAAATGGCCATAAAAGAAGGGACCTAGAGGTACTGGGCAGAGACCACGAAGGGCTCTCCCACCTGACATGTTCTCCCACTCTCTTCTCCCTGTTCGAACTACTGCATGAAACTCTGCCTGAGTGAAGCTGTCACTCTGCCTGTGAGCCAAACTTCTGAGGCCTCCTTCCTGACCCAGACGCTGCAGCAACGTGTTCCTGTCCAGTGTGTGTGTCTGTCGGCGCAGATCTCCAGGTGACCTGCCTAGGCTTCTGGAAAACACGAGGTCTCTGGTAAATAAAACTTGGGATTTATGCATTCTAACTCTTGTTTCTGTTTTTAGTTTATGCTCTGTCAATTTTAATTATAATAAGTACTGTGGGCAACCCCTATAAGTCCAGTTCTCTGGCTGACGGAGCCCAGTCACCTGTGCATACGTTCCCACCTGAGGGTGAGTTGGAACAGAGGTTATAATCAAGATGTTTACTAAAAGCTATACCCCCTGCAGTGTTTGTGTTTCAGAAATAAAATTTTGCCACTGTGGCTTTTCTGAATACTTGATGTCTTACAGAATATAGCAATATATCAGGGACAAGACAGAACAAAAATAATGGCGTAAGTAAACACCGTTACCACCTCCCACTACCACATCAAAAGTACAGCTAAAATACAAAATAACCATCATTCAGAACCACCTGAAAGCTAGCAGAATGGAAGTCTTACAATTAGACAAGTAAAGAAGACAGCACGTTGAGACTGATATCCAGGAGGAGGCATGGAACTGGCTGGTGCAACAGCCATGTGTGGCGTTATTTTTCATTCGCAGGGACAGCAGAGGCCTCCTGTGAGAAGCAAGGGGACCCACAGCAGATCCACAGGCCAGGGCTCCAGACCTGGGAAGAGAAGTTCCCATAACTTTGGGCTATAAAAACAAGCAGGTATTGTGTCTGAGTGATAGAGTCTCCTGGAGACTCAAGCAGATCCTCTTAAAGGGCCAGCACACAAACATACATGAACTCACTCCTTCTAATCTCCAGTGCTGTGCAGTGGCTTGGGGAAATTCAGAGACATATGGGGATCAACTGCATTGTCTGGCATTGTAGCAAGAATTTGGAGGTGGTTTTCTCCCAGGCAGAAGTGTTTACAGATGTCACCATTCCTATGCTGAGACCTCTCCCATCACAAAGCTGATTGACAGCCATATCTGAGTTTCCATCAGCCTGGCTCACACTGTTCACTCCCCCCTTGTGATTAGCCTGCCCCATACAATTAGCAGCCCCACCCAAGCTGTTTGCAGTGAATGTTCCATATGAATGCCCTGTCCTGGCTCAGGTTTCAGAATTTGTTAAAATCACTCAAACAAGCCTGCCCCAAATCTATCAAGAAAAGACTGGAGATCTGACTCTGGCACCAGCTTGCCTTGTTTCATAGCTTGGCCTACCTGAGTACTTCCCAGACCAACAGATTTAGCATACATCTGCTGATCCCTCTATAGCTCCTTCAGGGTGGCCCCAGGCTGTGGTTGCCTTTGCACCTTCTTGGAGTCCCCAACGCCAGTGCACCTGGTGGACACTTCAGACCGTAGCACATTACAACTCTACACATCCACGAGTGACACACACAAGGTGCAGACTCAGTGACCACCAAAGCCCCAATGAAGCAAGTCTTAATCCATAAGAGTATCTTCTGCATAGCCGTTCTTCCACTGTAGTTGAAGATGGTCCTCATAGCCAATTGACCTGGAGGCCAATTCCTCTCAGTGATGTCAACATCAATCAAGGCTCAAATATAACAAGATTGTGCACACAGCCCACACAGGGCCCACCTAAAGTTCCCAGCTCAGGTGACTGGGGAGGCAGAGCCACTGGGCCCCACAGGAAACGTATTACACAAGGCCACTCTACCAATTCCAGGAGAAGCAGCAGTTCTACCTAATCTGTAGAGACGAACACAGAGAAGCAGAAAAATGGGGAGACAGAGAAACATTTTACACTGGGAAGAACAGAAGAAATCTCCAGAAAAATAATTAAATGAAATAAAAATAAACACAAGTTCAAAACACTGTTATAAGGATTCTCAAGGATCTTAATGAGAGCTTCAAGGGACTTAGTAAGACTTATAAGAATGGTAGAGAGAATGTCAAAAACATGGGGGGGGGGAAAGGCCAATCAGAAATTAAGCATATACTAACTGAATTAAAGAATAATTTACATAGATTCAAATGTAGACTAGAAGCTTCTGAGAATCAAATCAATGATTTTGAATAGGAGGAAGCAAAAACACCAAATCAAAAGAGCTAAAAGAAAAAAGGATCCACAAATCTGAAGACAGACAGGAATTCACTGGAATTTCTTCATGTCTTCTACTGCATGGACTGAATGGAAGAGAGTTTCAAGTACAGATGTCAGTCTCTGCTGGAAGTGTAACAGCGAATTTTTGAAGAAAAGTTCTTCCAATTAAAAGGATCCAGTGTAGACATTGAAAATAGAAGCAAAGTGAGTGGATGCTACACTTTCATGCTCCCGGGGCCTAAATGGAATTACAATTAAACTACAGAAAAAAACTTTGTGAATAATTAATAGAATTCTCTCCAGAGAGAACTCTAATAACCATGGAGAGAAAGTGGAGACCACATAGAGATTGGTAGGAGGGTTGGAGGCACAAAAGGTCTGGCCAGGTTCCCACAGACAGTAATTGAAGTTCTGGAGAGTGATCTCAACTGTGGGGGCTTTTCACTGAGAACTCTAGGGTCTAATCCCCAAGCTTCCTTCCCTAGCAGAGAGCAATAGACCTGAGAAGGGTACCCACATAACATCTGTCTGTGAAAAGCATTTGGTTGCTGTTGGCCAGGGAGAGTTGGCTGGAAATTCAGGCACCATCTTAAAGGGCCAACATACAAAATTTCCTGTGAAGCCACTCACCTTGTGCTCTGGCAGAGAGAGGGCAGGGTGTCCTGGAGCTCTATGAGCAGAATCTAGGGTTGGGGGATTTGGGATTTAAAGGTCAGAAGGCAGACACCTTGGTTTCCTGCATGGAGTCATTCTAGCCTGCTGTGGAGGTCATTTTCTCATGCAGACATTTAGTATATAGGCAGATTTGCCTGCAGGGGAAAACAGTTGACTCATCCTCTTAAAAAACACCTTGCCCTGCAGTGCAGAGTTTCTGAAGCCCATTAAGAGAATAAGAATAACTATTAGCCTCCAGGCAGAAGAAATTGCCCCTCCATGTGGAAAAAAATCTCACCACACCTGTGGGTGATTTCCTGAGGGCAATTCAAAATGGACTCCTATTAATCTATAGGCAGAGGTTTTCTTTGGAGACTTTGAGTCTTTGCTTGATCTAATTAATCAGAAACAGCATTTGACACTGTCCTGCACTAGTGATTGAGAAGCATAGCAGAACTACTTAATACATAGTCACAAACCCAAACAGGCAACCAAAATGTGGAGACAAAGGAACAACTGCCAAGTACAAGAAGAAGAAAATTCTCTGGAAGAAGAGATAAATGAAATGGAGATAGAAATTTATCAGATATAGGGTTCAGAGTAATGATGATAAAAATGCTCAACAACATGAGAAAAGATATAGTAACTCTGTAAACAGAAATGAAGAATGGCATAGCACAAATAACACATTAGAAGGAATACTCGGTAGATTAGGGGAAGCTGAGGATCAAATCAGTGAATTAGTGGACAGGGTTAAAAAAATCACTCAATCAAAGAACCACAAATATGAAGATAGGGTAAGAAGCTTATGGGACTTCAAGCATATGAACATTCACATTACCGGCATGCCAGAAGGAGAAGAGAGAGAGCAAGATATTGAAACCTATTTGAAGAAATAATGACAGAAAACTTCCCCTACCTGTTGAAAGAAATAGACTTACAAATCTATGAATACCAGAGAGTGCCAATCAATAGGAACACAAAGACACCCACATCAAGGCACATCATAATGAAATTGCCAAACCTTAAAGACAAAGAGAGAATCTTAAAAGCAGCAAGAGAAAAGAACTTAGTTACCCACAATGGTGAGCCCATACAAATGTCAGCTGATTTCTCAATAGAAACTTTATTTGCCAGAAGGGAGTGGCAAGAAATATTCAAAGTGATGAATAGCAAGAACCTACAACCAAGACTACTTTACCCATAAGAGGTATCATTTAGAATTGAAGATCTGATAAAGAGCATCCCAGATAAGAAAAAGCTAAAGGAGTTCATCATCACCAAACCAGTATTCGGAGGAGGAGGGGAACAACAATGACAACAAGGGAAAGAAGAACAAGGGGAAAAAGAAAAAGATAAAAAAAATAGGAACAATAAAAGAACAATAAATACATATCTAAAAACAACTGAATCTAAAAATCAAAATAAAATGCATCTCAGTTGGAAAGAAAAAAAGTGAAACTGTCATTATTTTCAGATGACATATTTTTCTTTAAAATATATTTTTTAATTGATTTCTGAGAAAGAGAGGGAGCGGAAGATGGGAGAGAGAGAGAAATAT